>NC_083713.1:77329642-77976428 GCF_033118175.1 Dama dama
GGTGACATCTGTTCCTCACGGCTAGCAGCAACCTTCTGCAAAAAAGTGTGCTTGACCGCACATACCCCCCTTCACCACAGTCACATACATCACGACCTTCCCTCCCACCTCTCCAGAGCATTTTCTCAGAGACGGCTGAGATGTCATCTCCCAGGTTGTAGCCCTTGTTTTGCCCCAAAGAAAACTTGACTCACAACTGTCACACTGTGCATTTATCTTTCCACTGGGCACATCAGCCAAGGAAAATGGGGAAAGATGAACTGTTCTTTCCAATTTCCAGGTTTCTCAGAAGGGAGAGAGGGAAAATAGTTCTTATCTATTATTGTTAAGCAACTTAGGAAATCCTTTTCTGGAAATGTACAGAGGTCAATTCTTACTTATTTAAAGCCCACTTGTGTAAAATTCACCACCATTATATCACCAGCTAATTTATATCACCTCCTCCCCTCAAAAATGCGCAAACCCACATCTTTCCTTTGGCACTAGGGATGTTTGTTTATCAGTTATTCTTGAAGGGTTTCATTTTGTAAGAAGCTGTGTCTGGGTGCTCGGTTCCCATGTGTTCTCCTAGATGACCAATATGGAGCAGCTGCTACTGTGCATGTTTGTTCAGTCATGTCAGACTCTTTGTGACCCCATGGACTCTATCCCACCATATTCCTCTGTCTGTGGACTTCTGCAGGCAAGAATACTGGACTTCTCCAAGAATACTGGAGTGTGTTGCCAGGCGATCTTCCCAACCCAGGGAATGAATTCACATCTATATTGAGAGGTGGATTCTTTACCATTGCACCACCTAACATGTGACTGGGCACATGAAATATCTGGATCCAGATTAGTTTCCAGCTGTTAATATAAGCAGCTTATCCTAAGGGCCCAGGCTTAGTCCACATAAGCTTTGCTAATTAGGAATCACTCTCAGAACTAATGTCTCCTGCAAGAGTGACTTGGGAGGAGCATGCTGTTTCAAGGTGTGACTTTAAATCCTTCATAACCTCCATTAGTCCCCAGAAGCTATCCCAAGTTAATATACTAAATTGTTGCATAGAAACAATTTCTATGCAAAATGTTGCATTTTCTATGCAATGTAGTTTTGAGGCAGGAGATAGATGGGCCCCAGGCTGAGTAGCTGGAGTTTGTACTCCAAGATGAAGATAGGAGAGGCTGAGCCTTGCCGAGATGAAAGATAGAGACCGTGTGTTTCTCATTCTCAATGTCAAGGAGACCTTCCCAACTATAAAGCTCCTTGAAGGTCAAAAAGGGAGTGGCACCAGCCTATAAGAGGTGATGTCAGCTTACCCAGTGACCTGTTTGCTAGAATCTATCTTGGCTAGGAGATGCATGTGCACACGCATGGGAGGATCCTGAAATAAACCAAACAAGGACTCGGAAACAGGCAAAGCAAAATGACTGGCTAAAGGAAATCTGGAAGATATGCCCCATAAAGGTGATTCAAACTAGCAAGAGGGCGCTCCCTTATTCGGCCCTTGTATGGTGTCTATCCACATGTACCCTTTTTCCTCCTAATAAACACTACTCGCTTCACCACTTTCCATCTTTGTGGGAATTCTTTTTTTCAAAGCCAAAGGGCCAGGGTCTTATCACTGACCACTGGGCTAGTGACTAGGATTCAACATTCTTACTGCAACAACCTGTCCTGAATCTCTGGCCAGGAACTGAAACCCTGCTTCAAGATGCTGCAGGCTGAGGCCACCAGAGATCAGTTTCAAGAAGCGGAAAATAAGGCTGCTTCTGTGAGTCATACTTAATAAGTTACAGCTCGATGGCTATGAATATGGTGTCCCCTTCCTTAATGCTTTCTAAATGAGGGGCAGTTACTTAAATCTATTCAGTTGACTGAAGCTGACACTTCCTAGAATGCATCATTAGAAGAGGGCATGGTCTTTAATGGAACCTAGACTAGGAAACCTCCCAGAGGCAAAAATTAGCTTTGACTGGGGCATCAGTTATTAAAATGGATGGTTGGAAAATCAGAATCTATTATTTAGAGAATGGATAAACAGCAAGGCCCTACTTATAGAACATGTGTGTGTGTGCGTGTGTGTATGTGTGTGTGTGTGTGTGTGTGTGTGTGTATAAGTGAATCACTTTGCTGCACAGCGGAAGTTAACACCTTGTAAAACAACTGTTCTTCAATTAAAAATAAGACAAACAAACACTGTTCTCTCGAAACATCCCACCCTCGCTTTCTCCCACAGAGTCCAAAAGTCTGTTCTGTATTTCTGTGTCTCTTTTTCTGTTTTGCATATAGGGTTATCATTACCATCTTTCTAAATTCCATATATATGTGTTAGTATGCTGTAATGGTCTTTATCTTTCTGGCTTACTTCACTCTGTATAATGGGCTCCAGTTTCATCCATCTCATTAGAACTGATTCAAATGAATTCTTTTTAACTGCTCAGTAATATTCCATGGGAACAGTGTGTATATTATCTATGGTGAAACAGATCACCAGCCCAGGTGGCATGCATGAGACAAGTGCTCGGGCCTGGTGCACCAGGAAGACCCAGAGGAATCAGGTGGAGAGGGAGGTGGGAGGGGGGATCAGGATGGGGAATACATGTAACTCCATGGCTGATTCATGTCAATGTATGACAAAACCCACTGCAATGTTGTGAAGTAATTAGCCTCCAACTAATAAAAATAATTGAAAAATAAATAAATAAGTAAATAAATAAAATAAAAAAACTTAAAAAGAAAAAAGACAAACAAACAAACAAAAAACACATACAAAGAATCTGGAAGTTATATGTGTTTTGAAGAGCTTGAGACACAGTCCCTAGAAGGAGTTCCCTTGTTCTCTCCACAACAAGAGCAAATATTTCTCCAAATTATTCACTCTCTTTCGCCAAATTTACCAAGAACATCAAGCAGCTTTCTTGTTAGTAAATTTGCTTTAAAGGTTTTATGCATGTAACAGGCTAAGGGATACTTGGAGAGGGTGCACCAGAGAAGCAGTCACTGGAAAATAATACATCTGTTCAGCATTTCTCAAGGAGGATCCTGGCTAAAGTACTAAGACCATCACATAAACCCAGTTGTCAAGAATTGGATGGCAAATCTTATCTTTTCTAGTTGTGTCATGTTTTATAAACCTCAAAAGAAGTATTTCCATCTGAGAACGGGTGCCCTGAGAGACCCAGAGCAAGCCAGCTTCAACTCAAGCTGCTGCTATAACAGGTAGAGGGCCTGATTTCAGAGCCAACAGGACATTCCTGCTGCTCCAAAAATCTTTCAGCCACTTCTTGTCACAGTGACTGAAATTTTACCATGACAAGTTGCAATTTGGCACAATCAACACTTGCAAAGATTATTGACAAGGTGAACTGTGACATGCCTGTCAGCTCAGGCTGAAAGCTGTCTAGCAAGTAGCGTTCTTTGTGTATTTTGTCTCAGTTTGGTAAAGTTCAATGTGATTACCATTTTGGTGAAGCACAACTAGTTTCTTGTACAGAAATATTTATGGCTCTAAACAGACCAGAATGATTGTCTAAATGTACCACGAAGATCCTAAAAGGAATCTTGAAGTGATCATCTTAGCTCAAGCCCTTGAAGATCATAGTTTAAGGATTAAGATATGACAATTATTAAAACACTATATTTATTGGACAATTTGGTGACCATACAGTACTCTTTGTGTGAGGACTAGCATTTATAAAAATGTTTTGCTCTATGCCAAGGACAGTGCTAACATCTTTGTTTATGCACCTCATTTAAACATTATCACAACCAGGTAGGGTAAATTGTATGTTCATTTTAGAAATGGAGGGACTAAGACTCAGAGGAGTCAAAGATTGATTATGCCTTCATACTTAGTGATGCTTTCATACTTAAGGAAATCTAAGTCACCACATCCAATTATCTAATTTAGGACAAAAGACTCATGTTGGCCACTGCATGTACTCTTTGGGAGAGAATCAAAGTTCTATTAACTTCTGTATTATGGAAACTTTAATTTTTGGATTCTTGTACTTTATGGAAAGAGAAAACAAAAGCTACCTGATTTTGCTCACCAACCAAAACGTGTTTGATGTTTATATATAGTACTAATAGTAATGTTTTGGCATCATCAGACTTAGCAAAACAACAATATGTCACCTAGGAAAATTATAATATAAAGAAGAAAATGATGTGATAGAGACCTAACATTTCTGGAGTCTTTCTTTTCTCTTACTAAAATTCTTCTATTTTATTTTTTAATTCAATTAATCATCATAATTTGGGTAAGAAGTAATTAAATCAGTGTGTACTGAATAGCATTTTTCCAAAACAAGAGCTAACTTGCATTGCACCTTCCCGCTTTAATAACTACCCTTTGTGCAGTTAAAGGTGTGAGAGAGCAGAGGGGTAGGTCCTAGAAAGGTTGGGATGGAAGCAGGTGGCTGAGACATCAGTCTCTTCTTTTTATTTAAAATATATACATTCCATGAGAAAATAAATTATATTGGAGTCTTATTTCATAATTTATTTAGTCTCCTCCATGAACTTTTGACATCAAATTGCAATAGTTTAATTTTCCCCTCTTGGAAAATTGCTGCAGTGTGTTAAGATGTGAACCCCAATTCCTGTTCCATATTCCTAGTTTATTTTGAAATCTGTCAAGTACACTTCCATGGAAGGGAGAAGCTATGGGTGTTAGCAGGACTATGATTTACAATCATGAAAACATTGCGCAGTAAAATATTTAACAAAGAGGTCTAAACAACACAGATTGGGAAGACATTCAGAAGCTAAACTTAATTTTGATTGGAGCACCAACTATTTGCTGCCACTAGCAACAAGCATAAGACAATTATGGCCTTATTTATTTAAGTACTTACATCTATATCCATTTCTATTTATTTATCAATCTATATATTTATCAATCAATCATCTATCATCTTTCTAGAAATTGTGAAATAACATCTGGCTTGGGGCTTCCTTAGTGGCTCAGATGGTAAAGAATCTGTCTGCCATGCAGGAGACCCAAGTTTGATCCCTGATCGGGAAGATCCCCTGGAGAAAGGAATGGCTGGCTACTCCAGTATTCTTGCCTGGAGAATTCCATGGACAGAGGAGTCTGGTGAGCTACAGCCCTTGGGGTCACAAAGAGTGACTAGCACTTTACTTTTCACTTTTGTGTTTCTCATAACTCACATTATTTGGTTTTCTATATGACAATTCTCCATCGGTAAAATCTGTGATGCAAGACCAAGCATTCAAGGAAACCTCAGAATGGACACTCTCTCTGTGGAGACAATTCTGTGGTCTCTGAGTGTTCAAGGTCTTCCTTATCCCCAGCTGGTCCACCTGCTCAGCTCCATCTTCCAGCTGGAAATATCTATTGGTGGAAGCTGCTCTCCCCTCTGTCTTTCTCCTCCATCTATGGTTTGATCCTATCTCCTTCTGGACAAAAAAAACAAAAACAAAAAACAAAAAAAACAACCTCTCTCCACTGTGGACATGAACTTGGGCAAACTTCGGAAAATTCTGAGGGACAGGGAAGTCTGGTGCACTGCAGCTCATGGCGTTGTGAATAGTCGGACATAACTTGGTGACTGAACAACACCACCACCTATCCAGGCCTTATCCATCCTTTACTCCTCATCACAGACCCTATTCCTTCCAGAACGTGACTCAGGTACATAGTGAACGTTTACTTTTCTGAGTTCTTAGAGATTTCCAGGTCGGCTACGGATGTGTAAATACCTCAGTAAAAGCCATGCTAACGTGCCTGTTGAGGCTGGAGGTAGATGGTGAAGCTCGTGACTCTAGGAACGTAGGAATGTGCCCTGTGAAGTGACATTCATTCTGAGAGAATGCCTTTCCTAGACAACTGAATACAGGGTCATGACTTCTGTCCAAACAACACATGCCTTAATAAATGCATTTGCATGCTCATGCTTCATATGGGTAAATGTAATGTCTCAGACCACAGGCTAATTTAGGAAAGGGGAAGGTCATTTTGGTTAAACAACGTTTTCAGTGCCTGAATCATGGTGTAAATAAATTACTGTTTGTAGAATAATGAAATCAATGGGTTGAGACCTCTTTCAAAAGTAGAAAGCATCATATAACCAAACTTGTATTTTTAGTATGTAGAAGACATAAAATAAATATTTAATAAATATAGTCAAATTTAAGTAATAACACATATTTATATATTAATATTCAATTTTTTATATTATTATTGGTACAAAGGTAGGTCAATACCTATAGAAGTTCAGGCAGAAATACGTTCTTCCTCTAACCACCAACACTGACTTTAATCTACATGTTTCCCTTATTCAGGGGTTTATTAGAAATACAATTGTAACTACAGAAAGAAACCAGGTAATTTTATAAGGTAAATAACAGGAATTTTCACTAAACAATCATTCTCCAATCAGCTGCTCAGTTATCTTTGTGTCTCAACCTCTGATTTTGTATAACTGTCATAAACTATAGTTTATGCTTTGTGCACAAACATTGGTCACTAAAATTGGGAAACCAGCTGGACAAATAAAAATAAAGATACCATGAAATTTTCATTAAAGAGATGCAGTGTAAACTTAATACCCTTTAACAAGACAATTCCAAGATGCTACACTCCTCCTATCACTGTCTCCAACTAACAAGGGCCAGACCAGCTGTTGGACACACATTTTTCTTGGAGGCAAGAGGTGCGTTCTGGTAAATGAGGCTTTGAAACAGGTTCAGTTTCAAAGCAATAATGAAACAGGTTCAGCGGCAATAATAAGAACTCATCAATCAGAGCCTACAATTGGCACTTCCAGAAACATCTGACATTTTTCTCTTGGAATTCAGAAACACATGTGGCAAAGCAGGCCAGAACTCCCATCAGTGGCTAGCAGATGCTGGTGTGAAACCTGTACTCAAATTCCGGCGTCTACTTTTTTCCTGCTCCCAGAATTCTACTTGGCAACGTGGTCTTTTCTGTCCTGTTAACTTGCTGGGGTGGTTTACTTTACAGCAGTATCACCTATGTTCCTCTTGATCATTTGCTGTTTTCTCCCATAGTTATATGTCATAGTTTCTTCCTGATCATCCTACACACTCTGACTTGATGTTCACAGACCCTTCTCGTCAAGTTGCCAATGAAGTAAATGCAATAACTCAAATCAGTAATGCTTAGAATAGGCAACTAACAAACTTTGGTATAATGGGTTTGTTGCAGTAGAGTGTGTTTATATGTTATAGACAAACAAAAAAGACCAAATGGAGTTGAGAAACTGAAAGATGAGCCATATTTCTTCAACTTAACCAAAACAAAACAAAATCAAGCATAAAACCGTCTATAAATCTGTCTTACTATAGTGATTTTGTATAGATAACCTTTTGACTCTCAATGATAGAAAGCCCTGAATTTCAGTTGCAATGATATATTAGGCCAGAATCTCTATATTTTGTCTCTTTGTAAATTAATTTATATATGCTATACATCATCTTAAAAATTGAATTTCCAGCCTTTAAAATTCAAAACTTTTCTTATCTTATTTAACTCTGTTTTCCTTTAGCATAATAATTCTTTCTTTTACTCATTAGCTTGCCTGTCTCAATTAAGTGTCTTTATTTTCTTACATTCTGCTAAGGACCTTTAGTGTTACATTGTTGCTGTAATTCTGTGCTTCTTTGTCTTCTGATTGTGCCAAACTGTATCTTCCTATAGGGCTTATCTGTTAGTTGCTCAGTCATTTCTGACTCTTGTGACCCTTGTCCCCATGGACAGTAGCCCACCAGGCTCCTCTGTCCATAGTGTTTCCCATACTGGAGCGGGTTGCTCTTTCCTTCTTCATCCTATAGGGCAGTATTTTTTGAACAACTAAATTAAAACTTCATAAATCTTTCACACCATTATAAATGACAATCTATTTCAAGTTTTCATCATCCAATCCTTCTTTTATCTCACTTTAATTAAGATTATGACAGAAATAGTCCTTTTCTAAAACCACCTCCCATATAAACTCCTTCCATTTGCTTTTATTTCCTTATGTCACTTAAATCCAAGCTCTATTTTTTACCATATGAAAGGGAGCAATGGATTAATGATTGCTCTAATCTAATATTCAAGATTAAATTCAGGAATCACTTCTTGATGAGCAGGTGGCAAACTAATGTTTGAGAGAGAAATTAAAAATGGATTCATATGCAAATCTAGTATTGTGCATCTTTGACTCACTTAATGAAAGGTGCTATTGTTTTAATTAGGTTAATAATTTTGGATATGTAGATAATCAATTAAAAGAGTACAGCTCAATGGAAAAAGTCATATCTTAAAGAGACAAATTATCAAGGTTGTGACGGCTCCAACTGACTGAAGTGTTACTCTATTCATCCTGGTATTAATTACATTCATCAACTAACATGTTAGTCATGGCAATAATTTAATTTTTCAGCAAACCTGTGATCCAGTCCAAATATTTCTCTTTCTTCTTTGTTGTCTACTCAGAAAGAATTTGTCAAAAAAAAAAAACAAAAAAAAAACCTACATAAAATGAATAAAATATTGGAAATAGAAGGAAACTTGAAGTTTATTTCGTCCATTACTATTCATCCAACATTTATCCAATCTGTTCCTCAACATCAGCTAGCATTGGGAAGCTGACATCACACAGACAGGACAAGTATTCAAGAGTGGACAACTTCAGATCATCCTAAACCTAAATTGAATATACTGAACTCAAGTTTGCCTTTCTTTCAGTGATGCTGCTCTACCTGCTAAAATCTAGACCATCAGCTTGGGATACATTTTTGAAACATATAATAATACTTTTAACAGATACATAAGGTTACCATGTGCTCCATGAGATCTCTACAGTATAATCATAAGGAAAATTGTTTTCAAAATATAGCTTTTTAAAATAACTTATATTTTTTCTGTGTTACATTAAAAGTTTAAGTTCGGAAGTAATCACCATATTCCAGATAAGTCTGGCTAATGCATATTCAATGACAATGTTTCATTAAAATGTTCATACAAATGCAATTTATTTCCTTTTTGGGGTAATAATAACATCATCTAACTTAAAAACTGATTCCCCTTTTAATAATCTGTACTTTTATTTTTTCTGTGTCCAAGAGCTCTTTGTGTTTTTCTTATAAAAAATGTAAATGACAAGTATTTCATAGGCTGAGATTTTTAAATTTTTTCACTCAGTGATTTCCAAATGTCATTCTTAAGTCTCCACAAATTTAGATTGTTGCCATGATGATTGATGGTTTAGTCGCTAAGTTGTGTCCAACTCTTGCAACCCCATGGACTGTAGCCCGCCAGGCTCCTCTCTCCATAGGATTTTTCCAGGCAAGAATACTGGAGTGGGTTGCCATTTCCTTCTCCAGGGGGTCTTCCCAACCCAGGGATCAAACCAGGGTCTCCTGCATTGCAGGCAGATCCTTTACCAACTGAGCTACCAGGGAAGCCCAGCATGATGGTTAGGGGTGGTAAAAGGAGAAAAAAAAATTGATTTCCTCAAACTGAAAGGTTTTCTTCAGAGTTCCTTAAAACAGGACTCTGATACCATCAAAATCATAAATATTCTGTTCAATGTTTGTACTTGATTGCTCAGTCCTGTCCAATTCTTTGCAACCCCATTGACTGTAGCCTGCCAGGCTCCTCTTGCCCATGGGGATTCTCCAGGCAGGAATACTGGAGTGGGTTGCCATGCCCTCCTCCAGGGGATCTTCCCAAGCCAGGGATCGAACCCAGGACTCCCAAATTGCAGGTGGATTCTTTACCATCTGAGCCACCAGGGAAGCCCTCTATTCAATAAAGACAATACATTTTAAAATGGATTTATTTGATTTGTTGACCAGTGTTTTTAATAATTTGCCAGTTCATTTGCTATCTTATCTCAAGAACACAGAAAGATTCAGAAAAAAGAATAAGAGACTCTCAGCACAAATAAATAGCTCTGTGACCTTGGACAAGAAACCAGCTTCTCCAAGATTCAGTTTTTCTCTCATGTGGAAAGCAGGTTATTTATTATTATTATTTTGCAAGATCATTTGTGTGGATGAAAAGTGATAATTAATGCATGTAAATCCTATAATACAGGGTTTTCATCGAGATAGACGAAAGGAGTGAAGTGAAGTCGCTCAGTCGTGTCCGATTCTTTGCGACTCTATGGACTGTGGCCTACCAGGCTCCTCCATCCATGGGATTTTCCAGGAAAGTACTGGCGTGGGGTGGCATTTCCTTCTCCAGGTGATCTTCCCCACCCAGGGATCAAACCCGGGTCTCCTGCATTGTAGGCAGAGGCTTTGCCGTCTGAGCCACCAGGGAAGTCATAGATGAAAGAACATATTAGACATTATTGCTTTTTAAAATGTTGAAAGTTAAATGAGCAGGATATTTTATGTTAAATACGCTGGTTTCCGAATAATTTAAGGAACACACATTTCAAAATATCTGTCTGGCTTGTTTTAAGACTCGGCTTATTCATTGTGAACTGCGACATACTTGAAGAGAAAAAGCAACTAACTATGCATACTTGACAAGAACACTTAGATGACAAACCATATTGATGTAGTTGTTTTGGCACAAAAGCTGCGTAAATATTTTAGAGCTTCTAGTACCAAATGATATGAGCAACTGACACCCTCTACCATACCTCTCTCCTTACTCCATCCCTAACTCACACCGCCGCCTTTGCTCTAGTTTTAGGTTGCATAGGGTAGGATTTCATAGTTAGGGCAATCTCCAAGGAGAGCACTGCTTTTGATAACTTGAAAGGTGACGTTATTAACAATTTATCTCTGTGGAGACAAAAACAGAGAGTGGAGGGTCAGCATCCATCCAGCCAGAGCAACTGGAAACATACACCAAGGTTTGCCAGATGCTTCAGACAGTGCCTTCTCCTGTCTCACATTTCATGTTCATGATGAGGCTGTAGTTTTCAAAACACTACAGAGGCAGATTAAAAAATTCATCTGTTTTCAAAGGACGTTTGAGATCATGAAAAGGTGAAGTGTGCTACCCTTTAATAAACTACTCTCTCAGGGAGCCAGGATTAGTCTTTCAGGGGTGATCTGAGTCCAGAGATGATACTTCTTGCCGACTAAGAACTTTACTATAATATGGTCAATGGTGGCAAAATATGCCTCTCCAATGTATGCCATTTGGGCATAAGGGTTATTTTGGTCTAAAGGCACTTGGGAAACAACAGATGCAATAAGGGTGTCCTAACCTCCTTTCTTTCTTCCTGAAATTGAAAGATAAAAGGCTCCTGTGAAATATGCTCTCCCTGTATCAGAAGAAAACAAACTTTCTTTGACAGGGAGCTAAAGCTGAGAAAATTATGTAAAAATAGAACATATTAAAATAGTTTTTATTTTCTTTCAGCCACTCCATATGATTTTGTTACTTTCCCCAAATTGCTTCTCTTTGTTCAAATAAAACAAGTTAGGTCTTGCCACTTCTTTCAGTTTTCCTTATGAAAGCTCTTATATCATACAAAAAAATTCAATAAATAAATTTGTATGTTTGCCTCTTATTAATCTGTCCAATAGTTTTAGTCCCAGGCAAAAGCTCAAAGAGGATAGAGGTAAATTTTTCATCTCCTTTGCAAGTGCCTGAGTTAAAATTACATTTCTGTTCTGCCACTCTCTTGCTCATGCATTCTGGCTATTCTGAATTTACATATTCTTCATTTCCACAATGCCAGGCAAAGCTCCTTCTGTGTGTTACATAGTGCAGTTCTAATGTTGGGAGACAAAAAGAAATGGATCAAAGTGTAGAGTAATTGGTCCTTACTGAGCATCCACTACATTGACAATGACCATATTGTCTCCTACATTTACTATCTCACTAAATATTTACTACATTATTAAAAGTAATGATTATTTATCCCTTTAACAGATAAAGGAACCAAAGCACTACAGAGATTGAACAAGTTATCAAATACATAGATTGGTAAATAGAAAAATTGAAATTAATATTCATGTGTAACTAATTCTAAGTCTGTACAGTTTTTATAATCATCTGCTGTCTTTCTAGAAAAAAATACACTTCTTATTAAAGAAGAGAGACATCCTATAATCAGTGGTAATGGGAAATAGTTTAAAAAATAATATAAATATAATTATATATTATATTTTTAACTAAATCAGTTTGTTGTATGCCAGAAAGTAACACAACATTGTAAATAAAATATGTTTCACAGAAAAACAAAGAATAGATTTATAAAATAAAAAATAAAGAAGAGATATGTGAAATGTAGTCATAAATATTTTCATAAAAATAATACTAACATTAAAAGCTCTATTATCTAAAATAAGAAATCTCAGTTATCTGAAAAATTAACTTTCATGGAACATATCATTCTCTAACACTGCTGAATAAATTAGGCATTGCTATGACTGAGAAAGAGAATAAAATGATTAATAAAACACCAAATGTTACATGTGAACTTGCTTTTAAAACTTAAGACTCTTCTTTGCTTGATGAAGATTCATATCAGTTGGATTTTACATCTGAGAACAGTCACTTCAAATCATTCTAGTGTAAAATAAATTCAACATTGACAGCATTAAGAAAATGTTTGCATCCATATATTTATACAACGGATTCTATGCTTACTTAGATTCAATTAAAGCTAAATGAAACAAAGACTGTCACATTATTGGCTGAAATGCTACTTGTCAAAATTAACACAACAGTGCATCAGAAAATGAATACAGCATTTCTGGAAATGCAATATTAAAGTTTATACACACAAACATATACACATCTGAAGCACAAATTGTCACATAGTGAAATTACTTGGAAATAGATTTCCAACATACAAATGAATAAGGGTAAAATGAGGAAAATTTTAAAAGAAAGTGAAAAAAACCTAGCAATCATATATCAATCCCAGAGAACTTGCAATCTCTCTCTCACTTATTCTCTCCTAATCTTTCTCCAACTTTTCAGAGCTTAGAAACAAGAAATCAAGCTGACAGCTTTTCTGTCTTTCTTTTTTAAATTGATGGAATGCATATAAGAAATCTTGAATATGTTTAATCTCATAGGCTGCTGGTGGTATGGTAGTTTAAGTTGATATAAATATCTTGGATAAAATTTAGACAGATAGATGATAAGTTTATTTGAATATACATATTTGAAATACTTTTCCTCAAAATTTCTCTTCTGAGAAGTAATGCAAGATATACAAAAGTATTTTACTAACATTCTTTATCATCATAAAAATTTAAAACATTCTCAGTGTTCTGCCTATACCAATCTTAAAGAAACTATATAAGCAAGAAAATAAAGTAAAATAAGTTGTGACTAAATGTTAATTATATATGGGCACACATCTACACATGCAAAGTAAACCAATCTATAATATGTATAGAAAAACACAAAATAAAACTTAATGTTAGCATTGCAATTTTGAGTAATATTTTCTTTCTTCATTTACGTTTTCACTGTCTAATTTTTCATAAATATACTGTTCTTGTAGTCGGAAAAAGAAAATTTTATTCGTTCCTAATTTATCTAATCATCTGAGAAAAGACCACCCATCCATTCATCCACATATATATGGAGAATTCACAATGCGTTTGATATTGTATGATGTTGTATGATGGCTGGGGTAAATAGGGAATGTTGTTGTTGTTATCGTTGTTCAGTTGCCAAGTCGTGCCGACTCTCTGAGACCCCATGTACTGCAGCACGCCAGGCCTCCCTGTCTCTCATCATCTCCTGGAGTTGGCCCAGGTTCATGTTCATTGCATTGGTGATGCCATCCAATCATCTCATCCTCTGATGCCCTCTTCTCCTCTGCCCTTGATCTTTCCCAGAATCAGGGACTTTTCCAATGAGTTGTCTGTTTGCATCAGGTGACCAAAATACTGGAGTTTCAGCTTCAGGATCAGTCCTCCCAGTGAATATTCAGGGTTGATCTCCCTTAAGGTTGCCTGGCTTGATCTCCTTGCTGTCCGAGGGACTTTCAGGAGTCTGCTCCAGCACCACAGTTTGAAGGCATCAGTTCTTTGGCATTCTCCCTTCTTTATGGCACAGCTCTCACAGCCGGACGTGATCGCTGGGAAGACCACAGCCTTGACTATATGGACCTTTGTCGGCAGAGTAATGTCTCTGCTTTTCAACACACTGAAAAGTTAGTCCTCATTTTCCTGCCAAAAAGCAATCATCTTCTGATTTCATAGCTGCAGTCACTGTCTCCAGTGATTTTGGAGCCCAAGAAGAAGAAATCTGTCACTACTTCCACATTTTCCCCTTCTATTTGCTATGCAGTAATGAGGCCAGATGCCATTTATGGTCTTAGTTTTTGTTTTTGTTTTGTTTTGTTTTGTTTTTTATTTAGTCTTAAGCTGGTTCTTTTACTCTCCTCCTTCACCTGCATCAAGAGGCTCTTTAGTTCCTCTTTACTTTCTGCCATTACAGTGTTAGGGAATACAGAAGACAAAAAGTTAATAATTCTTGTTCTGCAGTAACTCACCATCTATCCATGACTACAGAAGGCAAGATCATCGTAACAATAAAGTACAAAATGAAGCACTTCCTTGTTGATAAAATGCTGAATTTTGCTCCCAGAAATTCAGATTTCATGAGAGAATGAAATAAATAATATTAGACTGGTTAAAATAGAGTTATCAAATTTTATTGTGGAATGTAAAGAGATTTAAATAAACATTAACTGTAAAAGCATTTATTATCAAATTGCTTAATTGATAGAGAATTTAATAAAATTGTCCTCTTTTTGTAAAATTTGTTAGTTTGGAAGTTCATTCTTAACATGAGACATAGGATAATTCAAATGAATGATCACCTTACTGGATCTCGCACTTTATTTTGAACATAATTTTTGCAAAAATCTTGTTTTACATGTAAATAATGCCTAAGATAAAGCAATGTTCTAACATTTCCTTCAATTTTGTGTATTCTGAGCAAGAACTTTGAGGCCACTTATGTCTAAGTCTGAACGTTTTTGAACCCTGATTTCTCAAGTCAAAAATGTGTTCCTATGGATATTCTATTAAAAACAAAAAGCTGTCATATTCAACCCTAGTCATTAGCAGCTGAGAATCACATGTGTAGCTATTATCAGTGTGTCGTCTTGGTTCCCATCATCCTCACCATCCTCACCACCACCTTCAGAGGCAGCAGCAGCAGCACCATCAATGTTACGAGCACCGTTATCAACTTCATCAGCTGTTGATTCTATTTCAACGATTATTAAATATGCTAGAGGGATTTACATGGATTTGTCTCAATTAATGTTCACTTTTACCTAATGATATTTCTATGCACTAATTATTACCACTCACAGATGAGTAGCAGAGCCTTAGAGGAGTTACCCAAGATCACACTGGAAATAAATGTCAAAAGTTCCAAAAGCCTGACCCAGGATCCTGTTTTATTTCTTGTGCTTTAGAGCAGTTGGAGCAACATCTGGTTGAAAACATAGTTCATGTCACCTAACCCATGCATCTGTTGTGAGACTAAAAAAAAAAAATAATCCCCATGAAGTAGTCAAATGTAGATTAACGTGAAACATAAAGACATCTAAACATATTCTCATTGATTAGAGTACCTTAGATGTAAATTTTGGAGCAGGAAATGGCAACCCGCTCCAGTGTTCTTGCCTGGAGAATCCCAGGGACGGCGGAGCCTGGTGGGCGGCCGTCTGTGGGGTCGCACAGAGTCCGACAGACTGAAGCGGCTTAGCAGCAGCAGCAGCAGGAACAAGTGTAAATTGATAAAGTTTAGGTTATGAGGAAGAAGTGTATACATGTATGCAGAAGGATGTGAAAGTGAAAGTCGCTCAGTCGTGTCTGACTCTTTGCGACTCCATGGACTGTGCAGGCCAGAATACTGGAGTGGGTAGCCTTCCCCTTCTCCAGGGGATCTTCCCAACCCACGCATCAAACCCAGGTCTCCTGCATTGCAGGCGGATTCTTTACCAGCTGAGCCACAAGGGAAGCCCAAGAATACTGGAGTGGGTAGCCTAACCCTTCTCCAGCAGATCATCCCAACCAGAAAATAGAACCAGAGTCTCCTGAATTGCAGGTGGATTCTTTACCACCTGAGCTATCAGGGAAGCAAAGAAAAATGTAGCATCGCCCAAATGCTATGATAAGATTTTTCTTTTTGAACACGGACAAGTTTAAGAAGCTATAATTTAATTATAGTACTCTTTTTTTTTTGCATGTGGCATATAAAGTCTTCTCATTCCCAAGACCTTCTGTGTTTGACATTCACGTGGGACTCTGAAAGAGGAGAAGGAAATCTTTCTGATACATTCTTTTCTTTAGCAAATCAGAAACAGATTTCTTTAGCAAAACCTGATCAGATTTTCAAAGATAATATCAAATTTTATAAGATAGATCTTATGTGAATATACATATATGAAATTAAATTTTCTACACTGATTGTAATAGATTGAAGCTTTTGTACAAGTGTAATTAATTCACATTAATTTTACTTTAACTTTCATTAGAAAATATAAATATATTTAAATTCAGTTTGCTACAATAAAGTCACATATCATGGTGATTTTTAATCATGAATGATGTAAAAACACCTTTTATTATAGCATTTGTTTTATCATATGAGTGTGCAGATGCCAGTTATTCTTTCTTTGATAGGCATGCCCATATTTTAGGATGCTTCCTGCAACTTTTTTCCCTTTCCTATAAAAAAGTGTGGCTTTTTTTACATTTTTTTCCCATTGTCTTTCTGTACAAAGCGTGCCCCCTATAAGAAATAGCTGGGCTCCCCTGCTGTCTCAGTGGTTTAAGAATTCACCTGCAATGCAGGAGACACAGGAGATGTGGGTTTGATCCCTGGGTAGGGGAGGATCTCTGGAGGAGGAAATGGCAACCCATTCCAGTATGCTTGCCTGAAAAATCCCAAGGGCAGAGGAGCTTGGCAGGCTACAGCACAAAGGATTGCAAAGAAACGGACATGACTGAGAACAGTGTATTTGGGGCAGAAATAGCCACCTGTCCTTGGGGCTAGTATAACCATCTTGAAGTTTTTCTGATATGTAGCAGCAGTGTTTTCATTACAAGCAAGTTTGTTTTTGAGAACAGAACTGACTCTCATATGTGTATATAAAGGCTAGGATAATTTCCAAAGTTCTTTGAAGATGTTGGACAGATTATCTCTCTATTAAAATGCTTTCATATTTTCAATAGATATTTTGCTACAGTGGAGATGCAATTTTACGTACGACAGACTGAAAGAAGCTGTAAATGTATTTATTAAATATATGAATTTCTATAAAGTGTTATTGTCATGATTTGGATCCATCTTATATTTATAAATTTCCCTCAAGATGAGATGATATTTTTTAAAAAGCTTAACAGAAAAACAGGCGGGCTAAGTGCTGGACAGTTTTAGACTTTCTTGCAAAACATATCCATTGCAACTACCTGATGTTAGGTATCTTTATAATACATTTCTGGAAGAACACGTTTGGTCTAAGAATCTTCACATAGTCTATTATTTGAGCCTCATAATAAAGCCAATCAATGGTAGGACAGGTTTTGTTCCCTCTTTGACAGTTGAGAAACATATATGCGAGGAGCGTTATTTGCTCCGAGTTAGAGATCTAATGAATTCTAATGCACAATTTCAGTTTTTTGTTCCTTCCATCTCTGTGTTTATTGGCTAAACTCCCATGGTCCCTATTAATACATATATTATCTGCCAATAATAGCTGATCATGGAACACAGTCACAACATTTGTTAGGCAACTGCTTAATTATAGACTTCATATGCACTGCCTCATTTAAATATCACAACTAGATAGAGTTGATACTATTTTCTGTGAATTACACATAAGAAAATTATAGTACACATTGGTAGGTTCACCTCTATGACCTCCATCATTAGCAATTACTTACAAAGAGGAATGTTGATTCTGTTACAACTTTGTGCATAGCAATTGGTATAGTCTTATATGTCATTTGAATGAAGATTAATATTTTATTCTGTGGAAATCATGGTAATTAAACCAATGCATAGAGTTTATTAGCTACTTATATAGTTCTTAATTATACAGAGGACCCCACTAAGGAATGGCATTGTATCTATAGAATATACCCATGTGAAGTGGTCAGTGATCATTAGGCTCTAATATTTCCCAATGGCTAAACATAATTCATTTAAAACAAAGCAAAACACAAACTGATTTTTTTTTCTTCTTGGATTGAAGAAATTCACTCGGGTGCTGGTTATTAATGTTTACTGTACTGTTTATTTACATTCCACTAAGGATTCCTCTGGGATTTTTTGTTCATTGTCTGTTATGTCAGAGATACAACCCACCCGATTGTGCAGGGGAGAAGAGGAACTTTTTGAATACTGCTATTATTTATTTCAAGTAGACAGGCAAACCGCCCTCTCAAACATGGGCCTGTAGTTAACCTTACACTGTGCATTTTCTTGTAAAGAGATGAAATAATTCCAGAAAATGACTAGGAGGGAGACTCCAGAAATTCTGACACTTAAATATTTCAGGTGAAAAGTTGTTGAAGGCTATTATACATCTTTTAAGTCAAACACTTTGTGAAATTTACTAAAAGAACAAAGAGTTTGTGTCACTTATGATGTGGGAAACTTTTCTTTCAATGTGCTTTTTCTCGACTTTATCTTTCCATTAATTCTCTTCTTGTAGCAAGATTATAGGACTAAGCTTCTGAATTCTACCTCTAACCTCCAATCCCAAGAAATGCTTTATCTTTCTGTTTTGAATAAAAATCATTTCCCTACATATCTTCTCTTTGGAGCATGGAATTATGCAGTGGTTCAGAAACTTCACCGCACATAAAAATCACCTAGAGCCTGTGATTACAATGCCATCCAGACTATTCTGAATAGGTCCTCAGGACAGTGCCCCCAGGGACCTTTTAACTCAGATGACTTTCATGTACTGTTTGAGGGAAGCACACCAAATCAATAGTCTGAAGCTGGGGTTGACAAAATATGACCAATGAGAGAAATCTAGCTTGATGCTTGTTTTGTTAAGTTTCATGGGAACACTGCCAAGTTCATTGTTTTACATGTTGTTTATGGCTTTATTCATACTCTAAGGAGAATGGAGTACTTGCAACAGGGTCTTTATGGATTGTGAAATTTAACATACTTATTCTCTGGTGTTTTGTAGAAAACATTTGCTGACTCCTGGATTAAAGTCCTGAAATATATTTGAATTATGTGTTCAGGCTCATGTACAGAATATTGTCAAACACTTCTCCTATAAAAAATGAAATGCTACCACCTTGGAGACACTTGTTTCCATTCAGGCCTTTGGGAAAGCTTCCATTGCCATGAACACTAAATGAAAGTTTCCAATGTCATGACTTAAGTGAACTGAAATGTGCACAAAGATAATTTCCCCCATCTGATGGTAAAAGAACTGAATGAGTGAGCTTGTGTACATATTTTCTGCTATCTGTCCAACTCCAACTGTAACTTGAAAGTTAAGTTGACTCTGAAAGGATTTAGTTGTTCATAGTTCTATCTTGAAAAAAGAAGGAAAATAATTTTAGAGTGAGTAGTGGACTGACTTTGTGCTTATTTCCTGGAGTAATCTTGATACTGAGAGATAGTAAACTTTGGGGTGAAGATGTTGCAACCATAAGGTGGGATTTATTTTTAAGTTTACTAATGATTAACTCAATTTCTGAACATTTTTAAACATTTGTTTGAACCTCACACATGCTACTTTTTAAGTTACAATTTCAAATCCCATTACTGCACACGGCTTACCTTTCAACCACCGTAAATATCTGTATCAATCATGGCCTCATTTATGAAATTTAAGTATATTTGAAATGATAACTGAATCCTTAACATACTTAAAAATATATATTTTTATTTTTGTTAGCAAAATGGTGGACGAGGAAGCTCTAAACTCTTGTTTCTCCACAAAAACATTGAAAACAAACAAACAAACAAAAAAAACTGATTTCTAAACCAACTTAGACCTCTGAAAATAGTCAAAAGTTTACAACAATCAATCAAATTCCAATCAATATTTTTCTTTAAAATTGGAAGAAGGTATTGTGGTATTCATATCTGTCCTTGCATCAGTCCTTCCACAGCATAGCAGTGGTCTTCATCTTGAGCAGTTGCCAACTCAGTTCTAAGTCCTGCACCCCTCAAAACTGGAGAAAGCAGGATAAACTTTATTGGTAAATTATTGTATATAATTGTCCTAACTTGCTTGAGGGGCATTCAAAAGATTGATACCACATATATATCAGTTTCGCATAACATGGAAGGCAAGGGAAGAAAATGGTGGACACTGCTTTTTAAACTATAAGAAGACTGAAAAGCCAAAAAAATTTGGGGTAAGAGATTGTGGGTGGAAAAATATAACAGACCATCTCAGGAAAGTCTAGGAAGGAAGATCTAAGGAAGGAAAAGAAGGGGTGAGTTTTCTGTGGAAAGTTAAAACATTCCAAAGTGATTGTACATACAAGTGTCTCACGCCCGAGGAAGGTGCATGCTCAGCAAAGCCCTGAGGATGGCTTAGGCTTTTGTCCTGAAAACCCAGAGGCTCAGAGAAAGCTTAGCTGAATGGAGAATCAGCACAGTGCCCATCTGCAAACACTGGGAGAAGTGGCTGGTATCCCTCTTATAAATATATTTTGGGAACTTCATCTGTGTGTTTGTTTATTTCATCTCTTGGCTTTCTAGGAAATCACTATCAAAAGCTTAACTGAACACAAGCTAAAGTATCAGACTTCCAAGAGTTGCTCATGAAGAGGAAAGTCTCTGTGAAAAAAATCTGGAAGTTCCTTAAAAAGAAAGGACTATTATAGTCTTCAAAATCCCAAACAAAAATCAAGGCAAAACCAACCAAATCCAATCAGCAAGCCCTGGGGAATAAGGAAAATCTGATTTCTGGAGTAATCATGTTAAAAGAGTCAAATAATCAAATCTCAACAACAGCAAAAAATTACAATAAATGCAAAGCAACAGAAAGAATTGCTTAATTCAAAGGAACAACTAAATTGATATTTATCTGGAAGCTACAGATAGATAGATATACATACATAAAATGAGACTAGATACTGAAACTACTAATCAAATATTTTAAAATAGTTGTCTTAAGTATATCCAAAGAGCTAAGGGAAAAAGAAAAATGCACAAAGAGCTAAAAACAACAACAAAGGGGAAAAAAACCCAAAAAACAATAAAAGAGTATGGTTTAAAAAAGGAGGTATCAACAGAAAGAAAGACATTACAATAAGCATTCAAACAGCATTTCTGAAATGGATATGCACGATACCAAAAACAAACAAAGACAACAAGTTTATACAAGCAGAAGAAAAAATCAGCAAACTTGGAAGATAAGATGACTGAACTCATCAAGTTTGAAGGAAAAAAGAAAAAAAAAATGAAAGTGAAGCATCTAGTGAATTGGTGGGACATCATCAAACAGACCACTATAATTATTATGGGCATTACAGAAGAAAAGAAAGAAAATGAGGCCAAAGTTTGTAAAGTAGCATGGAAACATGTGCATTACCATGTGTAAAATAGATAGTCAGTGGAAATTTGCTGAATGATGCAGAGAGTTCAGATTAGGTGCTCTGTGACAACCTAGAGGGGTGGTATGGGGTGGGAGTGGGAGGAAGGCTCAAGAGCGATAGAATATGTGTGTATATATATGTATATACATACATGGCTGAATGTTGATGTATGGCAGAGACCACAACAATATTCTAAAGCAATTATTCTCCATCAAAATTTTAAAAATCTCAAAAATAAATTAAAAAAATAAGAAGAATAATAGACACAACCCCTAATTTTATGAAAAAAATGAATTGACAAATCTAAGTCATGCAATAAACTCTAAGTGGAAAAAACCCAAACAGACCACTTGGAGACACAAATGGCTCAAGGTTGGAAAACAAAAAAAGACACATCTTAAAAACAGCAAGAGAGGAGCAATTTGTTATGTACAAGAGTTTCTCCATAATATTATCAGCTAATTTCTCATGAGAAACTGTAGAGGTAAGAAGACAGTGAAATGATCTATTTAAAGTACTGAAGAAAAAAAAAAAAAAAATTACAAAATAAATAAATAAATAAAACACAAAGAATTTTACAGCTGGCAAAAGTTTCCTTCAAAGTAAGGAAGAATCTAAGATATACCAATTTTTGAAAAGCTGAGGTAGTTTACTACCTATAGGCTTTTTTTTTTCCATTTATTTTTATTAGTTGGAGGCTAATTAACAGAAGAAAAAAAAGAAAAGAAAAGAAAAAAGAATCCGTTAGGTTGAAATAAAAGGAAGCTGAAAAGTAACTTCAAAAATATGAACATATAAAATTTCCAGTGAAGGTAAATACATGGGCAAATTTAAAAACCAATATTATTTTAAATAATTATGATTTGTCACTCCAGGTTTCTTTCTATTGACTTAATGTATGAATGTATAATTTGTGGCATCAATAACAGAAAAAGGGGAATGAAGCTGTATAAAAGTACAGCTTTAGTATGAGGTTGAACTTCAGTTAATATCAATTCAAATTGGACATTTTTAACTTTAGGATGTCATATGTAATCCCCATGTTAACCACAATTAAAATATCTATAGAATACACATGAAAGGAGGAGAAACTGTTACCCAGTTCAGGCTCACTCTGCCTGCCACATGACAGGGAAATAAATCCGAGAGACAAGGTGTTGAAAAGGGGTATGACTTTATTCAGAAAGCCAGCCGACCAAGAAGATGGCGGACTTATGTTTCAAAATAACCGTCTTTTTGGTGTCTGGATGCCAGGTTGTTTTATAGAACAGAGATGTGGGAAAGGTGAGGCAATAAAGTAAAAAAAAAAAAAACAACAATTTGCAAAATGGAGAGGGAGAAGAGGTAAGTAAATAAGGTGAAAAGGGCCATGGGAGGGATGTGCTAACCTTTTCTTTCTTGCAGCCTTTCACAAGGTGAGATTATTTCTCTGTGAGGAGGGTCAGATTATTTCTCAGTGAGCTGAACAAAGGCAGTTTAGCTTAACAGTCAGGCTGAGAAGTGAGGTTTTCTGAGACAGGCCATTATGTATGTTTATAATAACAAAAGCAACAAAAACAAAAGGAAACAGATCCAGCATGGAGTCAGATTTTACTCTTCCCTATAATAAAACTGGAATCAAAATGTATCACCACAGGACATCAGCAAAAGACTAGACTAGGAAGCTCCAGGCTCTCATTCCTTATTTCCCCATAAAAACCCCAAACAATAATATAAAGACAAAAGTAGCTTTGTGGAACACTGGAATCCAATTAAGGTTCTGCAGCAATCAAACAAATGCCTAACTGAGAACAGCACATTCAAAATTATAGAAAATATTGTGATATTTTCCCTTACCTTCAGCCCAACCCCATACCAAAGACAATGGGACGTGGTCAGAAAAAAGCCACCTAGCTCCTGTCTCCTCCTTCAGGTTGGAAGGTGAAGCAGCAACTTCCTTCCATGTTTCGTCTCAGGAATCTGCCTAAGTGTGTCTGTCTCTCCTAACCCAGAGGGCTGACGAGAAGTGTGGCCATCAAGATAGAGGCCAATGCAAGACGCTGAGCCACAAGATTGCTTCAGGGGGAATGCATAACCATGAGTGCCTGGGGCCAAGAGAGTATCCACAAGGACATGCTATCGAAGAAATAGCTAAGACTCTCAGAAGAAGCAAGGATAAGATTGCCAGAAAAGAAAGGCCTTTAAACACAACAATGTATACAATGGAACTAGAATATAAATTCATACATAGATTCAGAGAAGATACACCCCCAGAAAATGCTTGAGCTTTTAGAACAGGCTGATTTCTTTCCTAAAAGTAATGGCCAGACCACAAAGAATGAGAGAAGTAATTGTTTTCTCAAAGGTTCAATTTTCAACAAAATATCATAGTACATCAGAAAGAAACACACAAAAATAACACAAATGTATAAACAAGGGAAAAAGACCCATTCAAAAAAAAAATAAATCTCTAATATATAAACAAAATGAGAATATAAACAAGAAGTAAAAGGAAAGAAATAACCCCCAAATTCTGAAGTTGAAAAACACAATAACTGAATTTGAAAAGTTTACTTCAGAGGGTTCAACAACAGAGTAGAACACTTAGAAGTAATAATTAGAGAACTGAACTCAGGTCATTTGAAATGATTGAATCCGAGGAGAAAACAATAATAATAGTTGAACAGAGACTAAGGCACTTATGAGACACCATTATGCAGAACAGCATATGAATATAGGCATTCCAGAAGGTGGATAGAGTGTGAAAAGTGCAGAGATCTTATTTACAAAAATAATGACCAAAATTTTTCCAGATTTGGAGAAAGTAAAATATAAAAATGCAAATGCAAGAAGCTAACACAATGCAAGGAGGAAAAAAATCCAAAGAGACTCACATTGGAGCATATTATGGTCAAACTTTTCAAAGTCAATGACAGAAAATCTTGAAAATACAGAAGAAAAGTGACATGTCATATACGCGGGGACCTCTATAAACTTATCAACTGATTTCTCAGCAGAAACATTTCAGGGCAGAATACAGTGGGGTGAAATATTTTGTGCTGAAGGAAAGAAAGTAATATAAAACAATTCCACATAAAACAAAACTGCCCTTCAAAAATGGTAGATGATTTATGAATTTCCCAGATAAATACAACCTGAGGGAATACACTGCATGATCTCCATTAACGGGAGTCATTTAAGTTAAAACAGAATATAGTAGACAGTCTCTAGAATGCATGCCTGCTATGTTGCTCCAGTCATGCCCACTCTTTGTGAACCTGTGGACTGTAGCCCACCAGGATCCTCTGTCCATGGGATTCACCAGGTAAGAATAGTGGATTGCCATGCACTCATCCAGGAGATCTTCCTGACCAGGGATAGAACCAACATCTCTTATGTCTTCTGCATTGGCAAGTGGGTTATTTAACACTAGCACCACCTGGAAAGCACCACCACCCCCCCCCCCCCCCAGAATGCATAAGAAAATATAAAGTTCTCAGTTATAAAGGTAAATAGTTAGACAAATAAAATCTTGTCTTACTGTAAATTTATTGCTAGCTATACTTTTCATTCTTTTATGTAGTTTAAAAGACAAAAGTACACATGATAATTTTAGATCTATATTAAAGGATATGCTTAGTCACTAGTCATGTCTGACTCTTTGCAACCCATGGACTGCAGCCTATCTCAGGCTCCTTTGTCCATGGGGATTCTCCAGGCACAGATACTGGTTGTCATGCTCTCAAGATCTATGGGGGATCTTCCTAACCCAGGAATCAAACCCAGGTCTCTCATATTGCGGGCAGATTCTTTACAGTCTGAGCCATCAGGAAAGCTCATATTACAGGATAAATAGTACACAAAGATATTACTTGTGACACAAATGGTATAAAGTAAGGAAGGGACATGGCAGTGAAAGGATAGAGAATTTTTATGAGATTGAAGTTAAGATGCTACCAACTAAAATGGATTGTTATAACTTTAGGATATTTTATGTAATCAGCTACAGGAAAACAAACATAGAATATATCACACACACACAAGATCTGAAAACAAAGGCAGACATAATAAAATAAAGAAGGACAATAAAGTTCTAATGCATAAAAAGAAACAGAATCAAAATAGCAGTGTAAGTCTTCCCCCATCATCAATTACTTAAAAAAAAAAAAAGAGTGGATTAATCAACAGACATGGCTTAGTAGAATGGATAAGAAAAAAAGTATCATTTTCTATACTATTTATAAGAAATCCACTTTTGATAAAAGGGCAAGCATTGGTTGAAAATGAATAGATGGAAAAAGAGAGCATGTAATTTGTAACCAAAAACAAATGAACAAACAACCCAAAGGTGAATAAAACAAAATTTAACAAATAAACTTTCAGTAAAAAACAGCTACAAATGATGTTAAGAAACTATATAATGATGTGCAATTTCATCAAAAGATATAGCAACTGTGAACTAATGTTCATGAGATATCTGAACTCCTAAATATATGAATAGTGTGTTAGTCACTCAGTAGTGTCAGACTATCTGCAACTCCAGAACTATATCCTACCTGGCTCCTTTGTCCAAGGGATTTTCCAGGACAGAATACTGGACTGGGTTGTTCTTCCTTTCTCCACGGGGTCTTCCCAACCCAGGAATCAAACTTTGGTCTCCTGCATTGCAGGAGGATTCCTTACCATCTGAGCCACCAGGGAAACCCCGTAAATATATGAAGCAAACATTAACAGAATTGAAGGTAAATATCAACAGTTTTGCAGTAATAGAATATTTCAACAGCTTATTTTGGATAACATATAGAACTAAAATAACAGGTCAATAAGAAAATATAGCACATCAACAGTACTACAGTTCAGATGAACCTAACAGACACTTTTGGAATAGTGTAGTCAACAAGAGCAGATTATTATATTGCTCTCAAATGGAAATAGAATATTCTGTAAAACAGACTGTACATGTGGTTTAAATTCTTTAAAAATTTGAAAACATTTATAAGATAGAGTATCTGTCTAATCACAGTGGGATAAAATTTGAAATTGATAGTAAGAGGAGAATTTAAAAAAATCCAAAAAAAACTTGCAGTTAAGAGGCACACCCTTAGCAATCAATTCTACAAAGAAGTATCACAAGGGAATTAGAAAATGTCTTGAGATAAATGAATATGAAAACAAATATCAAAATGTATGGGATGTAGCAAAAGCAGTGCTGATAAGGAAAATTTATAGCTGTAAATACTTACAGTAAAAGAGAACAAAGACATTAAAGCAATAATCTAAATTTTCAGCTTAAAGAACTAGGAAAAAAAAATGAATCCCAAGCTCTTAGAAGGAAGAAAATAATAAAGATTAGATAAGAGAGAAACAAACCAAAGAATGAAAAGTATGGGGCGGGGGGAAACATTAAGAGTTGGTTATTCAAAACATCAGCAAAATTGACAAACAAACAAATTGGAGGTTAACTAAGGAAAAAAGAAGACACAAAGAAGTAAAATAAAAAATAAGAAACACAACTGATTTACCAGAAAAAAAAAAATATATATATATTTTATATATATATATATATATATATATATATAAAAGAGAATACTTTGAAGAGCTACACGTTGAAACACTGGAAAATCTAAGTGAAATGGATAACTCCATGGAAAACGGTGGTTTACTAGACTGAATTATGAAAAAAATTAAAAAGTTAGGATACCTGTAACTAGTAAGGAGACTGAATCTATAATCAAATTTCTCAAATAAGGAAAAGCCAAGTACCAGAAATCTTGACTAGTGAATTATACCAAACATTTAAAAAATAAAAAAACAAACAAGAAACACCAATTCTCTTCAAATTTTTACAAAAATTTTGAAAAGGAGTGAACACTTCCAAACTCATTCAGTGAGACCAGAATTTCCTGGTATCAAAGCCAGACAGAAATATAAGAAAACAGAACTATAAGACCATTATTTCTGATGAATATTTATGCAAATTTCCTCAACAGAATGCTAATAAATAGAATTCAGCAACACATTGAGAGGATTACACATTATGACCAAGTGTGATTTATTTATGTAATAAGGATAACTTAACAAATAAAAACTAATTAAATTAAAATACCTTGTTAGCAAAATGAAGAAAAATACATACATGGTTGAAACAGTAAAAGCATTTGAAAAAATTCAATAAGTTTTCATGGCAAAAACACTTAATAAACTAGCTATAGAAGTAAAAACCTCAGCATAACAGTGGTCATACATGAAACGCCCATATCCAATATTTTTGATGATTAAAGACTTAAAACTTTTTCTCTTAAATTTGAAACAGGAAAAGGATTCCCACTTTCACCATTTCTACTCAATGTAATACTGAAAATTCTAGCCAGGAGAAATAGATAAGAAAAAGAAATAAAAACTATCCAGGTTGAAAAAGGCAAAGCAAAATTATCTCTTCACAGACCACATGATCTTTTATGTAGAAAACACTAAAGTTTCCACAAAATAATGCTAGAACTAATTTAAAAATACAGTTTAACTGCAGGACACAAAATCAATGCACTTGAATCAAAAAAAAAAATCATACTTCTATACATTAACAATGTACCAATTAATAAAAAATAGGAATACCACCTCACACACATTAGAATGGCTACTATCAGGAAAGAAATAAACACTAAACAGTCTGATGTTTCCTCAATTAAAATACAATTACCACATAATTCTACTAATCAATAATTCTACTTCTATATACATGTACACCTAAAAAATGAAAAACGGTGTCTTGGAAAGATATCTGTACAACCATATCTATACCAGTATTATTCACAACGGCCAAAAGGTGAGGGTAAACTGAGTGCTCATCAACGTATGAATTTGTTGCTGTTCAGTCACCAAATTGTGTCTGACTCTTTGCAAACCCATGAACTGCAAAACACCAGGCTTCCCAGTCCTTCACCATCTCCAGGAGCTTGCTCAAACTCATGTCCATTGAGTCGGTGATGCCATCCAATCGTCTCACATTCTGTCGTCCCCTTCTCCTCCTGCCCTCAATCTTTCCCAGCATCAGAGTCTTTTCTAATGAGTCAGCTGTTCACATCAGGTGGCTAAACTATTGCAGCTTCAGCTTCAGCATCAGTCCTTCCAATGAATATTCAGGATTGATTTCCTTTAGGATTGACTTTTCAGTCCAAGGGACTCTCAAGAGTCTTCTCCAACACCATAGTTCAAGAGCACGTCCTTCAGCACTCAGACTTCTTTATGGTCCAACTCTCACATCCATACATGACCACTGGAAAAACCATAGCTTTGACTCCACGGGCCTTTGTTGGCAAAGCTATGTCTCTGCTTTTTAATAGGCTGTCAAGGTTTTTTCAACAAGTGAATAGATTTTTGATAGTGTGCATATATATACACAATGGGATATTATTCAATTTTAAAAAGGATGGGAATTCTGACACATGCCACAATGTAAATTTAAGGACATTGCTTATTTAAATAAGCTCATTACAAAAAGACAAATACTGATGATTCCATTTACATGAGGGACATAGAATAGTAAAAAACATGACACAGAAAGTAAAAGAGGGGGAGGAGGTTAAAAGGACTGTGCTAGCACTAGTAACTGTGCTCCTTAAACACAGTCACTGCTTGAGCTGACGAAACATCTCTGGGAATGGTTAGTGGTGACATTTGCGCATCATTGTGAATGAAATCAACATAGTAAGTTTCACACATAATGATACAATGGTAAATTTTATCTGATGTATATCTTACCATAATGAAAAATTAAATGAAGGAGAGAAAACGAGAAGGGAGGGAAGAGGAAGGAGGAGGAAATAAGTGGAGTAGTGGGAAAGGAGAAAAGACAGACAGGAGAGAGACTTCCTGGCTGTTCTTAGTTAGGCTACACATTATATGCAGGTTTTTAGAAAGTCTCTTGAGCTTTTCCAGTTTCATTTTGAAAAGTATCTAGCTTTTAGGTTTGCTTAAATCTTGTATTAAATAAACATGCAATTTTTCAGTCATCATTCTAACAAAGGAAATCAGTTATTTCAAGGAGATTTTGTGGTAACTTACAAATATAAGTTGGCACAGTAAAATTACACACATGCGTTAATGCATTTACAAGATTGTACATAGCTTGGTAAAGGGAACACATTTCATATTTTCTTTTTTAACAGTGCTGTTGATACAGCTACAAGTATCTGGGTGTTTTGAATTTTATTTGATCCAGATTGATTTACTCAGTTTTACTAATTGAAACAAAAAGAAGTTTAGGAATAATCTAGGGAATTCAAACTATTGCTACATTATCTATTTCTAGGTTTTAGTTTAATAAACTTAAAAAAAAAAGTCTTTGAGAAGATTCTAACCTCCCCAAAGTTATGTAAGCACTAAAATTGAAGACTCCCAAGGATGAACAGAAAAGAATTTGAATATTCCTAGGACCAATATAATACTGTAGTACTGTTACTTTCATTGAAAATACAGAGGAAAAAAAGATGTGCATGTATATATATATACATATATGTATAAATATATATACAGCTGCATCTTCCAAAACTCAAAAGCAGTGATCCAACTGGTAACTTCAAGAAGTGAAATAATATTGTTAATAGCCACCAAAATGGCAGATTCAGCAAGATTAACAAGAATCTCTATAGGATGACTGCGGGGAATAATTTACCAGTGACACTCAGAGCCAAATGCATATTGAATGTGTCAATGGTATCTTAAATTTATTCTTTATTTTAATTCAAATACAGATGCCAAATTCTTATTGAAGAAAACCCATTTGTAATATTTGCATCTTATTCCTGGAACAATTGAGCTTTTTATTGTCACTGTTTATATGAAATGTACTGTGATATAAATGATTTTCATAAGTGTTGCCAACTTCCAGCCACCTGCTGAGCGCTGACAGCAGTAGCAGCAATTCTGCTCCTGCAAAATAACACTCATTTGCAATATCTACTGTCAGATCCACAAATCATTTTCTTAGGTTAAGTGGTTTCTTGGAATAAGACCGAATTTACTAATTCTCCTTTGCTGTCTCTCAGTCTTCCTGGCATTATTCTCCTTGATTGATTCCACCAAGGCATGGGGCAAGCAGAAATGTGACCCTGTGTGGAAAGCTCATTTGCCTGTGGTTCACATAGGGAGCAGATACAGGAAAACATAAGGTTTGTAGAGTCCGCAGATGGAGACAGGCCCAGGGATAGAAAATGTAGTGTAAAATGGAAATGCCTTCCTGCCCAGTCAGCTGTTTCTATGCCATTTTGCAGGTAATATTTCATTGCAAAACTTGGAGCTGATAGACTAGGATGTCAGCAACAAAGGGTTTAAGAAGCCCCCAAGTTAATCTGGTGTGAGGAAATATTTGGAAAATAAATATTCTCTCCATATACCAAGACATCTTGATATTATATGAAGGAAATGATGGGAAAAAATAAAACAAGGATAGGTTACCATTAGTGAAATTTCAAAAGCACAAATCCTCCACCAGGACCACATAGCAGCAGTTAAAGCAGCATATATTCAAAGGGATCCTGAAGCTGAAATAAATGGCTTAAGCAACCCAAGAACATGCACCTAGATGTAAATGAAGAAATCCTTGGGAATGGTATTTCCCCATTTAAGGGATGCAATTGCTCCTCAGCTTCTGCCCATTGTTGCCAAATTAGTATGAGTCCATATTCCACATTCTCAGATATTTTTTCTGTTTATGAAAGACAGAGATTTTAATTTTATGTAAAGTATTGCACAATTCCAAGTCAAAGGTCAAGGCAGCCTGGGTGATATAGCTGGGGAGTAGAGTCTTCAGGGTGTACAGAGCAGAATAAAGAACAGTAAAGAATATATTATACTTGTTGAATTGGAAAGTGTGTTTATGGGGGTGTGGAGAAGACAGGGAGCACATATTAAAAAAACAATGCATACTACTTTCTCATTCCTTTAAATGGTAAGGTGTGCTTCCCATCTCCACCTTCCTGGACGAATAAAAGGAAATCATTTATAAAGAAATCCAGCCAATATTTGAAGAAGAAGGTATTACAAGCCCAGTGAACAACATATCTTAAGGCCTGGGTATTTAACTACTGCAATAATTAGAAAATGTAAATATTTCAATAAGGCTGCAATGAGTTTATAAAAAATTCAACAGAGAAGGCAAGGCCGGGTCATGATTAGGAGTTTTGTTTCATCCTGAAGCAGATTTCCAGCAATCAGTTTACATTTTAGAAAAGAGCTAATCAGCAGCATTATATGTGTAAAATATCCCAAGGTGAGCATGCTAATATAGATAAACTCATTTAGATCTGAATGGCATGACAGCTTTCAATATTCTTCAAGGATTCACAAATTAATCTAGTTCCCCAGACTCATCTTTGATTCCTATAGGAAATAGGACAAATTGTATGCTTATTTCAATAGAATCTGTTCACTCAATATCCCTTTATCTATGTCATCTCAACATGTTCTAGTTCTGAGTGAGTCGTGTGATGTGTAGCCAAAACCTAGTCCTTTTCAATATGGCTTTCTTTATGAATCACACACATATACACAGAGAGGCAAACACATGCAGTAAAGTATTGAATGCATGACGCTGTTTTTCTGTGGTAAATAGTGAAATGTGTTCGCAAAACACCATTCTTGTAAAGCAGGACAGAAAAATAGGTGTAGGTTAGCATGGTTTGAGAAGTATTTTCAGACAAAGTCAGAAGTGAAACAGAGCTTACAGAATAAGAAAAAAATAACTAAATGAGAGTGAAATAATTTTCAAAGAAAAATTTGGAGTAGGGGTTGAGCAGGTACAGGGAGGAGCTACATAAGATTCTTAGGAGAGTGACCAGAACATTTAATGTGTTCAGTAAATATTAGTTATAGCAGTTCAGTTCAGTTCCTCAGTCGTGTCCGACCCATAGCGACCCCATGGACTGCAGCACACCAGAATTCCCTGTTCATCACCAACTCCCGGAGCCCACTCAAACTCATGTCCATTGACTAGGTGATGCAATCCAACCATCTCATTCTCCATCATCCTCTCCTCCTCCTGTCTTCAATCTTTCCCAGCATCAGGGTATTTTCCAAAGAGTCATTTCTTCCCAGCAGGTGGCCAAAGTGTTGGAGCTTCAGTTTCAGCATCAGTTCTTCCAATGAATATTCAGGACTGATTTCCTTTAGCATGGACTGATCTCCTTACTGTCCAAGAAGACTATCAAGAGTGTTCTCCAACACCACAGTTCAAAAGCATCAGTTCTTTGGCAACCAGCTTTTTTTACAGTCCAACTCTCACATCCATACTTGACTACTGGAAAAACCATAGCCTTGACTAGATGGACCTTTTTGGCAAAGTATATTGACTCTGGTTTTTAATATGTTGTCTAGGTTGGTCATAGTTTTTCTTCCAAGGAGCAAGTGTCTTTTAATTTCATGGCTGCAGTCACTATCTGCAGTGATTTTGGAGCCCCAAAAATAAAGTCTGTCACTGTTTCCATTGCTTCCCCACCTATTTGCCATAAAGTGATGGGACCAGATGCCATGGTCTTACTTTTCTGAATATTGAGTTTTGAGTCAGCTTTTTCACTGTCCTCTTTCATTTTCGTCAAGAGGCTCTTTAGTTTCTCTTCGATTTCTTCCATAAGGGTGGTGTCATCTGCATATCTGAGGTTATTGATATTTCTCCCAGCAATCTTGATTCCAGGTTGTGCTTCATCCAGCCCAGGATTTTGCATGATGTACACTTCATATAAGTTAAATAAGCATGGTGACAATATACATCCTTGATGTACTCCTTTCCCAATTTGGAACCAGTCTGTTTTTCAATGTCTGGTTCTAACTGTTGCTTCTTGACCTGCATACAGATTTCTTAGGAGGCAGGTGAGGTGGTCTGGCATTCCCATCTCTTTCAGAGTTTTCCACAGTTTGTTGTGATCCACACAGTCAAAGGCTTTGGCATAGTCAATAAAGCAGAAGCAGATGTTTTACTGGAGCTCTCTTGCTTTTTTGATGATCCAATGGATGTTGGCTATTTGATCTGGTTCTTCTGCTTTTTCTAAAGCCAGCTTGAACATCTGGAAGTTCATCGTTCATTGTTGAAGCTTGGGTTGGAGAATTTTGAGGATTACTTTGCTAACTTGTGAGAAGTGTGCATTTGTGTGGTACTTTGAACATCGAACATTAGTCATATAATGTTCATATATGAACATTAGTCTTACAATTTAAATCAACTCTACTGAGGTTTGGGGGCAGTAAATTGTGCTGGGATCTCCTGAATAGTGAAGCATGAGAAGATTGGTAAAATGCAGTTCTGGGAACTCCAACCTAAACCAGCATCACTTGGGATGGAATCTAGAAATTTTAATTTAAAAAATATGTGCATAATTATAGTATATCTGCTGAAGTTTAATAATTAATTTACTATTAAAATCTTGGAACCAGTTAGTTATTAATTGCTAACACATGAAAACAATTCATCTTGTTTCTATAAATAAGAAGTTGATGGTAGCTGAGAGATCAAGCAAAAATAATGTGGTTTTGGTGTCAGGCAAACCAAAGCAATTAGATTATTTTTTGTGTTTTGGAGTCCTCATAAAATAAAGCAGATCATTTTACTGCTTAAATTAAATTAATGAGCATAATATTTGCCCTAACTTCTGAATGAAGGTGAAATGAGATGTGTCTCTTGCATATAAGTGACTATTAAATAAGAGTTCATTGTTATTTGGGAATATTTTGTGTGAAATAAATGACCAGCAATATTTAGGAAAGATTAATTTACTATTAATATTTTAACATTCAGGAAAATGTTAAATGATTAGACTATTTAATGGGGTACTCTTTTAAAAAAATTAATTGTTATTGGCATATAGTTGCCTTTCAATGTTGTATTAGTTCCCGTTATAGTCAAAGTGAATCAGCTGTATGCATACATACATCCCCTCTTTTCCTGGATCCCCTTCACGTTTAGGTCCCTGCAGAGCCCTGAGCAGATTCCCCCATGCTCCACAGCGGGTTGTCTTCAGCTATCTGCTTTATAAACAGCATCAGTAGTGCACGTATGTCCATCTCAGCCTCCCATCCCGCCCCTCCCTTCCCCTTTGGTGTCTATGTCCATGTCTCTATTGAATGGACTGTTCTCTCCCACTCTTGGCTTTTGGTCATGTCTGTGTGGCTTGCAACACTGTGGTTCCGTCCAGGGACCAAACCCAGTGCCAGCAGCAGGAGCACTGAGTCCCAAGCACTGGACCTTCAGGGAATCCCTAATGTGTTACTCTTTTAAAGTTATATCCCTCCACTCCATGCCAACTTGCTATGTCCCCCGCCCCCCTTATAAACTAGTCAATAGTTGATTTAGAGCCTAAAATCATGAAATTTCTCAACTGTTTAAGTGGAATGGATGTTTAAGTTTCCATTCTTTCCTGGCAAATTTTAATGGTGGGAGTATTTGAAGTAGTATTATTTTCATAAAGTAATGAGGTAATTTTAAGATATAAATCATAGTTTACTCAGCAAAGTTCAGGTCCACCTTAAACTTAGAGTGCCAGTTTTGTTAGATTTAATCCTGAAGATAAAAAAGAATAAGTGAAGACTCTGAATGTTAAGCAATATATTTTAAAACATCTTATTATATTTTTATCCCCATCCTTTTGTCTGTCAGAAAATTCTCTGTCCTGAACTACACCATCTTTTTTTATGTGTTTATATATTTGCTATTTCCCTTGCACTTCTCCAGGTTTTGTCTTTATAAGGCCATAACAACGTTTCATTTCTGTTTAAAAATCATGATGATCAAGGTTGAAAGAGCAAGATCTGACTGTTTTTAAAGACTGAAGTCAGAAAAATTCTGGTTATATTGTGCATTTTATTGACTGATTAACCAAAAATGATTCATTAGTTAACTTGTCCATTGACTGAATAGAATTTTATTATTTTTATTAATAGAGGAAATAAACCAGTATTCTTAAAAATAAAAGTTTGAACAAAGGGGCTAAATGTGGCAGTAAATTTTCCTAATTTCCACTTTGAATGCACTGGGCCAATGAAGGAGATTGATTAGATTTCAATACCATGGATTTCATCTAATTCTCATGATGTCCCAAATCCTGTAAGCCACAGACTCCAGAGGAAATTTAAGAAACTTCAACTTTCCACAGAAATCCAGGAAGATTAATTTAACTGAGTTAGCCTGGTTCACACCTTGTACATAACCAGAAAATAAGAATGTTGCCATTTGATATGATCGTATGAACTCTACTGGGAACAGAAAGTTTTCACCTGAAGGGGAGAGTAGGCAAGTGTTGCTTGCAATGAAATGTTGAGTTCTAAGGCATGGATTTTTAGTCTTTTGGGGCCACAAAAAGACTAAATATTATGATTATGAACAATGTAAATAGTAATAATAACTTGTTTTGGTATTGCGTGTAAAAGCATTTAGTTGGGCTATTTAAATCTTACAACAACCTATATCTCTGGTTACTATGTTTTAGAGGCAAAGTAAAATATTAATAGCCAGGGTGCAATGGGGTATAAAATTGTAGAGAAGATTCCAAATGTGTCTTTGTCTTTTGTGACTCCTCTGGTTCCCCAAGCCATATTTGACAAGTTTTGTTACACAGTAAACATCAGTTTACTTATAAAAATACTACATACTTATACTTACTTATAAAAATACTACAATGGCTACTTCAAGATGTTACACTAAGATTAATTTTTCTTCTGTTGAAAGTTATCTCATCCTATCTTGCTCTCTTTTAGTTTGGCTTCTCATGGCATTAACATTATTAAAATTGTATTCAACACAGATTGGAGCCACAATCCTTGTGTTCAATCTTAGCTCAGCCACATAGCTAGTTAAAACCAAACATATTATATAACCTGAGACTTAATTGCCAACAAAACAGGGGCAGATGAAATAACATGAACAAAAGGAGAATTAACAGCATCTTACTAACTCTTTATACCCAGCTCACCCTGCAACCTTCCACTACTACCATCTGTCACATCTGTGTCTAGCCCTGTATCCAAAGGAATTGAGTATTAAGTGGTATAAATCAGATGACTAGTTTTCTTTTTATACATTAGCTTCTGACTTATTTTTTCAGATGCTATGTTATTATTTCTTTACTAAAATATAAAGGCTACAGGATAATCATTTAAATGGTAAGGATTTCAATTCAGGGTGTTGCAAATGGCAAAAGAGGACTTGTTAGAAAACGCAATATGTGATTCATGACAGTTGATGTTGACTCCTGGTAAAGTTGAGTTTTGGATTGGAAACGTCACTGGATAGATAGCAAGCTGGCTGTGAAAGACTGAAAAGGAAATACTCTTTTTCCAAGCTTTCTGTTCCTAGAGAGTCTAGGAATGGTAAATGCCTGGGCTTCAGTTAAGGAACTGAGCAAAGAGACAGGGAAGACAATCATAATTTACTCATCTTTTTAAGGGAAAAAAAAAAAAAAACTAAGTTTCTCATTCTTTGCAAGTTATTTGATATGATATGTTTGAAAGAGCAAGTTCTTGTGGTTCACAAAGAATGTGCTTGAAACCATGCTCCACTATGGTGTGATCTTGGTAAACATTCTCTTCCTGCGTAAGTATCCTAATTTAGGAAGACAGTCCTTGATGTGTATGGAAAAGTGAAGGATGAGGGAATGATGTCAGCAGTAGTGAAGAATAGAAAGTCAATACTCAAATTTTTGAAAATTTGATTAAGATATGTCCTAGTATATACTTTTAAAAATTCATTTTATTTTGAATCAACTAGGTTTTGTAAATCTGAACATGCATTTTCTTCACCAGATGTTGAAAAATATATATATAAAAAAACATTTACCCCTTCCTCTGTCTCTTCTGAGCCTCTCAAAAGGCACATAATGGTTCTTTTAATTGTATCCCATAAATACCTATGGTTTCTTCACTCTTCTTTTTTGGACGCATACTCTACTCTTCTCTTTGCGCTGAGGAGGGATCTAACAAGTTGCACTGGCCTTTGTATTCTGTACCACGGGTCCTCTGGAGCAATGGCATTCTGCTCAGATGTATTTTATTCTCAGTAACTCCCCAGGCCTCTAGTGTTCCATACGAGGACTCTTAACAAAATGGAAGCAGTAATTTTTTTTTTTTTTTTAGCTATTAAGAAGCTTCAGTGTGAATATAATGACCCACCCTATACAATGCCTGATACGTGTTAACTAATCATAAGTTTATGGACTGTCTCAACTATCTTTTCTTTATTTACATGTTCTACAAAGGGGGACTGAACCTCAGTTTTTTTTTTTTTAACTTTGTATAAATTTATTTACTTGTTTAATTGAAGTATAGTTGACTTATAATATTATGTTAATTTCAGTTTACACCATAGTAATGCTTTTCTGAAATTTTTTGACAGATTATATTTTATTATAGGTTATTAAAAGATGTTATTGAGTATAATTCCTGTGCTATTAATATACAGTAAATCTTTGTTACTTAGCTATCTTATAATAGTTTCTACCTATTAATCTCATACTCTTAATTTATCTCTCCCCTGCCACCCTTTCAGTAGCCATAAGTTTGTTTTCTATATTTGTGAGTCTGTTTCTGTTTTTGTTTTTTTTTTTTTTAACTCCACATATAAGTGATATTGCATAGCCTTTGTTTTTCTCTGACTGACATTTCACCAAGCGTAGTATTCTATAGGTTCATCCATGTTGCCACAAGGGAAAGGGAAGTTGCTAGTCGTGTCTGACTCTTTGCGACCCAATGGGCTGTAGCCCACCAGTCTCCTCCGTCCATGGAATTTGCCAGGCAAGAGTACTGGAGTGGGTTGCCATTTCCTTCTCCAGGGGATCTTCCCAACCCAGGGGTCGAACCCAGGTCTCCTGCATTGCAGGCAGACGCTTTACCATCTGAGCCACCAGGACCATGTTGCCACAAATGGCAGCATTTTTTTCTTTTTTATGACTGAGTAATATTCCATCCAGCCATGAAAAAGAATAAATATGCAATATTCCATATATGCATATGTATACACACACACACACACACACACACACACTGCATATTCTTCAGTCATTCATCTGGTGATGGGTACTTGGGTTGTTTCCGTGTGTTGGCTATTAAAAATAGTGCTGTTATGAACATTGGAGTGCATGTATCTTTTCAAATCAAAGTTTTGCTTTTTCTGGATTTTTAGCTAGAGTAGAATTGTTGGATCATATAGTAGTTCAGTTTTTAATTTTTTGAGGAAGCTTCATACTGTTTTCTTAGTGGGTGTACCAATTTGTTTTCCCACCAATAGTGTAGGAGGGTTCCTTTTTCTCCAAGTCCTCTCTAGCATTTATTTTTATTTGTAGACTTTTTGATGATAACCATTATGATCAATGTGAAATGATACTTCATTTTCATTTTGGTTTGTATTTCTCTAATAATTAGCGATGCATTTTTCATGTGTGTGTTAACCACCTATACGTCTTTCTTTGCAAAAATGTCTATCTTAGATTTGCTCATTTCTGATTAATTTTTTAAGATTGAGTTGTATGAATTGTTTGTATATTTTGGACCTTAATCCCTTGTCAGTTGCATCATTTGCAAATATTTTCTTTCCTTTCATAGGTTGTCTTTGTTTTGTTCATGGTTTTCTTTATATTTGAAGCAACTGGAACAATTTCTAGTATGCAAAGAAAAAGATCTCTTAGCTGAAATTTGTAAAGATTCTTGTTCATTAAAATCAACATTCTTAGACACCAACTAATTTTGTCCATGATTTTGGAGGGAAACAGAATCAATTTTGCAAATTCATTCCCTGTGCTGACTTGTCTGTTTGATTGCTTTACAAGCAATATATTATATAGTTCTTTTAACAAGGAGATGTGGTAAATATTCAAGTGTTTGTTTTTCTTTTGAACACACAGAAAGTTTTTGATAATTCCTTAATTTCACTTAAAAAATTTTGTACTATGTATTTTAATACATCACACTTTTTTTTTTATCAAGATGCCACTAAAATGTTAGTTTCAATATTGGAAAAATAATTTGAAAGAGATTTCTTATTCATAGTGCCTGATGCTTTTTGATCCTCTTTACATTCTCAAATTCATTCAGTCAACTTCACTTGAGCATTTCCCTCTATTTCACACTCTATTTCCTTTTTCTGCAATTTTACTATCAGTAAGCTGGTTCAGACTCTGCCATCTTTTCCCCACACTTGTCATGTAGGCGTCAACATTCAGCCTCATTCTGTCTAGGGCATCTTCTGTACTTTGCCTGGTGTGTCTTACATAATACAGGTCAGGAATAAAACTGATAAATGATCCTCTTCCTTTTGGATTAAATAACACTCCTATCTTTAGAAATCACTTCTTCTGAATTGTATTATAAACTGTTTGAGGAGGATTTTTTTTTTTTTTAATTTAATTGAGGATGTGGTATTGAAGGTTGTATTTGAGATATGGAAACAGATAAAATGCATTTACAACTGAATTCAACTACTTAACCTCTTACTAAAAGTGCAGTCTTGAACAAATTGCAAAATTTTATGGTCCTCACTCACCCAGTTATAAATAGAGGCAATTATAAAATTTACCTGTCCATAGTTGAACTAAGCTATTCAACTATATTGCAGAGTTTGCATCCATGTTGTTTGACCAAGTGGCCTCCTGGAATCTTATAATGACATAGCCCCTTACATAAGTGTATTCTCTAGTTAGAAGCCCACAGAGATACACATAAACGTAAGCTACTGATATGACTTCCCTACAGTTTTTGTGATAACAGTTTCCCCCAACTTTTCAAGACCTTCCTCTTATGTGCCAATTAGACAGGGTTCCCATCAGTTCAGCTCAGGTCAGTCCTGTCTGACTCTTTGCGACCCTATGGACTGGAGCATGCCAGGCTCCCATGTCCATAACTAACTCCTGTAGCTTGCTCAAACTCCTGCCTATCGAGTCAGTGATGCCATCCAACCATCTCATCCTCTATTGTCCCCTTCTCCTCCTGCCTTCAATCTTTCCCAAATCAGGATCTTTTCCAGTGAGTCAGTTCTCCCAATCAGGTGGCCAAAATATTGGAATTTCAGCTTCAACATCAGTCCTCCCAATGAACTTTCAGGACTGATTTCCTTTAGGATGGACTAGTTGGAACTCCTTGCAGTCCAAGAGACTCTCAAGGCTTCTCCAACAACACAATTCAAAGGCATCTATTCTTCGGTGATCAGCTTTCCTTATAATGCAACTCTCACATCCATACATGGCCACTGGAAAAACCATAGCCTTGGCTAGATGGACCTTTGTTGACCAAGTAATGACTCTGCTTTTAATATGCTGTCTAGGTTGGTCATAACTTTTCTTCAAAGGAGTAAGTGTCTTTTTATTTCATGGCTGCAGTCACCATCTACAGTGATTTTGGAGCACTTAAAAAATAAACTCTGACACTGTTTTCACTGTTTCCCCATCTATTTGCCATGAAGTGATGGGACTGGATGTGATGATCTTAGTTTTCTGAATGTTGAGTTTTAAGCCAACATTTTCACTCTCCTCTTTAGCTTTTATCAAAAGGCTCTTTAGTTCTTCACATTCTGCCATTAAGGGTGGTGTCATCTGCATATATGAGGTTATTGATGTTTCTCCCAGCAATCTTGATTTCAGCTTGTGCTTCTTCCAGCCCAGCATTTCTCATGATGTACACTGCATATAAGCTAAATAAGCAGGGTGACAATATACAGTCTTTACATACTTCTTTTCCTATTTGGAACCAGTCTGTTGTTCCATGTCCAGTTCTAACTGTTGCTTCCTGATCTACATACACATTTCTCAAGAGGAAGTTTAGGTGGTCTGGTATTCCCATCTCTTTCAGAATTGTCCACTGTTTATTGTATCCACACAGCTTTGGCATAGTCAATAAAGCAGAAATAGATGTTTTTCTGGAACTCTCTTGCTTTTTTGATGATTCACTGGATGTTGGCAATTTGATCTCTGGTTCCTCTGCCTTTTCTGAAACCAGCTTGAACATCTGGAAGTTCACAGTTCATATATTGTTGAAGCCTGCATTGGGGAATTTTGAACATTACTTTGCTAGCGTGTGAGTTGAGTGCAATTGTGCAGTAGTTTGAGCACTCTTTGGGATTACCTTTCTTTGAGATTGGAATCAAAACTGACCTTTTCCATTCCTGTGATCACTGCTGAGTTTTCAAAATTTGCTGGCATATTGAGTGCAGAACTTCCACAGCATCATCTTCCAGGATTTGAAATAGCTCAACTGGAATTCCATCACTTCCACTAGCTTTGTTCATAGCGATGCTTCCTAAGGCCCACTTGACTTCACATTCCAGGATGTCTGTCTCTAGGTGAGTTATCACACCATCATGATTATCTGATTCATGATGATCTTTTCTGTATAGTTCTTCTGTGTATTCTTGCCACCTCTTCTTAATATCTTCTGCTTCTGTTAGGTCCATACCATTTCTTTCCTTTATCAAACCCATCTTTGCATGAAATATTCCCTTGGTATCTCTACTTTTCTTGAAGAGATCTCTGGTCTTTCCCATTCTATTGTTTTTCTCTATTTTTTTGCACTGATCACTGATGAAGTCTTTCTTATCTCTCCTTGCTATTCTTTGGAAATCTGCATTCAAATGGGTATATCTTTCCTTTTCTCCTTTGCTTTTGGCTTCTCTTCTTTTCTCAGCTATAGGTAAGGCCTCCTCAGACAGCCATTTTGCTTTTTTGCATTTCTTTTTCTTGGGGATGGTCTTGCAACCTGTCTCCTGTACAATGTCATGAACCTCTGCCCATAGTTTATCAGGCACTCTATCAGATCTAGTCCCTTAAATCTATTTCTCACTTCCACTGTATAATTATAAGGAATTTGATTTAGGTCATCCATGAATAGTTTAGTGCTTTTCCCTACTTTCGTCAACTTAAGTCTGAATTTGGGAGTAAGGAGTTCCTTATCTGAGCCGCAGTCAGCTCCTGGTCTTGTTTTTGCTGACTGTATAGAGCTTCTCCATCCTTGGCTGCAAAGAATATAATCAATCTGATTTCGGTGCTGACCATCTGGTGATGTCCATGTGTAGAGTCTTCTCTTGTGCTGTTGGAAGAGGGGGTTTGCTGTGACCAGTGTGTTCTCTTGGCAAAACTCTATTAGCCTTTGCCCTGCTTCATTCCATACTCCAAGGCCAAATTTGCCTGTTATATTCCAGGTGTTTCTTGATTTCCTACTTTTGCATTCCAGTCCCCTATAATGAAAAGGATATCTTTTGGGGGTGTTAATTCTAGAAGTTCTTGTAGGTCTTCATAGAACCATTCAACTTCAGCTTCTTCAGCCTTACTGGTAGGGGCATAGACATGGATTACTCTGATATGGAGTGGTTTGCCTTGGTAACAAACAGAGATCATTCTGTCTTTTTGAGATTGCATCCAAGTACTGCATTTTGGACTCTTTTGTTGACTATGATGGCTACTCCATTTCTTTTAAAGGATTCTTATAAATTCTTCTAAGGATCCCCATGGAGTTTATAAAAACTTTTTTTTTTTTTGGTCTGTTTGTCTGAGCTGACCAATCAGACCTGAGACTGAGAATTCCATGGCCCTCCATCCCTAGGGCCTAATAAAGACACATGCCTTGGGTCCTGCCACTCTTTCTGGCTGCACCCATGCCTTGACCTACCTATGTGGCCCCTCAAGCCATGGAATACACTTTCTCCAGAATCAGTGATTAGTAATCTATTTCATTTCCTTGTGGCCTTTTGCTGAACCAAAGCCCACCATCCAATACCCTAGCACTCTGCTTAACTTTGTTATTGTTGTTCAGTGACACAGTTGTGTCTGACTCTTTACAATCTCGTGGACTGAAGCACACCAGGCTTCCCTGTTCTTCACAGTATCTTGGAGTTGGCTCAAACTCATGTCCGTTGAACAGGTGATACTATCCAACCATCTCATTTTCTACTGTCCTCTTCTCCTCCTACCTTTAATCTTTCCCAGCATCAGGGTCTTTTCCAATGAGTCAGTTATTTGTAACAGGTACCCAAAGTGTTGGAGCTTCAGGATCAGCACCAGTCCTTCCAAAGTATATTCAGAGTTGATTTTTTTTTTTTTTAGGATTGACTGGTTAGATCTCTATGCTGTCCATAGGACTCTCAAGAGTCTTTTCCAGCACCACAATTTGAAAGCAAATATTCTTCGGCACTCAGCCTACTTTATGGTCCGACTCTCACATGCATACGACTATTGGAAAAATGAGAGCTTTGACTAGACTGACTTTTGTTGGCAAAGTGATGTCTCTGCTTTTCAATGTGCTATCTAGATTTGTCATAGTTTTTCCTTCAAGAGTCAGAGGTCTTTTAATTTCATGGCTGCAATCTCCATCTGTAGTGATTTTGGAGCCCAAGAAAATAGTCTTTCACTGTTTCCATTTTTCTCCATCTATTTGCCATGAAGTGATGGGACTGGAAGACATGATCTTAGTTTTTTGAATGTTGAGTTTTAAGCCAGCTTTTTCACTTAACTTACATGATAATTTAACATAAATCACAACACTACCTAAAACAAGTTTTGCAACAATTAAGATGATTCACATATGACCTTAGCAGAGTGTCTGACACATCTTAAAAATTAAATATGTATTAGCTATTATACTATAATTCTGCCTATAAGAATAGTGGATCACAATATGGTAATAAGTGACTCAGCTTTGGAATACAATACATACTTGAAATAATAAATATAGAAATAATATCCTTTCTAATTAAAAAAATACTAATCATGTCTACTCAAAAGTACTTGTGTACCACTCCTATAAGTGTCTTGTGATCTCACAAAAGTTGTGCCCATTTACCTTCTGTTTTCCAAGGTAAATCTTTATTCTATAGAAACAAACTCAAGAGCCCAGCTCAGAATTAGCAGGACAAGAATCGAAATGTTTGGGTGTTACACTGCTATTTACTCTCCAAGAGTGTTATTTATGAAGTACATAATTTACAAAGAATTATCTAATAATTGATTAAATATTTGTTTACTAAACTTAAGGACATTATATTTTTAAAACTTTTTCTTCTGGAAAAAAAAAAAAGACAAAAACAAGAAGATTAAGAACTGAAGAATGCCGTTGTGGATAGTTGGAAATATACAGCAATAGGAGAGAGGAACATAAATCACCAAGACTGCATGCTGATTTCTGTTAAATCCCCCAAATATGATAATTATTGGCACTTTAAAAAAATATGCCATTCTCATTGTGTGATTGTTTTTGTTCTTGTTCCATGGCTATTATCTCTCTGCTCTTTTGCAAGTAAATCAAACTTTGACATCTGATTTTGTAATCATACTCTCTAGAACTTATTCAGTCAGTTCAGTTCAGTCGCTCAGTCGTGTCCGACCCTTTGCAACCCCATGAATTGCAGCACGCCAGGCCTCCCTGTCCATCACCAACTCCCGGAGTTCACTCAAACCCATGCCCATCGAGCTGGTGATGCCATCCAGCCATCTCATCCTCTGTCGTCACCTTCTCCTCCTGCCCCCAATCCCTCCCAGCATCAGGGTCTTTTCCAATGAGTCAGCTCTTCACATCAGGTGGCCAAAGTACTGGAGTCTCAGCTTCAGCATCAGCCCTTTCAATGAACACCCAAGACTGATCTCCTTTAGGATGGACTGGTTGGATCTCCTTGCAGTCCAAGGGACTCTCAAGAGTCTTCTCCAACACCACAGTTCAAAAACATCAATTTTTCGGCCCTCAGTTTTCTTTATAGTCCAACTCTCACATCCATACATGACCAGTGGAAAAGTCATAGCCTTGACCAGATGGACCTTTGTTGGCAAAGTAATGTCTCTGCTTTTTAATATGCTATCTAGGTTGGTCATAACTTTCCTTTCTAAAGTAAGCGTCTTTAATTTCATGGCTGCAGTCATCATCCGCAGTGATTTTGGAGCCCCCCAAAATAAAGTCTGACACTGTTTCCACTGTCTCCCCATCTATTTCCCATGAGGTGATTGAACCAGATGCCATGATCTTAGTTTTCTGAATGTTAAGCTGAATGTTAAGCTTTAAGCTAGAACTTATTAGATTCAGTTTTTTGCCTGTTCTAAAAATGATATTTTTTTTTAAAGTGCTGCCTCCTGTCTACTGAAGATCAAATGCAGCAAAACTCTCTGACCTTTGAAAATGTGGGTGTAATAGTCAGATTGAAGGACAGAAATAAAAAAGGAGATGGATGAAATTAAACTATTTTTTATGACAAGGGTTAATCTTTCTGTAGTTTCAAATATGCAGGAAAGTTTTCCTTGCTTTCCAAGCTCATTAAGCAACAGAATAGAGATAAAGTCAGACTAACTCTATCTGTCATCTCTGGATGAAGAAGTTCCATGAGTCTGGCAGTTCAACCACGTATCATGTGCATGACTTTAGGAGAACCTCTCTTGTCTGTCTTGGAACTATGACTATTTGGCTTGATAATTTTTTTTTTTTTCTTTCAAAGGGAATTCTATTTCTAGGATTACATTTTAGGAGATGATTTACTGCAAGGATCCCAGGAGTGTTTAAACACCTGTTAATACCATATTCTTATTGTAGGTGAGAAAAGAAGACATGTAGTAGGCAGAAGATTGATCAATAAGCATGAAGAGATTGAGTCTGTCTCTCCCACGCCTTCTTCCAATCTTATAAATTGGTTTTATGGCTTGTGCATGTTGCTTTTGCAAAGCATTTATAATTCCTCTGCATGAGCAGAAATGTGTGAAGGATGTTCTTGAGATGTTGTGAATTATTTCTGTAAAGAACAAAGTGTTAAATGAGTCCCTCCTATGCCCAACTCCTGTCTCCTGAGTATAAGTCTTCATGGGGTAAGACATGACTCACAGTGAAAGGAGAGGAGAGGGCTATGGAGACCTGGGTCACTAGTGTGTTTTGAGAAGAGGATGTGCTAGGTAGTGTGTTAGTCACTCAATCATGTCCTACTTTTTGGAACCCCGTGGACTGTGGTCCACCAGGGTCCTCTGTCCACGGAATTGTCCAGTCAAGAATACTGGAGGGGGTAGCCATTCCCTTCCCCACTCAGAGGGGAAGGGATCTTCCCCTCTCAGAGATTAAACCTGGGTCCCTTGAATTGAAGGAAGATTCTTTACTGTCTGAACCACCAGGTAAGCTCATGTTAGGTAAAGCTGAGATCAAAGTAAAATAGATGATGGCAGAGAAAGGGAAACAGATGTGGGCTTCATAGCTTAGGAGTAAAGCCAGATGTGTGCTGGAAACCCAAAAAAAGATGAAGTGCAAGGACCGTATGTAAGACTGGCGTCTAAACTATGATCTTTCTGCCATATGATTGCTTTAGTGGGTAAAGCAGTTGCATGGATACAAACAATAATTTTAGTGATATAAAATTATTCTGTACCAAATTATAAAATATCTCTTCACCTGTGTAAAGAGAATTGTCTGAGAGGTATCCTACTTCCCAGAGGATCCTCATTTAAAATGAAAATACTTTAGCTAATCCAATCATTCATATTCATTTCTTTTTATGAGATCAAAACACTGAGCAGGACTTCTCTGGTGGTGCAGTGGGTAAGAATCCACCTGCCAATGCAGAGGGCGCAGGTTCAGTCTCTGGTCTGGGAAGATTCACGTGTCACGGCACAGCTAAGCCTGTGTTCCACAACTGCTGAGGCCCATGTGATCTAGACTGGGCAAGCCACAGCTTCTGAGCCTGCACACTGCAACTCCTGGAACCTGAGACTCTGTGCTATCCAAATGAGAAGATGGTGCACCGCAGAGAGGAACAGGCTCCACTCTCCATAACTAAGAAAGCCTACACAAAGGAATGAAGACCTAGAGTGGTCAAACATAAATACATTAATTAATTAAATAAACTTTGCCACGGTTTTAGAAAGCAAATGATTTCCTGGAAAAATAAAGATGTAGCTATACCTTAAAACACACACACACACACAGAAACTATTATTATAGAAATACCACCAGACTTGGGGTCAAAAAGTGTTCTATCAAGTACTAGCTATTTGACATTGAGCAAGTTAATTCACCTCTATTATTTTATATAACAAGGAGCATTATAAAGTCTTTTTCACAGTAATATAAATTAGAAGCCACTGTTAAATTTACTACTACCAAATTGATATTCAACGTATTAGGTGAAACTCTGAATAAAAGCAGGCTTCCCTTGTGGCTCAGCCAGTAAAGAATCTGCCTGCAACGTGGGAAACCGGGATTTGATCCCTGGGTTGGGAAGATCCCCTGAAGAAGGGAACGGCTACCCACTCCTATATTCTGGCCTGGAGAATTCCATGGACTGTATAGCCCATGGGGTCACAAGGAGTCAAACACAATTGAGCAACTTTCACTTGAATAAAAACAGCTATTGAAATGGAGCAGGATGACATTGTCCTTGCCCACTCCACCCCACCCCCAACATGTCCTCTGCCATCCTTTTGCCTGTGGAAAACTTTAGTCAAAAAATGAGTTGAATTAGAGAAGTGAGAAATGCGGAAACAAAGGAAAACAGTCTAAGGAGACTAAATAATAATGATGTAGTCATAAAGCATAGTCAAGGACCTTTAGTTCTTTCTCAAGGGCTATAGATAATATGCTGAGACATATCCTGTGAGCTGTCTTATAGACACCAAAACACCATTTGGAGAAGTTAACTACATGATGACAAGACTTTACCCAGGGCTTGAGCTGCCACAATTCTGCAAAGAAATAGGAACAAGTGCACCCGGAATTGAAGATTAACTATACCTAAAACAACCAAGATGATGCTAGTCAGACCACTGATGACCAATTTGAAGATGATTGTTAGAGATGACTGCTAACAATTCTACATGTAACCATGTAACCTCCCCACTGCAACTCTGTCTATGAAAGCTCTCATCCCGTCTGGCAGGGGTGGGGGAGTCTGCCTTTGGACAGATGTCTGCCACCCTAGCCTCCAGTTGCTGGCATCTGAAATAAAGCAAACTTCCCTTTCCAACAACCTGGCCTATTTACTGGCTTTTGAGTAGCAAGCAGTCTGACCCCCTTGCATACCTTTTGGTAACACTGTGATTATACAGGACAAGACAACGGTTGGGTAAAAGAGAGGGTATATTACTGTAGCCAAGAGCTAGGGAATACAAGATGGCCAGATAGAGACCAGAGATATGTCAAGAAAATACACCAAATGTTCTTTTAAAACAAGCAAGAACCTATGGGGCTCCTGGGTATGAAACCTACTTTGTATCCCCTATTTTTGTTTGTACAAAATAGGTTTCATTGAGCCTCCTTGAAGGCGGGAGAAGGGGACAACAGAGGATGAGATGGTTGGATGGCATCACCAACATGATGGACATGAGTTTGAGTAGGCTCTGGGAGTTGGTGATGGACAGGGAAGCCTGGTGTGCTGCAGTTCATGGGGTCGAAAAGAGTCAGACATGACTGAGTGACTGAAATGGACTGGAGCTTCATTGACATTCCCTGAGTTCCAAAGGGTAGGTTCAAACAATTGCTAATCAGAGAAGGGAGAGGATGCAGAGACAGGGGAGAAGCATACTAGAATAGAGTAGCCTTCAGGTAGGATCCTATTTCAAAGGATACACATAACATATCTTTGAACTCTTCTGCAGAACTAAAATCCCCAACAAATGGGAGTTTAACTATTTGATGAAGCATTCTTCATTCCAGAGAAAATCACAATTTGATAAACTCCAAAACTCATAGGCAAGTCTGGCTCAGTCTATTACGAGATCGCATGGGTTGACAGTGGCATGTGGTCAGGTCAGGGATACTGGTAGTGCAGTCCTGAGAGGTGCAATGTATTGGCTTCAGCCCTCTTGGAGGAGGTCACTGTTAGCTCTACCATAGAGCCTATAGCGTTACCACAGAGACTGCAGACTCCAGGACTGAGCCACCTCATGGCAAACTATTGGGACACAGCTCCATCCATCAGCAGAAAATTAGACTCAAGATTTACTGAGCATGGTCCTGCCCACCAGAGCAAGTTTCCTCTCAGCCAGTCACTCCCATCAAGAAGCTTGCACAAACCTCTTATCCTCATCCATCAGATTACTAAGGGAGTAAATTTTGAAAGTTCTCATCACAAGGAAGAAATGATAACTGTGAATAGTGATAGATGCTAACTAAACTCATCATGGTATGTAACTTGCATACACACACACAGGCACAATGAAAACCACAATCACAGAAAACTAACCAAAATGGTCACATGGATCACAGTCTTGTATAACTCAGTGAAACTATAAGCCATGCCATGCAGGGCTACCCAAGACTGATGGGTCACCGTGGAAAGTTCTGACAAAACGTGGTCCACTGAAGAAGGGAATAGCAAACCACTTCAGTATTCATGGTCTGAGAACCCCATGAACAGTATGAAAAAGCAAAAAAACAAAAAACAAGCAAACAAAAAAACCCAGCAACAACAGCAAAAAGACACTGAAAGATGAGCCCCCAGTTTAGTAGGTGTCCAATACGCTACTGGGAAAGAGCAGAGAAATAGTTCTATAAGGAATGAAGAGGCTGAGCGATGCAAAGATGGGCACAATGAAGGACAGAAATAATAAGGACCTAACAGAAGCAGAACAGATTAAGAAGATGTGGTAAGAATACACAGAATAATTGTACAAAAAAGATCTTGATGACCCAAAGAGCCACAGTGGTGCGGTCACTTACCTACAGCCAAACATCGTGCAATGTGAAGTTAAGTGGGCCTTAGGAAGAGTTACTATGAACAAAGGTAGTGGAGATGATGGAATTCCAGCTGACCTATTTCAAATCCTAAAAGACAATGCTGATAAAGTGCTGCACTCAATGTGCCAGCTAATTTGGAAAACTCATCAGTGGCCACAGGACTGGAAAAGGTCAGTTTTCATTCCAACTCCAAAGAAGGTCATTGCATTCCATTGCCAAATAAAGTTCAAATTACCACAAAATTGAGCTCATTTCACGTGCTACCAAGATAATGCTCAAAATCCTTTAAGGTAGGCTTCAACAGTACATGAACCAAGAAATTCCAGATGTACAAGCTGGATTTAGAAAAGGCATAGGACCCAGAGATCAGATTGCCAACATCACTGAATCATAGATAAAGCAAGAGAAATCCATAAAATAAACATCTTCATTGACTATGCTAAAGCCTTTGACGGTGTGGATCACAATAAACTGGAGAATTCTGAAAGAGATGGGAATATTAGGCCACCTTACTTGCCTCCTGAGAAACTTGTATGCAGGTCAAGAAGCAACAGTTAGAACCAAACATGGAACAATGGGCTGATTCAAAATTGGGAAAGTAGTATGCCAGGACTATAATATTGTCACCCTGCTTATTTACTTATATACAGAGTACATCATGAGAAATGCTGGGCTGAATGAATCACATGCTGGAATCAAGATTACCATTATAAATATCAGTAACTCCAGATATACAGATGACCCCACCTTAATTGCAGAAATTGAAGAGGAATTAAAGAACCTCTTGTTGAAGGTGAAAAAATGAGAGTCAAAAAACTGGCTTAAAACTCAAGATTCAGAAAACTAAGATCATGGCACCTGGTCCCATCACTTCATGGCAAATAGATGGGGAAACAAAGGAAAAAGAGACAGACTTTATTTTCTTGGGCTCCAAAATCACTGCAGTGACTACAGCCACTAAATTAAAATACATTTGCTCCCTGGAAGAAGAGTTATAACAAACTCAGTATATTAAAAAGCAGAGACATCACTTTGCCAACTTAGGTCCATATAAAAGTAAGTGTTAATCTCAGTTGTGTCTGACTCTTTGTGACCCCATGGCCTGTATCCTACTAGACTCCTTTTTCCATGACAATCTCCAGCAAGAATACTGGAGTGGGCTGCCCTTCCCTTCTCCAGGGTATCTTCCTGTCCCAGGGGACCAGAGCCAGGTCTCCCACATTACGGGCAAATTCTTTACCACATGAGCCACAAGGAAGCCATAGAATCACAAGCATGGTTTTTCTGTGTGTCTGCCAGTTGCTCAGTCATGTCCAACTCTTTGTGATGCCATGGACTGTGACTCACTAGCCTTCCTGTCCATGGAGTCTCCAGTCAAGAATGCTGGAGTCTGTTGCCATTTCCTTCTCCAGGGTACCTTCCCAACCCAGTAGCAAACCTCCTGCATTGCATGCAGAATTTTTACTGTCTGAGCTACCAGGGAATCATGGTTTTTTCAGTAGTCATGTACAGATTTGAGATTTTGACCATACAGAAGGTTGAGTGCCAAAGAATTGATGCTTTCGAAATTTGGTACTAAAGAATCTTGACAGCCCCATGGACAGCAAAATCAAACAAGTCAATCCTAAAGGAAATCAACCTTGAATATTCATTGGAAGAGCTGATGGTCAATCTGAAGCTCCAATACCATGCTCTAGATGTGAAGAGCTGACTCATTGGAAAATACCCTGATGCTGGGAAAGACTGAGGGCAGAAAGACAAAGGGGTGACAGAGGATAAGATGGTTGCATGGCATCATTAACTAGATGGACATGAGTTTGAGCAAACTTTGGGAGATAGTGAAGGACAGGGAAGCTTGGTGTGCTGCAGTCCATGGGTTTGCAGAGTCAGACAGGACTTAAGGACTGAGCAGCAACAGAAGAACACGGAAGCTCATCAGGAGATCACCTGAGGCCAGATTTAAGGAGTGTGGGCTCTGCACACACCCTGATCCTTATCAGCAATCCAGCCCATAAACCATTTCTATAAAACTCCTCACCAAACCCGCCCTAATGTGGAACCACATTTTTTGAATACCTAAGCCCATTGTATCCACATTTGCCGGCAACACAATAAGACTATTCTCTTCTACTCCACCAAAAACTCTGTCCCCAAGATTCAACACTGGTGCACAGAGGTCAAATTTTGGCACCAGGCTTACAATTTATTCATTGTGACTTTCAAACTTGTGGGCACTCTTTCATATGTCTTCCAATTTGAACTTGGACTACAACTGTCACCCACAGTGACAGTAAAGAATTGAGTTTGCCATATCTAGGTTAATATGCAGTTCTAATCTGTGACATTATGGTAAGAAGATTCCTGTATGATATTTTAATATTTTTTCTTAGCGGGAGGGAAAAAAAAAAAAAACTGGAATCCAATTTCTATCTCATCACTGACCTTCAGGATGTCCATTAGGAGTTAAGTTATATATTGTTTTAGCAATAAATTAGGAGATAAGAGTAAGGTACTGTAGTTAAAAGTGAAAACAGTGGGTGAGCAATAATTTCTTTCTATGGTTCACTCCTCCATATATCCTTCAAACACTAATTAACAAAAGCCATAGATTTACCTTGCTTGATGAAACAGTTCAATTAAAGTTCAGCTATAGTTTAAATGTAATGAATGGTTTAAGAGTGGGGATTTTGTGACAGGGCATTATTTTAATATTATAGGGAGATAAAATAAAGTACAACAAATTCTCTGTCATAGCAGGCTTATTTATAATAAATCCTTCGGAAATTTCATTTCAGTTTACCTGCACTCCTAATTAAGAGTAAAGAAGCATGTTTTTCTAACAGATAGTATTGAAGTCACTCACTTTACTCCAGTGATATTTGACTCTTAGAGATATCTGAACTTAGAATGTTCACAAGAAATGTATAATGATAGCAGTCATTCAATATTCATGCAAAAAGATCTAGCATTTAGCAGTTCCATTTGCTTCATTGCTGATACAGATAATAAGGCCTCTCTCTCAAGAGTTAGTGATAGTGTGGAAAGCAGAAAGTCATAAAGAAGTAATAGGAAAAGTTGTTGTTCCTTAATATTGTACATGCATAGAAAAGTCCTAGAGGGAGAAACACTAGTGTTGGAGTTTGGAAGATGGAATATAAACAGAACTGCATCGACGTTATGGAGAGCAGGAAATAGGAGGGAAGGAGGCAGATATAGGAAAGAAAATTTCAGCAAATGTGAAAATGGATTAGAGCAGACAACACAGAACATAGTAGCAGACTCAATTATTCCTTGTTCATAAAGAATTGCTTATTCACTCTTTTTCATAATTTTACTGATACTTTGCAAGATCTATGTAAGGCATCTGTAAATGGTCTTTATTTGTTAGGTTATATTATGTGTAATAGTGTATCATCACATGATATCTTGAAAATAAATTGAATTTATCAAACACTTGAAAATTAAATATGGAATAACTCCAATAATTGGCATCTTATGTGTAATATTAAAATTATATGTTATTAGCAAAGCTTTGTGAAATAAAGTTTCAGAAAGCTAAAGTCTAGTCATATCTTATAAAGCTCAAAAATATGTCAGTAGTAATTCACTCTTATATTTCACATTCTAGTAGGATTACTGTGTGGAGTGAGAGAGAAAAGAGAATAAAGGAAATAATGCTTGTTTGGGTAGGTATGAAGCAAAATGGTTTCAGGAAAGCACCCATATTGCTCCTTATAAAACAGAATAACTGCTACACTTCAGGAAACTTCTAGGTAAAAATTAATCAGGCTGATCTATCTTCAGGTCCATAAATCTCAGTAAACATGGCAATGAGACTGGTTAGTCAGAAAGTGTCCTTGTCCTTTCCATCAGTGCTTTGGATATATTTCCAGTCCTCAATGCCCTTTGATCATCTTATCTCAATTTAAAATTCTTATTTATTATGAAAGATGGCTTCTATGGATACTGTGTTAATTTCTGCTTTAAATTTTAAAACATTTATTGTTTCAAGAACTCTGATTGAGATACACAGATCAGAACAAAGGCAAAATTAATCAGCTATTTACTTACTGAATATTTACTTGTGAAGGAAAATCAGGAAGATGTGAGGGAGTCCACTATGTGAATTTTAGGTGTCTATATGTAGACTTCAGAAGAGCAGTATTTCTTCATTTATTCCCACTAAATCCCACACTTTTTCCTCCATTGTGTGATCTTTTTTCTGATAAAAATAATGTCAAATATTCTTAATATACCACACTTAAAGTATTGACAATAATATCCTTCAGAGAGGTTCTATAACTATTTGTAGATAGCAGACAGTAACACTCTCTTTTCTTTAGCAACTGATGAAGGCTAATGGTTGCATTTAAACTAGAATTTAGATTCACTCAGCTTTGACATTGTGCTGAAGGGTATTTAACTGGCCTTTGCGGATCATAGAATAATTCCGAGTGAAAGACTATACATCAGAGCTGGCGATATGAGGCTCAGAAAGCAGAATAAATGCCTTTTTATAGACTCTCAGTTATGTTAATTAAAGACTAATATAGTCTTTAAACTTCTTAAGAATAATACTTCTTACTATTTTGGACTGTGGTGATGGGTTTTTCTTAATATCTGAACACTGAAAAATGTGATATTTAGATAGTATAGTAATGTCTGTATATTAAATTGTAAGTGTGATTTGTCAAATTTAAATTTTTTAATGTGGGCTATTCCCTCAGAGAGCCTCTAGATGAAAGTGAAAGAGGAGAGTAAAAAAGTTGGCTTAAAACTCAACATTCAGAAAACTAAGATCATGGCATCTGGTCCCATCACTTCATGGCAAATAGAGGGGGAAACGATGGAAAGAGGGACAGATTTTATTTTGTTGGGCTCCAAAAATCACTGTAGATGGTGACTGCAGCCATGAAATTAAAAGATTCTTCCCCCTTGGAAGAAAAGTTATGGTCAATCTAGATAGCATATTAAAAAGCAGAAACATTATTTTGTCAACAAAGTTCCGTTTAGTCAAAGCTTTGGTTTTTCCAGTGGTCATGTATGGATGTGAGATTTGACTGTAAAGAAAGCTGAGCACCAAAGAATTGATGCCTTTGAAGTGTGGTGTTGGAGAAGACTCTTGAGAGTCTGTCCCTTGGACAGCACAGATAGCCAACCAGTCCATCCTAAAGGAAATCCGTCCTGAGTATTCATTGGAAGGACTGATGCTGAAGCTGAAACTCCAATACTTCCGACACCTGATGTGAAGTGCTGACTGATTTGAAAAGACTCTGATTCTGGGAGACATTGAAGGCGAGAGGAGAAAGGGAGGACAGAGGATGAGATGGTTGGATGGCATCACCAACTCAGTGGACATGAGTTTGAGTAAGCTCCGGGAGTTCGTGATGGACAGGGAAGCCTGGTGTACTGCAGTCCATGGGGTTGCAGAGTAGGATATGACTGAGCGACGGAACTGAACTGGTTCCCTCAGCACTATCCTCAGAAAGAGATTATAGAGAATTGGTATAAATTCTTCCTTAAATGGTTGGTAGATTCACCATTGGACACACCTGGAGCTGGTGTTTTTTGTTTTCAACCAATAGCTATTGATTCAATTTCTTTAATAGATATAGATGTCTCAGGTTGTCTATTCCTGCTTGTATAAATTATGGCAGATCATGACTTTCAAGAAGTCTGTCTGCTTCATCTTAGGTTTCCTAATTTACAAACACAGACTTGTTTATAGTATTTATGTATTGTTATTTTAATTTACATGGGGACTCTAGTTATGTTATATTTTATTTCTGATATTAGTAACTTATATTCTCATTTTTTTTTTCTCTCTCTCTCTCCTTATTCTGGACAGAAGTTTATTGATTTTATTAATCTCTGCAAAGAAACACCTTTTGGTTTTGTTGATTTTCTCTATTGATTTCCTGTTTTATTTTCATTTATTCTTGCTCTCATTTTTATTACTTACTCTGTCCTACTTACTTCTTTGTTGTTGTTGCCAAAAGTAGTTTTGGTGACTGATTTTAGATCTTTCCTCTTTTCTCATATATGCATTCAACACTATAAATTTCCTACTAAGCACTATTTTCACTGCATCTCACAAACTTTGACAAACTGCTCACATTTTAATTTAGTTCAAAGCCATTTAAAATTTCTCCTGAGAAGTCTTAATTGATCCATATGTTATTTAAATTTTGCAGTTTGTCTCTACATGTTGCAAGATTTTCTAGTTATCTTCTTGTTATTGATATCTACTTTAACTCCATTTTGGCCTGAAAGGAGACAGTGTTTGATTTTCCTCTGCTAGGTACCCGAAGCAATTTATCTATAATATTTATTGTAGGAACCTTGTTGAGCTTGTGGTAAATCTCACAAAGCGGCAGGGTCCCCTGAATGGCTGGGGCCTCTGGAGGTTTTAACTCACAGAATGATCCACACCTCTGTCTCCGTCTCAACAGCGTGCCAATTACAGTTAGGTTTTCCTACCCTGACAGAAGTTCTTTGGGAGGTTTCTGCTGTTGAGTCTGCTCCAATAAGCTGTGATTTCCTGTAATCACGTCTGTCTCCGATCTCAGGAGTAGTGGTTTCACTATTTCCACCCTTCTTTGTAGTTCCAGAAAGAATTGTTGGCTTTTTAGTCTATTAAACTTTTTTGTCAGAATGGAGCAGTGCTTTCCAAACTCTTTACACGTGGAGCAAGAAATTGGTCATATACTCCTGATATTTCCTTATTCCTTCCTTTGTCTTCTCTTTTTGAAGTCATGTCTGTGTGTTGTGAACAACTATTGCTAGATCATTTTTCATCTACTCTCATTCTTTATTTCTTTTTCTACTTTCCATTGAATATACAGAATTATCTTGCTGGTTAACATCATAATTCTATTTTGAATCTACTAATTAACCCTACTTGCATCCATTTTTCTCTGTCAAATTCTAAATGTAGTAATAGGTATATCTTCCTCTTCAGAGGAAGTGTCTTAGTTATTTGTCACTTCCCTTATTTCGTGCCTTGTGGGTATCTAGATCTAGAGTTTTAGTTTAAGATTGTTATAAACATATTCTTTTGTTGTTTTTGCAACTTTGCAAACAGAATGCTTTCCTAAGTTCATTACTTACCTTTACATACCATTTATTTTGACATATCCTTCTGAGTTGTTTTGCTACTGAATGGAGCTATTCTTGCAGACCACTTTTCAGGAAATAAAATTGTGCTTTACTATTCTAATTCCATATCTTATTGTTTATTTTTGCAGTCAATATTATTTTTTTTCAGTCAATGTTATTTCTCAAAAAAAAAAAAAAAAAAAAAGAAAACTTTCTTTTATTTTCATGTATAATAGTGACTTTTTGAGGAGTCTTTTTTATTATCTTATCCATTTTTAAGTTTACAATATAAGAATATGCACTGTATCCATTTACTTTTGGGGAGACATGCCAATTTTACTCTAATTATTACAATGTTAGAATATTGTGTTTTTTTTTTTTAAATCATTCCTTCTTTTGTGATTATCCTTAAATTTCACTCATGTGATATTTACCAATCTGTGTGCCCAGAGAGTTTTGGCTTTTCATGTTTTAACAGTTATTTCCTTTTTTTTTTTTTTTTTTTTTTTTTAAGAAAAATCCCCTTTGTTTATTAATTTATCTGTTCTTTGGTGATTTCTATTGTAAAAAATATCAATGTTTCTATTTCTATGACATGCCATTGTTTTAACTTTTCATCTCTTTCAGCTTTCCTGATGTCTCTTGCCTGACTACATTAGTTTGAATTAGTGTGCATTAATTTGAATATTTTGTAATATCATCCTTTACACCATTTGGAGAAATCTTTTATTGTACCATTTAAAATTTTTACCTTAATTTCTAACTCTTCTGTTTTTGATACTGATTTAAAAATATATATGTATTTACTGGGAAGGGTGGAGGAGAGCTCATTTTCCTTATAAGTCTTAAGTCTTCCCATTTTACTAAGCATTTAGTCTCCTTGTTTTGAAAATAAATGGTTGCATTTGTTCTCAGTGAGCCTCAGAATATTTGTCTTTTGATAAAATAATTTCATATTTTCATGTTTTAACTGATATGTTTTATGCTTCTGTGCTTTCAATGTACAATTTTCTACATTTGATTATTGCCTTACCTTCCCCCCTTCCACCCTGTCCTTGGCTTACTTTCACTGAGTTGTCCTTGCCTTTCTGTATTTCTCTTTCTGATCTGTGTCCTTGTCTGGAAGTTTGGCAGTTGCATTATGATTTTTTTTAAAATTCTCCTAGTGTTTGACATCTTCTCTTTAACTGATATATACAAAATGCCATTTCCTCGGTAGTGTATCTACACTACATAATATTCTGCTTCCAGTCAAACAGCTTCATTTCCAATACCTTTTCCTTCACCTAAGAGTTATAATTTTCTGAAAATCTCTATTTTCTATTTTTCTTTGTACAAGTTTATGGTTTATGTTTTCCTGCTATGTTTAGACCAATAGTCAATTTTCCTTTTAATATACATTCTCTGCTCCAATAAAAATATTAATCTCTTATAAATTCTCATTTATATATTATTTATTATTATTTATCATTTTAAGACATTCTATTTATTGTGAAATTAATTACTTCTGTTTTTTCTACTCCTTTTTTAAAACTTTGAGATAAGTCTTCTAGTTTAACTGTTTTCATTCAGTTCTATAGTTGAACATTATTTTTGCCATTTAAGGTACAAAGTTCATGTATTTTCTGTTTTGTGGAAATATGACTATAAAATTCTAGAGTGATGCCTTTGTTATTGCTTTTTTCATGCAAGAAGTATCTCTATCTGTAAGTTAGTAAAGTTTAATGTATATCCCAGTGATTAAACATTTCATCAGAAACTTTCCTGCGTATATTATACATATATGTGTACATACACATATACTCATATACACGGGCCTGCCCTGGCGGCTCAGCAGTACGGAATCCTTCTGTCAACTCAGGAGATGCAGGTTCAATCCCTGGGTGGGAAGTTCCCCTGGAGAAGGAAATGGCAACCTACTCCAGTATTCTTGCCAGGAAAACCCCATGGGCAGAGGAGCCTGGCGGGCTACAGTCCACAGGGTCCCAAGAGTTGTAAACAACTTAGCGATTAAACCACCACCATGATACATATACATATGCATACACACACACATATACATCTACAGTCTCCTCCTTGGAGTGGGTACAATATGACAAGAGAAGCCACAAAGATTCTTTAGAAGAAATTTCTTCTGCAGAAACGCTGTGCTGTGTGCGCTAAATCACTTCAGTGTGTCCACCTCTGTGACCCCACGGACTGTAGCCGCCAGGCTTCTCGGGCCACAGGATTCTCCAGATAAGAATACCAGAGTGGGCAGCCATTTCCTTCCCCAGGGATCTTCCCCACTCAAGGATCAAACCTGGGTCTCCCGCACTGAAGGCAGATTCTTTACCGCCTGAACCACCCTGCTGTATCTCGGTATCTGTTAATCAAATCTCCAGCCTGTTCTCTCAGCTTTTCCGTGTATGTGGGGTTTTAACATTCTTTTCTTTCAGTTCATCTTTTAGAATACTAATTCAGGTCACAGCAGTTCCTATTCTTTGTGTTTTATTTTGCCTCATGTTGTGAATCTTTGTAAAATAACTTTCATATCTGTATATATATATTTTTCTGTATATTTGTGCAAATGTGCTCTAAATCTCTAAATAAAAGTTGTTCCCAAGAATGCTGCTTACTTTTTCATGTTGCTGTTTTTGTTGAAATTCTCTTTAGTAATTTCCTTTTTTTTTTTTTTTTTCAGTCACTGTGACTCTTTCCTCAGTTTACTAATTCTTATTAATCTTGATTACAGTCTGATTATGTCAAGTTACTTGAGTATCACAGGAAATGCCCCAAAATCTTTAGTGGTAAGCACTAAAGGTTTTGGTTCTGACTGTTCCAAGGCGACCAAACTGCATAACTAAGAGACCAGCCTTTCTCAACCCTTTTACCCCTCTACAGGAGGACAGAGAGATGCACTCGACACTTTCAGGCCTCCCTGAGCACACATCAGGGAGCAGTCCCCAACACCTACAGAACCTGTGGGAAATTTTTATCTGGTGTTATCCTATCCTACAGGCTATGGATAAGTCCATCTTTCAATGGCAGTAGCAGTTCGCTTGGCCATATGATGCTAGTGTTTCCTTTTGTCAGGGGAGTTTGTAATTTCCTTGGTTCTGTCTCATTACAACAAAAATTTGAAGTGATGCTCGGACCAGAGTTACAGTCCCATGTAATTTCCTCGGATGGACCAGTGTTACAGCTCCGTGTTATAGCTCAGTTTTATTTAGAAAACAAAAGAAAATACATCCTCGAGGCATGAGGGTGGGCCGACCCAAAAGACAGGAAGAGAAGAGAAATCCCTGGCCAGATTTTGGCTCCTCTTTTTATATGGCTTTTCCTCCTCCCCCTGAGCCTGCCCTATGTAAACTGGGCTAGCCAGGAGGGCTGTTTGTTTTACCTGAAGTTCTTACTCTGGTCCTCGGACCTTCCTTTTTTCTATTTTCACAGGCTTTTCCCTTGTTTGTCTTTTAATTACTGCCATTCTGGACTCCTTTTTCCTATTCTAACTTCCTAACATTTCCCCCTCAAGAGATGGGAGGTTCAATTCTTTGGGAATAGGGGCGTCGAGTCTCTCTGACTACTTCCTGCTTAACTGGGACAGCAAGGAGGCATTGGGCAACCCCTTCTTGCTAGTCTTAAGACTCAGAGTCCTTGTATCAGTGTCCAACCAAGGGTGAGTAATATTTTCTCTGGCCGGCTGTAGTTTTATATATCCTTGTTGAACTGGCACTGCATGCTGTAGCTTGTTAACCTGGGCAGAGAAAAAACGGGTCAGACAATTGATAACACATGGAGCAACCATAAGCAGCAGCAATATGGTGATGACAGGGACTAGTAGGGGGCATTGGCCGACTCCAAGTTCTCCTTCACCAGCAGAAGGATCCCCTAAAGAGAGATTCTAGCCACACCGAGAACTCTCCAGCTCATTCTTTGAGATCCTATAAGATCTGAATGTTTTTCTTGAGAACTGTGAGATTTTCTTCAATTTAGATGGAGGTATTAACCCAGAAACAACACGTCTCATTCAAGATGGCTCAAGTCCCTCCTTATTCAGGGATCAGGAGATCTATCTCCTGTCTGTTTTGGAGTACAACCCTTGCCAAGCTATGTTGGCTCTTTAGAGCTATCCTGAGAAATCTTATCCCCAGAAACTAGATTTCAGTGGTGTTCATTAGAGTGACACTCATTTGTAGCTCTGAATAGGTATCTGAGATCTCCCAGGGGCTCACAGGTGTATTGAGTGTCCTCTTCTGTTTTCTTGCATGGCTTGACTTGTGAGTAGTGAATCCAGGAGTCGTGCCATAGAACCTTGACTGCTGTGGGGATAGAAAGTATTACAGAGTAGGGGCCCTTCCGTGTGGACTGGGGTTGAGCCTTTGGGGACCCATCTTTCCAGACTTTAATTAGGACTTGAGTCCCTGGAACATATAATGATGGCTCTTTTGAATCTTTCGGGTCCTGGTTGATACCCCACAAGTGTACATCTTGTTGGAATTGCCCAATGGCCATGGTATAAGACCAGAGGGTCTGAGCCTCTGAATCTAGGAAGACGTTATTTACATAAACAAAAGGTCTCCCACATAGCATCTCATAGGGCCTAAGACCAACTTGTTCCTTAGGGGCAATATAGGTATGGAGGAGAGCTATTGGTAAAATCTCCTTCCATCCTAGGGAGGTCTCCTGGATTATCTTTTTTATTGCCGATTTTGAGAATTGGTTGGCTCTTTCTACTTTTCCTGAAGATTGAAGCCTCGAGGTAGAATGGAGATAATAAGTAATACACAATGCTTTAGAGACCCCTTGGGTGACCTTAGAAGAAAATGATATCCCATTGTCACTTTGTAATGACTGGGGAGACAAAATATTGGAATGATTTCGTGCAGCAGGTTTTTTACCACCTCCTCAGCCTTCTCAGTCCGGGTGGGAAAGCCTTTAATCCATCCTGTGAATGTATCTATCATGACTTATAGGTATTTATACCCTTGAGAAACTGGCATTTGGGTGAAGTCCATCTTCCATTCCTCTCCTGGGTAGATCCCACGTAATTGGATGGGCTGAGCCAGCTGGGGTCTTTGAGCTCCCTGGGGGTTGTTTAATTGGCAAGTGGGACAAGAAGAGACCACTTGCCTTATAGTTGTTTGGAGGCCTGTCCCTCTGAAGCACCTTTCTAGCAATCTTTGGAGGGCCTTTTCTCCTAAATGAGTGGTGGCATGTAAGGAGTTAGCCAACTTCCATTGTAGGTTCGCAGGGAGAACAAGGAGCCCCTCTGTTTGGAACCACCCCATGTGATCTCTTGAAAGCCCTCACTCTTAGCTTTAAGAGTCTCACCTTCAGTATGTGAAGGAGTTTCTGGTAGATTAGTCTGTGGACCTAAGGTGGCCACCCCTATTAGGTCACGGTTCTGTAGCGCTGCTCTTTGCTGCCTGATGAGCTGCGTGGCTCCCTCGTGCCTCTTCCATGCTCCCTTTCTGGTGTCCTTTACAGCGGGAGACTGAAACCTCAGCGGGCAGATCGACTGCCTCTAAAAGCCGAAGAATCTGATCACCTTATTGGATTGGGGACCCTCAGGTGGTCAAGTGGCCCGTTTCTTTCCAAATAGCAGCATGTGCATGTAGCACCAGAAAGGCATACTTGGAGTCAGTGTAAATGGCCACTCTTTCTCCTTTTCCCAGCTCTAAAGCTCGAGTCAGGGCCATGAGCTCAGCTGATTGGACTGAAGTACCTGGTGGCAAAGGTTTAGCCTCTATGGTCTCGAAATTGGAGACTACTGCATGTCCAGCTCTTCTTTTTCCATCCAAGACAAAGCTACTTCTATCAATGTACCAGATTTCCCCAGGATTGGTCAGAGGATATTCTGACAATCCCTCTCAGGGTTTTGTCCAATTGTCCAAGGTTTCTAGGCAAGAGTGAAAGGGGTGAGAGCCCTCAGGAGTAGGTAAGATGGTGGCTGGTTCAAGAACCTCACAAAGGGGTATAATCAGGCCTGGATTTTCCATCAGCACTATTTCCTATCTGAGGATTCTTTGATCAGACATCCAAAAATGGCCTCTCCCATTTAAGAGTTGTTTCACTTGGTGGCTGGTAAAAATAGTTAATTTGCCCCCCAAAGAGAGCTTTAAAGCATCTTCTATTAAGATTGCAATAGCTGCAAGATTTTGAAGGCAGGGAGTCAAGTCTCATGTGGTTGGGTCGAGCCTCTTGGATAAGTAAGCTATAGGCTGAGGCTCAGGTTCCAACCTTTGAGTTAACACTCCCAAGGCTATTCCTTCTTTTTCGTGGACATAAAGGTGGAATGCTTTTTCTGGCTTTGGCAACCTCAAGGCAGGTGCTCGAGTTAAGGCTTGTTTTAATTTAGCCTCCGCCTTCTTTTGAGGAGTTCCCCACATCAGTGGGATTGAATCATTGCATCCCTTCAAGCTTTCATATAAGGGCAATTAGATCATAGTTGGTTATCCAGATTATACAATACCCAGTTAGCCCCAGGAAAGCTTGCAATTGTTTTTAAGTCCTGGGGGAGGGCAACTAGAGGGTTCCTTGTATCCGATCAGAGAACAGCCTCCTGGGTCTGTCTGTAATCTGAACTCCCTGGTAAGTGACCTTTGTCTCGACCATCTGTGCCTTAGCACGGGAGACTTTATATCTCCTCTCTGCCAAAAAGTTTAGAACCTGAATTGCATGTTGTTGGGCATTTTTCTCATCTGGAGAGCAGACTAGTAGGTCATCTACATATTGTAATATTTTCCCATTAGGTCTGGGTCCAGATTTAGGAGATCCCAGCTAACAGTCTGCCCAAACAGCTGGGGGCTATCTCTGAATCCCTAAGGTAATATTGTCCAAGTCATCTGTTGGTGTCTTTCTCCTGGAGCCTCCCACTCAATGACAAAAAAGTTATCATGATTCTTTAGCCAGCGATATGCAAAAGAATGCATGCTTGAGATTCAAGATTGTAAACCACTTGGCCCTGGGGGTGGGGGTGGGGGGTTTCTCCCAAGATTACATAGGGATTGGGTACTATGGAATTGAGGGGAACTACAGATTCACTTATGATCTGGAGATCTTGTACCATTCACCAGGTCCTGTCCTTTTTCTTTACAGGGAGGATTGGGGTGTTACACGGCAAATTGGTGGTGACCAATAGCCCGCAGGCAAGGAATTTATTTATTAGAAGCTGTAGTCCTTCCCAAGCTTCTCTTCCGAGGGGATATTGTTTCTGGTTTGGAAACTGAGTGGGATCTTGGAGGACAATGGTGACTGTTTCAGCTTGGTGGGCTTATCCAGGAGTCCCCTGGTCCCACACCTGGGGGTTAATTTTGTCCTTCCATAGTTTTTGATCCCTTCCTATTGGAGAAGGTGTAATGGGTTCCTCTGTAGTAACCAGAAGCTATAGGGCTCTAGGAGCTGAAAAGCTTCCCATCACAAGGGTGGTCCCCAGTTTAGTGAGTATATCTCTTCCCAATAAGGCAGTAGGATACTCAGGGACCACCAGGACCAGGTGGAAAAATATTTGTCCATCCCAGAAACAAAGAATTTCTCAGTGAATCTTTTAGTAATTGCTTTTCATGTAGCACCCCAAATTGGTACAGGTTTGGGAGGAGAAAGCTTAGGATTAGGAGGTCAGGACAGAGTAGGTAGCCCTTGTGTCAACCAAGAAATTCTTGGACCTACCTGACACATCCAGTTGTACCTTGGCTCCAGTCCTGTGATGGTTTTCTGTGACAGGTGGGCTGGCGAGAGTGGGCTGCTTCAGTCCTGTTGAGCCATCATGAGGGAAGGCTTGGCACTTGACCTTAAGGCTCTTGAGTCCCAAGGGCAGAGTGCTGTCCAATGTCCTAATCGATGGCATTTGTAGCAAGCTGTTTTAGGAGACTTGTCATGGTTTGGACACTCTTTGGCCCAATGTCTTGCCTGTCTACAGATTAGGCATTTGTCTCATGCCTTGTCCTTCAAGGACTCAGGGTTTGCCATAGGGCACCCCTGGAGGGTGGCCAGCATCTGGGCATGCCTTGTCTCTTTCCTTTCTCCCTTTCCTTGGCCTTGGCCTCCCTCTCCTCTTCTCTGTTATAAAAGGTATTGGTGGGTATCTGTAATGTCCTTGGTTCTGCCTCATCATAGCAAAAATTTGAAGTGAGGGATGGACCAGTGTTACAGTCCCATGTAATTTCCTCGGACGGACCACTGTCACAGCTCTGTGTTACAGCTCAGTTTTATTTAGAAAGTAAAGGAAAACACATCCTCGAGTGTAAGGGTGGGCTTACCCAAAAGACCAGTGGAGAAGAGAAGTCCCTGGCCCAATTTTGGCTCCTCTTTATATATATATATATATGTATATATATATATATATATATTTTTTTTTTTTTTTTTTTTTCTCCTCCTCCTGATCCTACCCTATGTAAAATGGGTTAGCCAGGAAGGCTGTTTGTTTTACCTGAGGTTTTCATTCCGGACCTTGGACCTTCCTTTGTTCTATTTTTGTGGACTTTTCCCTTCTATGTCTTTTAATCGCCACCATTCTGGACTCCCTTTTTCCTATTCTAACTACCTAACACTTTATTCTTTAAACTTTCTTGGTTATGTCCCTATAGATATAAAAATATTTTTTATAATAATATCAAAATATATAAATTAATGGAAATAAACATTTTGTTTCATTGTTGTTAAGTAACTTGAATGAAAAAAACTTTCAAAAATAAATAGTACCTCACAGCTAGAATCACCACACTGCTAAGTTTTCATGGATAAAATTGTGATGCTGGCATGTAAGCACTTAATTTTCTTGCGAAATCAGTTTGTTTACCACCTCTATTACATTGCTTACCACATGCTGAACACACATATACATGTAGGTATTCGGTGTGTATGGGCTTCTCAGGTGGGTCAGTGTAAAGAATCTGCCCACAATGCAGGCAACATGGGTTCGATCCCTGGGTCAGGAAGATCCCCTGGAGAAGGAAATGGCAACCCACTCCAGTATTCTTGCCTGGAAAATTCCATGGACAGAGAATCATAGTAAGCTCAGTCCATGAGGCTGCAAAAAGAGTCAGACATAACTTAGAGACTAAACAGCAATTTGGTATGTAGTTTTCTACCTATAAATATTTATTAATATCAGATCAATCTATATCTATAAATCCCCATTTTATTTATTTATATTAAGAGATAATCAACATGGAGATTTCCCTGGTAGCTCAGTCAGTAAGGAATCTGCCTGGAGTGCAAGAAACCAGGGTTCGATCCCTGGGTCAGGAAGATCTCCTGGAAAAGGAAATGGCAAACCACTCCAGTGTCCTTGCCTGGAAAATCCCATGGACAGAGAAGCCTGGCAGGCTGAAGTCCATGGGATGGCAAACAAGCAGGCATGACTGAGCCACACACACACACACACACACACACACACACACACACACACACACACACACACATAATCAACATAACACATTCTATTGGGCTTCCTTGGTACCTCAGCTGGTAAAGAACCTTCTACAATGCAGGAGACCCGGGTTCAATTCCTGAGTCAGGAAGACCCCCTGGAGAAGGAACAGGCTGCCCGCTCCAGTGACCTCGGGCTTCCCTGGTGACTCAAATGGTAAAGAATCTGCCCACATTGCAGCAGACCTGGGTTCAATCCTTGGGTTGGGAAGATCCCCTGGAGAAGGGAATAGCAACCCACTCCATTATTCTTGCCAGGAGAATCCTCATGGACAGAGGAGCCTGGCGGGCTACAGTCCATGGGGTCACAAAGTGTCACACATGACTTAACACATGAGCCCATTCTATTAATTTTAGGTGTACAGCATAATGATTATATGTGTGTGTGTGTGTGTGTGTGTGTGTGTGTGTGTATGCAAGTTACATACCATGATGAGTTTAGTTAGCATCTATCACCTTTCACAGTTATAATTTTTTCCTTGTGATGAGAACTTTCAAAATTTACTCCCTTAGTAATCTGCAAATATACAATACTGTTAACTATATTAATCGTGCTGTACATTACATCCTCAGGACTTATTCATCTCACCACTGAAATTTTATACCTTTTGACCACACTCATTCAATTTATACTCAATTTGAGCACACCACACTTATCTCTCTCCCACTTCCCATGTTTTACAGCCACCAATCTGTTTTCTATAACTATGAATTCAGTTTTTGTTTTCTAGATGACGTATGTATGCAGGCTTTCCTTCTGGCTCAGCTGGTAAAAAAATCTGCCTGCAATAAGGGAGACATGGATGTGATCACTGGGTTGGGAAGGTCCCCTGGAGGAGGGAAATGCTACACATTGCAGTATTCTGGCCTGGAGAATTCCATGGACTCTGTAGTCCATGGGGTCACAAAGAGTCAGACACAACTGAGTGACTTTCACTTTGCTTCACATATATATGTGAGATCATATGTTACTTGTTTTTCACTAACTTATTTCACCTAGTATAATGCTCTCAAGGTCCATCTATGTTTTCATAAATAGCAATATTTCATTTGTATGACTGGATTATATAATATATATAACATAAATATATATTAAATATATATAATTAAATATACATATATTATATATATATATACATATTTCCCACAAGTTTCTTTCCCATTCTTTAATCAATAAACACTTGGATTTTAATTATTTTAAATAATGTTTAAATGAACCTATGGGTGTACATATCTTTTGGAGAGAGTGATTTTTATCTCCTTTGATCAGAAATTCAATAATGGACATTCTGAATGATATAATAGCTCTGTTTTTAATTTTTTAAGTAACTTCAATGCTGTTTTTGACACTTGATTCACCAATCTACACTCCTACCAGCAGTGTAAGAGTGTTCCCTTTTCTCCAAATCCTCACCAACACTTGTCATTTTGATAATATATATTCTAACAAATGTGAAATAATATTTTATTGTAATTTTGACATGTATTTATCCAATGATTAATGACATTGCATCTTCTTTTATGTATGTGTTGGTCAACTGTATGTTTTCTCTGGGAAAATGTCTATTCAGATTCTTTGTCTATTTTTATTCAGATTTATTTATTGGTTTTTGCTATTGAATTTCCATATTTTAGATATTACCTCCTGATCAAACATATGATTTGCAAAATATTTTCTCTATGTAAATTATCCTTCCATTTCATTGATAGATTTCTTTGCTGTGCAGAACTTTTAAAATTTGATATAGCTCCACTCTTAAGAATACTGCTATCATTGACTTTTCTTCTGGTATTATCTTCCTGAAATCATTTCCAGGACAAATATAAAGAGGCTTAACACCTATGTTTCTTCTAGTCTTTTTTTTTTTTTTTTTAATTTATGGTCTTAAATTCAAGTTTTTAATTCATTTTGTGTTAACTTCTGTGGATGATATATCCATTCATTTCCATCCCTTTGCATGGGGCTGTCCAGTTTTTCTTTTAACATTTGTTCAAAAGACTTTCATTTTTCCTTGCATATTTTTGGCTGCTTCATTGTAAACTGATTGAGCAAATATGCTTGACTTTATTTCTAGGCTCTGTATTCTGTTTCATGGATCTATAATTCTATTTTTATGCCAATATAATACTGCTTTGATTATTATGCTTTGTATATTGTTTTAAGTCAGGAAGTGTGATACTTCTAACTTTGTTCTCTTTCAAGATTTCTTTAACTATTTGGTATTTTTTGTAGTTCCATGCACATTTTAGAAAATTGCTTTCGAATTTTGATAGAGATTGCATTAACTCTGTAGATTACTTTGAGTTTTATAGACATTTTAGCAATATTAACCCTTATTTTCCTGGAGCCAAAAATGTCTTTCCATCTATTTGGGTCTTCAATTTACTTAACCAATGTCTTATAGCTTTCAAAGTACAGCTTTTTCATCTCCTTGGTTAATGCTATTCCTATATATTTTATTCTTTTTGATGTAATTATAAAAGGGGTTGTTTTCTTACATTTGGAATTTTTGATTAAAAAAATAAATCTTTAGGTCAATCTGTAAACAATTATATATTTACAAGACTGAATCTTCAACTCCATTTAGTCACAATTTTAAATTTTTTCAATAGTTTATAAAGTTTCCTGCTTAGAGATCTAGAAGAGGTTTTGTTCCTGCTTGCTTTTATATGCTAATCTTCAATTGTTTCCACACTATAGGGCCACTTTATGTTAAAAAGTTTCTAACTGATGCTACGAGGTACTTCTGCCGCGCTGTGCTGAGCCCCTCAGCCCTGTCCGACCCTTTACAACCCCGGGGACTCAGGCGCCGGCCCCTCTGTCCACGGGATTCTCCAGGCGAGAATACCGGAGCGGTCGCCATGCCCGGCAGGGGATTCACCCGACCCAGGGGTGACCCCAAGTCTCCTGTGACTCCCCCACCGGCGGGGCGGTTCGCTACCACCAGCGCCGCCCGGGAAGCCCCCTTGACAGCCTGTCCTGTGCTGTGTGGAGTCGCTCAGTTGCTTCCGACTCTTTGCGACCCCAGTGACTGTGACCCGCCGGCTTCTCTGTCCACGGGATTCTCCAGGCAAGAAAACTGGAGTGGGTTGCCATGCCCTCCTCCAGGGGATCTTCTGATCCAGGAATTGAACTGGAATCTCCTGCATTGCAGATGGCTTCTTTAGTAGCTGAGCTATCAGGGAAGTCCAATGCTATATATAAAACATTATTTTACATCAATTTTTAATTCAACAAACATTAAAATACCTTCTTAATGCAAACATTTTTCCATGCTGTCTTTTAAATTCTCTTTTCTTTATCATAATTTTATCAACCAAAAATAGTAACATTTTTGCTTCTTTCCAATTTTCTCATTTCCTGCGTTTTCCTGTTTTGTTGCATTGCTGAGGAACTTCTGTCCAAAAATCAACAGAAGAAGTGAGAATAGTCCCCTTGCTTTCTTCCCAAAAAAGCAATGCAAATTTTAATGTTTTACCAGCAATAATGTTTACTACTGATAAAAGATAAAAGTTAGATATCTTTTAAGAAAGTTTACTTCTATCCAAAGTTTGCTTTCTTCTTAATGAATGTATATGCATTTTATTGATACTTTTAGCATGTGTTTGGAATAAGAAATTGTGTCTATTGTGTGGCAATATGCAAGGGTATACATATTTAGAACTATTATACCTCTAGATCAAGTGAAACATTTGATATTTATGAGGCCAAATATCTATAGTAAAACTTTCTTCTTTAGAACCTCTTTCTTCTAAATGGATTCAAATTCACCAGATGTATTTGTTTACTTAGAATTCTTTTCTTATTTTATATTATCAATATTCTTGTTAATTTATAGTGTCTTTTGAGAGCAACATATAATGATTTTTAAAGTTTAATATAAAAATTTTCATTTTAATTATATTATTTATATAAAGTATATTAAATATAACACTGGTATATACATTTAAATATATGATTGTATCCTGAACTTTCTATATGGTAGCCTCTTCTATGGCACTTAACTCTTTTATTATTTTTTGATAGATTATTTTTATTTAACTACTTTTTATAAATTTAAAAATATGCCCCCAGTTTTCTAATCTTTTATTGATTATTCTAAGAATTAAAACATAGAATTTTGATAAAGTCTTATCAACATCCAAATTATCTGGTACTTTTTTCCTTTTCTTAGAAAATGGAAAGATATTAAAGCATTTAATTTTATTTAATTACTTCCAGAATTATATCACATATTTATGTTCTCAGAGGGCAGGTTCTTATCTCAATGCAGAAGGAATTCAGATATGTGACAGCGAGGTCTAGAAAGCAAACTTGACTAAGGGATAGTGTGCTCTCAAGGGGCAAGTGGACACGCTGAGGTGAGCGCTTCCCTGAGTCCTTGGCATAGAAGCTGTTTTGTAGGACATAAAATGAAGGGCTGAGTGTTCACTGGAGAGAGAGGGGTTAAATGATTGAATTCTTTGATTTTCATCCCAGCTCTATCCTCCCTAGGAGACAGGAGGTGGGGGGGGGGGGGTTGTCTTTATTTAATCTTGATGGGAAATTAAAAGACACTTGCTCTTTGGAAAGAAAGCTGTGACAAAATTGGACAGCATATTAAAAAGCAGAGATATCACCTTGCCATCAAAGGTCCATATAGTCAAAGCTATGGTTTTCCCAGTAGTCATGTACAAATGTGAGAGTTGGACCATAAAGAAGGCTGAATGCTGAAGAATTGATGCTTTTGAATTGTACTGGAAAAGACACTTGAGACTCTCTTGGATAGCAAGGAGATCAGACCTATCAATCCTAATGGAATCGACTCTGAATATTCATTTGAAGGACTGAGGCTGAAGCTGAAGCTCCAATACTTTGGCCACCTAGATCTTGACAAGACAGCACCAAGTGGCAGCCTGAAGTGAGATCCTACTTCCTGCCCGGTAATTGAACCTGGGTAGCCTGGATGAAAACCAGAAATCCCAGCCATCAGACCAGAGGCTAGAAGCTATTTTTCTCTGTATTTTCCCCACAGCGAAAAATGCATTTATCATGGAAGCATAACCTGTAAATGCAGGAGAAAGTTTATTGCGAGAAGCATAGCACAACAGGAAGTGGGAGAGCACATAGACAGAGGGCTTGTTTAGCTGAGATAGGAGCAAGGCAGGGACGCATATCCTGAATAAAAGGGTGTGGGCATCCCCTCAGTGAGGAGGAATGCAGTAAAGAGGCAGTTAAGTCATTTAGATAGGTCAGGTTTTCTGCGTCTTTGTCTTGCTTCAGGTCAATTATCTGGTTTCTTTTTCCATACCTGACTTGTCCTGGGACCCTCCCCTGGGGTCACATGCAACCTGCAGTCAGGATGGACCGTGAAGTGAAGGCTTCTGGGAAGAGAAAGACTCATCAGGGCCTGGGATTATCCCTTGACTTTTAACCCACAAGGAGAACCTTCTGCCTGTGTGTGGTGTCTCCTTGTCCCAAAAGAGGAGGGGGGAGATTCCTTAACCCCTTACTCAGACAGAGCTTTGCCCCTCTTTGCCCTTGTAATGACTATTACCTTAAGGTATTTATAAGAGATGAATATTCCATGCAAAGATGGGCACGATAAAGGGCATAAATTGAATGGACTTCACAGAGGCAGAAGATATTAAGAAGAGGTGGCAAGAATTCAAAGAACTACACAAAAAAGATCTTCAAATTCCAGGTAACCATGATGGTGTTATCACTCACCTACAGCCAGACCATCTGGAATCTGAAGTCAAGTCTGCCTTAGGATGCATCACTACAAGCAAAGCTAGTGGAGATGATGGAATTTCAGATGAGCTATTTCAAATCCTAAAAGATGCTGCTGCTAAAGTGCTGCACTCAGTATGCCAGCAACTTTGGAAAACTCAGCAGGGGCTACAGGACTTGAAAATTTCAGTTTTCATTCCAATCACAAAGAGGGGCAGTATCAAAGAATGTTCAAGCTACAGCACAACTGCACTCATCTCACATGCTAGCAAAGTAGTGCTCAAAATTCTCCAAGCTAGGCTTCAGTAGTATGTGAAGTGTGAACTTCCAGATGTTCAAGCTGGATTTAGGAAAGGCAGAGGAACCAGAGATCAAATTGCCAACATCTGTTAGATCATAGAAAAAGGAAGATAATTCCAGAAAAAAAAAAATCTACTTCTGCTTTATTGATTATGCCAAAGGCTTTGACTGTAGATTACAGCGAAATGTGGAAAATTCTTCAAGAGTTGGGAATACCAGACCACCTGCATCCTGAGAAATGTGTTAGTAGGTCAATAAGCAACAGTTAGAACTGGACTTGAAATAAGAGACTGGTTCCAAATCAGGAAAGGAGTACCTTAAGGCTGCATATTGTCACCCTGCTTATTTAAGTTGCATGCAGAGTACATCTTGAGAAATGCCAGGCTGGATGAAGCACAAGCTGGAATCAAGATTGCTGGGAGAAATATCTTCAGATATGCAGATGACACAACCCTTATGGTAATAAGTGAAAAGAACTAAAGAGCCTCTTGATGAACATGAAAGAGGAGAGTTAACAATTTGGATTAAAACTCAACATCAGAAAACTGAGATCATGGCATCGATCCCATCACATCATGGCCAATAGATGGAGAAACAATGGAAATAGTGTGAGACTTTATTTTCTTGGGCTCCAAAATCATTGCAGATGGTGACTGTAGCCATGAAATTAAAAGATGCTTCCTCCTTTGAAGAAATCTATGACAAACCTGGATAGCATAATAAAAAGCAGAGACATTACTTTGCCAGCAAAGGTCCATCTAGTCAAAGATGTGGTTTTCCCAGTAGTCATGTATGGATGTGAGAGTTGGACTATAAAGAAAACTGAGCACTGAGGAATTGATGATTTTGAACTGTGGTGTTGGAGTAGACTCTTGAGAGTCACTTAGACAGCATGGAGATCCAACCAGTCCATCCTAAAGGAAATCAGTCACGAATATTCTTTGGAAAGACTGATGCTAAAGCTGAAACTACAATACTTTGGCCACCTGATGCGACATTGTGACTCACTGGAAATAATTCTCATTCTGGGAGAGACTGAATACTGGCGGAGAAGTGGAGGACAGAGGGTGAGATGGTTGGATATCATCACCAATTCAATGGATAGGAGTTTGAGTAAGCTCCCAGAGTTGGTGATGGCCAGGGAAGCCTGGCGTGCTGCAGTCTATGGGACACGACTGAGCAACTAAACTGAACTTGCATGAAATGTACATGTTACAATATGGGTAAATCTTGAAACCATGCTAAATGCAACGTGCTGTGTGCCTTGCTTAGTTGTTCAGTCTTTCCAACTGTTTCTGACCCCATAGACTGTAACCCACCAGGCTCCTGTGTCCATCAGGATTCTCCAGGCAAGAATGTTGGAATGGGTTGCCATACCCTTCTCCAGGGCATCTTCCCAACCCAGGTCTCCCGCTTTGCAGGCAAAAGCCAGACATATACAATAAGGACCCACATTGTACAACTCTAACTATATGGGGTATGTAGGATAAGCAAATTCACAGGGACAAAAAGCAGTATAGAGGTTGAGAGGTGAGAGAGATGGGACCTTATAGTTTTAATAGATAGTATTTTTTTGGAGAATAAAAGAAAAATTTGGGTATAGATAATGATGGTTACACAATGTTGTGAATGTGCACACTGGCTCTGGGTTATATACTTTGAGATCATTTAAATGATAAACATAAATATATGTATTTACCAAAATGCAAAAATATAACTTAAAGAAACATTTTCTACAAGATAATCGACAAACTGCAAAATAAATAAATAAATAAATAAATAAACTCCTACAAAGTAATAACTATTATAAAAACATACAATGTGTTCTCTTATATGAATAAAACTTAAACAATAAAGAATAAAAATTATATGAATGGTTAATTTAATTTAGAATAAGTATTAATGGCTGGTAGATACATGAAAACATGTCAGTCTCACCAGTAATTGAATCAGTAAGAATCAAAACAATGACCTGATCAAAGAAAAATGTAAAATAACTTAATATTTCTTTTTAATGTAGGAAAAACAGTGCATTTATAGATAGTTCATGATAGAATACATTGAAATAACACTTGTAAATGCAGTTCAGCAGCTGTTCTAAAAATAAATGAATACACCTTAAAGGAAGAGAATAAAAACATCAATCTGGATCTTTGACCCAGCAGTTTCTAGATAATTATCTTAAAAACATATGTCCGCATGACAAATGTTTATTGTAGCATTCTTTACAATGACAAATATTCTGAATACTATCTAAAATTCCATTGTCAGAAGAAACTGTGTAAGACTCTAAAAGTGGCAAAAAAGAGAGTTGGTGGTTTGTCAAGCACACCCTCTAAGTTATCTCTGCCTGTCATAATCTTTGAACATTTCTGTAGTAAACTAATAGTAGGTTCATTTATATATAAATGCACATCAATTTAATCCATTCAATGTGTAAATATTTGTAATTTTGTACATATCTATAAATGTATTTAGGTACATTCCCCTGAAGAAGGAAGTGGCAACCCACTCCAGTATTCTTGCCAGGAAACCCCATGGAGAGTAGCCTGGCAGGCTGTTGTCTGTGGGTCACAAAGAGTAGGACAAGGCGAGTGACTGTGATGTGCAGACACAGACTGTATCTGTGTGTCTTTGTGTGTGTGTGTGTCTGTGCTGAATTCTTTGAACCAGTTCAAACATCTTCCTGGTTTAATTAACTGATGAACTAAAGGAAGTCTTTGAAATGTTTTCAATTTATGGTCATATATTAAAAAAAAAATTATCCTTTAGTATCATAATTAGGAAATTATTATCATCTGTATTAATAAAAGTTTGTTCATCTATTTTGAGGCAGGAACACTACAGAAATTAAAGGAATGAGCCCGAGTTAATTGTTATGAAAAATTCTTTAAGGAATATCATTATTAAATAAGTTGTTACAATGTATACAAAAACTTAAAATTTGCATATGTGCAAGGTATACAAATTTAAATATGTAGAAGAAATGCATTTACACTGCTAACTGTTAATATAATTGATTATATGATTTATCAGTCAAACTTATACATTTCAATGAATGGAAAATGTTGCCACTACTTTAACAATCACAGTTACTAAAGATCAGCAGGTATAAATTGGCATGTATGGCCACTCAGTCCCTAAGAATTGGTACTTCTGTGAAAGATAAAGTAATTTATTCCTAGTCCCTAGTCATGTCAATGTTTTAAAAAAATATATAAGAATGCAGTCATTTATTTTTGTACAATTTTATATAAAATAAAACCATTTTTAACTGTTGTTGTTCAGTTGCTAAGTCATGTCCAACTCTTTGCGACCCCATGGATTGCAGCATATCAGACTTCCTGTCCTCCACTATCTCCTGGAGATTGCTCAAACACACGTCCATTGAATTGGTGATGCCATCCAGCCATCTCATCCTACTGCCTCCTCTCCTCCTACCCTCAATCTTTCCCAGCCTCAGGGCCTTTTCCAATGAGTTGGCTCTTCACATCAGATGGTCAAAGTATTGGAGCTTCAGCATCAGCATGAGTCCTTCAAATAAATATTCAGGTTTGATTTATTTTAGGATTGACTAGTTTGATCTCCTTGCAGTTCAAGGGACTCTCAAGAGTCTTCTCCAGCACCACAGTTTGAAAACATCAATTCTTTAGTGTTCAGCCTTCTTTATGGTCCAACCCTCACATCTGTACATGACTAGTGGAAAAACCGTAGCTTTGACTAGATGGACTTTGTCGGCCAAGTAATGTCTCTGATTTTTAGTATGCTGTCTAGGTTTATCATAGCTTTACTTCCAGTAGCAAGCTTGTTTTCATTTCATGTCTGTAGTCACTGTCCACAGTGACTTCGCAGCCCAAGAAAATCTGTCACTGTTTCTACTTTTTCCTAATCTATTTGCCATGAAATGGTGGGCCTTGATGCCATGATCTTAGATTTTTTGAATGTTGAGTTTTAACCCAGCTTTTTCAACCTCATCAAGAGGCTCTTTAGTTCCTGATTACTTTCTGCCTTAAGAGTGTATCATCTGCATATCTTGATTCCAACTTGTGATCCACCCAGCCGAGCATTTTGCATGATGTACTCTGCATGGACATTGAATAAGCAAGGTGACAATATACAGCCTTGACATACTCCTTTCCCAATTTTGATGCAGTCCATTGCTCCATGTCTGGTTCTAATTGTTGCTTTTTGACCTGCATATAGGTTTCTCAGGAGACAAGTAAAGTGGTCTGATATTCTAATTTCTTAAAGAATTTCCCACAATTTGTTGTGAGCCATACAGTCAAAGACTTAAGCATATTTGGTGAAACAGATGTTTTAACTGGCTGTTCTTAGAAAATAGCATTTGAAAGGAGAGTTTGATTACATTGTGGTTAATAGGTCAAATCTTTAACAATGGGGACTGATTAAATGAATTGTGTCATAAATGTGAGATAAATTATTGTGTGTATTTTAAACGTACCCATTTCAGTAATGCTTAATTATATGGAACATAGTACACACAATGAAATTAAAAAACAATACACAACATAGAAACTAGACAATTCCAGACTAAAATACATATCCTGGGGAAAATGTAGCTGATAATCCAGAGTAAAATTGATAATTTTTGTGTGCATTATTAGGCTTTTCCTATTTCCCAAAATTTTCTGCAGTAGTCATTTATTTCTTATTCAGTCATTCAAAAAATATTTGATATGGTTTTGACAGTTGTTGACTTTCTTATTTAGATCCAAAAATCTCTTTTGGAGATTTGGGTCATCTAAAATATTATTCCAACTTCTAAAATCTATTAAAATTTGTTAAATGAAAAATAAGGTTTATAAACATATATTGCATACTCCATGTCAAAACCAAGGTATTTACATATCTGACAAGGTGTTTGAATATATGACAAGGTGTTTACATATCTCCTGCAAAAAGATAATTTTTTCTAGCCAAATAAATAAATAATTTGTCAGAGTCACAATGAGTATAGTTGATTCTAACTGTCCTAAATATGACTATTCTGTGAGTAGTTTTCCCTTTTGAAACAGGCTACTTATATTTCATAGGAATATAAACTGCTAAGTTAGAAAAACCTCAACAACTTCCTCAAACTGTCATTCAACACTTGAACATCTTTATTGATGAGGAGCTTGTTGCTTTAATGTTTCTTTTTTACTTACTTAAAGCTGTTACAGAAATATTATAGGCAAAATGTGTTTCATGATAAATATCTCATCTTTTTATCATTGGGAAAACATTCATCCAATTTGAAATAATTTTAAAAAGTTATGGTGTAAACTTTTTTCTACTTGTCCCTCTGGGTGTCTTTTCCTCAACATAAATACCCCCCATCCCATGTGAGAGCAATTTGTTTATTCAATATCCTTGTCCAGAAATATCTTCACTACCCAAGATGAACCTCTTGTACTGATTCTATAAAGAAATTTTCTCAGTTTTCACAAACCACTTGGATTCAGTGGGATGCCACATAATTTACATATCATCCATTTCTTTGTGTTTTTCATAAAATTTCCATTTGACCTATTATTGTAAATAACTATCAGGTTTCAAACTTCAAGGTGATAAAAAGCGATATCCTTGAGTTTGTGTTTATGTTCAGTGCAAAATACCTACATGTGCTTCAACTTCTCGTGCCAGATTGAATAGAACTTTGAAATGCATAGTAAACCTGGAAAAACAATCTATGCATATAATTTAATCCCTCAATAAAAGTAATGTTCCTTTCCATCTGGATACCCCTGCCTCCAAAAGGCACCATTTAAAAATTAAGATTTTTTTTTCTCTCTCCTCCAAGTCATGAGTGTCCCTGCTGGGCAAAGTTGGTATTGAGCACTAAATACTAACCCAATTATCACAGCAGCTTCACTTCCCAAACCTGACATGAAAGAACAAGGTGATTCTCTTTGACCCTTTGGATTTCATTGTCTTGACCACTCTGATGAATCTGCCTCAATAAAACATCAACATTTCACCTCCTCCATCTCCACAATGTATACCACTAACCAAAGTGACAGTAGATTTATTTAGTCCACCACTTCTGCTCTGGTGTGCATTTTTCAGCTTCAGTGTTTCCAGGGATATGCTTCAAAGAAAATAATGAAAATTGCTTTCGAGGTGAGAGTAGTTCTGAAACAGACTTAAGAAAAAGAAATCTCATTTACGGAACTCAAAAGAAATATGAGATATGCCAGTTATAACTGTAGGTTTATATTCAAACTGGTGAGTGTTCGAATTCTGAGATTCTTCAGAGACAGCACTGGTGATTTTGCAGAGCTCCTCATTTAGGAGGAGCTCCTCATTTAAGATGCCATAGGAGGAGGCCAGTGTGGGTTCTCAGCGTGCCTGGGGGAAGACGCATGCAGTTATGGGGCTTTTTCATCTGTGCTAGAAATTTGTCAATACAGTCTAACCAAATGCTTTATTAATTCAGAAGGTGTCAGGACTTTAATTTATTTTATATCTTTTACTGCTCAGACCAAATACTTTACTAATCATCACATGTGTTTCAACGATTGAGGCATACATTAAAATACTTGACAGGGCTCCCATTAATCTGCACTTGCAGCCCACTCTGCACTTGGCTGAAGGAATTTTGCATTTTATAGGCCCATCTTTGAATTTTGATGATTTGGTTCAATATTGTTAGCAGAGAACTTGACTTCTTAGGGAATGTATTGCCCATTAAAAGTGACATGCTAGTGTCACTGGGATGTGTTTTGATTTAACAATTAAGTTTATAATTGTATACATTCCACTAATCACAAAGCTTTCTGTGCTGAAAGAGACTTTGACTCCTTGTGTGTTTATATTATAAAATAATTTTCTTTCTTCTACTTTTATACCTTAAATTGAAGCAAAATCTTCTTAAAGGTAAAATGGATAATATTTGAAGATCCTTTGGAACATATATATATTTTTCCTTTTTTAAAATATCATATCTCAAATCCTACCAAGTTATGCTAAATAAAGAAGTCTTCAGAAACTGACAGTTACAAAGAAAAAAAGCTTAAAATAAAATCCTCAGAACAGACTTTAGGAGATTCTAAGTGCTACATTTATACCATCATTAGCTGTATTGACTATCTTCAATATGCTGCCAGATAAATTCAGTAAATACACAATAACCAAAAAGTAGAAAAAATAGATTATTTGACTTTTATTTTTATAATGACACATCTATTATACTTTTGAATTTTCTCTAGTCATCTTAGTCTGGAATCAACACAGCTTTAACCTTGTAGGTCAATCATCTGAAGGATGACCTTAATTGTATGCATACACATTTATTCAAGAGACACTTTTTGAGCTCCCTACTATATATTAATCATTTGGTTGAATGCAGTGTCCTCAAAGTAGTGTTTGGACAATGAAGAGAAGAAGTTGAGAAACAATTTATCAGAAGTCAGAGTATGACTTTTTCAGTACATTTAGTGCAGTAAAAAAGTTAACACTTAACTTGAGAAAAATTAACATCAGTACAGGGATACAAATTGTATCCATTGTAGACTTTGGGTTTAGGCTAAGTTTTACTCTAATTTCAGCCCTGGAATCACAGAGTTATGTGAACTAGAGCAAGATTTTTAAGTCTCTTTATGACATTTCCTTCTCTGTGCATTGAATCACTCATGTTGAGCTTATGGATTGCTGTGATGAGTTAAGGATAAGATAGATACTGTGTATATAATGGTTCCAAATTGGGAAAGGAGTAGTCAAGGCGATATATTATCACCCTGTTAATTTAACTTATGTGCAGAGTGCTGCTGCTGCCTCTGCTGAGTCGTTTCAGTCATGTCCGACTCTGTGCGACTCCATGGGTGGCAGCCCACCAGGCTCCTCTGTTCCTGGGATTCTCCAGGCAAGAATACTGGAGTGCGTAGCCATTTCCTTCTCCATATATACAGAGTACATCAGGTGAAATGCCTAGTTGGATTAAGCACAAACTGGAATCAAGATTGCTAGGAGAAATGTCAATAACCTCAGATACAAAGATGACACCACTCTTATGGCAGACAGGAAAGAAAAATTAAAGAGCCTCTTGATTAAAGTTAAAGAGGAGAGTGAAACAGTTGGCTTAAAACTCAACATTCAAAAAACTAATATCATGGCACGCAGTTCCATCACACTGTGGCAAATAGCTATGGAAACAGTGAAACTTTCTTTTGTTGGGCTCCAAAATTACTGCAGATCGTGACTGCAGCCATGAAATTAAAAGATGCTTCCTCCTTTGAAGAAAAGCTATGACAAACCTAGACAGCATAATAAAAAGCAGAGACATTACTTCGCCAACAAAGGTTGGTCTAGCCAAAGCTATGGTTTTTCCAGTGGTCATGTATCGGTGTGAGAGTTGGATCATAAAGAAAGCTGAGCACTGAAGAATTTATGCTTTTGAACTGTGGTGTTGGAGAAGACTCTTAAGAGTCCCTTGGGCTGCAAGGAGATCCAACCAGTCCATCCTAAAGGAGATCAGTCCTGAATATGTCCGCACACAGGGAAGCCTGGTATGCTGCTGTCCATTGAACTGCAAAGAGTTGGGCAGGACTGAGTGACTGAATAACAACGATGATGGTTCAAGAACAGGGACATGGTGAGCTGATATAGACTTGGATCTGTTTCTCTTAGGGCTAATGTAACAGTGTAGATGGCTATGTACAGAGAACAGGCAAAAGTTTCTTTGTCTTATCATCAGTTCCCTAATTCAGAGGTGACTAGAGGCACAGGCACCTAATCTAACACATCCACAGCACAAGATGCAGCACCTCTGGCTTCTTCAGGAATCCCTGTGGCCTGGGGTAGTTTTGTTCAGTGTCTTTCCTCTGTAAAGATCCAGGAGCATATGCTGCTAAGAAGAATGCTTTGCAGAGTCTGATGGGGCTTCTGGTAAATATTGCAGTCCTTGGAGTTAACAAATTCAGGCTGAGTTGTAGTTTAGTCTTGGCGGTGCTATATAAACCTTCATTGACAGACAATGTGATTTATTGCCTTTGGGACATCATCTTGGAATTCTTGGATCTCAATGCCTTTGTGAAGATTCCAGTATAACCACTTCTGCTCCAGATGCCCTGGGCAACCCCAAAAGGATAGCTGTCTCCACTTAGCTATAGGTAAGAAAATTTCACCCACTGAAGGAGATTTATTCCACACTGAGAGACAAGTCAAGAAGTCTGTTTCCTCTGGAACTGGACTGTAGCTCAGGAGGCCTGGTCTCACAATGGTTCATCCCCTTCCCTTGGTTCTACTCCATATGTAGCAGGTGACTAGAGTATATTTGTTGGGGAAGGCAGTGGCAACCCACTCCAGTACTCTTGCCTGGAAAATCCCATGGATGGAGGAGCCTGTTAGGCTGCAGTCCATGGGGTTGCGAAGAGTCGGACACGACTGACACGACTTAGCAGCAGCAGCAGCAGAGTATATATGTACATATTAATAATATCCAACTCCATACCATTGTTAAGCAAGTGTATATGACACTGCCTGTATCTTGTCCTACGGAGTAGCTTTGGATTCCACTCATTTTTCTAGCTATCTTCTTCAAATTTCTCCATTTAGTTTGTAATGTATACAGCTGTTGTTTAGTCAATAAGTTGTGTCTGACACTTTTGCAACCCCATGGACTGTAGCCCGCCAGTCTTCTCTGCCCATGAGATTTCCCAGGTAAGAATACTGGCGTGGGTTGCCATTTCCTTCTTCAGGGGATCTTCCTGACCAAGGGATCAAACTTGTGTCTCCTGCATTGGCAAACAGAATCTGTACCACTGAGCCACCAAGGAAGCCCAATGTGCTTATATTCAATTATTTTCTGTTTCAGCTAACCAGATTCACACAATTAATAATACTAGATGATTGAAGGTTTTGAGCAAGGGTCTCACAAAATTTGCATTTAAGAAGTTTTGCACTTAGGACTGAACTGGGATTAAGTCAGGTTTATGACACCAGCACAAAGGAAGTGACATTTGGAAAGGGTGGAAAGGATTAATTATTGAGTGATTGTAAAATGATTCTCCTCAAATAAATTTTATTGGATTTTCAACTTAGAAATGTTCTTTGCGGTATATCATCAATTGAATCTGGTCAAAGGTGAGGACTTGGTACAATGCATTGCACATTCAGGCATGCACTTAAGGATTTTTTTGACATACTTATTGATTAACTGGATTTCTAAAGATCTCACATATCACTGGTACACAGTTGGTGAAGCCATATCCATAAATATATGATTTAAGGATCCCTCTATGATTTTAGGGACCAAGGTTTAATTTTTCTTTTAGAACAGATCTGTGTGTGTGTGTGTATGTGTGTGTAGATAATCACTAATATCATATTGTGGAAATAGAAGCATTTCAAAGGAAAAGAGTTTTCAAGGACTTAAGAACAGTGACAGGTAAATCATTCAGTTACTAAGAAGCAGTATAAGACCATGAAGTCTGGAAATTTACTTACCAAGAATATCCTAACATAATGCTCTTCATGGCTACAGTGGGAAAATTTTTGTATACTAAAGAAAATGCATTTTTTATGCTTTCAATATAAATGCTGACTGAATGTGGTATTGCTATAAACCAGAGTTGTGGTTGCCTTTTTTTTTTTTTTTTTTTTCCTGTAACACACCAGGGATGGTGAACAGAAGTGAGACCTTCTTCTATGGGAATATTCAGGTTTATGGACTATATTTCATAACTGAATATATAACTCTTTCTCAAGGAAAACATATCCAAGTACAAATTGCTTAGAGTGATATCACTACGGGAAAATGTGTTTATATATTCATTTCTTTATTTCTTTTGCTTTTTTAGCAATGATATATTCCTTTGATATTCAAACAAAGCAGAGTGTGTTTTTAATAATAAATAGTAGTGCTCCCATGCCCACACCTCTAAGCTACCAATCTCTCTGTCCAAAGTCAATTTTGCATTCAAATATCTTTTATTGATTTATTCTTTTTATTTTCTCTGCATAATTTCAACAGTAATTTGGCAGGATTATATGACAAATTCCTCCTTTTTGATCATAATTCTCTCATTTTTTAAGTGAATTGTCAAAAATATCAGTATGTTAACTGTTCTTAGCAAGTAAAGGTTTACGATTCATCTGAGACCTGATAATGCACTAGCATGTTCTGAATCCATATTTGAGAAATGAAAACCTACAAAATCTTTTCTGTGTTCCTTAGTCACTTCACTGTGGTACAACCCATATTCTATCTATCTCTGTCTATCTGCCTATCTCTACCCTATCTGTCTCTATCTATCACCATCTGGCTATCTATCTATCTATCTATCTATCATCTCTCTCTGTGTATAATCTCGTGTGTCTCAGACACTCCCAGTGAACCTCTGTGCCCCATGTACCTTGTTCCATCTTGCTTCCGTGTCTTCACTTACACTTTTCTCCTCATCTGAGTATCCTCACATTTGTTTCACTAAGCAACTAGTGTACTTTAGACCCACTGCGGGTCCATTTCCATGGAACTTCATTTGGCTATGCAGATGTATTACAAACTTTGCTTTCTATACATATTTTAATAAGAACATGAATAAAACCACATATTAATTATTACAATTATTCTTACACACTCAATATTTAACAGACATTATATACACAGTTGAGTTCAGTCACTTAGTTAAGTCCGACTCTTTGTGACCCCATGGACTGCAGCATGCAAAGCTTCCCTGTCCATCACCAACTCCCGGAGCCTGCTCAAACTCATGTCCATTGAGTCGATGATGCCATCCAACCAGCTCATCCTCTGTCGTCCCCTTCTCCTCTTGCTTTCAATCTTTCCCAGCATCAGGGTCTTTTCAAATGAGTCGGCTCTTCACATCAGGTGACCAAAGTATTGGAGCTTCAGCTTCAGCATCAGTCCTTCCAATGAATATTCAGGGTTGATCTCCTTTAGGATTGATTAGCTTGATCTCCTTGTAGTCCAAGGGTAGTCCTAGGGACTCTCAAGAGTCTTCTCCAACACCACAGTTCAAAAGCATCAATTCTTCAGCCCTTAGCTTTCTTTATGGTCCAACTCTTACATCCATAAATGCATACTGGAAAAACCATAGCTTTGACTATAAGGATCTTTGTCAACAAAGTGATGTCTCTGCTCTGCTTTTGAATATGCTGTCTAGGTTTGCCATATCTTTCTTTCCAAGGAGCAACTGTCTTTTAATTTCATGGCAGCAGTCACCACCTGCAGCAATTTTGGACCCTAAGAAAAGAAATTCTGTCACTGTTTCCATTGTTTCCCCATCTATTTACCATGAAGTGATGGAATCGGATGCCACCATCTTAGATTTTGAATGTTGAATTTTAAGCCAGACTTTTCACTCTGCTGTTTCACTTTCATGAAGAGGCTTTTTAGTTACTCTTTGTTATCTGCTATAAAGATTATGTAATCTGCATATCTGAAGTTATTGATATTTTGCCCAGCAAGCTTGATTCTGGCTTGTGCTGGAATGGTGAATCACCATTGCTGAGTTCTAATTCTGCCATGGGTTCATGTGTAAAGAAACCATCCAATCATTCTTTTAGAAATTGTTTAGAATTTCTTTGGGGGGTGGGGGTGGGGATTCTTCTGAATGTATTTCTGGTAACCAGTATGCCAGTATGTCTAACCAGTATATCATCACTTGTATTTTACTACCTAGCTGACAGTAATATTTGACAGTGACATAGTGGCTGTGAATCACAAGTATTTCATTATCTTTATGTTTTTTTATTGACCGTCAAAGTCCCAGTATGATGAGCCTGTTTGCTCAAGCCAAGGGGGGGTCTGCTTCTATTGAAAGGTATGGGGAGTAGTTTTCACCCACCATACTATACATAATTGGTAAGAAGTTCCCAATAAGGAGGAGCAGCAAATTAACATAAACTTGAATGAATGAATACATGAATTGATTCTCCAGTGTTTCATCAACATGCAAGTAACATCATAACTCTCTGGCGCTTTCCAGTCACTTGCCAGATCCTTAAGTCTTTCTGTGCTTTTGTCAATGTTTATCTCCTCACTCTGTCTCCTTGCATACTTTCAAATTCCAAAGTCAAACAATTATTTTATGGTTTAATTCTAAGAGGTAAACTTCCTTCTGTAGGAAGTAAGATAGAATTAATTCCTTCTAAAGTTTCTTCTAAGCACATTTTGGGCTTTCCTGGTGGTTCAGTTTGTAAAGAATTTGCTTGCAATGAGGGAGAACTGGGTTTAATCCCTGGGTCAGGAAGATCTCCTGGAGAGGGAAATGGCTACTGTCTCCAGTATTCTTATTTGGAGAATTCCAGGGACAGAGGAGCCTGGTGGACTACAATCCATGAGGTCACAGAGAATTGAACATGAATGAATAACATCAATATTCTGGAAACATCTACCATAAATAACTGTTGCATTATTTATCAAAATAAATGCTTCTCAAAACACCCTCTCCAGCTCATAGAACCAAAAGGCATGAGGGCAATTTTTTTTCTCAAAGAGTTTTAAACTTCTAACTATTATTTATGTTTCATTTCATGATTAAGGCCATTTAAAGCTCACTATTAGACTATAGAATTGACTATATTTTATAATACTATACTTGGTGAAAATTATTGGATGGTGACATTTTCCAGCTTCAAGTAATGTCTTTAATATTTTGCTGATCATATCACTTGTTTCCTTTTAAAAATAGCAGTTAAATCTCATATGTGAGAAAATGTTATTGAGTTTAATAAACTTGAAGCAAGTAAAGAATGGAGATTCCTTCCAAATTAGTAGGAGGATAGGTACCAGGAAACAGGTATTTCCCGCCTGGCAAAAAGTGAAGTAGAGTATGATCATGATGAGGTCACTGTGGAAGCGAGGACATCACTAGTTTTGATGCGAAGACATTAGGGCCAAAACTGACATGCTGGAAACACTGAGGACCAGCATTCGATGTTGAGTGGCCTATCAATAGAGCAATTCAAATAAGTTCTACTAGAGAAAGGGCCATGGCTGCATAATGATATTTCACGTTCCAAGGATGCATTCCAAGTTTGGAATTGAATGAACAACGATATCTAGAATGAGAATCACTTTCTAAATCTCTATTACTGTGATATATGTTTAGTCATTTCATTTTCAAGGAAGAACTTTGTAAAGTTCTGATGTTTATAGCCTAGACTCTGTTAGATTCACTAATATTTAAAAATATTACTTCTAAAAAGGGGCTTGTTGCTCAGTCTTCTGTTATCTAAGAAGTCCCTGTCTACCTCTATTATTCCAGTAATTTTCTCCTGCTTTGTAACATAGCTGTTAATATTCTGACCCAACAATATTTTCTTGCTATTTCTCTTCCATTAAATGAACACTGCAATACTGGCTTTGCAGAGTTTTGTAGAAATCAATTTTTATGCACACAGCTCACTGTCTTGTGCTTATTAGGGGTCTGTGATGCTATGTCTATCCTCCTTCCCCTGCTTTATTATATTATGAAGAAAAATCCTTTACAGAAAATACAAAATCATATAATGTCCAGTACAGAAGTGTAAATAGCATTTGACTGATTGGAGGAATTTCAAGCTGTTCCAAAGCCTAATTTTCATTACTAAGGAAACTGAGGCCCAAAACTATAAAATGATAGGCATAAAATGACTGGATACATGAATGTATGACATCTAAAAATAATGATTTCAATTAATAAATTAATAAAATTTTTGTAAGCATAGGAGCATCATAACTGCTTATTAAGAATTTTTAGGAGATAGCCAAGGTGGTAACATAGAAAGACCTTGAACTCAAATCTTCCCAATGATATATTAAAATGAACTACTTACAGAGATACTATTTTTGAGAATAACCTGAAGACTAGCAGGAAATATTTTACACAACAGAAGACAAAAAGAAGATGCCACAAAATGGGCAGGAAGAGCAGAGACACCGTATAGTCAGGACTGACATTCCTGAGTTAGCAAACCCCAAACAGGAAGGGTAATCATGATTATAAAGGTTATCTCCATGGAGTACAGGAACTGAGTCCAACATTGAGCTTCTCAGCCTCGGGGCCCTACCCTGGGAAGATGAGCTCCTAAGAAGTCTGACTTTGAACCAGTGGAGCTCATATTCAGGAAAGGTAAATGATTATAGGAAACAGAGACTTCACACTCAAAGAGTACCTGAAAAATCTCAGTCTGAGTCCTAGAGCAGAGATAATAGTGAAAGGATCTTTTGTCAGGCTTGCTTATGCATCTTGGAGAACCCCCAAAAGAGAAAACAGACAGCTAAGACTCTTCCAGAGACATAGATGCTGGCAGCTATCACTTTTCGAAGCCTATTCTACTGCAATAACAATGATGCTGGCAATTGCTATTATCTAATCCTCCCTCTAGCCCATTAAATGAAGAGGAACTAAAAAGCCTATTGATGAAAGTGAAAGAGGAGAGTGAAAAAGTTGGCTTAAAGCTCAACATTCAGAAAACTAAGATCATGACATCTGGTCCCATCACTTCATGGGAAATGGATGGGGAAACAGTGGAAACAGTGTCAGATTTTATTTTTTTGAGCTCCAAAATCACTACAGATGGTGATTGCAGCCATGAAATTAAAAGATGCTTACTCCTTGGAAGGAAAGTTATGACCAACCTAGATAGCATATTAAAAAGCAGAGGCATTACTTTGCCAACAAAGGTCCATCTAGTTAAGGCTATGGTTTTTCCAGTGGTCATGTATGGATGTGAGAGCTAGACTGTGAAGAAAGCTGAGCACCAAAGAATTGATACTTTTGAACTGTGGTGTTGGAGAAGACTCTTGAGAGTCCCTTGGACTGCAAGGAGATCCAACCAGTCCATCCTAAAGAGATCAGTCCTGGGTGTTCATTGGAAGGACTGATGCTGAAGCTGAAACTCCAATACTTTGGCTACCTCATGTGAAAAGTTGACTCATTGGGAAAAAGCCTAATGCTGGGGAGGATTGGGGGCAGGAGGAGAAGGGGACGACAGAGGATGAGATGGTTGGATGGCATCACTGACTCGATGGACATGAGTTTGAGTAAACCCCGGGAGTTGGTGATGGACAGGGAGGCCCGGCGTGCTGCAATTCATGGGGTCCCAAAGAGCCGGACACGACTGAGCGACTGAACTGAACTAGCCCATTAGAGCCAAGGAATCAGCCCAACTCGCCAACAGTTTGGCACCACCCCTGAAGCCCCATGCACACGCAGACAGTACAGGAAGAATCTGCCCCTTCCATTCAGTGGGTCAGCACCAGCCCCAGCCCCCCACCTTGAGTTGTACAGCACACTAATCCTGGGACTCAGCCCCACCCTGTCTGGACAGCACCAACCCCAGACTCCTCCCCTCGCAAAAAGAGGCCCACGCGGACAGCCCTTCAGGAAGTCTACATTGCCAGCTAGCTGGCCTGCAGCCACACAGAAGCGCAGCCTCGCGGAAAACCTGCCCAAAGCCTGGCCCCGCCTGCTCAGCAGTCAGCCCCGCCAGAGCAGAAGGCTATCGCAGCGCACAGAGGGTCACTCCTAGAGCGTGAAGTTCTCCTTGGCAGAGCGGACATGCTTCCAGGTGCCACAGAACAGACTCTGCATACGTCCACTTCTCCAAGACTGGGAAACGTAACTGACCTACCTAACACACTGGAAAAAACAAGTTGGGCAATGTGAGAAAACAGAGGAATACATTTCAAACAAAAATCAAACATAACCTCAGAAAAAGAACTAAATGAAGTAGAGATAAGCAGTCTAACAATAAAGAGTTCAAGACGTGATTATAAAGACTCTCACTAAACTTGGGAAAAGAATGGATGAACATTGTAAGAAATGTAACAGAGTTAGAAAATAATGAAGAAGAACCAAGCAGAGGTAAAAATATAGTAACTGAAATTAAAAATGTACTAGTATGATCAAAAATAGATTAGATGATACAAGAAAAACAAATCAGTGAACTGGAGGACTAAGTAATGGAAATCACCAAACTGAACACATCCAAAAAATTTAAAATGAGGATATATTCTAAATTTAAATTTAAATAGGAGGCCTATAGGGCAATATCTAGTGTACTTTCATTTGCATTATAGGGGTTCTAGAAGGAGAAGAAAAGGATAAAAGGGCACAGAACTTATTTGAAGAAACAATAGCTGAAAGTTTCCCTAATCTGAGGAAGGAAACTGTCATTCAGGTCCAGGAAGCACAGAGAGTCCCCAAACAAGATGAAACCAAAGAAGTCTACACCAAACACATCAAAATTAAAATGGGAAAACTTAAAAGGAAAGTCAAATTCGGCGAAGAAAGCAACTGGTTATGTTAAATACATATGCATACATGTACACATATGTGCATTAAATACATACACACACATATACACTGGTTATGTTAAATGCACACACACACACACACACACACACACACACACACAAACTTCCATAAGAATATAAACTAAATTTTAAGCAGAAATAATGAATGTCAGAGTGGCAAGACATATTCAAAGTGATGAAAGAAGAAACAAACATTCAACAAAGTATACTCTACCCAGCAAGTTTATCATTCAGAACTGAAGGAGAGATAAAGAATTTTATAGACAAGCTAAAGCTAAAAGAGTTCAACAATACTAAACGAGCTTTAAAAAAATGTTAAAGGGACTTAACACAAATGTTACAGGTACTTAACAGAAAACAAAAGGCCATCAGTAGAAAGATGAAAATTAAGAAAGAAAAATTCTCATTGGTAAAGGAAAATATAAGTAAAGTTATTATACCAACCACTAAAAAGGTATTCAGAAGCTTAAAAGATAAAACAGATAAAATCATCTATATCTGTAGTAGGTAGTTAGAAATAAACATATAAAACTATAAAATACAATGTCAAAAACATTAAATGTGGAGTAAGTTAAAGTTGCAGGGTTGTTATAACACTGTCAACCATAAGAGCTCATCAACTAATTGATGCACAATTAAATATGTGTGTTTCCCTTGATGATTTTCAACTAGCAACCAAGACCTTGTTAAACTACTTTTATCTGCCTTGAACAAGATTAAATATCTTTGTGTTTCAATCTCTTCATCTGCACCTTTAAAACAGATTTAGCATCATTTCAGCAGGTGGTTAGGAGTTCTTTTTAATGAGCTGTTTTAAAACCCTACTCCTTGCTATGGAGCACTGTACCTGCTTAGCTGACGGTCTTCTTCCTCCCATGCAAGCCTCATTATGCTGGAGAGATTTGCTGTCATTAAAGAAAGATTGGCAGAAGTGTTAAGAGCTGAGCTGCAAAGTAATGCAACTCAAGGATCCATTTCCTAAATAGCATCAAAAAAGAAGTTTTTTGTTTTTTTTTTTTTTTTTATTGAGACTATATATTATTTTAGCATATGAACAGATCTGATATTAACTAGCTCTTCTGTGTCCCAGAGACACAAGACAGTGTTTCTGAATGCAGTTTTATCCTGGATATTTTTCCTTATGCATCATTTTTAAAAAAGGGGGGAAGTCACAGATAACTTTAGGGTAATGCATTAATTTTGCAAAGTCAAGAGTAAAATATTGATTTATATAGGAAATAAATGAAGAGACAATCACATCACTAAAACCAAAGGAGGAGGAAATCTCCATACAAGACCAGTCAATTTTATTAAAAAAAAAAAAAAATCTTTAGATTTGGCTTTAAAGAATGGATAGACAACTTACAGAGGCTTGGCTGAAGCAATGCAAATTCCTACTTTCACATTTAAGAATCAAAAAACTCACCTACCAAAATAAAATGCCAAACACACATCAATATTTCTTTTATGAATTAACATGCTTTATCACTGCACTTCAGTAGTAAATATGTCAAAGATAACACTTATTATTTTCCCTTGCTGAAGAGTAACTTCATGGGGTCTGTAAAAGGTTTGGCTGGTGAAGAATGAAGATGAAATGGTTATTGCATATACTTTATAAACAGTCTATGGTTACTCCTGATGAGCCTGGGGGTGGACAGGGTCACCCTTAATCAATGGAAATCAATGTAGAACTGCTCAATATCTGCATCTATTAAACATCCCATAATTTACTTTGAAGGATGATTTTATTGATCTGTTCATTTTTCTTTCCTATGCAGTTTCTATTTCATTCTTCCAGATATTTCAGTTCAGTGCCGTTCAATCTCTCAGTTGTGTCCAACCCTTTGTGAACCCATGGACTGCAGCCCGCCAGGATTCCCTGTTCATCAACAGCTCCCGGAGCTTACTCAATCTCATTTCTATCGTGTCGGTGATGGCATCCAACCATTTCATCCTCCCACCCACCTCCCACCTTCAATCTTTCTCAGCATCAGGGTCTTTTCAAAAGAGTCAGTTCTTCCCATCAGGTGGCCAAAGCATTGGAACTTCAGCTTCAGCATCAGTCCTTCCAATGAATATTCAGGACTCATCTCTTTTAGGATGGACTGGTTGGATCTCCTTGCTGTCCAAGGGACTCTCAAGAGTCTTCTCCAACACCACAGTTCAAAATCATCAATTATTTGGTGCTCAGCTTTATTTATAGTCCAACTCTGACATCCAAATATGACTACTGGAAAAACCACAGCTTTGACTAGACAGACCTTTGTTGGTAAAGTAATGCCTCTGCTTTTTAGGCATTAGGTTGTTCATAGTTCTTCCAAGGAGCATGTGCCTTTTAATTTCATGACTGAAGTAACCATCTGCAGTGATTTGGGAGTCCCCCAAAATCAAGTCTCTCACTGTTTCCACTGTTTCCCCATATTTGCCATGAAGTGATGGGACCAGATGCCATGATCTTAGTTTTCTGAATGTTGTTTTAAGAGCTTTTTCACTGTCCTCTTTCATGTTCATCAGGAGGCTTTTTAGCTCTTTCTGCCATAAAGGTGGTGTCATCTGCTTATCTGAGTTTATTGATATTTCTCCCAGCAATCTTGATTCCAGCTTGTGCTTCATCCAGCCTGGCATTTCACATAATGTACACTTCATAGAAGTTATATAAGCAAGATGACAATATACACCCTTGATGTACTCCTTTCCCAATTTGAAATCAGTCTGTTGTTCCACGTTCAGTTCTCAGTTCAGTTCAGTTCAGTCGCTCAGTCGTGTCTGACTCTCTGCGACCCCATGAATCGCAGCCCGCCAGGCCTCCCTGTCCATCACCAACTCCCGGAGCCTACCCAAACTCATGTCCATCTAGTGGGTGATGCCATCCAGCCATCTCATCCTCTGTCGTCCCCTTTTCCTCCTGCCCTCAATCCCTCCCAGCATCAGGGTCTTTTCCAATGAGTCAAGTCTTTGCATGAGGTGGCCAAAGTATTGGAGTTTCAGCTTCAACATCAGTCCTTCCAATGAGCACCCAGGACTGATCTCCTTTAGGATGGACTGGTTGGATCTTCTTGCAGTCTAACTGTAGCTTATTAACCTGCATGCAAATTTCTTAGGATGCAGGTCAGGTGGCCTGGGATTTCCATCTCTTGAAGAATTTTCCACAGTTTTTTGTGATCCACACAGTCAAAGACTTTGGTGTAGTCAATAAATTAGATTTTTTTTTTTTTTTGTAACTCTCTTGCTTTTTTTATGATCCAGCGGATGTTGGCAATATGATCTCTGGTACCTCTGCCTTTTCTAAATCCAGCTTGAACATCTGGAGGTTCATAGTTCTCATACTGTTGAAGCCTGACTTGGAGAATTACTTTGCTAGCTTGTGAGATGAGTGCAATTGTGCGGTAGTTTGAGCATTCTTTGGCATTGCCTTTCTTTGGGATTGGAATGAAAACTGACCTTTTCCAGTCCTGTGGCCACTGCTGAGTTTTCCAAATTTGCTGGCATGTTGAGTGCAGCACTTTCACAGCATCATCTTTTAGGAGTTGAAATAGCTCAACTCGAATTCCATCACCTCCACTAGCTTTGCTCAAAATGATGCTTCCTAAGGCTCACTTGACTTCACATTCCATGCTGTCTGATTCTAGGTGAGTGATCACACCATCGTGCTTATCTGGATCATGAAGATCTTTTTTATATAATTCTTCTGTGTATTCTTGCCACCTCTTCTTAATATCTTCTGCTTCTGTTAGATCCATACCATTTCTGTCCTTTATCCTGCTCATCTTTGCGTGAAATGTTCCCTTGGTATCTCTAATATTCATTAATAGATCTCTAGTCCTTCCCATTCATTTGTTTTCCCCTGTTTATTTGCATTGGTTGCTGAGGAAGTCTTCCTTATTTCTCCTTGCTATTTTGGAACTCTGCATTCAAATGGGTATATCTTTCCTTTTCTCTTTTGCCTTTAGCTTCTCTTCTTTTTTTCAGCTATTTGTAAGGCCTCGTCAGACAAGAATTTTGCCTTTTTGTGTTTCTTTGTCTTGGGGATGGTCTTGATCACTGCCTCCTGTACAATGTCACGAACTTCCATCAATAATTCTTCAGGCACTCTATCAGACTAATCCCATGAATCTCTTTGTCACTTCCACTGTTTAATCATAAGGGATTTGATTTAGGTCATACCTCAATAGTCTAGTGGTTTTCCCTACTTTCTTCAATTTAAGTCTGAATTTGGCAATAAGGAGTTCATGATTTGAGGCACAGTCAGCTCCTTGGGCTTATATTTAGCAGACAATATTATTTTTTAATGTGCACATTGAAATCTTGGGAAAAAACTTAGATATCTTATAAAAATGGAGAAATTAAGCAGAATGATGCCATACCAACTCAAAGGTTTATTATAAACGAATGGAGATGATTTAGATAAAGATAAATGAAAAAAAAAAAAAAAAAGCCAGTATGAAATGAAAGGGCTAGCAGTTGTTTATGCAAATGATTGCACTCAGTTCAGATAAGTTCAGTCGTTCAGTCGTGTCCGACTCTTTGTGACCCCATGGATCGCAGCATGCCAGGCCTCTCTGTCCGTTACCAACTCCCAGAGTTTACCCAAACTCATGTCCATCGAGTCAGTGATGTCATCCATTTATCTCATCCTCTGTCGTCCCCTTCTCCTCCGGCCCCCAATCCCTCCCAGCATCAGGGTCTTTTCCAATGAGTCAACTCTTCACATGAGGTGGCCAAAGTACTGGAGTTTCAGCTTCAGCATCAGTCCTTCCAATGAACACCCAGGACTGAACTCCTTTAGGATGGACTGGTTGGATCTCCTTGCAGTCCAAGGGACTCTCAAGAGTCTTCTCCAACACCACAGTTCAAAAGCATCAATTCTTCTGCGCTCAGCTTTCTTCACAGTCCAACTCTCACATCCATACATGATCACTGGAAAAGTCATAGCCTTGACTAGCTGGACCTTTGTTGGCAAAGTAATGTCTCTACTTTTTAATATGCTATCTAGGTTGGTCATAACTTTCTTTCCAAGGAGTAAGCATCTTTTAATTTCGTGGCTGCAATCATCATATGCAGTGATTTTGGAGCCCCCCAAAAATAAAGTCTGACAGTGTTTCCACTGTTTCTCCATCTATTTCCCATGAAGTGATGGGAACAGATGTCATGATCTTAGTTTTCTGAATGTTGAGTTTTAAGCCAACTTTTCACTCTCCTCTTTCACTTTCTTCAAGAGGTTTTTGAGTTCCTCTTCACTTTCTGCCGTAAGGGTGGTGTCATCTGCCTATCTGAGGTTATTGATATTTCTCCTGGCAATCTTGATTCCAGCTTGTGCTTCTTCCAGCCCAGCGTTTCTCATGATGTACTCTGCATATAAGTTAAATAAGCAGGGTGACAATTACAGTCTTTACATGCTCCTTTTCCTATTTGGAACCAGTCTGTTGTTCCATGTCCACTTCTAACTGTTGCTTCCTGAACTGCATACAGGTTTCTCAAGAGGCAGATCAGGAGGTCTGGTATGCCCTTTTCTTCCAGAATTTTCCACAGTTTATTGTGATCCACAAAGTCAAAGGCTTTGGCATAGTCAATAAAGCAGAAATAGATGTTTTTCTGGAACTCTCTTGCTTTTTTGATGATCCAGCGGATGTTGGCAATTTGATCTCTGGTCCCTCTGCCTTTTCTAAAATGACCTTGAACATCTGGAAGTTCATGGTTCACATATTGCTAGCCTGGCTTGGAGAATTTTGAGCATTACTTTACTACCATGTGAGATAAGTGCAATTGTGCAGTAGTTTGAGCATTCTTTGGGATTGCCTTTCTTTGGGATTGGAATGAAAACTGACCTTTTCCAGTCCTGTGGCCACTGCTGAGTTTTCCAAATTTGCTGGCATATTGAGTGCAGCACTTTCATAGCATCATCTTTCAGGATTTGAAATAGCTCAACTGGAATTCCATCACCTCCACTAGCTTTGTTCATAGCGATGCTTTCTAAGGCCCACTTGACTTCACATTCCAGGATATCTGGCTAATAGGTGAGTGATCACACCATTGTGATTATCTGGGTCGTGATGCGGGTATCCTTTCCTTTCTCCAGGGGGTTTTCTTAACCCAGGGGTCAAACTGGAGTCTCCTTCATTGCAAGGAGATTCTTTACCAGCTGATCTACCAGGAAAACCCATAATCTCTCTATGCCAGACATTATTCCAAGTACTTTATATATTTTATATTAGTTATTGCTGTTATTATCTCTATTTTGAAAGAAAAAAAAAAAACTGCTTTTTCTGCACATTATACTTGCATGTTTAGCAGCATAGATCTTGAGAGACAACTCCACTTATATATCTCTGACTTCACTACTAGAAAGTTTGAGAAGACACTTCAATGTCTCATTTCTAATTCATTTCCTTATTTTCTTACTGTTTCTCATTTCTTCATTCAGCCAATCCATCCTTTAGGAACTGAAGTTATGCAAAATGATAATTTTTAAAAAGGAAAATGGCTGCCCTCATTTCATTTATGTTGTAAGAGAAGAAAAATAAGTAAAACATTTAATATCTCAGAGAGTGATGATGACTTTACAGTGAGAAATATATAGCAGGGAAGTGGTGGTAGAGAATGATGATATATGGGATTTTAAATAAGGTAATTAGGATCAGGCATGCTGAGAAAGTGAAGTGCAGCAAAGATCTGAAAGAGGTGAGGTAATGAACCTGAGCCATATTACCTGGGGGAAGGTCATTATATATTCAGTGAAACAGCAAACTCGTCTCCTGATGCAAAGTTCATCCAGTAGAAGTCAGCATTTCCTGGTGAAGCCTTAAGAGAAGTGATGCTGGATGTAGAGAGCATGTGACAGGACATGAAGGCACCGATATTTCAGGGGCCAGTTTAGAGACACAAAAGTCATTAGAAGGGTTTTGTCTTTTATTAGCATTTGGTAGGGACTCTTGGTAGTTTTTATCCAGAGAAGAAGCAGACCCTGGTATTATGGAGGGAGTAGATCACATAGGAAAGTGACAGAGCAGGACACCCAGTGGTGAGTGGGCGATTTTAGGACACTTAAACTGATAATCCAGTAGAGAGATTATGATGAATTGTTTCAGGAGAGTAGCAGGGAGGTGGTAGGTTCTGGATATATTTTGAAGTAGGAATCAAGAGGTTTACTGAGAAATCAGATGTAGGGCATGGTAGAAAGAATGGAATACAAAAAGACTAAGGTTTTTGTACTGAGCACCTATGGCAAGGGATGTGTCAATTATTTAGTAGTTTTTATTAGTTGCCTATCACTTAAATTATTCCCAAGCTTAGTGATTTAAAACAGCACATGTTTATTATCTCACAGTTGTTTCTGAGATCACTTATCTGGGTATGGCTTAGCTGGGTCCTCTACTTCAAAGCCTCTGACTGGCTGCAGTCTTGGTCTGAGATAGAGCTGTGATTTCAGCACCAGGCTCAAATGGGGACGGATCTGCTTCTAAGCTCATATATGTGGTTATAAACAATATTTAATTTCTTGCAGTTGGATTGGAGATCACAGTTGCTTGCAGACTGTTGGATAAAAGACACCTTTACTTCCTTCTCATGTGTATCTCTCCATAAGACAGCCTAATTTATCAAAGCAAGCAATAGAGAGTCAGTAGATAAGAGTTTTTGGTAACTTAATCACAAGGGGATCATTCTATCCATACTCTCTTACCTAGAACTAAATTACTCAATATAAAGGGATTAAATATGGTCATAAATACCAGGAGAATATTGGGGGAAAGAATATTCAGATGTCTTCCCATTAACAGGATATTCTTTCATATCCATCACTTTTTGAATGTTACTCACAATAACCCTCTGTGTTGATCACCATTTCCCTTGTTTTAAAGAATAAGACAAGATCCCAAGATTTAAGTGATGTATCCAGTCATAAGACCAGTAAAAGACAGAATTGGGCTTCAACTCCAAGGGCTAACTCCATTTCCTCTGAGAAGACACCTCATTTTCCAAAGTTGGCTAAATGACTACCCAAGATATGTTATCTGTTTAAGAGCCATAAGGAATACAGATAAGTTATAGTTCTCTAATTCTTGACCTATGGCACTCTTGAATTTTATTCTTTTGATTTTTAGCCACCTTCAACTTTTCTCACCAGAAAATTAATAATGGAAAGGAGCCGTGGGTGATGTATAGTCTATTTTCAGAAACATTATGGAATACTAAATAACAGGTTTTTCAACGTGTTTGATTGAAACACTATTATGAGCCCCAAAGAATTTATCATCTGGTTAGTGGAGGTAAGATATCAGAAAGGAGCATTCAGACAACTGAAAAATGTCTGTTGATTGCTATACTCACCATAGTTCCAAAGATGAAATAGACATAAATAGTAATTTAATAATGTCCATAATATGTTTCACAAATAAATCCTGTGTTCAATTTACTGTAAAAAAAGAAAGAGACTTTCACTAGACACTGATTCAGTCATCTCTGAACACCTAACTTCTTCTGAGGCTGTTACTTGTTGCCACTGGAAGCCAAGGACAGCCATAAAGAAAACTTATATATCTAACTATGGGTCTTCTGAGCAGAATAGCTCTGCTTAGGTCTTTTCAATATGTATTTTCTCTTCTGCTTTGTCTTAAGAAGTAATTTAGATTCCTTCTTCTCTTTTGTGTCCAAATGCTTGATGACAATAGTGAAGAGATTTTAAACATGAAATTTCTCAAAGGCCTCTTAAAGGAAATGGTAGAAACAAGGGTCTAAGAAAACTATAGAATCCCCCAAATTACAGTCAAGTATACATGCACTTGGCATTATCTAAACCTCTTCTGAACATTAATGTGGAATAATTGAAGTTGATTGTATTTGCTGTGGGCCCCTTCTCAACTGTAATCCTTCACTTAAACAAAAAGAAAAAAAGTTAAAAGACCAGTTGGATTTTTGCTATAAAAATGCTCTTTAAATCTATCTATCTATTTATATTCCCACAATACCAAATGTCTGTATCTGGTTCTACATTCAAATGCTGCTGAATGTTTTGAATGTTTCTGAACTCTGTTTATTTTCCAGGTGTACTTACCTCTAACTGAAATGAGTGTATAGTCATGACAAATGTCAGATACTCAGTTCAAGTTGAGATCACATAGGGAAGTGACTTATGGTTTAAAGTAAATCTGTGTGGAAAATTTAAAATTATATATATATACATATATGTATGTTATTGTTTAAAAAATAGCAAGATTCTTTAAAGGCACAGTCAATTCCTCACAGTTATTTATAGAACCATGTAACCATAGCAGGCTAAGACAGGAGAAGGAGTTCTGACATTATAGGCTAACACATGCATCTGATTAAGGATGTCAGAACTTATCCAAAGACATAAGGCAGTTACTGTCAATAATTTTGGTTATGGATTTAAGTATTTTCCTCCAGACTCTGCCAAGTGATGATGTCTTTTCTTAGCTCATCTTTATAGGAAAACACACTGTCCTTTCTATTCAAAACTATACATAAAATCAAATAAATCTTCATGAGCAAATTAAAAAAAAAAAAAAAGCAACAACAACACTGCAATGCCATTTACATTAGCATCCAAAACTTGAAATGTTAAGCTATAAATATACCAAACTTTGTATAATATTAATATAAAGGAAACTATAAAATTCAAAGGAAATATACTAAAGAACTAAACAAATGAAGGAATGTTTCATGTTCTTGGCTAGAAAGACCAGATATTGTCACAATGCCAGTTCTTCCCAAATTGATCTGTAATTCTATAAAATTTCAATCACAATCCCAACAAATTATCTTGTGGATATTGATAAACTAGTGCTAAATGTTATATGAAAAGTAAAATCCAAAACTGCCAATGAAATATTAAAAAATAATACAGTTGGAGGACTAGCTCTACTCAACATTGACTTCTTTTAAAGCTTGCATATCAAGACAATGTGGGTTTGAGCAAAGCAAAAATTAACTAACAGACAAACAATAGAAAATCAATGAGACAAAATAAAGAGCTATAAAAACATATTCAATTATCACTGACAGAGGGAAAGGTAATTCAACGAAGAACCTGTAGCTTTTCTTTTTCCCAAGAAAGGTACTGGAACAACTGAATATCACATATAAAACAAATTTGAAAAAGAGCATCGACATAGACTTTACACACCTTATGAAAATTAACTCAATTTCTAAACCTATTGTAAAATGTGAAACTAAAAATCTCCTAGAACATAACAGAGAAGAAAATCTAGATGATACTGCTTTTAATGATGATTTTTATGTATAACATCAAAGGAATAATACGTGAAAGAAATCTAGATATGTTGGATTTCATTAAAATTAAAATTTTCTAACATGCAAAAGACACTGACAAGAAAGTGAAAAGACAAACCACACAAAAGGAGAAATATTTGCAAAAGTTATATCCAATAAAGGGCCATTTTCCAAAATATACAATATAAATCTCAACAGTAAGGAAATGACTGACTAGCAAACTGAAAGTCAAGCACTTTAAAAGAATTATACATCATAATCCAGTGAGATTTATTCCAGGGATGCAAAAATGATTCAACGTCCACAGATCAATCAATGAGATACATCACAATAACAAAATGAAAGATTAAAACCATATAACCATCTAATTATTCAGGTCAGTTCAGTTTGGTTGCTCAGTTGTGCTTGACTGTTTGTGACCCCATGGACTGCAGCACGCCAAGCTTCCCTGTAAATCACCAACTCCCAGAGCTTGCTCAAACTCAAGTCCATTGAGTCAGGGATGCCCTCCAACCATCTCATACTCTGCTGTCCTCCTGCCCTCATTCTTTCCCAGCACCAGTTTTTTTTCCAATGAGTTAGGTCTTAGCATCAGTTGCCCAAAGTATTGGAGCTTCAGCATCAGTCCTTCCAATGAATATTCAGGGTTGATCTCCTTTAGGATGGACTGGTTGGATCTCCTTGCAGTCCAAGGGACTCTCAAGAGTCTTCTCCAACACCACAGCTCAAAAGCATCAATTCTTCAGCTCTCAGCTTTCTTTATGGTTCAACTCTAACATTCATACATGACTACTGGAAAAACCCTAGATTTGACTAGATGGACCTTTGTCAGCAAAGTAATGTCTCTGCTTTTTAATATGCTGTCTAGGTTTGTCATAGATTTTCTTTAATTATATATTAATAACTAATAATCTAATGGGGCTTCCTTCATGGTTCAGTCAGTAAAGAATCTGCCTGCAATGCAGGAGACTCAGGTTCGATTCATGGGTTGGTAAGATCCCCTGGAGAGGGAAATAACAACCTATTCCAGTATTCTTGCCTGAAGAATCCCATGGATAGAAGAGCCTGGCAGGCTACAGACCTGGGTTCTCAAGAGTCGGAAACAACTTAGTGACTAAACCACCATCAATCATCTAAAAGATAAGGAAGAAGTCACTGCACAATTTAACATCCATGTATGATTTAAAAAAAAAAAAAAGTGAGTATAGAGAAAAATGCTTCATACTAATAAAGTCCATATATAACAAGGAGAGTTAACATCATAGGCAGTGGTAAAAACCTGAAACTTTTCCTCTAGGATCAAAGACAAAACAAGAGTGCCCACTTTCAAATTTTTATTTAAAATAGCATTAGAAATCTTAGTTAGAGCTATTAGGCAAAAAGAAAGAAAGAAAGAAAGAAAAAGAAAAAAAAGAAAGAAAGAAAGAAAAGTCACCTAAGTTAGAAAGTAAGAAGTAAACTGTAACTATTTGCAGTTGTCAGAATATTCTTTATAGAAAACCCTAAAGAATCCACCAAAAACCTGTTAGAATTAACAAATAAATTCAAAATAGATGCAGGATACAAAATCAATATACTGAAATCCACTGCATTTCTAATACCAAGCTATTAGAAAGATATATTATTAGTGCATTAAAATTAAATTTACAATTACATTAAAAAGAATAAAATTCCCAACAATAAATTTAACCAGAATTTGAAAGACTCACGCAATGAAAGCTATAAGATATTACTGAAAGAATTTGAAAAAGATGTGGAGCATATTCCCTGTTCACTGATGGAAAAGTTAAGACTGTTAAAATGCCCATACTGCCCAAAGCAATCTACAGATTAAATGCAATCACTGTTAAATTTTTAAGAAAATGCATTTTAAACAAGAAAAGAACAGAAAGTACTTAGTGGGCTGCAGTCCATGGGGCACAAAGAGATGCACACAAATAAGCAGCTGTCACTGTGGCTTTCTCCATGAAAACACAAAGACTACAAATAGCTCAAGCAATCTTGAGAAAGAACAAATCTAGAGACATCACACTTTCTGATTTCAAGTTATATTACAAAGCTCTAGCAGTCAAAACAGTATGATATTTGTATGAAAGAGGCACATAGATCAATGCAACATAGAGTCCAGAAATAAACTCAAGCATATTTTGTCAGTTAATTTATGACAAACGAGCTAAGAATACATGATGAGGAAGGGATAGCTTCCTCAGTAAACTATGTTGGGAAAGCTGAATATGCCAAATAATAAATTTGAACTAATATCTAACACCACACACAAAACTAACTCAAAATGGATTAAAGACATAAGACCATAAAACTTCCAGAAGGAAACACAGGTAATGAGCTCTTTGACTTTAGTCTTGGCAGTGAGATTTTTGGATTTGACACCTAAATCAAAGCCCATACAAGCAAGAATAAATTAGTGGGACTGCATCAAAATACAGAACTTGTGCAAAGCAAAGATAATCAACAAAATAAAAATATAACCTATCAAATGGGAGAAAATATTTGTAAATCACATCTCTCTCTCTCTCTCTCTCTCTCTCTCTCTCTCTATATATATATATATATATATATATATATATATATATATATATACAATCAAACTCAATTTTAACTATTCTAATTAAATAATGCACAGAGATTTCAAATAGGTATATATCCAAAGAATACACACAGATGGTCAATATGCACACATAGGTATATTAAGAGGTGCTCAATGTCACTAATCATGAGGGAAATGTAAATAAAAACCATGAGAAATTACTTTTTACCTACCTTTTCTTGCTATTCTTTGGAACTCTGAACAGAGTTCGGTTCCAAAGAATAGCAAGGAGAGATAAGAAGGCCTTTTTCAATGATCAGTGCAAAGAAAGAGAGAGAGAGAGAGAAATGGAATGGGAAAGACTAGAGATCTCTTCAAGAAAATCAGAGATACCAAGGGAACACTTCATGCAAAGATGGGCACAATAAAGAACAGAAATGCTATGAACCTAACAGAAGTAGAAGATATTAAGAAGAGGTGGGAACAATACACAGAAGAACTATGTTAAAAAGACCTTTATGACCCAGATAATCACAATGGTGTGATCACTCACCTAGAGTCAGACATCCTGGAACACAAAATCAAGTGGGCCTCAGGAAGCATCACTACAAACAAAGCTAGTGGAGGCGATTCCTCTACTAGCTCAAATGGAATTCCAGTTGAGCTATTTCAGATCCTAAAAGATGATGCTCTGAAAGTGCTACACTCAAAATGCCAGCAAATTTAGAAAACTCAGCAGTGGCCACAGGACTGGAAAAGGTCAGTTTTCATTCCAATCCCAAAGAAAGACAATGCCAAAGAATGTTAAAACTACCACACAATTGCTTTCATCTTACACACTAGTGAAGTAATGCTCAAAATTCTCCATGCCAAGCTACACAGTATGTGAACGCTGAACTTCCAGACATTCAAGCTGGATTTAGAAAAGGCAGAGGAACCAAAGATTGAATTGCCAACCTTCATTGGATCATCAGAAAAGCAAGAGGATTCCAGAAAAACATCTTTATTAATTATGCCAAAACCTTTGACTGTGTGGATCACAACAAACTGTGAAAAATTCTTCAAGAGATGGGAATCCCAGATCACCTTACCTGCCTCATGAGAAATCTGTATGCAGTTCAAGAAGCAACAGTTAGAACTGGACATGGAACAATAGACTGATTCCTAATAGGAAAAGGAGTACATCAAGGGTGTATGTTGTCCTCCTGCTAATTTCAATTATATGCAGAGTACATCATGTGAAATGCTGAGCTGGATGAAGTACAAGCTGGAATCAAAATTACAGAGAGAAATATCAATAACCTCAGACATGCAGATGACACCACCCTTATGGCAGAAAGTGAAAAAGAACTAAAGAGCCTCTTGATGAAAGTGAAAGGGGAGAGTGAAAAAATTGGATTAAAACTCAACATTCAGAAAACAAAGATCATGGCATCTGGTCCCATCACTTTATGGCAATTAGATGCGGAAACAATGGAAAAAGTGGCTGACTTTATTGTTGGGGGCTCCCAAATCACTGCAGATGGTGACTTCACCCATGAAATCAAAAGACACTTGCTCCTTGGAAGAACTATGACCAACCTAGACAGCATATTCAAAAGCAGAGAGATTGCAGACAAAGATCTATCTCGTCAAAGCTATGATTTTTCTAGTAGTCATGTATGGATGTGAGAGTTGGACTGTAAAGAAATCTGAGTGCCAAAGAATTGCTGCTTTTGAACTGTGGTGTTGGAGAAGACTCTTGAGAGTTCCTTGGACTTCAAGGAGAACAAACCAGTCAATCCTAAAGGAAATCAGTCCTGAATATTCATTGGAAGGACTCAGGCTGAGGCTGAAACTCCAGTACTTTGGCCACCTGATGCAAAGAACTGACTCATTGGAAAGACCTTGATGCTGGAAAAAATTGAAGGCATGAGGAGAAAGGGATGACAGAAGATGAAATTGTTAGATGGAATCACTGACTTGATGGACATGAGTTTGAGCAATCTCTGGGAGCTGGTGATGAACAGGGAAGCCTAGCATGCTGCAGTCCATGGGGTCACAAAGAGTAGGACATGACTGAGTGACTGAACTAACTAAAAATAATAATAAGCATTAGTGAGAATGTGGGAAAAAGGAAAACCTCATGCACTATTTGTGAGAATGTAAATTGATTACTCCATCAATGTAAAGTAGTATAAATGTTTCTTTAAAATTAAATTAAATTATAATAGTACCACATGATCCTACAATTCCACTTTCAGGTATTTCTTCAAATAAAATGAAAATGCACTAATTTGAAAAGATATGTGTATCCTAATATTAACTGAAGCATTTTTAACAATGATAGAAACTCGGAAACAGCCTAAATGTCTATCAATGGATGAATCAATGAGGAAAATGTGTTGCATGTATGCAATAGAATATTATTTGGCCATAAAAAACAATGAAATCTTGGGGTGTATGTGTCTTTTTGAGCTATGGTTTTGTCAGGAAATATACCCAGGAGTGGAATTTCGGGTCATAAGGTAGTTCTATTTTTAATTTTTTAAGGGACTTCCATACTATTCTCCATAATGACTGTAACAATTTACATTCCCACCAACAGTGTAGGAGGGTTTCCTTTTCTCCATACCCTCTCCACCATTTATTTTATATATATATAATATATATTATATTATATATTATATATATTATAAATTATATATATATATTATAAATTATATATATTATATATATATAATAATGGCCATTCTCACCAGTGTGAAGTGATACTTCATTGTACTTTTGATTTGCATTTCCCTAATAATGGTGAGCTTCTGTTCATGTGTTTCTTGGCCATCTATAAGTCTTCCTTGGAGAAATGTCATACAGAATAAAGTATTTCAGTAGGAGAAAAACAAATATATTAACACGTATATGTGGAATCTAGAAAAATGGTACAGAAGACTTTTTGCAGGGCAGAGAGAGAGAGACAGATATAGAAAACAGACCTGTGAACATGGAGTAGGAGGAGATGGTTGGGATGAACTGGGGGACTGGAATTGAAATATATACAGTACCATGTGCAGAAATGGATAGCTAGTAGGAATCAGCTACATAGCAAAGGGAACTCAGCTCAATGCTCTGTGGTAACCTAGATGGGTGGGCTGGGGGTGAGTGGGAGGTCCAAGAGGGAGGGAATATATAGCTAATTAAATACAGCTAACATATAGCTATATATAATATATAATATATACATATAGCTATATAAAGTATACACATATAGCTAATTCACTTCATTGTACAGTACAAATGAACACTACATTGTACAGTAGAAATGAACCAACTATACCTCAACAAGATAAGAAAAAATTGACTTCTTGCCATATTTAGCAACATAGGTGGATCTCAAAGAAAAAACTAGCAAGTGAAGTAAGTCAAATCAGAGAGAAAACAATAAATATCATATTGTGTCACATATCTATGGAACTTAGAAAAGAAGCTTATCAGTACAGAGACTAGATTAATAGTGACTGCCAAAGTGGGAGGAGGGGAGGGCAAAATGGGCAAGGGAGTTCAAAAAGTAGAAACTGGAAGTTATAAAATAAATCAGTCCTGGGGATGTAACATAAAATATAATAATATTTAACCATTTGTAAATGAGTATATCTTAAAAAGTCTCATCACAAGGATGAGGTGTGTGTGGTTATGGATGTTAACTAGACCTATTGTGGTGATCATTTGCAATATATACATGTGTCAAATCATTAAGTTGAATACCTAAGACTACTACAAAGTCTTATCTCAATTATTTATCAATTAAGTAAAGATAGTCTGACCTCTAAGTGGATTTAAAATATTCAAAACTGGGCATACTTATACTCTTAACTAAGAATAGATCTGTTAATTTATTAAACATTCTATCAAAATTTGACAGCAGCAAAATTACTCACTTTAAACCAATATTTTTCATGGCTACAAGACACAAAAACACATGTGCTAGAGAAATGACTCATTAGGAAAATTGGGAGGAAAAGAAGATAGTTATAGTTTTAGCTGATCTTTCCTTAGCATTTGTTCTATCCACAGGGCATGGATTCCAGAGTCTCAAGGTAACCTAAAAATGGCTGTTAATAGCCCATAGAAACTTGAGAAAGTTGTTATTCTTCAGAAGTCAAGACACATCACAGGTAACTTATATTAAATAAGTACACTTTGTCCTAGGTTTATAAAGTTCCAGAAACTCAGTTCCTCAATCTAGGGAAGAGTGGAAAGTGTGGCTTTTAATGTCATCCATTTCAGTCATGACAAATACATCTTGACATTTTCAAGCTACCTTAGAATTTATGGAACCATGAATAGCATTTCATTTTTGAAGATTCTAAGTTTTTTAGTTTTTAAAATAATATGAAAGCTTATGATGGCTTTAAAAGGATGTTGACTGAAAACATATGCAACCTAAGAGCTGAGAGTTATGTTTTACTAGGTGGAAATTTTAAGACTTCAAGCTCAAGAGGCAGAATGTCAAGTGACTCTGAGAGATCTGGTCCAAGGAAGCAGGGGGCGCGGGGGGAGCCTGGTTATGTAGGCATCTTGTAACAAAGGGCAAGTGGTCTAAACTTCAAAAGTGTTTTTGTTTTTAAATAAATTAAAGAAAATCAGATAATGCAAGTTAAGAAATTTAGTGCTTTTCTATGTATAGGAAGATGCAAGAGTCTGGGTTCACTGAAATCCTTCCTTCCTTTGATGTGCGCCTCAGCTATCTGGGGCCAGTAGCCTGTGTTTCCACACCCTGAGTTTCCTCAGGACTCACTTGGGGAGTGACTGCAGTCTGATGTCTACTATATGGCAGGTATTCTTTGCCTTCCCGAGTTTGCTTACGGCTCAGTGGCTTACATTGAGGGCTGAAAATGCTGATGACTGTGACATCCTTTTATACTGATGTGGCAGGAAATAATCCATTTCTCAAGGACATTAGCAAGTTATGTCAAGGACGTCTTATAAAGAGATTTCTGACAAACCCACTAGAGATACAAATATATAGAACAAAGGAAAACCTATGAGCAAATGTATGACCATTGGGCAATTTTACCTTAAGAAACTTGTCAAATCCCTAGAAAAGTTGGTGACTAGGGAAAGATTTTAAATTGTTCCTATTTTCTACAGGTATTACTCCATTATAAATTAATATTTAATAATATGAATGAGTTATTAATCAAGGGTTGCAAGTTCAAAATAGATTTTTCATTATGTACTCCTCATCTCATAAGAAGCAAAACCAATGAGAAAGATGTTCTGATTAAAAAAAAAAAAGTAAAAAAAAAAGCAACTTCATTAACCAAAGTGCCAAAGACCTGAATAGACACCAACCACATCAAAGATATATACAGACAGTAAATAAACATATAAAAATATGGCCATATCAGATATCATTAGGGAAATGCAAATTAAAACAGCATTGTGATATCAATATACCTTGACTTATTAAAATTTTCTAATATACATTGCCCAAAATTCAGAACACTGATATCTCCAAATGCTGGCACAAACATGGAATAAGAACTCATTCATTGCTGGTAGGAATGCAAATTGTTACATCTCCTTTGGAAGACAGTGTGGTGGTTTTGTACAAAGCTAAACACACTTGGAGGGAAAGTTATGACCAACCTAGACAGCATATTGAAAAGCAGAGACATTACTTTGCCAACAAAGGTCTGTCTGGTCAAGGCTATGGTTTTTCCAGTGGTCATGTATGGATGTGAGAGTTGGACTATGAAGAAAGCTGAGCACTGAAGAATCGATGCTTTTGAACTGTGGTGCTGGAGAAGACTGTTGAGAGTCCCTTGGACTGCAAGGAGATCCAACCAGTCCATCCTGAAGGAGATCAGTCCTGGGTGTTCATTGGAAGGACTGATGCTGAAGCTGAAACTCCAATACTTTGGCCACCTCATGTGATTTGACTGATTTGAAAAGACCCTGATGCTGGGAGGGATTGGGGGCAGGAGGAGAAGGGGACGATAGAGAATGAGATGGCTGGATGGCATCGCCAATGGACATGGGTTTGGGTGGATTCAGGAGCTGGTGATGGACAGGGAGGCCTGGCGTGCTGCGGTTCATGGGGTCGCAAAGAGTCGGACACGACTGAGTGAATGAACTGAACTGAACTGAAACACACTTTTACTCTAATATCCAGCCATAACACTCCTTGGTATTTATCCAAAGGAGTTAAAAAGTTCCATCCACACAAAAACCTGTACAGAGATGCTTAGAGCAGTTTTGTTCATAATTGCCAACAGTTGGATGTAACCAATATGTCCTTTAGTATGTGAGTGATAAACTATAGTATTAATATGAACAGTGAAATACTATTCAGATTAAAAATAACTAATCTATCAGTTAGTGAAAATTCAAGAAGCTTTTGGTCAAAAGTAAGAATTTCCCTTCACTATTAACTCAGCATCAGTGATTTTCCAGTTGGGAATTCAGCAACTCTGGTAATTCTTTTGACTGGTTTCTTTGATTACTTTGTACCTCATCTTTGATGGGCATCAAGCCTAGATGGTGAATATTCTATGAAAGCCAGTCAGTTAATTTTCTGGGTCACAAGACATTCTCCTCCTTGATATCAGACCAGCTCACAGATTTTCAAAAAATAATGATAAAGTCAAAGCACGACACAGCTTCAAACACAGAGAAGTGACACCAGTGTGTTAGGACCCCACTCCTTGATCGTGACCAAAAGAAAAGAAAAAAAAGGCCAAAATCAAGTAATGGGGCAAGGAGGGTGGCGTTGGAAAAGCATGGCTTGCAATCCACACACCCAGGCACTGTGTAACTGAGCATAATTGGAGGGGTGATGTCAGCAGTGGTCAAATCACCCAGGAACACACAGACCTCAGACTCACACACAGACTCTTTGAAATAAGCTTGTTTATATCTTATGAGACAGGGAGTGTTTTTTCAATTTTAAGGTGAAATAATATATTTAGTAATTTGGGAGTGAAGTTTCGGAAGTATTATGTTTATTTGAAGTTATCAGGTATGAGTCCCTAAGAAATTAAAACTTCTCTGTGTTTTAAAGAGATCTGATTTATAGCTCTTCAAAACCATTGTCATTTAAATTTCCAATAATGATTAAATTTCTTTTAAAATTAGAATTGCCAATGCCTTGACCTTTGAAAAGTGTTCTTAGAAATAAATCCTACTGTTAATCTTTTTTCTTTAAAATGTGGTATTGGATGATAACTTTGACACAGTTCTGAGCACTGTTGACAATATCTGGTTAGTATTTTGAGAGATCAGTGGAAAGTTAAGCATTCTAAGCTTATTATTTTTTTAAATTTTTTTTCACTTTTTTTTTTACTTCAGAAAATAAAATCAGATTTCTCAAAGTAAGAAAAAAGGGATCCGATGAGACAGGAAGGATACTTCTCTGTGCAGGTGCTTTTTAAAATTGCAGGTGTTCTGTAATAGAAATAGACCTTGCAGTCCCGGGTTAACCACTTCTGACTCTAGTCTTGGAAAACACAGCTGAATGCCTCTTGGGAAATTTTTCCATGTTGACAAGTACATTATAGAGTTGTTATGAAAACTGGAGATAATGCATGTATATTAGTTAGCATGATACTAAAAGGTGGTCCAAAAATAGTAGCTGTTGCTAGTAGGGCATGGATACTCTGTCAGTCCAAAAATCAAAAGAATTGAATGTCTGTCCTTATTTTGTTATACATATGTTCTTTGGAATATATACAGTACCAGAATGTATTTTTCTCTTTAAAAAGGAGAAGAATGTTTTGGATATGTCCTTGCAAAGGCCAACAGTGTGCCAAACAACAGGAAGATCTTGACTACAAGAGTCACCCAGGGGATTTAAAGACTATAGAACGCCAGCCATCAGGTACTTGTTTGACTGCTCAGCTTGCAAATGTCTTCCTTCTTTTCAAGTTATTCCTGACTCTGAAAGATGCCATTTATTGCCTACAATCCTGCATTTGTCTCAGTTAACTCATACTAGGTTTTCCTCAGACCCTGGCATGATCTATCTTGGAGAAGGTAGATCACTATTCCAAACTCGAAATAAGTATTATAGATCTATCTGCACCATTCCCTTTGGCCAGTAATTGATTTAGGAAATAGCAAGTAAATAAGCTCTAGACAAGAAGATGTGAGGTGAAGTCTTGGAACTCAGAATGGGAGAAAGTTCTGGCAAATATTTTTGTCTTGGAAAAAAATGGAGTTTTCTGAGGATAATTTCTCTTGCCATCTTGTTTCTTGCCTCAAAATTGGTATTAGTGAGGGAAGATGTTGTCTGGAGTATACCCCACATCAGACTTAGGAGTGACTAGCTAAAAGATTGTAGAGGATAGAATAATAAAACAGAGACAATTGGGGCACTCGGTTTGAGCAATAGATCCCTGCCCTCTCCCAAATCTTCCATGGCTCTCTATCTCACTGCTTGTAAAGGCAAAGCCTCATGGCTTACAAGACTCAGGTGAAACGTGCCAGCCCCTCCATCCTACCTCCCAGGATTCTCTCTTTCTTCCTTTCTCCATCCATTAAGCATTCCATCTTACTATTCACTGCTTGTGTCAGGAATGCATTTGCCTCCGAGCCTTTGAATCTGCTGTTCTTTGCCTAGAGCACATTTCCCTAGGGCATGTGTAAGATGTTCCACCACTTCCTTAAGGCCTCTGGTCCAAAGTCACCTTTTCAGGCACAATTCTATCTTTTAGGTCCTCAGCTTCTTTGTCTTCTTGGCCCTTGACACCGTACTTGGAAAGCAAAACCAACACCAAACAAACCCGAGACCCAGCATTCAGACTTCTTGTTTGAGATTAGCTGCTATGTTTGTTTCTCAATCTACTATATAATTATGTTACAGAAGACTACTCCTTCTACAGGATCAGAGAAAGACTTACCTCACTTTTTCAAGTGTCCCTAACTGATTGGGCCTGGACACACATCACCTAGTCTAAGCCACCAACCAGATTCGGCCACCTGGATCTTGGATCTGGGATTAGCAGTACAGAGAAGCCGAGAGGAGAGAATTCCTGAAGTCCTCAGTCACGGCAGCATGCTGTCTGCCCTGCTGTGGGCAAGCAGCCGCTGCAGCGTCAGTAGAGGGTCAGGAGCAGTGCCTCCCAGCTTGGCTGCAAGGGGAACCGAGGGGATGCTCTGTGGTCCTGGCTACTTCCCACTTTACATCACGCCAATCTTCCCAAATTTGGTTCTCCAGCTTTCCTGGGGAACCTAAGAACTTCCATTTACCCTTATAATATATTCAACCTAAGTTGGTTTTATCCACTTGGAACTGAGAATAATAATTGACACATACCTAAATATCTTGTACCTAGTCCGGGAACATCTAAGGTAAAACTTGAGAGCATAGATTCTAGAAATGAAGTAAGTATTAATGTCTATGCAACGACAAAATTCACTAGTTGGTAGAACCTCTGTTAAAAAAAAACAAACAAGCATAAAAATTGTAGTTCACATTGTTAATTAAATTTGGAGCTTTCTGAACAGGTGACCTCTCAAGGCTTTTTTCAGTACTGACATTGTTTCAATCTCTACTTGACGCTTCCCTGGATGCAAGTGAAATGCCTCTTTCCTTAGGAGCAGAAACAGCCTTTGGTGAAAACCTTCAGTTAGTTCAATTTTCTTTAAGAATCTCTTCATCCTACCTATTTCCCATCCTATCTTCTGCTTTCTTTCACTCAGATGCTCATCTGTTTCTCCTAGTACAGACAACACTTCCCGCCTTCACTAAAAGTTCTGTTCAGACAGAGGATTTGATAACAAACTTTCCCTCTTTAGTGTGAATGTAAGCCACTTTTTTCTCTCATAAAAATATTTGCATTTAGTTTTCTATCTCAAAGTGGAAAAAAAAATCCCTAGAAAAATGTGAACATTATAAAAATAAAATGAGCTCTATTTGTGAACATAAGATTTTATTGAGGAGTTAGGAAGAAGTTCCCTTATTTGAAACATATATGAAGCAAGGTTTTCTAAGATGGAGAATGTAAGTAATTCAATTTGAAGCCTTTTTAAAAGATATTTCAATAGCAGTTTAATGAAGTAAAGAATTAGCTGTTTGTATTAATTAATCTGTATTAAGTCAAATTTTGAACTAAGTTAAATGGATAAATATAACAAGGACATTTATTTTGGGTCAAAAGGAAAAGGGTAAAAATGACCTTTTATTGAATTTATCTAGATTTGACATCAATAAATACAAATAAATACAAATCTCCAGAAGATTGTGCTTTGCTTAATCATAGGATCTCAGACTTGAAAACAAATTAAAATGTTTCCCAGATTACCCTCTCATTCATTTAGTTTTGTTGTTGCTATTGTTTGTTTTTAACAAAGGATATACCAACTAGTGTATTTTGCTTTTGCATAGACATTAATAAATATTTAATTCCTTTATACCCTCATAATCATCTTATTGAGGTAAGCAATATATATATATATATATATATATATATATATATATTATATGACTAATATTAGTTATATAAAAACCCCAAGGTTCAGAGAATTTAATCAGTTTTTGATTATACAACTTATTGATATCAGAGCTGGAATTCAGATTCATGCCCTGAAACAAGGTGTTTTCCAGTAGCATTTGCAGTTACAAGTTAAGAGAAGAAATGTCCAGGAGTCACCCCTGGAAATGAAGAGTTTCAAGGAATAAGAGATTTGTGAGTAAAAGCCTTTGTGCCTTCATATATTTAATGATCTACTTTTCTGCTGAGAAATTAAAACTTTTCCTGAGGACCAGCACTGTGACTGAACTTTGTGAAGCCACTCTGACTCTCTAGGAAGAATCTCAGGTTGCCTCACATATATGCATAGGCATTGCTTCTCACCTGAGATGAGTGTGAAGAAGGCTTTAAGACAGGACTACATTTCAATTATTTCCCAATAGATATCACAGTGTCTGACACAGAGATGCTACTCAGTAAACATGTGTGGAATCCCTCAGAGCCAAAGGCAGAGTTCCATAAAAGAAAACTAAAAGCTATGAAGTGGGGTGCTAATGTCTTTCTGCCCTGTGCTTTTCCAAATCTGAAGGAACTTTTATCAGCACAGATCTTTCATTTACAGAATTCCATCTGTGCTGTATATTCTACTTAACTCTTAGGAGACATGCAGAATTTTGCCGAATGAACACTACTTAATGTTGGGAAATTAGGAGGGAAATCATCTCATTCCTTTTTCCTAGAGCAGTAGCTGAAAATCTTTGAAAAGTTCAGAGATGAATGAAACTCAGTATATTGAAGCAAGATATCAGAAATTTACTCTACTTGAAAGCCTTCTTGACTTGATGAAGAGTTAAATCTTATTCCTATTTTGAAGCTGCAGAATTGAGGGAGCCCAGTTGTTCTGAGTATCCTTTTTAAGAGTATCTTCTATGGCAATAATTTTGTAGAAAAGTAATTGCAACTTATTGTTGGGGAAATTCTGCCATTGTGGATTAGCAATGTTTAGTAAAATATTATCCTTTTGAGGTAGGAGATACATGGGCCCCAGGCTAAGCAGCTGCAACCAGTATCCTGCTGACACATCAAGATAACAGTGGAAGTAAAGCTCTGATAGGGTAAAAACTACATTTTTTTTTTCTCATCTTGGCAGCATCTCCTTCCTTCCTTTGATACCCGAGGGACTTCTATGAACATGTGTGGGTTAGGAAATCTCCTTTACCGTCAAAATGAGAAAAAACAAAACAAAACAAAATGTAGTTTTTACCCTATCAGAGCTTTACTCCCACCACCAGGCTGCCAGCTTCCCAGAAACCCTTAAGACAGAATCCACCTTGGGTGAAGGATGTGTGTGAACATTGGATAAGGCCCTGAGTCAGACCAAACGTGAGCATGCTCAAAATGGTTGGCCAAAAGGGAGCCCAGAAAACTGCCTCCATAGAAGTGTGTTTAAGCCATCCCCATTATGCACGACTCACTTTGAATCCGCTCTAGTGTTATTTCACAGGTACTTCACTTCTAATCAATCCTCTATCTACTTCACAATCTCTGTCTGTTTGCTGAATACTTTCTTCAAATAAGACAAGGACCAAGGTCCTGCTTCAAGCCGCCTCATCCTTTGCTCCTTCAAGGTCACTTTGAAGACAATAAAAGACTTTTTTGTGAAGATCATTTATAAAGTGATTTCTCTTAAGAAGACAGTGGAGTGAAGGCAAGCTTTGGAGATAGGCAATCATTGGTTGAGATCTTCTGTTGACATCTGTTCTTATCACTCTGCAGAAACAATTCAGAGAAGAGACAGAGAGGTCAACAAAGCAAACTGAAGATTTAATTAAGCAATAGTTTGCTCTCAAAGGGAGACTAGGAGACTCAGGTAAGCAGCTGCCCTGATTCTCTTTGGCAAGCTGGTTATGTGGGGCATAGAAATGAAGGAACAAGTATTCATTGTGGAGGGAGAGGTTTGGGAGTTGTGTTTCCTGATTTTCATCCCAGCTCCACCTTCCCAAGAGGAAGAGGAAATTTTGTCCTTATTTAGTCCTGATGGGAACTGTCATAGTCTCAGCGCATGATGGAGACTTCTTACCTGCAAGGCTTATTTTATTGTAGTGAGAGCATAATGTGCAAAAGGTTTCATTTGGAAGCTGAAGATTCACCTTTTCCCCACCTTTCTTTGTCTGCCTCCAGGACACTAATCACACCAATAGTTTTGATTTCTTGTCAGTCTGGAGGTTCCTGCTTTTCTTTGTCTGCCCAAGGAACCTCACTGCTTATAAGATGCGTGGTTTTCTGCCATGGGCCTGCATCTCCCTCTCTCTGCCCGTATCTACTACCTGCCTGCTATAACATCTATGTGGTGTGGCTTAATAAAAGTTCAAAACTAGACAGTTATCTCCCTTGGAAACTTAAAAAGCTGAGCTTGTCTCACTGGTACCATTTATTGTGTTATTTGTGTGTGTGTGTGTGTGTTATATTTTATGTCAGTTTCTGCTATCACATGAAGAAATTGAATTAAGAAACTCATTTTACTGGATAATCAAATGCTCATTTTATTAACTTATTACCAAGGCAAATAAAATAAAAGATGCATTGAGTGGTAGCTGCCCTTTAACCCTCCACCTGCAAAATGGATAAATGGGTTAGACATTTCTTTTACAGTGAGCATCTGTGTAAACTTCCACTTTATTTCTTTCGAGCTAGACAGTGATTTCAACTAAGAGTCTTGATCATAATTAATGTTCTCAAATATTGTCATAAAACTGATTTCCAGGATAAGAGAATTGTGAGTTTATAAAAATAGTTGCATGCTCTCTTGGTGTTTGATAAATATAAAAATAGATCAGATTTTACAGTTTTTGAGAATTTTTAAATAAAGCACTGTTGTAATAACAACCAAACATCCTAACTAAAATCTCCAGTCCAGCATGGACAGACAGTGAAACTTTTGGCACTTTTTCATTTTATCGTTTGCTTATTTAATCTTGTTCATATCTAATTATCTCTAGCTGCAGAAGAGAAGCAGGAAGCACAGTAGAATGAGTGCAGGTTTTGGAATCATATATATTCTGAAGTGTTTTTCAGTTACTTGGTAACTGGGCAACTTTGAGCAAGTTATCTATCCTTGGAAGCCTCAGTTTTCCTATCTGTAGAATCATAATAACAGTGATTATTGAGGAGGGTTTCTGTGTGGATCAAATTAGATGAGACATTTAATATTTTTAGCTCAGTCCAAGAACATAATGACTGCCCAACTGCTAGAAAAGATGGAATTTGCAGTGGAAGCAAAAGAAGAAGTAAGAGAAATATAAAACTAATCTAGCCAATCTACAGGTCATTCAACATCTTGAAGCAAATGTTAGAATAAGGAAAAGAGTATACCACTGAAGTTTTTTGTGTATGAGGCTTTACTGACCCTGTGACAGACACACACAAATGGATAAACTCCATTTAATCTGTGAAAAGTAAGCTACAAAAAGCATTTGGGTGGAAGCTATGGTTTGCATTTCTTCTGTACTGCTCTATTTCAGAGCTGGCCATTCTGTTATTAGTCTGTATATTATAGGCAATTAGTTAAATTTTTCTTCATGTTAAACGTGAGCTCATTTTTTTTCAATACTTTGATTTTTGTTGGTATCATAAACATCAGATAGTAATATGCAAATGAGTTGTATGAAGTTGCTCTTTTCAAAGTCCTACTAAAATTGTTCAAGAAAAGACTATCTTCTCAGAATTCTGACTGTCTCACCAATCACAGGTGCAGATACCTTGGGGCACTATGGCCCATCTGCTTTGCTGACATGGATAAACTTGTGAGCAGGTTTTGAGAGAAGAAGGAAGGCTACTTCCTCAGTTAAAATTATATGCTTGAGCTTGGCAGAATGCAATTACTAAAATTGGAAAAAGGCCAAGATATCAAGGTTAACTATCATGCCTGAAAATACAATGTATGTCTTGGGACATTTTTAATGATCACTGTCTCTCAGTATTTCAATACCCACCTACAATCCCAAAGCCCCCAAAGTAGGGAGGACTACATAGGAAGAGTCATTCCAACCCAGTTTGATGGGGTCTGAAACAAAGCTGGCAGGTGGCTGAAATGCTTCAAGGACAGAGAACTTATGTTCTCAAGGACCATGGTCTCTGCAAGAAAATGAAAGTTCTACCTTCTGGAAACTTACTTTCAAGTGTCCAGAGAATGTTATTGGCTATTTTCATTATTACAATTATGTCCAGGCAGGATGATGTGCAATGTCTCATTTGTGCCTCCCCTGAGCTAGGCTTGGTGAGGAAGGATGTTGAGGAGGAGCCAGTCTGTCAAACTCTGCTGTGCACTCAGGTGGATCTAAAGTTGCCTATCTTCTGCACCCTGTCACATTATCATATAGCTTATGATGCTCAGACTTGAAAAGGCCACCTTGAGGAAGAATAAGGGGTGTTCACCATGAATCATATGAGGAGAATTCCATACAACAAAATCAAAGTTCCTTAGGGACATCAGGGGCTGAACTAAAAGTTATAATTAATCAGGAAAGGGATTAGTAGGTACATTTAATCTAGCACACTGTACCTTGGGAGGATTATGCTTGGCGAGTCATGACATTATCATCTGTGCAAGGGATTGTGCTGGTGCTGTTTGATTTCAGGTGACCTTATATGTAATCACAGAAGGAACATAATGAGCCTCACCAACTGCTAGCCAAAAAGAATAAGCAAAGGCAATAGTATTTACATTGATTATCCCTATCATTTCTTACAGGAGATTCAGAATATTTTCCCCAAATTTTTCATGAAGAGGGTGTGGTGACTAGCACCAGGACAGGACCCCAGAGGGCTGGATAGTCACAGAGGGACCCCTATGAGACAAAGGAAGACACGGCGTTTAGGAAGTAGGGACTTCAGGTGCATGGCCCAGATCTCCAGGGAGTTCCAGAAAGACAGCGAATCCACAGGGGCCAAAGCAGAGATCACATCCTAGGACAGAGAGCCAAAATCTGCTCCTTTGGAGACGTGACAGTGGACACGCTGGGATCCAGTAATAGTGACAGAGACTGGTCCTGAGGACGCTTGACTCTGTGAGTCACTCAGCTGCTGAGAACTTCTTGTCAGGGATGGCAGGAGTGGACATTGTGGGCATGTCATCAAACTCCGGTTTGGCTTCTCAGCACTTGAAAGTCAATAATCTGAGAGGCAAGAGTCAGTAGACAAGAAAGTTTCTTTAATCAGGAAAGCCAACAATCTGGGGAGATAGTGGACTTGTGTCCAGAGATCAACTCCCAAGATTTTGCTCAACTATGACAATTTTAAAGAGAAAAAATGGGAAGAATCACAGTGAATCATCAAAGCAAGAGGCTGGGTTCTGCATCCTTCTCCATTGCATGCAGACTGGTTGATTCTCCAGATGTTAATTTCCCCATGTGACTGGCTAAAGAGACTGTCAGGGGTATAGAAGTAGTCATTTCTTGACTGCTTAATTCTTCATCCTTACTTCTTTTTATCTAGGAAAATATTTAGGAGAGCATAAGTTAGGAGCTAATTTCAATTACTTAGTGATCTCTTTCCCATAACTAGGTTCTTTTAAGGCTATAGAGAAATAGAAATGGGCAAACAGGAAAGGGGCAGAAGAGCTGCTTTCAGACACTCCAAATTGGCTTAATGTTAGACCCTATGAATAAAATAAGGTAACAGCCTACTCAGTGTGGTAGGTAAATAGATAAAAATTCTTTGCTAATATTTATTTTTCATATACAGTATTACTTAAAAAATTTCCAATCCCAGAAAGATATTAAAATCCAGTTAGCATCAAAAAATATGAGCATATTATTAGCAACAAATGAAAAATGTACCTCAGGGTTTTCAAACAATTGCACAGAGAGTAGGAGATTCATTTAATCACTTCAATCCCCAAAGTTACTCCAAAATTCTCATTTTCATTTTCCTACAGTAAATATGCATTGTTACATACTTTTAAAATAATCCTAATCAGTGTCATCCAAAAGAAAAAATCTCAGGAATCAAGTGAATGAGACATCCAATTTTTAGATTCAATATTTTCTTAAATTATAGACTGCCATATATTTGGTTAGAGAAAAAAAAAAAATAGCATCTGCCTTTGATTGGTTGCTAAATCTATTTTCTTCTCTAAATCCTACCCTATCACTCCATATGAAGACTCATTCTTTGTCTATCTCATTCTGGTGGGTAGATTGGCTTGATAACAGAGCCACTTATATAAATTAGAAATAACCTGAAGAGGAAATAGTTTGGACCTCTCTCCTCAGTCCCTCATAAAGAGAAAGAAGTTATATTTCAAGTTTGAACTAGATAAAAATTCTTGAAAAAGAGCTAGGACACACATGCAGATTGATGTCAAACATAATAATGAGATTATTTTGCATAGAATAATACTGATGGCATAATTCTGATTATTAAAAGGATAGAAAATCATGCATATACTAGAGTTAATATAGAAATATGCATAAAGAATATGCAACAAAATGTTAATAATAGCTATCTAGGACATAGTATGATGGTTGCTAGTTATTTCTTTTGCTATTATCAACCTATTTTTCAATCATAATAAACAGAGAACAAAATTACAATTTAAAAAAAAATAGTAACATAAAAAGTCTTTGAAGACTTTAATTTGAGCCATAAATAGTTGGACTTTAAGCATATTAGAACTCAGATTTCTCAGATTAAATAAAATTATTCAAGATAAGCTCTTCATACATAATGTGACCTCAATACATTCTTGTTTACTCCTCATTATGATAGCTGCATGCTCAAAAAATAGGTAGTATGTCATCTCAAAGTGAAATCAACTCAAGGGTACTTCCCAGGTGCACTAGTGCTAAAGAACCTGCCTGCTAATGCAGAAAACATAAGAGCCACGAGCTCAATCCCTGGGTCAGGAAGATTCCCTGGAGGAGGGCATGGCAATCCATTCCAGTATCCTTGCTTGGAAAATCCCGTGGACAGAGATGCTTAATGGGTTACAGTCCATAGGGTTACAAAAAATCAGAATGACTGAAGCAATTTATCTCAAACACACACAAATTATCTCAAAATACTTAAATGGTGATTAGATGTATTCTTGGAATACTACTCAATCCTTTGGAGTTACAAAAGAAAGAAGAGAAGGTTACCATTTTCCTTCTCATAAACTCAGAGTGTTCAGCCTAGTGCTTATAATAAGGACGGAGTAAAGGAACAGTTTAGGTGATTAAATTGTTAATTTCACTAGGGGATTGTGAATAGAAAAAAATACGGGAGACCCGTATAAATTAATGATTACTTAAGAAAGCAGGTTTGCTTAACATGCCAAAACCAAGCAGGCTTAACCACAAAACTATGCAACAGAAACATGAAACATGCCTCAAAATAATAAACCATGGTGACATGAAACCCACAGCCTGCCCAATGATCTCAGTAAGCTAATGATCTCTAGGACTGAAGGGTGCTCATTATACAGACAATGGAAATAGTTTTACAGTCCTGGATTGTCCAGGTAGGGACAAGAAAACTCCCCTGCCCATCTTGGAGGAGGAGTTGATGATGGAATCATGATGTCTATTCATGAGAAAGGTGTATTTTTTCACCCTCCCCTCTTTCCTTTGATTGTAGGAAACTGTAGCTCAGTAAGTTTTAGGAGTGGGGCACCCTCTCACTCAGGTGCTTGTAAGCCTCACAAGAGTCCTATTTTAATAAATAATTTCTTATTTATCATTTTGCCTTTCACTGCACTGAGTGAATTCTCTCTGCACTGGGAAGTAAAGGACTGGTGCTCTCTGGAGCCCCTGAATCGCCACCTCGTGGCTTCACTTAGAAAACATTCTGGAAAACTGGAAAAAAAATTAAGGCAAATATCTACAAGAGTCAGGTGATGTATTTTTATGTGTTAACTAACAGAAGCTGTGTGCAGTTATCAGTTTGGAATTCACATCTATTTAGTGCTTTATTTACATGACTGAAATAAATTCACTTAAATGTGAAAAACTGTGAAATTAACTGGCAGATAGATGAAAAATGATGAATATTCCAACCATTTATAGACAAAATAGTTTCTCTTAGATCGTAATATACTCATTAGTAAAACTTTGGACATTACCATTAAATATTTCTCAAGAAGTGTGTGTTCTGTCACCAACGCCCAAAAGTCCTACGCTAATAAACACATATGGTTGCTTCGTATACTGACATTTCTACACATTGATTTGTTTTCTTAGTTTTCCTAACAATGAAGTAGGCAGTATATTAGCAAATATATCAAATATTCACTGAACTCCTATATGATGCCCAATGTCATGAACTGTTTGAATATAGAAATATAAGACACAATTACTAACCTTGAATCACTTCTAATCTACTTGCAATGATAAAATGATAAATCTAAGTAGACTCAAGATGTTAAAAAATGGGAGGGGACTTAGAAATCATTTTCTATTTCAACAATTGCCAAAGTTAGGTCTGAAAATTTATTTGGAGTTTAGACTATTTCTACCAGATCACCTTGGAATCTAAGTACAAATATTGATTATTAAACTTACTATGATATTCCTTTTGATAAAGAAGTTCCTGATGTTATCATGCAAGACACTGGAAAGATGCTTAGAACTTTTAATTTAGTAATTGATTAAATTCCCATTTTTTATCCAAGCCAGTTTTAAGCAGATTTCTCATAACCAGAAGAGTCTATGATAATTCAAAGTAGCTGTTTCCACCCCCAAAATGGGAATTCTTTTAGAAAGCTGTGCGTTGGTCACTCTTGTGTCTTAATTCAGTGGTCAACATTTATGAAGCACAAAAAAAAAAAATTCCTGAACTGAACTGACAATGCAAGTAAGCATCAGCAGCTTGGCTCAGAATATAGGTGTTAGATGTTCCCACTAGAGAGGAATCAGGCAGGGCTGCATTGTTGACAAAGAGGGAGGTAACAATTATTCATGGAAGTGAATATAGATGGGAATTTAAAGCTAATAATGTTTCTATGATTTTGCAACTTGATATGTAGGCAAAAATTGATGAACAGAAATTGCAATTTATTAAAGAAAGAAAGGAGTATCCCATTCCCTTGCAGCCTTATGGGAGCTAACCCAGCTAGGCACAGGAGGGGCCACTGGAGAAAAAGGTGGAATGCATGAGGATGGAGAAAAACATCAAGGGCTTGAAAAGCTACAGATGAATGCAGAGAGTGTGAAGGAACCCAGAGATTGCAAAAATGCAGATGATGTCTTTGAAGGACTGAGTTAAACAGACTGAGGAAAAGAAAAACAAACAAACAAACAAACAGCCTAGGATTTCTTAGAACTTTGGATTTGTGATGCAGTTATTGTTAGCAAAAGTTCATTTCCTGTGTCTTTTAAGAGAAAGTATATACATCAAGGTTACAGATGTTCTCCTCTAAGAATATTGGTTATGCCAACATCTCTGCTGAATACTGTCAATAATTAAATAAACAAGACCAGAATGACCAAGTAACTACACATGAATATGTTCCTTAATCAGCATTGCTTATCCAAAAAGTACCAAAGAAGAATGAATTGACAAATATAAATATTTTAATATATTTATTGCAGTGACTCAGGCTTCTTCTCACCCATTCATCCTCTACTAAAATATATTGAATTTTCAGGAAAGGAGTAATAAGAAACAAATCATGGGCATGATGAAGTAATAAATATGAGTAAAATCTTGTCAATAGAAGTAAAAAGGAATAGGAGAAAAAGCAGAAGATGAGGTTGTAGCTGAATAAAGATACTTTTAATACTGCTAATAGTGGAAAGATTTGGTGAAACAGTAAAGCCATTAGTGACAACCCACAGTGTAATTTTGTAAATTCCTTGAAGAACATTGTGTTACAAAAATTACTTATAAGAATAAAAATATAAATAAATAAAAAATGTTTTTTTGTTTTGTTATTATAATTACAACCAGTAGTATAAATATATAGATATGAGAGCAGCATAATCTTTCTAGTCTCCTTCTCTTTTTAAAATTGTTACTGAACTCAATTCTGACTGCTCATCATTCAGAAGTCAATAATTTGAGAGGCAAATGTCAGTAGAAAAGAAAGGTACCTTAATCAGAAAAGCTATCAGTGCGGGGAGAAGATGGACTCATGTTCTGAGACCAAGTAACTGCACATGAATATGCTCCTTAACCAGCACTGCTGATTCAAAAAGTACCAACTACCAAAGACGAGTGACGTGACAAATATGAACATTTTAATATATGGATTGTTAAATATGCTTTAATCTGAAGGTTCTGCTCAGCCATGAAAGTTTTTAAGAGGAAAAAAAGGGAAGAATCTCAGTGAATCTTCGGAGTGGGTTCTGTATCCTTCTCCATTGCATGTAGAGTCGGGAGTTAGGTTAAACTGCCTGATGATCTCATTCCTGTAATTAGGTATTTTCAAGGTTAGAGGGGTACAGAAATGGGCTAACAGGAAGGGGACAGTAGAGCTGCTTTCAGAACTGGACAGAAGAATGAATAGATTGATAGACTGATGAGGGGTTAAGGCAACAGCAAGGTGAAGTTCCAAATGCTGTGCAGTTTGGGATTGGCAGCAGCTGCTGGGGCAGAACAACAGGAAACGTCCAGGTGACCTAGTGGCTACAAATTTAAAAACATCATTAGTATCTTAAAGGTGGAACTTATGATGAAATACAACACAGCTCGTGTCTGAAATAACTAGAACTGCTGTAGGAATTAGCTATAAGAAATCAAGCAGAACAATGGGCATGATGGGGGAGGGGGAGAATAGAATTAGAGGACCTAGAAGCCAGCAGGAGATATGAGAAAGTTTCAGCAAAACACATCCCATTAAACTGGGAGATTCCTCTGAAGTACATTGACTGTGTTTTTCACTTGCAGTGACAAGTGACTGGACTGGTGAGTCCAGGACTGGTGGTAGAAACTCTTCAGGACATAGTATGAGATGAAGCAAGATCACTTGAGCAATCTCATACAGGAACTATGCTGGCAAGAAGGGGGTCCTTTTTTTTAGAGAGAGGCTTTTAGGAGTGTGAAACCCATATGGCTTCCCAGACCTCCCACAGTTCTGAAACTGGCTGCAGATACCTAATGATGGGAAATCTAACTGTTACAAGAGATGTCATTTGGGAGAATTTTGTAGAATATCAATAATTGAGAATATATGCTAATTGGGAAGAAATTGCTAGACAGTATAAGACTCTAAGACCTGGTTTCCTTTTTTTTTTTAATTCAATTTTATTTTTCTCTTCTCAAGTAAGCATCTCACTCTTTGTTCCAGTTTCCATGCATTTAGGGGAATTTATCCCTAGTCTGGAGGACCATAAAACATTTAGACCCAGGACAAGACAATCATTAACTCCTGTCTAGTTTATCAAGGAAAAAAAAACAAACAAACAAATTCTAAGAGCTACAAATGTATGTAGCTCTTAAACATGTATTTGGTCCCTAAATAATAGTCTAGGGTCTTGAGAAAGGCTTAAGGGATGGCATGGCAATGTCTAGAGAAACTGAGAAACTGGGGAATTAAAAAAAAAAAAAAAACCATAAAAATGACAACTGGACTATGTTACATTTAAACCGACTGGTCAAAAATGACATATATTAAAGTCACAAGCCAACCAAAAATATACAGATCAATACTAGTAAAGACATAAAAGTACCATAATCCTCACCTTTGGGGGGCTCTTCACCCACCTCTCACTGTCTATGCTGTGAATGTTTTATCTCTAGCCTTTAAATAAACTTTGCATGTGTGATTGTTTGCAAGTTTTCAGAATTCTTTCTTCAGTTCTGTGAAAAAACTCAGGTTTCACATTTCACTATTCCAGCATTAATAACATACGGTTTTGCTTTGATGATTCCCCCAAATTGAGAAGAAGAATCACTGGCCTGCTTGGGCATCCATTACGCACCGGCCTCCAGGCTACATGTTTCCCACCTCTTATCTCCTGCAATCCTCACAACCACCTTGAAAGTGTTATTTTCCCCATGTTGCAGATAAGAAAATTGGAGCTCTAAGAACTGCAATACTGACCCCTCAAAAGCAACTAGTTAGCTGTAACTAATGCGGACAATACTTCAGCTCCAAGCCTTTTGCACCGAGGACAGCTCATTCATCCCCCTCTGTTAGCACAGACATGGTCCCACGTCTGGGATAGCCCAGCTGGGCTGCTTCTCTCCTGTGGGCCTCATGGCCACACATGCAGATGTGTTCCCCTTGAAAGTCAAAATCTGCTGATGGACCGGAAGATGTCAGCCCGTTGCTGTAGCACTCTGCCTTCAGATAGATATATTAGCACATTTTTACCTCTTCTTATTTCTATACAGAATTTACTCCGCTTCGGGCCACGTTTATGCGACGTGAACGGGGCCTTTCACGGGAGGCGCCTTTCACTGCTGCTGTTTGTCTTCTTCCCCCCCGCTGCTTTTCCCCTCCAGAAATAAATTTTTCCTCGCTTGGCCATCAGAGCAAATATTTTCTGCCTGACACAATATTTATACATATATGCTTTTCAAATAGCATCAGAAGTGAGAATTTCATGTACAGTAATATATTTGGGGGGCATTATGTCACTCCTCGAAGGGGAAGCAAGTCTCCAGTGACAAATGAAGAAAAGGACGATCTCAAGAAAACCACTAATAACTTGAGGCAAGAGTTGTCTTGACAGCAAATCCCCGAGTTAGGAAATGAAGCATTCTTGGTTTTGCTAGCAGCGGCTTCTTTACAGAATGTGTATATCTAAACTGATTAGTTAATAATGGGCTTAATGATAGATGTTTGGTTATTCATAGCCTCATGAGCCACATTTGGCATCTGGGCAGCATGTCTGGTGGACAGACAGTTTGATCTTTGGAGATCTAAAAACCTTAGTGTGGATCTTGACACTGAACGTTACAACCTGTTAACTTTTTGAACAGTTAGCTTTTATTTTGAAAAGTATATATTCTTCAAATATAAAAATGAAAATACATATCATGAAATATGGACATTTCATGAGGATTACATGGTAATGCATGTAGGCCACTTATCATAGGGTATAATATATAATAAGTGTCTCATTTTTAAAAGTTATTACAAATGCTATTAATATTTATTTTTGGCTATTTTTCTTTCATTATCCCCAGCATTTGCTTGTCATATATTAATCTTTCATTCAATGAATGCTTTGTAAGAAATGGCTAATGGAGAGGTACTCATGTAGATATCATTCATACTAAATAGTTCAGACACCATACCATCAGCTCCCAGAGACAGATTTGCAAAATATCAATTACAACAGTGTATGATGCCAAAAATTAAAAAAAAAGAAAGAAGCAATGCCCCATCTTCAAGGGAAATTAACGTGTTCTGAATTTAAAGTCTTCAGCACAATTAGTGATTTCAGAAGGAACAATTGAAAATAGTTTCAAAGATAGTATATTTTAATCCAACTACATGAATAACCGCTTTAAAGGATAATTGTCTAAACATAGCAATTAAAATACAGAGATCATCAGAGTAAATTAAAAGCCAAGATTAACTACATGTTATAGCTATTGTCTTCAAGAAATTTAAAATATAAGGACTCAAATAAGATAAAAGTAAAGAAACAGCAAAGATATACCATGTTAATATTAATCCAATGAATGCATGAATAGTTGTATGAATTGTTTATAAAGCATTAAAGGAAAATTATAATAAAGAGATAAATGAATTAATTAACATACATAATTAATTTCTCAAAGAAGACATAAAGTCCTAAAGGTGTATGTAACTCACCATCAGTCAGTCAGTCAGTTCAGTCGCTCAGTCATGTCCGACTCTTTGCAACCCCATGAATTGCAGCACACCAGGCCTCCCTGTCCATCATCAGCTCCCCAAAGTTTACTCAAACTCATGTCCATTGAGTTGGTGATGCCATCCAACTATCTCATCCTCTGTCGTCCCCTTCTCCTCCGGCCCCCAATCCCTCCCAGCATCAGGGTCTTTTCCAATGAGTCAGCTCTTCTCATAAGGTGGCCAACATATTGGAGTTTCAGCTTCACCATCAGTCCTTCCAGTGAACACCCAGGACTGATGTCCTTTAGGATGGACTGGTTGGATCTCCTTGCAGTCCAAGGGACTCTCAAGAGTCTTCTCCAACACCACAGTTCAAAAGCATCAATTCTTCTGCACTCAGCTTTCTTTATAGTCCAACTCTCACATCCACACATGACTGCTGGAAAAACCATAGCCTTGACTAGATGGACCTTTGTTGGCAAAGTAATGTCTCTGCTTTTTAATATGCTGTCTAGGTTGGTCATAACTTTCCTTCCAAGGAGTAAAGATCTTTTGTACATAAGGCAAAACATGATAGAACTGAAAAGATAAATAAATCACTATTATAGTTGTGAACCTTAACACATCTCAATTAGTAATTGACAGATCAAACAAACAGAAACTCAGTAACAGTATATAGATGACCTGAAGAACATTATCAGTCAACTGAATCAAGTGATATATGTAGAATATGCCATCAAAAACAAGTATAATATACATCCTTTCAAGCTCACATGGCATGTTCATCAAGATAGGACACATTCAACAAGATAGACCACATTCATCAAGATAGAGCACATTCTAGACATAAAGCAAATTTTAATAATTGTGAAAGAATAGAAATAACACAAACTATGTTTTTAAGCTATGGTGGAAGTAAACAAGACATCAATAACAAAAAGATAGCTGGAAAGTCCCCAAATATTTGGAAATTAGAAACTTCTTTAAATAATCTGTTAACCAAAGAATTGTTTCAGAAGAAATTTAAACAGCATTCTAAATTAGATTAAAGACAAAATGTGTGATATGCATCTAAAGCAGTGCTTATTGGGAGATTTATAGCTTTAAATTCACATATAAGAAAATAAAGAAAATCTCAAATCAAGATTCCCAACTTTCAGTTTAAAAACCAAAGAAAGAGGAGCATTTTAAACCTATAGTAAGCGGGAAAAAGGGGGAAAATAGAGCAAAATTAAATGAAATTGAAAACAATAGAGAAAATAAATGAATCAAGAACAACTGGTTCTTTGAAAGGAATAATAAATTGATAAACCTCTAACAGGTCTGTCTAAGAAAAAGAGAAAAGACACGGCTTTTTTATATTATCAGATTTGGTCATCTGCTATGCACATATAGACACATAAAATGAGTGGCCAAAGGGCAAAGGTATAGTCTCTGAAGTATGGAGTTCTACTCTCGAGGGTCTTCTAGCTGTTGCCACCTCTGAAGGGCCATCGTGCCAGCACAGAGTCCAGTACCAAGTCCCCAGTGTCTTACCTTTCCTTGGGAAGACCTAACGGCCTCTTGGTGGTAGGTTTACTTCACTTCCTCAGCCTGAGGTTTATTTTTCCTAGAATTGAAACTTTTGTTGAAGTTTGCCTTTCTTGCCTAGGAAACCTCAATCACCATCACTATCAATAATGACAAGGTTTCTGGTCCACAGACGTTGAATCCCATATAACATAGCTACTGACTAGTGGACCCATTTTACAGGTAAGAAGCTGTAGTATTGGGCCCTCTTCCAAAGGTTCCACTGATTGTATTTCACAGTGCATTGCTCAAAATCAGTCTGATAGAGCATGGGATGGTCTCTGAAAGTCACAGCTATAGGAACAGTGAACAGGAACAAGAAACATCTTCCAGGTTGTGATATACTCATGGAATCAACATCTTTAACATACCATGTCCCAGCAGGAAGAAATATGAATGCATGGAAAAAAGTGGCCAGAAGCATATTTAACATTACTGTCACTGAGCCACTGGGGAACTTTTTCTTCCCAACTATTCAACTCTGGGCTTTGCAAAGTTAGAGGTCCTGGTCCCTAAACATAGTGCACTATTACAAAGGGACAAAACTAGAGTCTCACGGAACCACAGAGAACAGCTGACAGTGCTTCTGAACTGCTGTGTCCACGGGCCAGCAGGCAAGAAGAGGAGTCGCTGCCATGACAGAGCAATTAGCCATGATTAGCTAGAGGAGGTAAGGCTGCTGATACACAGTGAGGGCAGGGGGGAATGTGTGTAACTCAGGGCATCCAGTATTCTGTTGCCAGACTGTGAAATTAGCACATGAGAAGGAAGTGGTTATCAGAGTCTCAGACTTCCTCAAAATGAGGATATGGATCACACCCTTCAGCAAACCTCCAGGACCAACAGACATATGTGAGAGCAAGGAGCATTTAGAGTGCAGTGTAAGGAAGGGAGTAAGTGAGTACCACCTGGTGTCTACCTTCAGTGTTGGCAAAACACCATTCCTCCCAATACTTCTGTTTTCAAAGCCTCTAAACTAAAAAAGGCATACTGGAATGCCAGGGAACGTGTTCCCCAAAGTTGTGTCAAAGATGTGGATTCACACAGTATATGGATGACTGGCCACAGCCAAGGGAGTCCTTCACCCAGCTCCCCCTCAAGGGAGGGCCTGTTGTTGAACTGTGAGACTCTTCCATAGCATTAAATCTGAGAACACACTCTTCCTGGAAGCCTACTGGAGTGGGCAGCCTATCCCTTCTCCAGGGGTTCTTCCCAAACCAGGAACTGAAACGGGGTCTCCTGCATTGCAGATGGATTCTTTACCAGCTGATCTACCAGGGGATTCCTTCCTGGACACACATTCCCTTAAGCAATGAAAGCATGAAGACAGGAGGATCTGGCCATTTCTGTTCTAAGTAGAACTCTTCCACTGCTCAGTGAGGTGTTCCCAGGAATTTCTGCCTTCTCAATCCTTTTATTTCATGAATATCAGACCTACACAGCATTTAGAAAACAAATGCTCAATTGTACTTCCTCCCACTGTATTTTTTACCAATACATTTCTTGCACTCTTAACTCTGTCTTCATAACTGGCTTCCCAGGGCAGCTGAATTAGCATAACCTTTAAAATAAATATCAGTGAAATACATGAAACTATTATTAAAGTGATCAATAGTGAGAAAGTAAACGCCCTACCTTTATACATGGACTTCACCCTTCAAGAACTTCTGAAAAAAAAAAAAAAAAAAGATTTTTTTAAGGAAAACGGAGAAATATTCAAATGATTGGGACAAAAACTGCAAATGCTTGTGAAATTGTAACTACCTTATATTATCAAGGAGTGGCAAAGCTTAAGTTTTATTCCTCAGTACTTTAAACTGACGATGTTATATGTTAGAATTATATTTGTGTTTGAGGGAAAAGAAAAGCTTTAAAACAAAGATAAATGGTTTATGGATATATTCATAGATAGACATGTAGATAGATAATAAATAGATTTTTAGAGTCATAAATACACACACATATATGGATTTTTTGGCTACATGGGATGAAAGAAACAACACCTTTAGAATCATGCTCTATGGGTGGAAAATTATTCAAAAAAGAAACACAAAAACAAGAAAATGATGCTACTGTTTCATTAAATTACTTCCATGTGGAACCACCAAATTGGCCAGTCCCATAACTCCCACCTTCCCACAAAAATAAAGACTTTTCATTAATTTATCATCAAAATATGCCTTGAACTTGAACTTGTTCTTTCTAGCAATCCTACTCAGTTCCTCATAACTCTCACCTGGATCCCTAAGATACCTTCTCTCTGCTCTTCTACCTCATTATATATATGATGAAAGGAACAATATATATATATGTGTGTGTGTGCAAGAAATATATAATATAAATCTATATCTATTGTATATATATATATATAACCGCAAGTATGATTGAATTGAAATACTAAGATGGCCACTTCCTTCAATTGCTGGCAACCCACCAGGCCTTTACTTCCTCCAGGCTCCTCTATGCACAGAGCTGATATTTCCTTACACTCCCCATGGTAGGACATGTTTCTATTCTAATGCTATTTATTCTCTCTGGAATGTATCTTTCACAACCACTATGCACTCTTCTTTCTTTTCCCCTCAATCCTACTATTCTCTTTTCCTGGCTAAATCCTATTAAATAATCAGGACTCAGCCCAGATATTATTTTCTTAGAAGTTCCTCTGACCTCCATTCTGTATCTTTCAGGTCAAGGAGTTTGCAGACTAAAGTTGCTGAGCCCCTGAACATGTCATGCTATTCTTTATGAGAGCATTGCCATGTTATATTGAAAGAATTTTCCTATATGACTATATCTCTTACCATTTAATTGAATTCATGGGGGCATGCACAATGTTTTGTATTTATACTGTATGTCTGGTGTAAAGTGAGGATTCACTATGTTTTTTTGAATTGAGTTGTACTTTCACTGAACTTCAATGATTTTTTGTCAAGCAGAAAACTCAACATTCAATTCTTATAAAGATTCCAAAGTGTTAAATACCATTTTAAAGCATTCTTATCTCCAGAAAATATTTGATTCTTCCTCCTTTTAACAAAACGGACATCACTCCCTCCTACATAACCTTTCTACCCTTGTCAACAACAAATTGACACTTGCCAAGAGCATTTGCCAGTGACTTGTGGCAGAAAGTGAAGACGAACTAAAAAGCCTCTTGATGAAAGTGAAAGAGGAGAGTGAAAAAGTGGACTTAAAGCTCAACATTCAGAAAACTAAGATCATGGCATCTGGTCCCATCACCTCAAGGGAAATAGATGGGGAGACAGTGGAAACAGTGAGAGACTTTATTTTTGTGGGCTCCAAAATCACTGCAGATGGTGACTGCAACCATGAAATTAAAAGACGCTTACTCCCTGGAAGGAAAGTTATGACCAACCTAGACAGCATATTAAAAAGCAGAGACATTACTTTGTCAACAAAGGTCCATCTAGTCAAGGCTATGTTTTTCCAGTGGTCATGTATGGATGTGACCGTTGGACTGTGAAGAAAGCTGAGTGCTGAAAAATTGATGCTTTTGAACTATGGTGTTGGACGAGACTCTTGAGAGTCACTTGGACTGCAAGGAGATCCAACTAGTCCATCGTAAAGGAGATCAGTCCTGGGTGTTCATTGGAAGGACTGATGCTGAAGCTGAAACTCCAATATGTTGGCCACCTCATGCGAAGAGTTGATTCACTGAAAAAGACCCTGATGCTGGAGGGATTGGGGGAATGAGGAGAAGGGGACGACAGGGGATGAGATGGCTTGGATGGCATCAGCAACTCGATGGGCATGAGTTTGAGTGAACTCCAAGAGTTGGTGGTGGACAGGGAGGCCTGGCGTGCTGCGGTTCATGGGGTCGCAAAGAGTCAGACACGACTGAGCGACTGAACTGAACTGAACAACAATAGCAGCGTCTCGCGCCTGCCTCTTGTGGAGACCGAGCCCTGTGTAGCGTCAGGGGACTTCAGGGTGGGGAATGAGGCACTCTGCGCTCCAGGGAAACTGAACAGGCCTTTAGATAGTTACATATTTTCAGGAACTGATTTCATGATCCTAATCTTTGCATTTCCTCTTATCTAGAAAATCACCAAATCCCTTCATGGTGATATCAACTCCTTGTGCTAGCAGAAAACCTTTTGTAAAGTAAGTTCCTGAATACATTGAATTCCCTCTTCACCAAAATCTTATATATCGACCTTCCCCCACTGCCTCTTTGGAACAGTCTTTCAGAGTTATCTGAGGTGCAGTCTCCCAGGCTGCAATCCTCATTTTCCCACAAATAAAACACTAACTTGCAATTCTCATGTTGTGCATCCTTTTTAGTCGACACCCCATACCTCAGTTATTGCACACACAAAAAATAATGTTGCATATTAACTCACTCATGTGTTTCAATTTCTATATCCCTTTTGAGTTTGGTGAGAGGAACTATTTTTTTTATCCATGATCTAGGACAGTATATTATACACTATTCAAATTATTTGTTTAAATGGATAAATCCATCATTTTATCTCTTCTAAATGGAGCCATTTCAACAAGACATAATCTACTGGACTCCACTAGTCTCAGATTTCACACTTTGGATTTCAGTAAGTTGATTATCTAGAATAATTTGTTTGGAGGTTACCTCTGAGATACAGCTTGTAAAATGAAGTAAAGTCATAAATTTAAAATTTGCCTTGAATACCAAAAGTTCTGTGAAAATGCAAAATTTTGAGTGGTATCACACTAATTTTTTCACCATTATTGCCATCATTGCCAGTATTGCATTCTATTTAAATAGCTCTATTGAGTTGGATGGCTAGTGCTTCTGTGAAATGTGTTTGAGAATGGAAATAGGAGGTTGAATAGCAACACAAGCAGAAACTGACTGGAACTCAATCATTTGAAAGGAGATCTGTTATTTTTCTCTATTGCTTTGCTTTATCCCGAGTGCTTGTCTAATTCCGTTTTCAGTACAGGAGTAAAGCTTTTGCAGCCTCAAAGATTGTTTTGAATGAGAAACTTGAGATAACCCAGACCTGGACCTCCCTGTAGGGTGGGGCCAGATTACAAAGTAATTGCATTCCTGTGAATGCTGTGAATCTGAGGTGTCCATTTCCCAGGTGTCTGAATTAAGGATCAGCAGGCTGTGACTTTTGTCTTGTCTTTGGCACAGTTTCTTTTTTCTCTCATCCTATCAATTTGAAGGCAATCAAACCTTGAGATTAAATATATCATTTTTCATCTCAGACTCCACATCCCTTGAATTTTTAGTGTGGAGTTAATCTGCTTTTATACAGTTCGTGTGTCCCTTACTGTACATTCACCTTACCTCTGCGGTTCACCCCATTACCGTTAATATTTCTAAACCCAAACAAAAAATATAGAACTGTCAAAACACCTCTCTTGGCATTTACAGTTTTCAAATAAATAAGTCTATTAAGACTCTTATCATGTTTTTTATTTACAAACAATTTATTCTATTCTGGATTTTCTCTTGGCTGCTGCTATTTCTTCAGTTTTCCTAGAATACATATATTTTATTATGGCTATATTTCTATGACCACTTTAAGTTCCTGCCATCTTAGAAATAAATTTTTTTCATTGAAATGTCCATCAAATAAAATATTTCTCACCAGATATATATTTACTCAAGTTGCATTAGAAAAGTAAATTTGTGTCATACTGTGGGCTATGAGAGATGCTAGAAGCTGTAACTCCATGTCAAGAAACTGCCAGGTTTTTCTGTTAAATTATAAAATATATGTTAGGGTATCACCTTCTTATTGGTTAGTGGATATCCCTTTAAAGTAATCCAAAAGTATTCTCTTAAGGGAAATGTCATACCCAAAAGCAATGTAGTCTTTGGTACCTTTCCATCGTCTGAAAAGCAGGTATTCACCTTGACACTTTCTTCTGGCCCCTTTGCTCTTATACTCCCTCTGATAGTCTTAAAATATGAACTATTGGGTATTCTTAAATCAATTTGACTTCATAATTCCATATTAAAATAGTCAGATTATAATTGATTTCATTACTTCTTAATGTAATAGCATCAATCTATTGACTGTGGTCTTCTTAGAGTCATATAAAACTGAACAGTAAATTAGGACAATAAACTATGGGTTGTTTGGAAGTTGTTGTCAATTAAATATAATTTTCTTTGAATTTTCTAAACATTGGATTTCTTTTTTGCTTTGAGAGTTATGCTCTGGTGGGAAACATTTTTTAATAGCAGTTTTATATATAAAATCAAGTCTTTGAGCTTTTTGGTTGCCAAGTTAGATCCTGGAGCATTATTTCCTTTTTCTTCATTATTGTTTATGATTTTTTTTCTTGATTGTTGTACACACCACACTCAGATCTCCAGATCCACAAGAAGAATTGGAAGCTGCTGGTTTTAATGAAGACAAGGTTAAACTGGGAACCAAGTAACACTCTTACTGGAATGCAATGAGAACAATCAATTCCCAGATAATTTACAAATATAAAAATCAGAGAAGTCTGTCTATAATATAATTTAATAATAAATAATGGTCTGCTCAGGCAATCCAGATGTTCTTTTTTATATATAATTATTTATAGACTGTTCTTAGAAGGAAACACATGATAAGGATATGGTGTCTCAGATTCTGAGGGTTTAACAATCTGTTGAGAAAGACATGATTTCTCTAGACAAATACTTCTTCTATTTTTCAGAAACAAATTCTTTATAGGTGTAGATAAATCTCAAACCAGTAGTTTTGATAAAGATCTGCTCCACACAGTCAGCATGGGCAAGTAAATTTTACATTAGGTGAGGCATGAATTTTATAATTGTTTCCATCAGTTGCATGACCCTGAACTAAAAACTCATCTTAGTTTCCTCAGTTTTTAAATCTGTAGAATGGATATATTGTATGGACCACAGTTTAAGCCTGTGGAGATTAGTTTTCTTGCTTCCATTACAGTCTTTAGGTTTTTCCACCTAGGAATGTTTCATAAAATGGTATCACTTCCAGGAAATAAATACACAATAGCCAACAATAGAATTTCATACACATAAGCTTTGCATGCTCATCTCATAGATTTCCAGACAAATCATCTCTTAATAATTCATGTGTGTTTGCACATGAAATCCTGTCAAAACGAGGACCCCTCAATTGTTAATGACATTCATTTCTGAACAGTGGAATTTGGAGACCATGTATTCTTTTCCAAATTCTTATTTGAACTTCCCTGTTTTACTTTTTTGGTGGGGGGAATAATTATACTTTCTCTTTGTAGTGCCAAAACAAAGGAAGGAAGAAACTCTTTTAGATCACTCAAAAATTGTATTCCTTTTGTTTGTTGTTTCTAAAAAGATGTATTCAGAATTCTATCTCATTCTCTTAATAATCTAGAAGATATAGAACTTGTATGTGTATGTGCATTTGGCCATTGTTATTTGTTTGTTTTAACAAAACAAAGAAGTAAAACCCTGAATATTTGTGTAGTCCTCAGAAAAAGAACTACTATGTGTACTGGGTTGATGCTAATTTGTTGCAAAGATCTGATCATGTATGTTATTGCTATACCCCACTCCCATGATGGACTTTACAAATTAAGCATTAATATAAACACAGTCAGACTTCATCTTAGCACAGAACTTCAGATACCAACTGCAAATCTGACTGATGGCAGTCAAGGTAAAGCTTAGTTACCAAAATAAACTCACAAAAACAAACTCCTTGTGTAGCATGTGAGCCCTCTATAATTGGACAACCTACTTACTACTCAAACTTAATCTCTAATGATAGCCCAGTTTTAGCTATGTCAAAAAACTTTATCGAAATACCTTGCTTTCTCACTCGGAGCCTCTAATGCACTTGCTTTTTCCCTCCTGTGCTTTGTCCTTCTGGCAACTTTTACCCAATAAGTGAACTTGTGTTCCGGAGAAGGCAATGGCACACCGCTCCGGTACTCTTGCCTGGAAAATCCCATGGACGGAGGTGCTTGGTGGGCTGCAGTCCACGGGGTCACTAGCAGTCGGACACGACTGAGCGACTTCACTTTCACTTTTCACTTTCATGCATTGGAGAAGGAAATGGCAACCCACTCCAGTGTTCTTGCCTGGAGAATCCCAGGGACCGGGGAGCCTGGTGGGCTGCCGTCTGTGGGGTCGCACAGGGTGGGACACGACTGAAATGACTTAGCAGCGGCAGCAGGAGAACTTGTGTTCATCCCTTTCTTCTCTCATGCAAAATATTTTATAAAGCCACAGTGACTTTCCAGTAAGTGTCAAATCCTCTCTTCTTGTTTCATCCAGATTGCTGAGTACCTGCCTCATTTTTAGTATCTATCCCTTTGTTATGCTTTTGTTTGTTTTCTGCCCCAGATTGTGAAGCACCCCAGTCATAGTTGGGTTATATTCTTTTTGATGTTCTTAGTGCTTAACAAAATCCATGGAATCAAACAGATATCATAAATGAATGACTAGGTAAAGTAATGATCACACTCTATTCTCTGAAATTTAAATGTTAAAAACATTCAGGAGAAAGGGAAAGTATTTGGACTAAAACTTTTATCTAGGATAAGTTAAATAAAGCTCTAACAACAAAGAACCTCAAATCTCAGAGCTTTCCTTTCCACTCCTGTGAAGTCTGCCATGGGCTGTAGCAGTTCTCTGGGACCACTTATCTTCGTTGAGATCCAGGCAGATAGTAGCTCCTTCAACCTGAAGTTTTACCATCTGGAACCTGTGGTCTGCTCAGTTGACATGGGAAATAGTGCAGAAGGATGCTGCATTAAGAATGTCTGCGTCTGGAAATGACATAGCCCAGGCCCATCTAACCCCACGCCTCGTGTTGTGTTCACTGCGTTCTCAGTCATGTCCAACTCTTTGCGACTCTGTGGCCTGTAGCCAGCCAGGATCCGCTATCCATGGGATTCTTCTGGTAAGAACACTGGAGTGGGCAACCATTTCCTCCTGCAGGGAATCTTTCCAACCCAGGGATTAAATCCATGTCTCTTGTGTCTCCTGCATTGGCAGGCAGATTCTTTACCACTCAGCCACCTGGGAGGCCCTACTTAATCCCCAAAACTGGAAATATTCACATGGCTACATCAAACTACCAGAAAGAAGAAATAGATATGTGTATAAGCTGAAAATATACTGTCATGAATCCATTGTGGGAAAGCAGAATCTGCCCTGATGGATACCAACTGTATTTTGTGAGGGAGGTGACTATTTTTGCATCTTGTAAAATAATGACACAATTTACATAGAATAAGAAAAATGAAGAAATACAGATATTGTCTGTGACAATGATTTATTGGGGTGATTTAGCTTAGAGAAAAGGTGAGTGAGTATGAAATCTTAACTATCTTCATATCACTAATGCTGCTTCACGTGAGCGGACTTGGTGCATCCAGTAAGACTAAGCAAAGGCTATGTGAAAAAGTCCATCATTTCTGAAAGTCTGCAGAATATCATAACAAAGGGAGGTGCAAAATCTATTTAGTGCTCCATCAATTTTTCTGTATCAGATGTAATGTAGTATTGCGGAAAGAATGCTGAATTGAGTCTTCAAGTTTCTAGGCATGGTCTGTCAGAAAATGTCTGAATCATCTCTTATAATTTACCTAAGAACTCTGTGTCTCAATTTATTAATCTATATGCTTCAATTTATTATTATTATTCAATCTATGCTTGAATTTATTAAGTTATAAAAGAAAGGACAATCAAAGACATGAGTTCTCAGACTCCAGTTCCAAAAATTTGTAATTGGTGTAGGTCATGTATTCATTCACAGAGTCTTTTTCTGTTGATCAGGTACAATAATTTGCTTTCAAATACTTAACAAAATCACTTCCTGCAGTTACTCCAGCATCACCTCTCACACCCTGCATCTTCTGTGTTTCGTACTACCTTTTTCTTGCTTGTATTTTCTCCCTTTAAAAGATAACCAGGTGTTGAACAGGCTAATTAAAATCATTAGTGCCCAGCTGAAACTTTCTCCTTGATGGAATCAGAATACATGAAAGGACATTTAAATAGGAAGAGATTGAAAGTGTGAAGCTGTCAAATAATGATTTGTGGCATGAAATATTGACTTATTTCCTGGAGAAGGGAAAGGCTACCCACTCCAATATTCTGGCCTGGAGAATTCCACGGACTGTATAGGCCATGGGGTTGCAAAGAGTCAGGCACGACTGAGTGACTTTCACTTCACTTCACTGACTTATTTATGGGGTCCTCCAGAGTTACAGTCAATGACTAAAAAAGTCTCCCTTTAACATGCATTGCATTAAAATTAAAAAAAAAAAAGAAATTAAGATAGAAATCATTTACCCCTGATTTTATGTAAGTTTTCAAAGTACTAAATTGATTTCCTTAATACAAGGCCACCTGAAAATCAAGTGATAGCACTAGAGCTTTCTCACATCTTTCATTAGCTTCTAGTAATGTAACTTACAAAGGCGAGATGATGTATGTCACCATACGAAGTGGTAGACGCTTTTCTACTTTCCCCTTTCAATCTGTAAGTTTTCCCTTAACATATATACTGGCCCTTGGAAGGAAGACAGAAATCCCGAACTTTAAGCAAACAACTTAAAGTTTATTGTCAACCAAGGTCCAGAATTTTTCTGTGTAGCTTTGACTTATACAAATGGAAGTATTGGAACTGAAACATATAGGTTTTGGAGCCTAGTGGAGAAGTAATGGATGGCCAGATGCAATGCTCGGGGATCTAAAGGACCAGGTTAAAGTACAGAGGGAAAATGACGCGTGTGTTTCTGAGGGTGTAGAGTAACCATCTAGCCTTCTTTCTGGTTGTTCAGGTCACACATTTCGATCAGTTTGAATAGTTATTTAAAAAATAGATTTTTTTTTTTATAGATTGAGGGTACTTAAACAACAAGCACATATTTCTCTTTATTCTGAAACTGAGAAGTACAAGGCCAAGGTGCCAGCAGTTAGGGTTCCTGCGGAAATCCAGCTTCCTGCCTTGGATATAGTCACCTTTTCACTGTATACTCAGGTGGCTTATCTTTTCTTATAAGAAACTAATTTTACTCACGAAGACTTCACTCTTAAGACCTAAGCACCTGCCAAAAGTCTTGCCCTTTAACACCATCACATTGGTGGTTCAACCTCAATATATGAATTTTGGAGGAACACAAATATTCAGTCTACAGCACTGCGGTTAGCCACAAAAAATGTTCTATTCTCTCCCAGACAGGTCATACTCCAAAGTATCAGTTCCAGGGTTCGTTCAGAATCTCTCAGATTTTGTGTATTAAAAATAATTTTTCCCTGTTTTTGATTTCGCTTTTCTGCTAATCAGAGATCCCATTGTCATGGCATGGTTCACAACCTAGAAGAGGCCACCCAAATTTTAGCTCTTTAAAGATGCTGTAAAAGAGTATGTTATACAGAAAATGTAAGAGTTTTGTGAAAGTAAACATTATTGCTTGAGTATCAGTCTTCCCAGATAAAATTTGTATCATCTTCAGTTCAGTTCAGTTCAGTCGCTCAGACTGTCCAACTCTTTGCGACCCCGTGAACCGCAGCACACCAGGCCTCCCTGTCCATCACTAGCTCCCAGAGTCCACCGAAACTCATGTCCATTGAGTCGGTGATGCCATCCAACTATCTCATTCTCTTTTGTCCCCTTCTCCTCCTGCCCCCAATCCCTCCCAGCATCAGGGTCTTTTCAAATCAGTCAGCTCTTCGCATGAGGTGGCCAAAGTATTGGAGTTTCAGCTTCAGCATCTGTCCTTGCAATGAACACCCAGGACTCATCTCCTTTAGGATGGACTGGTTGGATCTCCTTGCAGTCCAAGGGACTCTCAAAAGTCTTCTCCAACACCACAGTTCAAAAGCATCAGTTCTTAGGCACTCAGCAGTCTTTATAGCCCAACTCTCACATCCGTACATGATTACTGGAAAAACCATATCCTTGACTAGACAGACCTTTGTTGGCCAAGTAATGTCTCTGCTTTTTAATATGCTGTCTAGGTTGGTCATAGCTTTCCTTCTAAGGAGTAAGCATCTTTTAATTTCATGGTATCATCTTAGATGTTAATTTTTCTGAGATCATTTTGCAGTTACTGTAAGGGTATGTTGTTTCAGTTTTTCGTGTGACTGTGTCCATTGAATTTGAGGTGAATCCTGATTGGTCCAGATCAATCTGATCAATCCTATTAATAGGGTTAACAGTAAGCATGCAACCCCTCTGGACAGTGAAGTAAAGGGTGAGTATGCTGACATGATTCTGGGAAAGGATTTTACTCCAGGATGAAAAGTGAAAATAGAATCTGGAAATAATATTTCCTTATGCAAATCTGTGAAGAGAACATGTAAGGCAGACATTGACAATGGCCACCTTGAGGACCCAAGCTTAGAAATAAAAGGCAGGCATACTCTAATGGCTGAGTAGATGCATGGGGAACCTAGGCTCCTAATGATGCTTCTTTCCGAGCAGGTCCTACACAGGCTGGACTTTAAGGGACAGTTAGCTACTTTGCTGCTTCTTTTTGCCAAACATGCTACATTAATGCACCCATTCATCCCAGTTTTTTGTTTGTTTTTTAACCTCACTCTTCATTCTATCAATGACCTGGACAGTTATGCTCAGCTAAGACCACAGCTCTTAAGATTAAAGAGTCATCTCAGTCTGCTAATACTATTATTTGGATGGGGAGTGTGTGGGGAGTGGAGAAGAGGGAGGGGAACTCTGTGGCCAGGAGAGACTTTTGAATTTTTCTCCCTCTGTTCCAGGAGACATGAGACCATTTCTCTCTGTCTTCCTTCTCTGATAAGTAATTATTCAAATTCAATGGAGAGTCTGTGCTGTATTTAATTAAGTCACAAATCAAAACTTATTCCAAATAGAGCCATTATATCCACAAGGTGATTTCTCAAAGTCTCTTATATATCTTCATCTAATTATTAATCTAAGTAATATCAGTCAATCTCTAAACAGATGGTGGTATAAGAGCAACATATTCCATCTGGACTAGCCAGATGGGCAAATGGGATTAAAGTTATGCAGATGGAAATTATGAGCTTTAGGAAAAAAAGTCCTGACTTTATTATTTTTTTTTTCCTTAAAGGACAGCATAACCACTCATCAAGCATGACATCTGTCTTCTAATATAAGAACATTACAGTGGGGAAACCTAGTTCTATCACTTAATTTGCTCCCAATTGTTGATTAGTAAGACTTCAATACTATTACTATTACTGCTACAGCTTTGGAGGCATGGCTGTCAATAGAAGTTAGATACATAAATATTTATTTAAGTTTAGGGATACAAACATCTATGTAATTTTTAGAAGTGTAAACAAATTCAATTAGTTATATTAATATCCATATATTAAGAGCATTGAGATCCAAGTAAGGGATCATATCTACAGGATCATAGCTCTCTATATAAGTTCAAAGTTATAAATATATTTATAAGTTTAAGATAGTGGATTGCTATATCAGTTAAAGGCATACATATCTACACAAACTTGAGGTATAATCCTTCTGTACAAGTTTAGGGAAACAGCTGCATAAGTTAAGGGCATAGACATTTATATGTGTTGAAATGTAGATGTCTACATAACTTTAAAGGCCTAGATATCTATATAAGCTTATGGATATGGATATCTGCTTAAATTAGAAGTGTACATATAAATATCTACTTAAGATACACTGCAAATGTCTATATAATTCCTGTTCTATTCCTGCAATTCATATATTGGATCACTAACTGAAAAGATATGATTCACATTTTTTAACTTTTGGTATCTAACTTTACCATGAGCCCTTATAAACCAGACTTATTATGAACAATGTATTCATTATCATTTCTTAGAAACTAAGGAAGTTTGTCTTCTCAGCACAAATCTAATTTAGCAAAAGATCTGGTCTATTGCTATAGACTTTATAATCAGAGAGATGTAAGTTCAAGTCCTTTGAGTTATATTAAGTAAGTAACTTGGTTTACTAATGATGAATGTAAAATTAATTGGTTAATTATAAGGCTGTAACAGGATAAGTAAGGATTTCTGGCAGATTTTGTCATGTATGTATTTTTCCCATAGACCATGAAATTGATCAGGGGTAAATATATCCCTTGTGGAGCCCAGGAGGCTCTGAGTTTCTCTTGTGAAAGTCACATGTATATTTTGAAGATAGGAAGACACGTAAGTGTCACCAGAGACAGAAAATAGAGAATTACCAATAAAGAAGAAACAACAGAATTCCCCTCAGCTCTCAGAAGGAAGGGGCTAACATTGCAAAAAGAGTGGACTCAAAGATGAGAGACAAAACTCGTTATAAATTTAAACTCTATTTGTAAATTTAAGTAGCATCCCTATGTTTTAGTTTCACCATCTTAAAGGTGATAATAAATATACAGACTTACTGAGGTAAGATGCTACAAGAAACTTAATCCAATATGACAGCAGGAGGAGGCATTCTTTAACTAGACATTGGGTGTGTTGGTCTTGAGGTGAGCTGGAGGAGAGAGGACATGAATATTGATGAACTCTCTGTGCCACCAGTGCAAATGTTGAATCTTATATACATTTTATTCCATGTTTACAATAATGAGACATAGTCAATTCAGTCGCTCAGTCATGTCCAACTCTTTGTGACCCCATGGACTGCAGCAGGCCAGGCTTTCCTGTCTGTCACCAACTCCTGGACTCTTTGACAAATATAATGTATTTTAACACTTTAAATTTTATTCAACTCTATTCTCTCTTTTCCATTGCCAGTCTTAATATACGGGCCGTCAACCTTTATCACATAGTTTTGTTTTTTTTTTTTGTATGAAACATTTTTTATTGAATAAGCAAAACATTAACATGTTGTATGCTTAAGCTGTATACCATGTTATTTGGCACACTTAAGTATTGTAATATGACAAACATTACTTAGATTTTCATAATAGATCTCTTGCTTCCATGTTTTTTCCTTTCTTCCTTCCAAACTATCTTCTATATGGCTTCAAGAGTGAGAGTTCTGGGATTTCCCTGGTGGTCCAGTGGTTAATATATCTGCTCCTAATGAAGGGGGTGTAGATTCAATCCCTGGTCCCCTGACCAGCTGACCAGCTAAGATTCCACATGCTTGATGGCCAAAAAACCAAAACATAAAAAAAAAGAAGCAATATTATAAAAAACTTTAAACAAGACTTTAAGAAGTGGTTCACAGAAAAAGATCTTAAAAAATAAAAAGAGTGAGGTTTTGAGAGGCCGATGCTATATTTTAGTTCCTCATACAATTCATGAACACTCTCTGATTCCTGTAAGATAAAATTGGCATTATATACAAGACCTTTATAAAGCTCTATGAACTTCTGTTCATCATCCTCAAACATAGTGTACTTTATACCAACTGAATTTAACCACCACACGCTCTGGAGCTTGTTTGCCCTTGCACTCCACCAGCCCAGTGAATTTGATCACCCTTCTTTTCTTTTTCCATGTGAATATTTCTTGCCCATGCCTTACTATAGATGCCATACTCCTATCAAAACCTGCTGAACTAATGCCTAAACTCTGAACTAAGTGTCTTAGCTCTATATCCTAAGAGAACCTTGCTTAGTATTCCCTGGGGTTGATAGACAGTGCAACCTGCAAGAGACGTACTGATGGAAAGACTGTCTAGAGAATTCTACACCAGTTGGTAAACAGCTGTTGCCTTAAGCCCTACAAGTGACCCACTATGATGACCTAAGTCTCCCTGGCCAAGTGAGGGAGACATGCCTCTCCTCACATATGACGCACTGCCCCCAGTACAACAGCTACACAAGACCTGCCTGGTCACGCTCTAGTGTACCTGGGGGTCATTCTGTATGGTCATTCTGTGATATCCTGCTGGTTATTTTATCTCCCTGCATCTCTCACTCAGGATACTTCTCGGTTACAGCTGGCTTATTTGTTGAACTTCCCATAGTAACCTTAAGTACTGTGAGGAACGAAGTGGTATTTATCTATCATTTTATGATCAGCTTCTAGAGACATGAATATCAAAGAGCTGGTAACTGATGAATGTTTCATTAATGATTAAATTAATGAATAAAATTTACATATAGCAGAGCTATCAACGTGCTGACTACCCTGAAAAACCCTTTACCAAAATGTAGTCACACAAAGCTACATAGAGCAGAGCTGATGGTTATCCTTAAGCAGATACCCTACTCATTTATTTTTGAATTGTTATATTGTGATTTTATATATATATATACACATATATAAATTATTTATTATTAGTTACTCAGTCTTGTCTGACTCCTTGTGATCCCGTGGACTGTAGCCCACCAGGTTCCTCTGTCCATGGGATTCTCCAGGCAAGAATACTGGAGTGGGTTGCCAAGCCCTCCACCAGGGGATCTTCCCAACCCAAGAACTGAACTGTCATCTCCTGCATGGTGGATACATATTTTGTGTGTGTATATATATATATATATATATACACACACAGATACATATTTGGGAGGAGGAAATGTCAAACCACCCCATATTCTTGACTGGAGAATCCTATTGACTAAGGAGCCTGGCGGGCTACAGTCCAAAGGGTCACAAAGAATTGAACACTACTCAGCGACTACAGAACACATACATGTACATATTTATATATGATCCAGGTTCCTACTTAGGTGAAACAGACAAGAGTGCCTTGTGTCAGATTTTAGTTTGTATTTCTGTTTTATTATTGAACTACAGTTGATTTACAATGTTTTGTCAGTTTGCTGGTGTACAGTGCTTTGATTCACATATATGTGTATATATATATATATATATATATATATATATATATATACATATTCATTTTGAGACTCTATTCCATTTTAAGTTATTGCAAAATTTTGAATATAGCTCCCTGTTCTGTACAGTAGGACTGTGTTGTTTATCTACATTTGTCAGTGTTTTTAATTAGCCCCCAGACAGATTAGAAAAGATGTATACAGTAGTTTGCTAATGTGGTCTATTCTACTCACTCTGAAACCAGAGAGGAGGATTCCATGCTGGGAACCCAGGCTACGGATGATGATTCAACAAAGACAGTCACAAACGAGAGGGCATAGGGCAAGGGCAAGTGAAATGACACAAGGCTTTCTAGTTATTTTCAAGTTGCCTTTATCTTTTTTAAAACTTTTATTTGGCTGCACCGGGTCCTAGTTGCAGCTCCCTGGACCTTCACTGTGCTGCTGAATGCCGGATCTTTTAGCTGCTGCATGTGTGTGTGAATGCTAAGTCACTTCAGTCGTATCTGATTTTTTGCGACCCCATGGATTATAGCCCGCCAGGCTCCTCTGTCCATGGGATTTGCCAGTCAAGAATACAGAGTGGGTTGCCATGCCCTCCTCCAGGGGATCTTCCCAATCCAGGGACTGAACCAACTTCTCTTATATCTCTTGCATTGACAGGCATTTTCTTGACTGTGAGCACCACCTGGGAAATCAGTTGCAACATGTGGAATCTAATTCCCAAAGTGAAACTGTGAAAGTGAAAGTTGCTCAGTTATGTCTGACTCTTTGCAACCCCATAGTCTATACAGTCCATGGAATTCTCCAGGCCAGAATACTGGGCTGGGTATCCTTTCCCTTCTCCAGGGTGTCTTCCCAACCCAAGGATTGAACCCAGGTCCCCCACGTTTGCAGGTGGATTCTTCACCAGCTGAGCCACAAGGGAAGCCCAAACCAGAGAACAAACCTAAGACCCTGCATTGGGAGGGAAGCGTCTTAGCCATTGGACCAGGAGGGTAGTCTCATCAAGTTGCCTTTTTCTTGATGCAGCATTCCCTTGTATACTTTAGCTATGTTCCAGAGTTTTGACAGAGTTGGTTCTGACAGTTTCTGCTTTTTCTCATTGTTCCGGCAAGGGGGACTAGAGCTTGAAGCTGCCTGCTCTACCATTTTGCCAACATCACACAGTTACTGTTTTTGAAGTTCACAACCTCTGCTTTATGCACCACGCTCCATTCTTCATTTTTTTCATTTGTCATGATTTACCACATATATTATGATTTATATACATATTAAGAAACAAAATAATTGGGAGGAATTATTTTTATGTTATATTCTGGTATCTCTATAGTCTATTAAGGTAATATTACAGAGAATGTGTGAAGAAGTCTGCAGATGAATAGAGATGACAGCATGAACCATGGCTAGTTACCTCAATTACCATAAACCATCAATCATAAGTGAATGAGGGTGAAGGGTGTACACTAAAAACCCCACAAGGGAATTAAATCCTGAGAGTTTGTTGTTGTTGTTATTTGTTTTAATTGGAGGAAGTTTGCTTTACAATGCTGTGTTGGTTTCTGCATACAACAACGTGTATCAGTCATGATTATATAAACACCACCTCCCCCCCGAGCCTCCCTCCCTGCCCGCCGGGCCGTCCCTCTAGGCCATCACAGAACTCCAGGCTGAGTCCCCGTGTCACATGGCAACCTCTCACCGGCTGTCTGTTTTACACAGGGCAGTGTGTACATGTCGATCCCACTTCCTCCACTCCTCCCACCCTCTCCCCTGCGACCACAAATTCCTTCTCTACATTCGCATCTCCATTCCTTCCCTGCAAATAGGTTCATCAATACCACTCTTCTAGATTCCACATATACGTGTTAACACATGATATTTGTTTTTCTCTTTCTGACTTACTTCACTTTGTATAACAGGTTCTATGTTCATCCACCTCACTAGAACTGACAGTTTTCAAAAGTACGGCACAAAAATATTGTACCATTATGTAATACACAAATCCTTGTGAATAAGTAAACACAATTTGAATTGAATATTTACTCATACTTGAAAATACGTTTGAATTATTCACAGTATGAGTACATAGTTCAAACAAACCTATGAATATTCATGTGTTGCCTCTTTCTGGAAACAAGTTGTTGTAGACAGCACCACGTACAGAGAATTTCAGAATACTCATTTCTACCTTGTTTCACTATTCTTTGAAAAGTATCTTGAAAAAAGTGTTAAGTTGAATGCTATTATTCCCCAGTTTTCTTTATGCCCCAAGAGGCCAGGATTATTTCTATTTTGCACTTTATGTCAACGGAGTCATCTGAGACAAACGGCGAATTCTCAAGAAGTATGTGTTGCATGAATGAATGAATGAGAAGAAGTGTAAAAGCCCAAAGGAGCTATATATTTTTAACAAATTTTAACAATCATGTTTGTAGAACTAGAAAAGTCCTAACCTCAGAACAAGTTTGCATTCCCCAGTCATTTTCAATGAATGAGTTGACAGAGGGCAGTCAAAGTGGATGAGCTACAAAACATAGTTAAGAAAGATCTCCCCTGAGGATGGGGATCTCTCCTAGGTGAGAAGTCCCAAATAAGGCTGGAGGAGAGATGGTGAACGGAAAAAAAAAAAGTCCATTAGAAGTGTTTCTGCTTTCACCTGAAGAAGGCTGAGGGTTGGAAAGGAAAGCTGAGGTAAGCTGTCCAGCAGTCCAGTGTTGAATCACTGAATGAATGAATATGGGACAGAAGAGGAAAAGAAAAAGCACTGTTTCAGGGGCTTCAAGACTTTTAAGGAGATGATATATCTGCCATGTGACTTTCAAAATGTTTGGAAGGAGAAATAAGGCTGTAAATGATTATGTGGGAAACAGTGGACAAGGCTGAAAAACAATGCATCTCAGTGACCTAAAAGCTTGGCAGCCATGTATAAACTCATCTACTTATTTATACATTTATATATGTATGTATACACATATGTATGTATTGTACAGTTGTGTATAATATATCAAAATACAAGTTGTAGAATGGGCAAAGAAAAATGCCCATGGTTAAAAGAGAAAATATTCAATAATCAAAGACTCAGAAGTTGGAATTCTTAACAAGATCTAAAGTAATTATTAGAAAAATGATAAAGAATATAATAGAAAAGGTGAGTAATGTGTGAAGAAATGGGTCACTTCAGTAGAGGCATAAAAATGTTAGAAGTGTCCAACTAGAAATGCTGGAAATGAAAATACAGTATTATAAATTATGATTTATGCTTAATAACAGAATGAAGAGCACAGAGGAAAGAGTCTCTGAAAGAGTCTTCAGATTGAAGACAGATTGAAAGATAAAACCCGAACTGAAACAACCAACCACCTGTAGGGGAAAAAAAAAAGCAGAACATTGAGACTTGTGTTTTAATAGAAATTAGCATAAATATGTATATATAATTGGAATTTCAAAAAGGGAAATGAGAGATAATGGACAGAAATACAATTTGAGGAGAAAATGATGAAGAACTTTCAAAAATTCATGAAAATAAATTCATCCATAAATTCAAAGAGCTCTGTGAATTGCAAAAAAATAAATACAAAAAAAAAAAAAAGAAAAAGATAGCCACACCATTTGAGAATTTTGTAAAACAAAGGTAAAGATCAGATATTAAAAGCAATAATAAGAAGGCTGACTTCTCACAATAAACAAAGGTGGTTAGATTACAGAATGGGATATTGAAGGTAATGAAGAAGAGAGAAAAAAGCTATCAAAGTAGAAATTTAAATCTGGTTAAACTATTCTTCAAAATTGAAGATAAAATGAAACCATTCTTATAGAGTTAATATTTGGAATAAATTTTTTCAAGCAAATTTTCCAAACATAAAATATTAACAAATATTTTTCAGACTAAAATGAAAAGATACCAGGAACAAGTCCAGATATTTAGGAAGAAATGAAGAAAACAGAAGCCAGAAGTATTTTGGTAAACATTAAATGTCCTTTTCAATAATTATGTGTATATTTGAAAACGACTATTGAGTAAAGCAAAAATAATTTTAAAATAGTACTGTTTATGGTGTAGTTATAGAAATACAATTTAAGGCAAGCGAATTGAAAAGATTAAAGGAGGTCAACAAAGTTACAGTCACATAGACTTTTTACACTTTGCATAACGTAGTGTATTATTTAAAGATGTACTTTCATAATTTGAAGATAAGATCTAAAACAATTGATAGAGTAATAATGCATTAATGTGTAACAAAATCTCAACAGAGAATATCAGGCAAGAATACTGGAGTGGATTGCCATTCCTTTCTCCAGGGATAAAAAAAATCTACAGGAATACAAATATGACAAATGTAAATACAATCACATCAATGTTTACATTATGCATAATTGGATTAAATGCAAATTAAAAGGCATAAATAATTAAGTGGATTTAAGAAAACTAAAATAAATAAGAGTACAAGTCAAAATAAATCATAAGACGAAACTATCTACTATTTACAAGAAACATAAAGACCCAGAATATTTGAAGGAAAATGTTGGTAGAAGATCTTTCATATAAACATAAAAAAAAAAGATGGAATGGCTCTATTAAAAACACAGAAAAATTTTAAAAAGTTATGAGATCAATATTTTGCAATATAAATATTATAAATATATAAAATAAGCTTACAAATTATTAAATACACATTTACAGGTCTCAAGATAGAGAGCTACAAATCCACAATCAAAGCTGGATATTTTGACACATTTATTAGTCATTAAAATCCAGGGGACAAAATTCAGTAGAAGCATTGAAAATTACCAATTTTAAGAAAAAATGTGGAGCATTATTAAAATTAGTGCATATTAAAATGATAAAGATTTATTATGAATAAATTCTTGATAATAAATAAGGTAATTTATAACAAAAATATCCCAAAGAAAGGCAATGCCAAAAAATGCTCAAACTACCACACAATTGCACTCATCTCACATGCTAGTAAAGTAATGCTTCAAATTCTCCAAGCCAGGCTTCAGCAATACATAAACCGTGAACTTCCAGATGTTCAAGCTGGTTTTAGAAAAGGCAGAGGGACCAGAGATCAAATTGCCAACATCTGCTGGACCATTGAAAAAGCAAGAGAGTTACAGAAAAACATCTCTTTCTGCTTTATTTACTATGACAAAGCCTTTGACTGTGTGGATCAAAATAAACTGTGGAAAATTATGAAAGATATGGGAATACCAGACCACCTGACCTGCCTCATGAGAAACCTGTGTGCAGGTCAGGAAGCAACAGTTAGAACTGGACATGGAACAACAGACTGGTTCCAAATAGGAAAAGGAGTACGTCAAGGCTGTATATTGTCACCCTGCTTATTTAACTTCTATGTAGAGTACATCATGAGAAACGCTGGGCTGGAAGAAGCACAAGCTAGAATCAAGATTGCCAGGAGAAATATCAATAACCTCAGATATGCAGATGACACCACCCTTTTGGCAGAAAGTGAAGAGGAACTAAAAAGCCTCTTGAAGAAAGTGAAAGAGAGTGAAAAAGTTGGCTTAAAGTCAACATTCAGAAAACTAAGATCATGGCATCTGGTCCCATTACTTCATGGGAAATAGATGGGGAAACAGTGGAAACACTGTCAGACTTTATTTTTTGGGGTTCCAAAATCACTGCAGATGGTGATTGCAGCCATGAAATTAAAAGATGCTTACTCCTTGGAAGGAAAGTTATGACCAACCCAGATAGCATTTTAAAAAGCAGAGACATTACTTTGCCAACAAAGGTCTGTCTAGTCAAGGCTATGGTTTTTCCAGTGGTCATGTGTGGATGTGAGAGTTGGACTATAAAGAAAGCTGAACACAGAAGTATTGGCGCTTTTCAACTGTGGTGTTGGAGGAGACTCTTGAGAGTCCCTTGGACTGAAAGGAGATCCAACCAGTCCATCCTCAAGGAAATCAGTCCTGGGTGTTCATTGGAAGGATTGATGCTGAAGCTGAAACTCCAATACTTTGGTCTCCTCATGCAAAGAGTTGACTCACTGGAAAAGACCCTGATATTGGGAGGGATTGAGGGCAAAAGGAGAAGGGAATGACAAAGGATGAGATGGCTGGATGGCATCACCAATGGACATGAGTTTGAGTAGACTCCGGGAGTTGGTGATGGAGAGGGAGGCCTGGCGTGCTGCGATTCATGGGGTCGCAAAGAGTCGGACATGACTGAGCAAGTGAACTGAACTGATAACAAAAAAAGACAAATTCCTAAAACAAACAAACAAAACAAACTATCAATACTGACACAAGAAGGAAGTTCACTGGCAGTCTGGTGGTGAGGACTCTCGGTTTCCACTACAGGGAGTCTGGGTTCCGTATCTCATCAGGGGAGCTCCTACAATCCATATAGTACAGCCAGAAGCAAACAAAAAGTTACACACAAGGAAACAAAAACAGAGAAATCAAAGAGCTCATATCTTCTGAAGGAACTCCTTTCATAATAAACATTTTCCTGAAGAAAACTTCTGATCCAAATAGTTTCACTGGTGAATTCTACCAAATCTTGTGTGCATGGGAGCAAAGTCACTTTTAGTTATGTCCAAGTCTTTGCAACCCTATGGACCATAGCCCACCAGGCTCCTTTGTCCATGGAGTTCTCCAAGCAAGAATACTGGAGTGGGTTGCCATGTCCTACTCCAGGAGGCCTTCCCCAACTAAGAGGGATTGAAACACAGCCTCTCACGTCTCCTGCAATGGCAGGCAGGCTCTTTACCACTAGTGACATCTGGGAAACCTGAAAGAATACCAATTATTTGCTAATGTTTTAAGCCTGTAAGAGAGAATTGGACACTTTCTAATTTGTTTATGAGGCAAGTCATCCAGTTCAGTTCAGTTCATTCCCTCTGTCATGTCCGACTCTTCGCAACCCCATGGACCACAGCACGCCAGGCCTCCCTGTCCACCACCAACTCCCAGAGTTTACTCAAACTCATCTCCATTGAGTCGGTGATGCCATCCAACCATCTCATCCTCTGTCGTCCACTTCTCCTCCTGCCTTAAATCTTTCCCAGCATTAGGGCCTTTTCAAATGAGTCAGCTCTTCACATCAGGTAGCCAAAGTATTGGAGCTTCAGCTTCAACATCAGTCCTTCCAATGAACATTCAGGACCGATTTCCTTTAGGGTGGACTGGTTGGATCTCCTTGCTGTCCAAGGGATGAAACACATGTAAACCTATGGCTGATTCATGTCAACGTATGGCAAAAACCACTACAATATTGTAAATTAATTAGCCTCCAATTAAAATAAATAAATAAATAAAGATGTCTTCTCCAACACCACAGTTCAAAAGCATCAATTCTTTGGCACTCAGCTTTCTTTATAGTCCAACTCTCACATCCATACATGACTATTGGAAAAAATATATCCTTGACTAGATAGAACTTTGTTGGCAAAGTAATGTCTCTGCTTTTTAATATGCTATCTAGGTTGGCCATAATTTTTCTTCCAAGGAGTAAGCGTCTTTTTATTTCATGTCTGCAGTCACTATCTGTGGTGATTTTGGAGCCCCCCCAAAATAAAGTGTGCCACTGTTTCCACTGTTTCCCCATCTATGTCCCATGAAGTGATGGGACCAGATGCCATGATCTTATTTTTCTGAATGTTGAGCTTTAAGCCAACTTTTTCAATCTCCTCTTTCATTTTCATCAAGAGGCTCTTTAGTTCTTCACTTTCTGCCATAAGGGTGGTGTCATCTGTCTATCTTAGGTTTTTTATATTTCTCCTAGCAATCTTGATTCCAGCTTGTGTTTCATCCAGCCTAGCATTTCTCATGATATCATACAGTAACCAGCTTTTTAAAGAGCCAATAATAACAACAGCCATACCAAGGGAAAATATTGTATACACATACACACACATATATACAATTTAAGCTAAAAATAAAGTAGACATTTATTTAAAATTTTATATTATTATGTTTATTTTTGTTACATAAATGATGTTAATGAAATAAAACAACCTTAAACTTAGTTACTAGTGACAACTAGTAGTAATTAATATTAGGGTTAGTTAAACAAATAGTGTTTACTAGCATGCTCCTTCTAAGTAAAGCTATAACAAACTTAGACAGTGTATTGAAAAGCAGAGACATTACTTGCCTGACAAATATATGTATAGTCAAAACTATGCTTTTTCCAGTAATTACATATGTACTTAAGAGTTGGACCATATGGAAGATTGAGCACTGAAGAACTGATGCTTTCAAACTGTGGTGTTGGAGAAGACTCTTGAGAGTCCTTTGGACTACAAGGAGATTAGACCAGTCAATCCTAAAGGAAATCAACCCTGAATATTCATTGGAAGGACTGATGCTGAAGCTGAAGCTCCAATTCTCTGGCCAACTGAGGAAGAACCAACTCATTGAAAAATACCTTGATGCTGGGAAAGACTGAAGGCAGGAGGAGAAGGGGACAACAGAGGATGAGATGATTAAACTCAATGGACATGAGTTTGCAGAAGCTCTGGGAGATAAGGAAATGGAAGCCTGACAATCTACAGTCCATGGGGTTGCAAAGAGTCATACTGAGTGTATTACAACAATTTTACTACAACAATGTGCTAGAGAAACATAACAATATCTTGTAAATTTTTTCTTTTCTCTAACACTTATTTTAATATCTATTTTATTTATATTTCAATTCTTCATTGAGTATTTAAACTTTGTAGGCTTTATTATCATGCATTCTTAAGCTATCAAAATGTTTGACTTTTTATAGGGAAATCATCATTACAATAAGACTAAGTAAACAGAGATTATTTATTTAACAACAAATAAAGAAGCTATTGAACAGTTTTTCTGTCCCATGATACAGCATTTTTCTTTGTTTATCTTTCTAATAATATATCTTTGATATATTAGTAAAATTTAAGAAATCCCTCTCTGAAAGACATTAGATGTCATAAATTAACCTTTCTCAAGTAAACTTTTTAAAGCAGAGAAATAATTTGTATTTGTGAAACTGAGGCTGGAATTTAAATAAGTTACAGTTTTGCTAAAGAAATGTAGACAATTCTGTTTAACTTGGCTGCCCTTTCCTAGAGACATATTTTTGAGTTCTGAAGTTTTATTTCCAAAAGAAAAGGGTTGTTCTTGTTGCAAACTACACATAAAACTGAACAATTAATGTACAGTCTATTTAAGATCATCATGCACTTTCTGAAAAACAACATATACATTTCTGTATTTGTTGTTATCCTTTTTTCTGTATTTATATATCCTCAATAAATTTCCAAATTGGAGAAGGGAATTCTTTTTGTCCTACATATACAAAATATGATTTTATGGCAAATTAACATTTTAGCATCATTTCTATGACCAGCAACAATGATAGTCTTCCTGTAGGGTAATTTTTAAGAAAGCTTTCTTCCTGTTTTATTGCCACACTAATCCAGTTGTTTAACTTTCTATTATTATCATGTTTGGGGTGGTGATATAATTGTGTTCACAATATTCCAGAGTTAAAAGAAAAATTATACTAGCTCTATGGCATTGATTCCCCAACTGCAATTTAGGGGGGTCTTCGAGGCAGCAATTTGACTCTGAGTGGTGGTCTACAAGCTGTTTTTACCTGGTGGCTCAAACGGTAAAGAATCTGCCTGCCAGTGCAGGATACTCGGGTTCGATCCCTGAGTCGGGAAGATCCCCTGGAGAAGGGAATGGCTAGCCATTCCAGTATTCTTGCCTGGAAAATACCATGAACAGAAGAACCCTGTGAGCAACAGTCCATGGGGTTGCAAAGAGTCAGACACAAGTGAGTGAATAATACTTCCACTTCCGCATGGCAATACAAAGTATAACAGTTTTATTGAAAAATCACAATTGCAATGCACTTAAGTTGCCCAATTCAGAAGGTTGCCTATATTTGGAAAAACAAATAATTATAGGGACTACTATGATATATCATACTTTGGCCACCTGATGCAAAGAACTGACTCATTTGAAAAGACCCTAATGCTGGGAAAGATTGAAGGTGGGAGGAGAAGGGGATGATAGAGGATGAGATGGTTGGATGGCATCACCAACTCGATGGACATGGGTTTGTGTAAGTAAGCTCCAGGAGTTGGTGATGGACAGGGAAGCCTAGAGTGCTGCAGTCCATGGGGGCGTGAAGAGTCAGACACGACTGAGGGACTGAACTGATTGAAGTTATGTGGGAGAGGTAGAATGCAGGTCATCTGCTTTGTCGATGCCCATCTTGATATAAGGGGCATGGTTATAAAGGAAGGTCCTATAGTGGTGGCTCACAGATTTGCTTTTTCTTGCCATTGGCAAATGCAGCAACTCCTTTGTTCACTCAATATATTTGAGGCTTAATAGTTACCCTAGAATTGTTTTTTTAGCCTTCTCAAAGATTTTTAATAAATTGATTTTTCCTTAAACTCTTTGGAATGGATGCTGTTTCTTACTGGTATCATTACCACATTTTGACACTGGGCATTTTAGATGGAGCCGTTTGAAGTAATGTGTTTCTTTTTTATATTATGCTTTGACAGTTTTTTCTTTTTAAAGAACAGATATCATTATAATACTTTCAAGTAAATCATTATTTAGAAATAATGGTTCAAACAGTTAAACCAACCTTTTCTTCTAATCATCTCTTCTAATACTGAATATCTTTGGCATATTACACATATGCATATCTATGTGTATACACATAAATGTCATATATATCCATACATGTACAGATGCAATGTATAGACATACATAAATGTCTTCATTATTATAATTAATTTCCTGAGGCCATTATCTATTTCTTTCCTTCGCCCCTGATCATGGTCTGATACATAATGGCATTGAATGTATAATTAATTGACCAGAAATACTTGTGCAGTACTTTAAGTTCAGTTCAGTCACTCAGTCAAGTCCGACTGTTTGTGACCCCATGGACTGCAGCATGCCAGGCTTCCCTGCCATCACCAGCTCCTGGAGCTTGCTCAAACTCATGTCCATCGAGTCTGTGATGACATCCAGTGATCTCATCCTCTTCTCCTCCCACCTTCAATCGTTCCCAGCATCAGGGTCTTTCCCAATGAGTCAGTTCTTTGCATCAGGTGGCCAAAGTACTGGAGTTTCAGCTTCAGCATCTGTCTTTTCAATGAATATTCAGGACCAATTTCCTTTAGGATTGACTGGTTTGATCTCTTTGCAGTCCAAGAGACTCTCAAGAGTCTTCTCCAACACCACAGTTCAAAAACATCAATTTTTCGGCACTCAGCTTTCTTTATCCAACTCTCACATCCGTACATGACCACTGGGAAAACTCATAGCCTTGACTAGATGGACCTTGGTTGGCAAATGATTGTCTCTGGTTTTTAATATGCTGTCTAGGTTGGAAACAACTTTCTTTCCAAGGAGCAAGCATCTTTTAATTTCATGGCTGCAACCACAATCAGCAGTGGTTTTGCAGCCCAGAAAAGTAAACTCTGCCACTGTTTCCCCATCTATGCATAACTCAGTGAAAATATCTAAATAACAGTGCAAATCAGTATGATACCTGTAGGTTTAGAAATGATAAGTGAAACCATGTTTCCAGGGTTAAACACACTTATAAACTAACAATTCAATATGATTTTCTACTTAAATATATGAAGACAAGTCCTTCAACACTTCAGTTTGCAATAACTTTCTTCTTTTGCAATTCTTCCTTTGTGAACTAAAAATTACTCATCAAGCTAAGTGTGGATATGAATTTAATTCCAAATGGAATGAAATTTCCAATATCACAGAATCTAGGTATTTTAGTGCTACTTTAAAATACCTAGCAGTCTCTAAGTAAATAATCCTGTGGTGTAGAAAATTAGCCATTTCATCGAGACCGGAAGAGAACCCTTGTCTGTGTAACATATTGAATCCTCATGTTGGTACTCACTTGTCTTTGCAGGAGCTCACTGGTTTGAGAATGGCTTAGTTGTGTCACTTTTCCAAGTCGACACCAACATTTCCTCATTTACCTTCTCAGACACAGATGTCTGAGCACCTTATAAATTAATTATCAGATGATCAATTTACTAATGAGATTTCCATTTCTTTATTGTATGTTTGATCTTACAAGTGCTTTTATTATACTTTGTAGCAATTGTCTGTAAGTTTAGAATTATGTTTTCTCCAACAGAAACATAATTTTAAGAAAACAAAGAACCATAATATACTCTTAGTCTATTTAATTTCAGGTTTAAGCATAATTCTTAAGGCATGATTATGAATCAAGAACAGAGTAACAAGAAAATGTTGACAACAAAGCAGTTTAAATGAGCCAAAATAATAAAAAATTAAACCATAAGATATTCCAATTAGTTTACTGGTAAGAGTACTATATGCTATGGTGTGCATCAAGTTAGAATCCAATAAAGCAGTTTACAGTATCTGCTAAGTCTCCAAATTCTGTCAGATTACTGTGACATTTACATGACTGTTGACCTTCATTCCAGTGCCTATTTGGTTAATACTACTTTTACTAAAAACCTCTCAGTTAGTTTATCAGTAATTAGCATTTTGAAATAAACCACTTAATTGAAATATAGCAGATTCAGTCAAAAAAGGATATCATAAGTATAGAGATCTATAGATTATCACAATGTAAGCACACACACATAACTACCACTTGAAACATAATATTTTTTCCAACATCGTAAGGGTAACCCCTCTAGTTTCTACAATCCATGATTTTCCCAGTGATAAATACCACCTTGCTTCTAACAGTCTAGACTAGATCAACTTATTGTTGAACTTTATAGAAACTAAATTCTTTAGCATGTAATTTTGGTTTTTGGCTTTGTTCACTCAAAAGTATGTTGCAATAATCATCCATATGGTTTAGCATAACAAGGGATTTATTTTCAATATTATATGAAATTCAGATAAGTGTATTAAAAATTATCCATTTCACCAATGTTGAGTTCTCAGTTTGTTGCTAATTTTTAACTAAAATAAAATAGCACTGTTATGAACATCCTTGTACATGTCTGTTGATGAGCATATTTTCATCTATTATATCAATATATCTAGAAGCAAAATTGCTGGAAAAGAAGCAATACTTTTGTTCAAATTTAGTAGATACTGTTAACAGATTGCTTTGATTCTCCTTTGATTTCTTCCCACTGGTTTTCTGTAAGCATGTTCTTCAGACTCCACATGTTTGTGCTTTTCTCATTTTTCTTCCTATACATGAAGAAAGAATATATTTAAGTGCTTGCTATATATTTAAAGGCTCTTGGGTTAAGTGCATGCACATTAATAAGTGTAATATATAGTATATTTTATAATGAAGGTAATTTCATTTGTTTATTTTCTTCCCAATACACACCTCCAAATGACAAGCTTATTAAGTGAAAAGTTGTCTTTTCCCAATGCTTTTAAATAAGTATATATATGAATTCTTGTTCCAGACAATTCTATACCATTCGTTTGTTTTTTAATCCTTGTGTTTTTACCACACTTTACATTATATAGCTTTGTGATAGGTTTCAATATCTTACAGTGTGGATTTCTTTCAATTTAGTTCTACTTTTTCTAGATTACACTGATTGTTCTTCATCTTAGTTTTCTATATAATTTTTAACATATTGAGACAAAATTCATATAACATAAAATAATCATTTTAAAGTGAATAATTCAGTGATGTATAATACACTGACAACATTGTACAACTACATTTTTCTAACTCCACAATTACAATTCCATTAATTTCTATTAAGCAGTTTCTCCCCACCCTACCCTCTGCCAAATCCCCTGGCAGCCATGAGTTCATAATCTGTCTTTATTTACTTATCTATTCTGAACAATGCATGGAAATATTCAATCCCAATCAAAATTCTAGTGGCCTTTTGACAAATTGAATTGATTCTCAAATTAATATGGAGTCTCAAGGAGCCTTGAATAGTCAAAACATTGATGAAGAAGAAAACAAGCATAGAAATAAACACCCATGACCTTGGAATTGGCAATGAATTTGTGGATACTAAGGCCAAAAACATGAGCAGCAAAAAGAAAAAGAAATAAAGTGGGCATCATCTAAATTCAACAACTTTTGTTTACCAAATGACATTATCAAGAAAGTGAAAATACAGCCTACAGAATATGAGAAAATATTTTGAAATTATGTGTGTATATATGTGTATATATAATATCCAGAATATATAAAGAAGTCCTAAAATTGAACCTTATAAAGACAAACAATACAAATAAAAGTTACCAAATGCCTTATAGGAATATGAAAAGCTTCTTAACATTATTAATCATTAAGCAAAAGAAAATGAATACAACAATGAGGTATAACTTTATGCTTACTAGGGTAGCTATAAAGAGAAAGAGAGAGAGAAAGTGAGAGGAAAGGTGGGCATGAGGACCCTTGAATGTTGCTGGTAGGAATCTAAAATGGCTCCACAGCTGCTGAAAAGAGTTTGGTGACTATTGGTGACTCAAAAATATAATCACAAAATAATCATGACTCATTAATTTCACTGTTATATCTATATCTAAATAAATGGAGAACACATTCAAAGAAATATAGATAAATAGATGCATGTATGTTCATAGAAGAACTATTTATGATAGTCTAAAGTGGAAACAGTCAAAACACCTATCAACTGATGAGTGGATTTTTAAAAATTGTTATAAATACATATATGTAATACTTTGTGCATGCAATATTATGCATCATGTAAAGGATGATTTTTTTCAAAAATATTACTTAAATATTATAAATGTTCTTTACAACTTTTTAATAAACATACCAAGTGAGAATTATGACTTAAAAAGATGAAAAAATGAAATACAAGTAGCACATTTAAAAAAATAAGAAAAGTGTAATAAATAGTGAGCAAAACATTACTTAAGTCACACCATGTACAAAAATTTTGAATTCACTGCTGACACCTAAGAGAAACAATATTGGACAAAAAAATGTGGAATAGGAGAGAAACAAGTGTAAAATGGCACTCCAAATGTAATCCAGTAATAGGAGAGCTGGACTTTATTACATTTCTAAATGAGTTCCGTGATGGTTTCTAAATCTTTCGAATTCAGAAAGTCCTCTGTGTGTCACTTAGAAGAACTTAAAAATTACATTTAGTTATTTTTTCCTTTTGAAGGAAAAAAATAAGCTTCCTACTCTGTGTGCCAGTAAATGGTTTTTTCCCTTTAGAAACTTATTTAGGTTTTGAAAAAGAAAGATGACTCACACAATATAAAGTAAAGTAAAAAATTGTTCCAAATTCTGCCTTGTGATCAGTTTCTTTGAGAGCATCACAATGCATTAACAAAGCGTGGATTTTTAGAAGATCCAGAAGAATCTTTATGAAAATTTTATATCTTTGTTTCTCTTCTTATACATACTGTTTTTCTTGACAAGTCAGAAAATGGAAAAAGGTTTAACCTATATATTTTGAAAAAAAGCAGTTTAGTACAAGACAGAAGTTATCCTGTATTTTGGAGGCCTGATATTGATGATAAATTGACACTGATATACCCAGAGTGTAAATGTCACATCCACCATGAATGATCCTAAGAGTATAGAATCTGCCCTCTGAAACCTCCACTGAAATGACGAATTCTCCTTTGAACCAACATGTTAACATACGTAGCCATGCCCTCCATGCATAGCAGCTGCACTCTGCACTCACTTGTCTTCAAAAACATATCACACCATAAATCTGTTTACCTGTTTTTCTCTACCAGTGAACTTGAGCAATGGCAGGAAACAGATGCCTCTTCTTTACTAGTATTCCAGCATTTATTGTAGATCTCAGAACCACCTCAGCAACTGCTTCTTGAGTTAAATAGAACAACATAGAGAACAATTTATTCCAGTTGAGTAGACAGTGAAATTTTAGATTGTGAAATGAAACGGAATATTTTGCAGCTGTGGCCTCACCAAGTAGTAAAGCATTTAGGGATAACTGCAGGTCAAGACACCTCTACCTGCTGAGATACATAATTTATAAAATAAAAAGGTACACTTATAGCCTCAGAATAATAAAGAGAATGTATATTTTGTGAGTATCTATTTCATAATATGGGTTTGCCTGGTGGCTCAGATGGTAAGGAATCTGCCTGCAATGTGGTAGACATGGGTTCAATCACTGTGTTGGGAAGATCCCGTGGAGGAGGGCATGGCAACCCACTCCACTATTCTTGCCTGGAGAATTCCCATGGGCAGAGGAGCCTTGTGGACTACAATCCACGGGATCACAAAGAGTCAGTCACAACTGAGCAACTATGCACACACATATATTTTGTAATTTAAATATACAACTATTTTGAAAAAGACTCTTGTCAAAGATATTTTCACTTGACCTGTGTGATAGGAACCCACCAGTAATTTTTGTTTCCATAAATTAAAGCCAACATTTTTTAAAGTAGCAACTAAGACATGAATACGGAATACACACAATATTTATCAATTGTTTGCTATCTTATATGAGTGTGGTTCGTGGGGCCCCAAAACAATTGCAATAGTAACATCAAATATCACTGATCACAACAATAATATAAAAATAAGGAAAATTTTGAAATGTTGCCGGAATGACCAAACTATGACAGAGAGACAGAAAGTGAAAAAATGCCACTGAAGCAATGACAACCACAGACTTGCTGGAGGAAAAGTGGCCACACATCCTCAATTTGTTTAAAACACCTCAGGATCTGCAAAATATATACAAAAGTAAAGTAAACTGAAAAGACGTAAACTTGCAAATTCTTTTCCAGGTAAGCACAGGCAGCTAACAGAGGGGGAAAGAAGGAAAGAAAGAAAAAAAAAGTAAGTAAAATAGCAGGTTAGGAAATCTATAGGAATAAATGTGTATGGAATTTTGAGGATTTGGTATGGAAAAAGAGGGGAGAGATAAAAGAGAGATGAACAGTTGCCAAAAAAAGATAATTTTCTTTATCTTTGTAACTACAACCTTGCCAAAGTCTAACTCTGGGATGTTGAGACTTGCATCCCCATCAGGAGACCCCTAATAGCCTGTTTTGTGAAAACATATCTCAACATCTACTTGTCACCCATTTACCAACTAAAGATACAAAAAACCATCCACTAAGAATTTTGATGCTGTCAACAAACACTTGAAAAGCTGTTCAACATCAAAAATTATTAGTCAGTTCAGTCACTCAGTCGTGTCCAACTCTTTGCGACCCCATGAATCGCAGCAGACCAGGCCTCCATGTCCATCATCAACTCCCGGAGTTTACTCAAACTCATGTCCATTGAGTTGGTGATGCCATCCAACCATCTCATCTTCTGTCATCCCCTTCTCCTCCTACAACCAGTCCCTCCCAGCATCAGGGTCTTTTCCAATGAGTCAACTCTTCGCACGAGGTGAACAAAGTATTGGCGTTTCAGCTTCAGCATCAGTCCTTCCAATGAACACCCAGGACTGATCTCCTTTAGGATGGACTAGTTGGATCTCCTTGCAGTCCAAGGGACTCTCAAGAGTCTTCTCCAACACCACAGTTCAAAAGCGCCAATACTTCTGTGTTCAGCTTTCTTTATAGTCCAACTCTCACATCCACACATGACCACTGGAAAAACCATAGCCTTGACTAGATGGACCTTTTCTGGCAAAGTAATGTCTCTGCTTTTTAATATGCTTTCTAGGTTGGTCATAACTTTCCTTCCAAGGAGTAAGCATCTTTTAATTTCATGGCTGCAGTCACCATCTGCAGTGATTTTGGAGCCCCCCAAAATAAAGTCTGACACTGTTTCCACTGTTTCCCCATCTGTTTCCCATGAAGTGATGGGACCAGATACCATGATCTTAGTTTTCTGAATGTTGAGCTTTAAGCCAACTTTTTCACTTTCCTCTTTCACTTTCATCAAGAGGCTTTTTAGTTCCTCTTCACTTTCTGCCATTAGAGTGGTGTCATCTGCATACTTGAGGTTATTGATATTTCTCCTGGCAATCTTGATTCTAGCTTGTGCTTCTTCCAGCCCAGCCTTTCTCATGATGTACTCTACATATAAGTTAAATAAGCAGGGTGACAATATACAACCTTGATGTACTCTTTTTCCAATTTGGAACCAGTATGCTGTTCCATGTCCAGTTCTAACTGTTGCTTCCTGACCTGCATATAAGTTTCTCCAGAGGCAGGTCAGGTGGTCTGGTATTCCTGTCTCTTTCAGAATTTTCCACAGTTTATTGTTATCCACACAGTCGAAGGCTTTGGCAGAGTCAATAAAGCAGAAATAGATGTTTTTCTGAAACTCTCTTGCTTTTTCAATGATCCAGCGGATTTTGGCAATTTGATCTCTGGTTCCTCTGCCTTTTCTAAAACCAGCTTGAACATCTAGAAGTTCACGCTTCACGTATTGCTGAAGCCTGGCTTGGAGAATTTTGAGCATTACTTTACTAGCATGGGAAATGAGTGCAATTGTGAGGGAGTTTGAGCATTCTTTGGTATTGCATTTATTTAGGATTGGAATGACAACTGAACCTTTCCAGTCCTGTGGCCACTGCTTAGCTTTCCAAATGTGCTGGCATATTGAGTGCAGCACTTTCACAGCATCATCTTTCAGGCTTTGAAATAGCTCAACTGGAATTCCATCACCTCCACTAGCTTTGTTCATAGTGATGCTTTCTAAGGCCCACTTGACTTCACATTCCAGGATGTCTGGCTCTAGGTGACTGATCACACCATTGTGGTTATCTGGGTCATGAATATCTTTTTTGTACAGTTGTTCTGTGTATTCTTGCTACCTCTTCTTAATATCTTCTGCTTCTGTTAGGTCCATACCATTTCTGTCCTTTACTGAGCCCATCTTTGAATGAAATGTTCCCTTGGAATGTCTTATTTTCTTGAAGAGATCTCCAGTCTTTCCCATTCTGATTTTTTCCTCTATTTCTTTGCATTGATCGCTAAGGAAGACTTTCTTATATCTCTTTGCTATTCTTTGGAACTCTGCATTCAAATGGGTATATCTTTCCCTTTCTCCTTTGCTTTTCACTTTTCTTCTTTTCACAGCTATTTGTAAGGCCTCCTCAGACAGCCATTTTGCTTTTTTGCATTTCTTTACCATGGGGATGGTCTTGATCCCTATCTCCTGTACAATGTCATGAACCTCCATCCATAGTTCATCAGGCACTCAGTCTATCAGATCTAGTCCCTTAAATCTATTTCTCATTTCCACTGTATAATCATAAGGAATTTGATTTAAGTCATACCTGAATGATCTAGTGATTTTCCCTACTTTCTTCAATTTAAGTCTGAATTTGGCAATAAGGAGTTCATGATCTTTGCCACAGTTAGCTCCCAGTCTTGTTTTTGCTGACTGTATAGAGCTTCTCCATCTTTGGCTGCGAAGAATATAATCAATCTGATTGTAGTGTTGACCATCTGGTGACGTCCATGTGTAGAGTCTTCTCTTGTATAGTTGGAAGAGGGTGTTCGCTATGACCAGTGTGTTCTCTTGGCAAAATTTTATTAGCCTTTGCCCTGCTTCATTATGTACTCCAAGGCCAAATTTGCCTGTTATTCCATGTGTTTCTTGACATCCTACTTTTGCATTCCAGTTCCCTATAATGAAAAGGACATCTTTTTTGGATGTTAGTTCTAAAAGGTCTTGTATGTCTTCATAAAACCATTCAGCTTCAGCTTCTTCAGCATTACTGGTTGGGGCATAGGCTTGGATTACCGTGATGTTGAATGGTTTGCCTTGGAAAGGAACAGAGATCATTCTGTTGTTTTTGAGATTGCATCCAAGTACCGCATTCCAGACTCTTTTTTGACCATGATGACTACTCCATTTCTTCTAAGGGATTCCTGCTCACAGTAGTCAATATAATGGTCATCTGAGTTAAATTCACCCATTCCAATCCATTTTATTTCGCTGATTCCTAGAATGTTGACGTTCACTTTTGCCATCTCCTATTTGACCACTTCCAATTTGCCTTGATTCATGGACCTAACATTCCAGGTTCCTATGCAATATTGCTCTTTATAGCATCAGGCCTTGCTTCTATCACCAGTCACATCCACAACTGTGTATTGTCTTTGCTTTGGCTCCATCCCTTCATTCTTTCTTGAGTTATTTCTCCACTGATCTCCAGCAGCATATTGGGCACCTACCGAGCTGGGGAGTTCCTCTTTCAGTATCCTATCACTTTGCCTTTTCATACTGTTCATAGGGATCTCAAGGCAAGAATACTGAAGTTGTTTGCTATTCCTTTCTCTTGTGGACCACATTCTGTCAGACCTCTCCACCATGACCCATCTGTCTTGGGTGGCCCCACATGGCATGGCTTAGTTTCATTGAGTTAGATAAGACTGTGGTCCTGTGATCAGATGGGCTAGTTTTCTGTGATTATGGTTTCAGTGTGTCTGCCCTCTGATGCCCTCTCGCAACACCTACCATCTTACTTGGGTTTCTCTTACCTTGGACATGGGGTATCTCTTCACGGCTGCTTCAGCTAAGCACAGCCCCTGCACCTTACGTTGGACGAGGGGTATCTCCTCACGGCCCTCCTGACCTTGAACGTGGAGTAGCTACTCTTGGCCCAAGATTACAGTGAGATATCACCTCACACCAGCCAGAATGGCCATCATAAAATAGTCTACAAACAATAAATGCTGGAGTGGGTGAGGAGAAAAGGGAAACCTCTTACACTGTTGGTGGGAATGTAAATTGGCACAGCCACTATGGAGAACAGTATGGACTTTCCTCAGAAAACTAAAAATAGAACTACTATATGACCCAGCAATCCCACTTCTAGGATTATACCCAAAGAAAACATGATTCAAAAAGATACATGCACTATTGCTGCACTATTTACAATAGCCAAGACATGGAAGCGTGAAGTCAGAAAGGGAAAAACAAATACTGTATGATACCACTTATATGTGGAATCTAGAAAAATGATACAGATGAACCTCTTTTCAAAGCAGAAAATAGAGACAAAGACATGAACATCAAATATATGTACACCAGTGGGGAAAGGTAGGAGGTAGGATGAATTGGCAGATTGTGACTGACGTATATACACTGGTGGTGGTGGTTTAGTGCTAAGTTGTGTACAACTCAGACACCATGGACTGTAGCTTGCCAGGCTCCTCTGGCAAGAATACTGGAGTGGGTTGCCATTTCCTTCCCAGCGGATCTTCCTGACCTAGGAATTGAAGCTGGGTCTCCCACATTTCAGGCAGATTCTTTACTGACTGAGCTGAGGGAAGCCTGGATAAAATAAATAACCAATGAGAATACTCTGTCTAGAGTGCAGAACTCTAGTCTGCAGTGACCTAGATGGGCAAGAAATCCAGATGTGGGAGATGAGTGTATATAAATGGCCCATAGATGACAGCATTGTCATGGCAAAGGGCTGGCTTAACTCAATGAAGCTAGAAGCTATGCCTTACAGGGTCACCCAAGATGGACAGGTAAAGGTGAAGAGTTCTGACAAAAGGCAGTCCACTTGAGGAGGAAATGGCAATCCACTCCATTATTCTTGCCTGGAGAACTCCATGAACAGCGTGAAAAGGGAAAATATACGACATTGGAAGATGAGCTTCCCAGGTCAGAAGGTGTCCAAAATGTTACTCTGGAAGAGCAGAGGGCAATTACTAATAGTTCCAGGAAAAAAAAAAAAAAATGCTGCAATGAACAAGGGGATACATATGTCTTTTACAATTTTGGTTTCCTCAGGGTATAACCTAGAGGGATGGGGTGGGCGTGGGGGTGGGTGGGAGATGGGAGGGGTAGATCGGAGGGAGGTTCAAAAGGGAAGGGATGTATGTGTACCTATCCCTGATTCATGTTGAGGTCTGACAGAAAAAACCAAAATTCTATAAAGCAATTATCCTTTAATAAAAAACAAATTAAAAACAAACTAAGAATCAGCTGGGCCAAACCAGTTATGAGGTTCAGCTGTGGATGTATCTGGTGGTGAAAGGAAAGTCCAATGTTATAAGAGCAATACTGCATAAGGACTTGGAATATTAGGTCCATGAATCAAGGTAAATTAGACATGGTCAAGCAGTAGGTGGCAAGAATGAACATCAATGTCTTAGAAATCAGTGAACTAAAATGGATGGGATTGGGTGGATTTGATTCAGATGACCATTATATCTATTACTGTGGGCAAGAATTTCTTAGCAGAAATGGAGTGGCCCTCAGGGTCAACAAGAGTCCAGAATGCAATAGTTGGAAGCAGTCCCTAAAACAACAGAATGTTATTGGTTCCTTTCTAAAGCAAATCATTCAATATCACAGTAATCAAAGCCATTACCCCAACCAGTAATGCTGAAGAAGCTGATCATTTTTATGAAGACCTACAGGACCTTCTAGAACTAGTACCAAAAACTGATGTCCTTTTCATGATAGGAGATTGGAAAGCAAAATTAGGAGGTCAAGAAATACCCAGAATAACAGGCAAGATTGGCGTTGGAGTACAGAATGAAGTAGGGCAAAAGCTAACAGAGTTTTGTCAAGAAAACATATTCGTCACAGCAAGCACCCTTTTACAACTCAAGAGGCAACTCTACAAATGGACATCACCAGATGGTCAATACTGAGATCAGATTGATTATTTTCTTTGTAGCTAAAGATGGAGAAGCTCGATACAGTCAGGAAAAAAAAAAAAAAAAGACCTGGAATTGACTGTAGATCAGATTATGAACTCCTTATTGCAAAATTCAAGCTTAAGTTGAAGAAAGTAGGGAAAATCACTAGGCCATTCAGGTATGACTTAAATCAAATCCTTTATGATTATACAATGGAGGTGAAAAATTGATTGAAGGTATTAAATCTAGTATACAGAATGCCTGAGAAACTATAGACAGAGGTTTGTAACATCGTATAAGAGGCCCTGACTAAAACAATTTCAAAGAAAAAGAAATGCAAGAAGGCAAAGTGTTTTCTAAAGAGCTTTTATAAATAGTCGAGGAAAGAAGAGAAGGGGAAGGGAAGAAAGAAAGGAAAAAATATAGCCAACTGAATTCAAAGTTACAGAGAAGAGCCAGGAAAGATAAGAAAGACTTCAACATGGCCAACACAAAGAAATATGAGAAAACAACAGAATGGGTAAAACTAGAAATCTGTTCAAGAAAGTTGGCAATATCAAGGGAACATTTCATGCAAAGATGGACACTCTAAAGAACAGACATGGTAAGGTCCTAAGAGAAGCATAAGGGATTAAGAAGAGACGGCAAAAATACACAGAAGAACTATACAGAAAAGGTCTCAGTGACCCAGATAACCATGATGGTGTGTGCACTCATCTAGTACTGGACATCTTGGAATGTGAAATCAAGTGGATCTTAGAAAGCATTACTATGAACAAAGCTACTGGAAGTGATGGAATCCCAGCTGAGGTATTTCAAATCCTAAAAGATGATGATGTTAAAGTGTTGCACTCAATATTTCAGCAAATTTGGAAAACTCAGCAGTAGCCACAGCACTGGAAAAGATCAGTTTTTAACCCAATCCCAAAGAAGGGCAATGCCAAAGAATGTTCAAACTACCACATAATTGCACTCATTTCACATGCTTGTAAGGTATGCTCAAAATCCTTAAATCTAGGCTTCAGTAGTATGTAAACCATGAAATCCCAGGTGTATAAGCTGGGTTTCAAAGGGGCAGAGTAACCAGATATCAAGTTGTCAACAATCATTGGATCAAGGAGAAAGCAAAGGAACTCCAGAAAAACATACATTTCTGCCTCACTGACTACACTATAGCCTTTAACAGAGTGATCACAACAAACTGTGGAAAATTCCTATAGAGATGAGAGGACCAGACCACTCTACCTGTCTCCTGAGAAATCTGCATGCAGGTCAAGAAGGAGCAACTGACTGGTTCAAAATTGGGAAAGGTGTAGAAGGCTGTATGTTGTCACTCTGTTTATTTAAATTTTATTCAGAGTACCTCATGTGAAATACCAGACTGGATGAATCACAAGCTGGAATCAGTATTACTGGGAGAAATATCAAAAACATTAGATATGCAGATAATACCACTTTAATGCCAAAAAGTGAAGAGGAAATAAAGAGCTTCCTGATAAAGATGAAAGAGGATTGTGAAAAAGCTGGTTTGAAACTCAGCATTCAAAAAAGTAAGATCATGACATCCAGCCCAACCACTTCATGGCAAATAGAAGGGCAATGAGTGGAAGCAGTAAGAGATTTTATTTTCTTGGGCTCCAAATTCATTGTGGATGGTGACTGCAGCAGTGAAATTAAAAGAAGCTTGCTCCTTGGAAGGAAAGCTATGACAGACTGAGACAGCATATTAAAAAGCAGAGGCATCACTTTGCTGACAAAGGTCCCTGTAGTCAAGGATATGGTTTTTCCAGTAGTCATATACAAATGTCAGAGATGGGCCATAAAGAAAGCTGGGCACCAAAGAATCGATGCTTTAGAATTGTGGTGCTGGAAAAGACTCAAGAATTCCTTAGACTGCAAAGATCAAACCAGTCAATCCCAAAGGAAATCAACTCCGAATATTTATTGGAAGGACTGATGCTGAATATGAAATTCCAATACTTTGGCCCCCTGATGCAAAGAGCCAATTTATTGGGAAAGACCCTGATGCTGGGAAAGACTGAAGTCAAAAGGAGAAGGGGACAGCAGAGGATGAGATGATTAAATAACATCAGTGACTCAAAGGACGTGAATTTGAGCAAAGTCCGGGAGATTGTGGAGAAAAAGGGCCCGGTGTGCTACAGTTCATGGGGCCCCAAAATGTTGGACGGACTTAGAGGCTAAAGACGATGCCTGATTCACTCTGCTATGCAGCAGAAACTAACACAGCATTGGAAAACAGCTGCGTGTTACGTGCTAAGCTGCTTCAGCGGTGTCTGACCCTATGGTCTATGGCCTGCCAGACTCCTCTGTCTTTGGGGAATTCTCCAAGCAAGAATACTGGGGTGCATTGCCATGTGCTCCTCCAGGGGATCTTCCCAACCCAGGGATCGAAGCCGCATATCTTATAATCCAGTAAAAATTAATTAAAAAAAAATTTCACTGCTCTAAGAAAAACTGTTCACTAGTAGGAAAACACAAGGAAATATATTTCCATAAATAGTACATGCACATAAAATAAAAATTAAAAAATGACATTTATACCCCCAAAATAAATGCCATCTCTCTGACTTATTTTTCTCCCTATGAAGTGTTAAATTCTCTTATAGTAACACATGGCATTGAAAAGGAGTCTGCAGACTCTGGCCCCTCTCTGATAATTATGGCTTTTACCAGGCAGTTTTTTTTTTTTTTTTTTTTTTTAATATCAGCTACTAGTTTGTGCTAAATGATGACTTTTACTAGATTGTTTTTTATCTCAGTTACCAAAGTGTAACATACAATAAGATGCATATGAAGCATTCAAGATTATTGAAAATGTAATCAGTGTTCTCTTGCCCCTGGCCTTCCACGAGAGCAGAGAACTGAAACCCTGCCTTGGGGAGACACAAATACAACTCAAGGAAGGCTTAAAAGTAGTTTTATTTATGTAAAGTTATTATAACTGATTTCATTTGCTACCAAAACATCATTTGTTTCATATCTTGCTCATTTCTGGTTGCTCAGAATACAAATTAATTCCCTGTGGAAAAAGGCTGATGTTATTTAATACTGAGCACCCATTAATAAATCACATTAGGATACCTAATTAATTATCTAGCTCATTCGGGGGGTGTAATAAAATTATCTACTTTTAAATGTCCTTTGGGGAAATATGAGTATAACTCTACCACATTTTTAATGGCTGTCAGTATTAGAGTTAATCATTTAAAAGTTCTATTTTTTTCCTATATCACACAATAAAAGAGGTTTTAAAAATCTTAATATTTTGTAAACTTAGAATTTAAGATATTAATAGATTACCAAAAAAGCGGGAAGACTTGACTATGTTCAAAAGTTGGAAAGAGAATATCTTGACTCTATCAAAATTTCCAGTGTTGGTTACTATGTTTTGTTTGTTTGTTTGTTTGTTTTTGTTACTATGGTTATTCACAGCTTTTCCTCATTGCATGATGTGTTTACCTAGCTAAATAAGAGTGAAATAAATGGATTATTCTACTTTTCATAAGGTGCAAAACTCTTGTTTGCTGTTTTCTCAAAGCAGTAATTCTGTGTATTGTATATAAACAACAATAAGTAGAATCCAATTTTGCAAATAAACTAGAAACACTTCTGATTCGAGTTTCTTAGCTGCCCTCTTTTATCCTCAGTAACAGCTCATCCTGGATTCCAATACAGCCTCTTCTACCCAACCTTCCAAATTTCACCATGAATCTCTTCCACGTTTTCTTTGCTGAGAGACCCTGAGCTGGGGAAGAACTCCTGGAGAAATTAAACAACCAGTCTATTCTTATACATTCTTTTTGCCTTTTCCTGTCTTTCCTCTTCTCAGGCTCCCACTATGGTACTGTGATATGCTTGATGGCATCCCACAGAATTCTGTTGTGTTCATTTTTTCTTTATTCTTTTTCCCTTATATTTTTCAGATTGGTTGATCTCTGTTGATGTATCTTGAAGTTTACTGATTTTTTCCTTCTAATTTGTCAAAGCCCCTATTGTGATTTTTTTTTTTTCAGTATTGTATGTTTCAATTTTTAGAATTTCTGGTTGTTTCTTTTCAAAGTAATCTCTCTATTTTTATTTATATTCTGTATTTGGGGACACTTATTTTTTATATTTCTCTTTGGTTAGTTAGACACAATTTCCTTTGGCTATTTGGATGTATATAATATAATTCATTTTTAATACTGTTCATACTGTTCACAGGATTCTCAAGGCAAGAACACTGAAGTGATTTGCCATTCCCTTCTCCAGTGGACCACATTCTGTCAGACCTCTGCACCATGACCCCTCTATCTTTGGTGGCCCTACAAAGCATGGCTTAGTTTCATTGAGTTAGACAAGGCTGTGGTCCCTGTAACCAGACTGGCTAGTTGTTTGTGACTGTGGTTTCAGTCTGTCTGCCCCCTGAGGCCTTCTCTCAGTACCTACCATATTACCTGGGTTTCTCTGCCTTGGCTGTGGGTATCTCTTCACGGCTGCTCCAGCAAAGCACTGCTGCTGCTCCTTACCTTGGATGTGGGATAGCTCCCCTCGGCCTCTGCCCTGACCTTGGGCATGGGCTAGCTCTTCTTGGCCATTGCCCCTGAGCTTGGGTGAGGGGTAGCTCCTCGTGGCTGCCGCCGCTGATCATGGACCTGGGGTAGCTCCTCTCTGCCACTCCTGCACCATCATGCAGCCGCCACTCCTGACCTCACCTAGAGCCAGATATCCTGGAATGTGAAGCCAAGTGGGCCTTAAGAAGCATCACTATGAACAAAGCTAGTGGAGGTGATGGAATTCCAGTTAAGCTATTTCAACTCCTAAAAGATGATGCTGTGAAAGTGCTGCACTCAATATGTCATCAGTGGCCGCAGGACTGGAGAAGGTCAGTTTTCATTCCAATCACAAAGAAAGGCAACGCCAAAGAATGCTCAAACTACCACACAATTGCACTCATCTCACAGGCTAGTAAAGTAATGCTCAAAATTCTCCAAGCCAGGCTTCAGCAATACATGAAGCGTGAACTTCCAGATGTTCAAGCTGGTTTTAGAAAAGGCAGAGGAACCAGAGATCAAATTGCCAAAATCCGCTGGATCATCGAAAAAGCAAGAGAGTTCCAGAAAAACATCTATTTCTGCTTTATTGACTCTGCCAAAGCCTTTGACTGTGTGGATCTTAATAAACTGGAAAATTCTGAAAGACATGGGAATACCAGATCACCTGACTTGCCTCATGAGAAACCTGTATGCAGGTCAGGAAGCAACAGTTAGAACTGGACATGGAAAAACAGACTGGTTCCAAATAGGAAAAGGAGTACATCAAGTCTGTATATTCTCACGCTGCTAATTTAACTTATATACAGAGTACATCATGAGAAATGCTGGTCTGGATGAAGCACAAGCTGGATTCAAGATTGCCAGGAGAAATATCAATAACCTCAGGTATGCAGATGACACCACCCTTATGGCAGAAAGTGAAGAGGAACTAAAGAGCCTCTTGATGAAAGTGAAAGAGGAGAGTGAAAATGCTGGATTAAAGCTCGACATTCAGAAAACTAAGATCATGGCATCTGGTCCCATCACTTAAAGGCAAATAGATGGGGAAGGAGTGGAAACAGTGGCTGACTTCATTTTTGGGGGGGAGCTCCATGGGGTCGCAAAGAGTTGGACATGACTGAGAGACTGAACTGACTGACTAATATAATTCATTTATAGTCTCTTTCTATTAAGTTCTTTTTTTTTTTTTACTTTCTGAGGGACAATTTCTGTTAATAGATTTTGTTTTTTCTGTTTGACCTACAACTTGCAGTTCTCTATGTGTATTTGTATATCTCATAACTTTTGTTGAAACCTAAACCTTCTATAAAATATTGTGAATTAAATATGGAAATAAAGTTCTTCCCTCACCCCAGGAATTGTTCCTGTTACTCTTTTCTGTTGATGCTGTTACTGACACTGTAGTTTGTTTAGTGGATCCCTTCAGTTGAATTCAGTTGGTCAGTCTTGTCTGACTCTTTGCCACCCCATGGACTGCAGCATACCAGGCTTTCCTGTCGATCACTAACTCCCGCAGCTTGCTCAAACTCATGTCTGTCAAATCAATGATATCATCCAACCATCTCATCCTCTGTTGTCCCCTTCTCCTCCTGTCTTCAATCTTTTCCAGCATCAGGGTCTTTTCCAATGAGTCAGTAGTTTACATCAGGTGGCCAACATATTGGAGCTTCAGCTTCAGCATCAGTCTTCCCAATGAATATTCAGGACTGATTTACTTTAGCATGGACTCCTTTGCAGTCCAAGGGGCTCTCAGGAGTCATCTCCAACACCACAGTTCAAGAGCATCAATTCTTCCATGCTCAGCTTTCTTTATGATCCAACTCTTACATCCATATGTGACCACTGGAAAACTCATAGCTTTGACTAGATGGACTTTTGCCAACAAAGTAATGTCTGCTTTTAATATGCTTTGTAAGTTGACAGAGCTTTATTCCAAGAAGCAAGCGTCTTTTAATTTCACGGCTGTAGTCACCATCTGCAGTGATTTTGAAGCCCAAGAAAATAAAGTCTCTCACTGTTTCCACTGTTTCCCCATCTATTTACCATGAAGTGATGGGACCAGAAACCATGATCTGTGTTTTTTGGGTTTTGAGTTTCAAGACAGCTTCTTCACTCTCCTCTTCCACTTTCATCAAGAGGCTCTTCCGTTCCTCTTCACTCTCTGCCATAAGGGTGGTGTCATCTGCATATCTGAGGTTATTGATATTTCTCCTGGCAATCTTGAACCCAGCTTGTGCTTCATCCAGCCCTGTGTTTCACATGATATACTCTGCATATAAGTAAAATAAGCAGGGTGACAATATACAGCCTTGTTGTATTTGTTTCCCAATTTGGAACCAGTCTGTTGTTCCATGTCTGGCTCTAACTGTTGCTTCTTGACCTGCGTATAGATTTCTCATGAGTTAGGTAAAGTGGGCAGGTGTTCCCACCTCTTGAAGGATTTCCCACAGTTTGTTGTGATCCACACAGTCAAAGCAGAAGCAGATGTTTTTCTGGAACTCTCCTGCTTTTTTATGATCCAATGGATGTTGGCAATTTGATCTCTCTTTCCTCTTCCTTTTCTAAATCCAGCTTGAACATCTGGAAATTCTTGGTCCATATACTGTTGAAGCCTCACTTGTGGAATTTTGAGCATTACTGTGCTAGTGAGTGCAATTGTGTGGTAGTTTGAACATTCTTTGGCATTGCCTTTCTGTGGGACCAGAATGAAAACTGACCATTTCCAGTCCTGTGGTCACTGCTGAGCTGGCCAAATTTGCTGGCATACTGAGTGGAGCACTTTCACAGCACCATCTTTTAGGACTTGAAATAGCTCAGCTGGAATTTCATCACTTCCAGTAGCTTTGTTTGCAGTGATGCTTCCTAAGGCCATTTGGCTTCACATTCCAGGATATCTGGTTCTAGGTGAGTGATCACACCATCGTGGTTATCTGGGTCATGAAGATCTTTTTTGTATAGTTCTTCTGTGTATTATTGCCACTTCTTAATATCTTCCACTTCTGTTATATCCATGACATTTATGTCCTTTATTGAGCTCGTCTGTGCATAAAGTGTTCCTTTTGTGTCTCTAATTTTCTTTAAGAGATCTCTAGTCTTTCCCATTCTATTGTTTTCCTCTATTCCTTTACATTTATCACTGTGGAAGGCTTTCTTATCTCTCCTTGCTCTTCTTTGGAACTCTACATTCAAATGGGTATGTCTTTCCTTTTCTCCTTTGTTTTTAGATTCTCTTCTTTTCTCAGCTATTTGTAAGGCCTCATCAGACAACCATTTGCCTTTTGCATTTCTTTTTCCTGGGGATGGTCTTGATCCCTGCCTCCTGTACAATGTCGTGAACCTCCATCCATAAGTCATCAGGCACTCTGTCTATCAGATCTAATTCCTTGAATCCACTGTATATTCATAAGGGATTAGATTTAAGTCATACCTGAATGGTCTAGTGGTTTTCCTTACTTTCTTCTATTTCAGCCAGAATTTCACAATAAGGACTTCATGATCTGAGCCACAGTCAGCTCCCAGTGTTGTTTTACTGACTCTATGGATTTTCTCCACCTTTGGCTGCAAAGACTATAATCAATCTGATTTCAGTATTGACCATCTGGTGATGTTCATGTGTAGACTCTTCTCTTGTGTTGTTGGATGATGATGTTTGCTATGATCAGTGTATTCTGTTGGCAAAACTCTGTTAGCCTTTGCCCTGCTTCATTTTGTACTCTATGGCCTAATTTGCCTGTTATTCCAGGTATTTCTTGACTTCCTACTTTTTCATTCCACTCTCCTATGATGAAAAGGACACCTTTTTTCTTTCTTTCTTTCTTTTTTTTTTTTTTTTTTTTTTTGATGTTAGTTCTAGAAACTCTTGTAGGTCTTCATTGAACCATTCAACTTCAGCTTCTTCAACATTAGTGGTTGGGCATAGGCTAGGATTACTGTAATATTGAATGATTTGCTTTGGAAATGAAGAGAGATCATTTTGTCATTTTTGAGATTGCACCCAAGTACTTCATCTTGGTCTCTTTGGTTTACTATGAGGGCTATTCCATTTCTTCTAAGGGATTCTTATGCACAGTAGTATATATAATAGTCATCTGAATTAAATTCACCCATTGTGATCCATTTTAGTTCACTGGTTCTGAAAATGTTAATGTCCATTCTTATCATCTCATGTCTGACCACTTCCAATATGTCTTGATTCATGGACCTAATATTCCAGGCTCCTATGCAATATTGTTCTTCCATCACCAGTCACATCCACAACTGGGCATTGTTTTTGCTTTGGTTCCATCTCTTCATTCTTCCTGGAGTTATTTCTCTGTTCTTCTCAAGTTTAGTGGATATACTGATTCAATTCTATAATACATGTAGTCTTAAACATGTGTGGCCATTGAAATTTCTGCTCAGTTATCTTAATGGTCAGAGACAGATTTCCTTAAGCTGTTGGAAGCAGTGAGTTTCCCTGCCTTTGACGAGGAGTTCTGAGTGCATTTTGGGACACACCTTCACCTAAGATAGAGGCAGTTTACCACTCAGGCTCAACCTTCACTCTCTATTTGCACAGAAACTCAGCACCGCAGTGAAAGCAAATGCTTAGATCTCTGCTAGTTTTTTAATTGGTAGACATACGTCTTATACATGTATGTGGCTTTCTAGATTATAAGGAATTCATCACAAACATTCCAATTTCCTATGAATAGCTCCTTGCTCAAGTTTTAAGCATTTTGGTTAACCTATGGTTTTTCTCGACTGTTATGCCCTTCCTCATGCATGTGTGAAGTTAAGATTTCTTTTATAATTGCTGACAAACATTCCTGTAAAAAGACTTTTCTCATTGAGCAAGTTCCAAGTAAGGTCTGATAAAGGAAATCTTGAAAATGTGCTCTTCCAGTGAATCACCATCCAGGCTAAATAATGACAATTCTCTGAGATGAGGCTATTAAGGGGCTAAAAATTCACTTTTTTCTTATTCTGGTCAGCTGCTGCTGGTTTTAACATGGATACAATTGTTGGTTTGCAAGGTTACCCTGCAGCTGAAAAGAGGAGTATGGAAAGACAATTTAAAATACTATTACCCTACTCTCCTTACCAAGATTTAGCTGTTTTTCTTGAACAAATGCTGCAAGCCTGTAGTTGACATTTTCAATTAACATTCTGCAGGCTCTTGTACTCATGAAATGTTCCTACCCAGGGATTTGTGTGCACACATACGTGCACAGTAATCTGCATGCATGGTTCTCCATCTATCCATCATTCATTCATTGGTTCTTCTTTTTTACAACAAGACAACAGCAGAATCTGATCAGTCAGGCCCCAGGTTCATAGCAAGTGGGCCTAGGCTTCCAGCGGCCCAGAATTTAGGCTTTAGCCTTTACTCAGGGGACTCCAAGGACAACATACTTTTCTGAGAAAATAGAGGCTGGGGCTAAATGAGCAATTCGTGTTTAAGGCTCTGACCTCAACTGGTTAGGGAAAGTCTAAACTTCAGCCCGTGAGTACCCTGAGACAGACAAAAAAATCAGACAAATGTCAAAATGTTAGATTGCCTAAATGCTGTTTACCATTTTGCAATTTCTTCATTGTTTTTAAGAAGAGATTTTCTGGAGGTCTTTATCATTTCCACTTATATTCCTGCAGGATATAATTATAAAGAAGTGAAAAGAGAAAGCAATAAAGGTGAAGGCATCTGCCCAGGTGCAAGCATAAAAACAGGAATTAACATAGAATATGCTAATTAATGTATCAATTAGTTGAGCAGAAGCAGTGGGAACTTGTGGGATAATTAGGGTAAGTTGGCTGTAGTCAGTGTTGAGGGTTTTGAAAGACAAGAATGGGGAGTCTGGTTATCAAACAAAAACAATAGGAATCTCTCTTTTTTGTTGTTTATAAGAATTCCATTCAAGCAATCTCATTATGAAATCCCAACATCCAGTCTCTCACATATAGTGAATTAGATCACTTCTAGCGAACAGGCTTTCTTGGTAAATTAAAAGCAAAATACCATCTATTGTTCCATGATTGTTTCCTCATGTTCATTAAAAACAAAGGTCATTAGTAAGTAAGTAAAGTCGCTCAGTCGTGTCCATCTCTTTGAGACCCCATGGACTGTAGCCTACTAGGCTCCTCCCATGGGATTTTCCAGGGGAGTGGGTTGCCATTTCCTTCTCCAGAGGATCTTCCCCACCCAGGGATCAAACCTGGGTCTCCCGTGTTGTAGGCAGACGCTTTACCATCTGAGCCACCAGGAAAGTCTTATTTGAGATGTTTTATTCAAGACAGACAGGTTGTATTGAGGTAACAGTAACAATAGCAACAACAAAAATAGTAAAAAGAGGGAATTTGATTTGGTCAGGGGAGCGTGTAATTTCCTCGGTTCTGTCTCCTCACAACAAAAATGTGAAGCAATGGACCAGCATTACAGCTCTTGGATGGACCAGTGTTACAGTTCCGTGTTACAGCTCAGTTTTATTTAGAAAATGAAGGAAATTACATCCTTGAGGAGTGAGGGCATGCAGACCCAAAAGATGTGAAGAGAGAGAGAGAGACCCCGGCCCTTTGGTTCCTCTTTTTATATGTTTTTTTCCTCTCCCTGGACCTGCCCTATGTAAATTGGGCTAGCCAGGAGTGCTGTTTGTTCTACCTGAGATCCTCAATCCGGTCCTCAGAACATCCTTTCCTCTATTTTCGTAGGCTTTTCCCTTTCTTGTCTTTTAGCCACAGCCATTCTGGACTCCTTTTTCCTGTTGTAATTACCTAACAATTTGATCCTTATTCATGTTATATGACCCTCATGTTTTAGGAAGTCTATTTTGCTATCATCTTGAAGTTCTTCAGTTTCTTCCATAGTGAGAAGAGAGCTCTCCAGAAAGCCTTTTGCCAGTAATTATATGATGTTTGTCACAGTCACTGAAGACTCTTTGACCCAAACTGGTCACATAGTTTCACCCTCACGTGATCTCTGAGCCATGCAATGCTCTCATCTACCAGGGAGGCAAGGAGATTGTCTAATGTAGTTGCCCCAAGCTTCTCAGGCACGCACACTTCCAGGCCCTGATTTTAGGAAGACTCTTATGTTAACTTTATAGTAATGGCTATTGTAAAACAGATCGCCTTGATACTTTTATTCCTATTACACCTTTGGGACACGTTCTATGGGGAAATTTACTGACAGCTTAAACACTGAAATCCTTGGTTTACTATGGCTGAGAATTTAACATCTGTTCAGCAAATATATATCTGTACATTTTCACCAGTGTAGACAAGGATTTAAACCATAAACCTTTTTATGCAGAAAATGCTATAATATTTCCTCCTCTGAGAAAAAGATAAAGTTGTTTTCTTTCTTGAAAATGGAAGTAAAGCATAACAAACAAACAGAAAACATGGAGATCGCAACAAAAGTCAAACAGCTCTATTTACAATAAAGAATGAAGATACAATTTAGTAAAGCAAAAAAGAAGTAGTATTTGACTTGTGTCTCTGTGGTGGTAGGGAACATATTTTAAAAATTAAGTAGAATGAAGTAGTCTCACTCTTAACTCTATGCCCAACTTTATAGCTCCATCAATGCCCTTCAAAACATACATAAAAGTCCAAACTAAATTCTACCCTTGGAACAACCAAGAAACAATGGCAAACTATCCCAGTTTTTCCAAACAATGTGATCTTGGTTTAAATATTTGGTAGCATTTACAAAATGGGCTTCCCTGGTGGCTCAGAAGGTAAAACATTTGCCTGAAATGCAGGAGACTGAGGTTCAATCCCTGGGTTGGGAAGATCCCCTGGAGTAGGAAATGGCAACCCACTCCATTATTCTTGCCTAGAGAATCCCATGGACAAAGGAGCCCAGTGAGCTACAGTCTATAGGGTCACAAAGAGTCAGACACAACTGAGTGACTTGACTTCACTTCACAAAACAAATGAAGACTCAAGGATGATAAAGGAAAAATCCATGTGGTAAAAATGGCTCAAAACACAACTTTTACTGAGGCTCTCTTCTGTCCATGACATTTGTTAGGCTTTGGACACTTTAAATTGCTGGATGAGGTATTCTTTTCTTTCAAGTCCAAGTTTCCTTTATTTGTTACTGAGACCAACAGTTGTCCCCACATTCTCTTCTTCTGTTTTAGGAGCAGGACTCTAAATTGAAAGTATGCACACTGTTACCAAATAAGGAGTCAGCCTCTGGAGGAAGGCATGGCAACCCACTCCAGTATTCTTGTCTGGAGAATCCCATGGACAGAGGAGCCTGGTGGGCTACAGTCCAGAGAGTTACAAAGAGTGGGACACAACTGAAGCAGTGACTTAGCACACACACACACACACACACACACACACACACACACACTCACACACACACACAACCCTATAGAATACCTAGGTGTGGTGCTATGACTCAGGTCTGATGGATGAGAGTTATAACTAGAGAGTTATATAAAGTTCTCAAGAAAGCTCTTTAAAAAGAGGAAGAATGGTGCATAGTTGATTTCCCCCCCCCCCCATTTCCTCTCATTTCATTTTTAACACAATAGGTACGAAAATTTAAATTCTTGTACCAACTTTGAACTATAAGGTGACCTCATAGCTGGAAACAGCCTACAGAATGGCTAAGAGAAAGAGAAAAGGAATAGATCTCTGATGAAATCATTGTTAAACCCACATTTGTGTGCGAGATCCACAGTGAGGCCAAACAATCTGAAATGTTAGAGTCTGAAGCACAGACAGGTTTATTGAAAGACCAAGTAAGGAGAATCGGTGGCTTGTGCTCAAGAGACCTGAACTCCCTGATGGGTTTCAAGGAAACGTTTTTAAAGGCAATTTGGGGGAAAAGGCTGCAGGATATGTGACTTGTCTTCTAACTGGTTGGTGGTGAAGTAACAGGATGATCCTATATGAATCTCAATCATCAGCCCTCTGATTCCAACCAGTCTGAGTACTATGTCTCATGGTCATCAAGTAGTTAAGTTTTTCCATCTGCTGAGGATTTTAGTATCTGCAAAACAACTCAGGTATGTGGTTCAGAAATTGTTATCTATGTCCTTCAGAGAGGAGCTAAAGACTCTGTAGCTATTATATAGCTGATTTAGTACTTATTTCAAAAAAATAAACATTAAACATTTTACTAGTTTTCCTGGCCCAACTGCTGTTTTTCTTACCACATATTCACTTTTTTTCAGTTATTAACTCTTGAGCCAGGCTCACGGGAGGCCTGCAGAGCTAAAGATGTTATACAAGCAAGAAGCAGACAAAGGACATCAAGAGGCCTTTCCTGGGAAGGCTCCATAGGGTCTTGCTTGATTACAACTTCTTGAATCTATTATATTAGTTATTAACTCTAATTTTGAAATTCTTATGTGAATAGAAAACAATCTCTTTGCCAATACCCTCAAATATTTAGTTCAAAGAAGATGAGTGTGGTACTTTCCTAGTATATATCTAAACATACTAAAGATTTCACACTGCTGTCCAAGCCAGAAATCTAGAGTCAACATTGATTATTTTCTATCCCTCACTCACATCACCTAACTGATCAACAAGTTACTCTTTTCTATTGTCAAACTGTTGGTAATCCATTCCTATTTTTAGAGTTAATATCATTTCTCACTTGACCATATCAGTGATTTTCTTTGCACTCCTGTTTATTCTGAATACCCCCACTACCAACACAGTCAAATTTCTGAAATAAAAATTTCTATGCCTGTGCCTGTGGATAATTTTTAATTGACTTCTATAGTATAAATCTAGATTCTTGATCATGACATAGACTGCTTTTCTTAAACTGGCCCTTAGATAAGCCAGTGTGTGTTCATCTTCTAGAAAGACTCTTTTTTGTTTCCCATCTCATCCACATAGAAGCACTTGACGTTTCCAAAATGTATAATTTTCCTTCTTTCTTATGGTGATGTCTTTGCCTATTTTGTACTCTGTGCCTGGAATGCCCTCTCCAATCTGACAGACTGCCCTCCAATGTGCAAGAAAAAAATTACCCACCCTATAATATACTACATTTTGTCTATTCCCTGGCAACTTTTACATACCTCCATTATCACACTAATTAAAGGCATACCTCCTTCTGTTGCACATTGCTTTATTGCATTCCACAGATTAGTATTTTAACAAATTAAATGTTTGTGGCAACCCTACCACAAGCAAGTCTATTGGCGCCATTTTTTCAATAGCATTTGCTTACTTCATGTCTCTGTATCACATTTTGATAATCCTTGTAATAGTTCAAGGTTTTTCATCATTATTATATTTCTTATGGATATCTATGACCAGCGATTTTTTTATGTCTCTACTGTAGTTGTTTTGAGGCCCTGTGAACCACATTCACGTAAGATGGAAAACTTAACTTATGAATGTATGTATTTTGACTGCTCCAACAACCAGCAGTTTCCCATTGATCTCCCTCTGCTCTGGCATCCTATTTCCTGAGACAAAATGATACTGAAATAGGGCCAGTTAATAACCCTATGATGACCTATAAGTGCTCAAGTGAAAGGAAGGGGTCACACTTGTCTCATTTTAAATCAAAAGATAGAAATTATTAAGCTTAGTGAGGAAGGGATGCCAAAAGTTGAGACAGGCCAAAAACTAGGCCTCTTGTACCAAACAGCTAGCCAAGCTGTGAATGCAATGGAAAAGTTCTTAAAGTAAACTAAAAGTGCTACTCCAGTGAACACAAAAATAAGAGAGCAAAAAACTTCATTGCTGATATGGAGAAAGTATTAGTAGTCTGAATAGATCAAATAAGCCACAAGATTCCCATAAAACAAAGCCTAATTCAGAGCAAGGCCCTAACACTCTTTAACTCTATGAAGATTGAAAGAGAACAGGAAGCTGTGGAAGTAAAGTTTGAAACTAGCAGATGTTGGTTCATGAGATTTAAGGAAAGAAGCTGTCTCTGAAACATAAAAGCAGAAGGTGAAGCAGCAAATGCTGACGCATTAATAGAAACTGTAGCAAGTTATCCAGAAGATTCAGCTAAGATATCTAATGAAGAGTGCTCCATTACAAACAGATTTTCACTATAGACAAAATAGGAAATAATGTGGCCAGTTTGTCCTTCTATCTGGACCACAAAAGCATCTTCTACATCAGCAATCAGTTTTTCTTTCTTATCACTCATGTGTTCACTGGAGTAGCACTTAATTTTCTTAGAGTGGAAGAAGATGATGTCAACGACTTTCATTGCTACAGAGAAGTCAATGCCTGATTTCAAAGCTTCAAAGGACAGGCTAATTCTCTTGTTAGGGGCTGATGCAGCTGATGACTTTAAATGGAACCCAAAGCTCATTTAGCTTTCTGAAAATTCTGGAGCCCCTAAGAATTACGCTTAAACTACTCTGGCAGTGCTCTATAAATGGAACAAAAAATTCAGGACAATAGCACATCTGTTGACAGCATGGTTTCCTGAATATTTTAAGCCCACTATTGAGATCTGATTCTCAGGAAAAAAAAAAAAAAATGATTCTTTTCAAAATATTATATATTGTATCTGGGAACCCAAAATCTCTAGTGGAGATGCAAATACATTTCACAAGGACTTAGTTGCCAAATGTAAGTATTCCTCTAATGCATATTGGCAAAGTAAATTGAAGAACTTCTAGAAAGGATTCCACATTCTAGGTGTCATTAAGGACATTTATGATTCTTGGGAAGAGGTGAGCATATTAACAGGATTTTGGAAGAAACTGATTCTAACTCTCATGGATGGCTTGAGGGTTCAAGGCTTCAGTGGAGGAAATAATTGCAGATGTGGGGAAACTAGCAGGAGAACTATAATTAGAAGTGGGACCTAGAGATGTGACTAAATTAATGATAAAGCTCTAACAAAAAGGAACTACTTCTTATGAAAGAGCCAAGAAAGTTGTTTCTGGTAATAGAAACTGCTCTTGCTGAAAATGTTGAAAATATTGTTGAAATGATAACAAAGTTGAGACTATAGCATAAACTTAGTTGAAAAAGCAGTAGCAGAGTTGAGGAGACTTGACTTCAATTTGAAAAAAAAGTTCTTCTTGGGCACTATCCTGTCAAACAATGGTGCATGCTACAGAGATATTGCTCATGGGAGAAAAAGTCAATAAATGTGACAAACTTTGTTATTGTTGTATTTTAAGAAATTGCCACAACCACCCTAAGCTTCGGCAATCACTACCCTGATCATTTAGAATCCATCAACATCAAAACAAGACTCTCTAGCAGCAAAAGATTATAACTTGCTGAAGACTCAGATGATGGTTACCTGTTTTTTCCCCTCAACAATAAGGTATTTTTGAGTTAATTTGTGTGTACTATTTTTGTGTATATTTACCTAATCTTTATGTATATTTATGTTAATGTGTGTATACTCATAATACTATTGCACATTCAATAGAGACTACCGTAGAGTGTAAGCTTCTTTGGTGGCTCCGATGGTGAAGAATCTGCCTGAAATGTGGGAGACCCAGGTTTTATCCCTGGATTGGTAGGATCCCCTGGAAAAGGTTATGGCTACTCACTCCAATATCCTTTCCTGGAGAAGTCTATGGCAGAGGATCCTGGTGGGTTATAGTCCATGGAGTTGCAAAGGGTCCGACATGACTGAGTAACACTTTCACTTCTCACCTTTTATATGTACTGAGAAACAGAAAACTTGGATGACTCACTTTACGGTGATATTCGCTTTAACGCAGTGTCCGCAATTGAACCTGCTATGTGCCTGAGGTGTGCCTAGGTGTTATGTCCATTTCCAACTCATCAGGTATATGAGACACATTTATCTCCAGTATTCTTACTATGCACCACTCTGCTTCCCAGGTGATAGATGTTCATTACATATATAACAAGGATATTCAATCCTTGATCCATAGCTCAATCACAGCAATAAGCTATGGTTTTTCAGAGGCTATGGCACTTTAAACCCTTCATTCATAGAAAAGTGACACCAGAATGCCTTAAATATGATACTTGATCTACTGACACTCTAGACTCAGTTGCCTATACCTTTTTGATTCACTATTCTCTTTGGGTGTTTCTGGCTTTGTGTTCCTCCCATCACAACAGGGAACAACTGCACTTGATGTCTACACCATCCTTACATTATTTCTTAGATAATAAAACTTGATAGCTAAGATGGGACAATACTTTGTTTCCAACCCTCAACAAAAAGGATAAATACATTGTATTGTCAAAATGCATTGCCTTTCTTTTCTAGAACATAAAGAAAACAAATTCAAGCTGAACAGAAACATAATTTTATTTTCCACAGTGCCTTCTCAAAAAAACCAAACAAACAAATAAAACCTCAAATTGCCTTTTAAAAGTAATTATATGAATAAGATAAAAAATGGATGACTGAGGTAAAACAATTATCAGTCAGTTCAGTCACTCAGTCGTGTTCAACTCTTTGCAACCCCATGGACTGCAGCATGCCAGGCTTCCCTGTCCATCACCAACTCTGGGAGCTTACTCAAACTCATGTCCATTGAGTCAGTCATGCCATCCAACCACCTCACCCTCTGTCGGCCCCTTCTCCTCCTACCTTCAATCTTTCCCAGCATCAGGGTCTTTTCCAATGAGTCAGTTCTTCACATCAAGTGGCCAAAGTATTGGAGTTTCAGCTTCAACATCAGTCCTCCCAATGAACACCCAGGACTGATCTCCTTTAGGATGGACTGGTTGGATCTCCTTGCAGTTCAAGGGACTCTCAAGTGTCTTCTCCAACAGCACAGTTCAAAGGCATCAATTCTTTGGTGCTCAGTTTTCTTTATAGTCCACCTCTCACATCCATACATGAACACTGGAAAAACCATAGCTTTGGCTAAATGGACGTTTGTTGGCAGTTATGTCTCTGCTTTTTAATATGTTAACTGGGTTGGTCATAGCTTTTCCAAGGAACAAGTATCTTTTAATTTCATGGCTGTAGTCACCATCTGCAGTTATTTTGGAGCCCCCCAAAAATAAAGCCTTTCCTGTTTCCACTGTTTCCCGATCTATTTGCCATGAAGTGATGGGACTGGATGCCATGATCTTAGTTTTCTGAATGTTGAGCTTTAGGCCAACTTTTTCAGTCTCTTATTTCACTTTCATCAAGAAACTCTTTAGTTCTTTTTTTACTTTCTTCCATAAGTGTGGAGTCATCTGCATATCTGAGATTATTTATATTTCTTCCGGCAATCTTGATTCCAGCTCAGTAAATATTTAATCCAATTTTCTGTTGATGGGTGGGGTTGGTTTTCCTCCCTGTTATTTGACCTGAGGCCAAAATATGGTGGAGGTAAGAAAGATAAAGGAAATAATTATAGAAACAAACAAAAAAAAAAAAAGTGTTAATCCTAAATGATATCTATCTCAACATTCCACCAAGATAAAAATCTTAGGTAGCAGATGCTAGAATTAATGTAGGAAATGAAAACTGACTTTTCAGGCGAGAAGGGGTAGTGAAGTGATTAATAGCCCAGACTCTGAATCCTGATAATGTGTGGTCAAGACTTTTGTTGTTGTTCAGTTGCTCAGTCATGTCCACCTCTGTGTGACCGCATGGACTATAGCATGCCAGGCTTCCCTGTCCTTCACCATCTCCTGGAGTTTGCTCGGACTCATGTCCATTGAGTCAGTGATGCAATCAATCATCTCATTTTTTGTCTACTCTTTCTCTTTCTGCCTTCAATCTCTCCTAGCATCAGAGTCTTTTCTTGTGAGTTGGCCCTTTGCATCAAGTGGTCAAAGTATTGGAGCTTCAACTTCTACATCAGTCCTTCCAATAAATATTCAGAGTTGATTTCCTTTAATATTGACTGGTTTCATCTCCTTGCTGTCCAAGGGACTTTGAAGAGTCTACGCCAGCACCACAGTTGCAAAGCATCAATTCTTGGCACTCAGCCTTCTTTATGGTCAGACCTCGCATCCGTACAGGACAACTGAAAAACCATAGCTTTGACTATATGGACCTTTGTTGGCAAAGTTATGCCTCTGCTTTTTAATATGCTGTCTAGTTTTGTCATAGCTTTTCTTCCAAGGAACATAATTTTTTTTTTTATTTTCATGGCTGCAGCCAAGTCTTAGGGTCAACATTTACTAGTTCTGTGACTTTGGATAAAAACTTAATTACATTATGTTTCACTAGACCATCTGCAATACAAAAAATTACCTAGTTTGTTTTCTATGTCTGTGAGTCTATTTTTATTTTATAAATAAGTTCATTCGTATCATACTTTAGATTCCACATATAAGCAATGTAATATAACTTTTTTTTTCTCAGTTTGACTAATTTCATCTAGTATGACAATCTCTAAGCCCATCCATTTCCTGCAAATGGCACTATTTCCTCCTTTTTATGGCTGAGTAATATTCCATTGTATATATGTACCAGCTTTTCTTTATCCATTCCTCTGTTGATGGACATTGAAATTGTTTTCATGTCTTGCAAATAGTGCTGCTATGAACACTGGGGTGCAGTTTGTTTGTTTGTTTGTTTGTTGTTTTTAATATGATTTTCTCCAGTAGGTGGCCAAGAGTGACATTCCTGGGTCATATGGCAATTCTTTTTAATTTTTTTGAGGAAACGCCATACTGTGTTATATAGTGTCTTTACACTTACGCTTTTTCTTATAATGCATATATACATTATCATAGAAATATTTATTACAATGGGGCCATTTTTTTGCCTACTCTTAACACTTACCAGACATCAACTTTTCATTACTGTTGTCATTGTTGCTTATTTGCTGAGTCACGCCTGACTCTTTGCAACCTTATCAACTGCAGCACACAGGCTTCCCTGTTTTACTCTATCTCCCAAAGTCTGCTTAAACTCATGTCTATTGAGTCAATGATGACATCCAACCATCTCATCTTCTGTTGCCCCCTTCCCCTTCCACCCTCAATCTTTCCCAGCATTAGGGTCTTTTCCATTGAGTAGGCTCTTCACATCAAGTGACCAAAGAATTGGGGCTTCAGCTTCAGCATCAGTCCTTCCAATGAATATTCAGGGTTGATTTCTTTTAGGATGGACTGGTTGATCTCCTTGCAGCCCAAGGGACTCTCAGTTGTCTTCTCCAGCACCACAATTCAAAAGAATCAATTCTTCAGCACTCAGCCTTCTTGTCCCTTTATTTTATTAATGAGAGAGGCAAAGTATAGACAGTTACTGGTGTTCTCTGAAGGCAACAGTGCCATACAAGCAGGACTCAGATTGTCCGGCCCACACTCTTGGTCAAATATAACATCTCTTGATGTTCTGAGTTCAGCCATTTGGAAAACAGAAGGAGTGCCATTCCCTTCTCTCTTTTCATAATTTGATCCACCTAATGCCTCTTGGTTGTGAAGGCTTCCAGAAATCTCACACCCAGACTTCTCTCTAGTGAATGTCCCCTGTACTTTAATTCGAAGAGAGCACAATCAGAGTTCATTCCCCTTCCAAAAATCCTGAAGAGTTAAGCCAAAACTTGTTTATTATTTTTAATGTGCTTCTGATCATTCTCATGTATCTACTCTTTGCTGTCACTTACTATACAACATACATAGTGCTAGCCTGAAAACTTGCAACTAGTCAGAGAATAAAAGGAAGCAAACAATTTTAGAAGTAAAATTGAAGTATAGGGTGGTAGTAAGTGCAATAACACTACTTTGAATGTATTATGGATATATGTAAGGAGATCCTTCAAATGGAGAGAAAGCTTCTTAGAAGAGGTGATCATTAAGCTGTACACTAAAGCAGTGATCCTCAACATTTTTGGCACCAGTTTTATAGAAGACAATTTTTCCATGGACTGGGACATGGTGGGTGGTTTCAGGATGATTCAAGCACATTACATTTGTGGTGCACATTATTTCTTTTTCTTTTCTTTCTTTCTTTCTTTTCTTTTTTTTTACATTTTTTCTATTATTATTATTGCATTAACTCTACCTCAAATCCTGACTTTAGATCCAGGAAGGTGGGAATCCCTGTGCTACAGGATAACGAGGTGTACTAACACGTAAAGAAGAGTGAAGACTGAAGAAATGACTGACTTGTGGAGGGCCCAGCTTCTGTAATAATTACCTATTGTGGTGGTTTAGTCCCTAAGTCATGTCTGACTCTTGCGACCCCGTGACTGTAGCCCTCCAGGCACCTCTGTCCATGGGAGTTTCCAGGCAAGAATACTGGACTGGATTGTCATTTCCTTCTCCAGGGAATCTTCCCAACCCCAAAATCGAACTTGGATCACCCCAGAATCTCCTGCATTGCAGGCATATTTGTTATCAACTGAGTTATGAGGGAAGCCTATTGCTGCATGGCAAAATTCTCAATGCTTGGCAGCTTTAAACAATTATCATATCTTTGTTCTATGGATTAACAATATGGGCACAATTTAGTTGATCTCTCTGAATCTGAGAGGCTATAATTAAGGTATTGATCAGGGGTGCAATCATCTTAAGGCTTTTATGTGGAAGTATCAACTTCCAAACTCACTCTCATGACTCACTCTCAAGAGGTTTCCAAACCTCTTTCTTGGGCAGAGACAACACTTGGTTACTTTCCAAAGAGAGCTCAGAATAGAAAAACTGTCTTCCCTAGTTTTCCTGGGATAACTAGGAAAAAGGACACCCAGAGGGCATCAAACTTGACTTCCTTCTAAATATTGGTCTATTTCTGATATAAGAATGAGGTTCACAAATGTATTCCAGTATTCAAGACAGATATTTGATTTTTCAATTAGGAAAAGTAAAATCCAAAAGGTTAGCAAAACAAAGTACAGCATTAAATGTTTGCTTCATAGATTACATTCTATGGCTATTTATAGATTCTCTATCTTTTTCTTCTTTTTCATTTGGTGCTAAATATGTCCTTGCAGACTTGTTTTAAGAAAATGATATGTGGGAAATGATTTAATTTTTTCTATTGCTCTTCATTGTGGAAAAGAAAAATGTATTATTTATTTTTTTCTTTTCTGTAAAAAGAGAGAGGTGGGAGCACTCAGGATGGAAACCAGGAGATGTTTGTAGCATTATGCTGGGAGTGATACCCCATCGTTTCTTTCACATTCCATTTGAACTGGTCTAGTATTATCAGATAAAATACAGCGTGCTGCTGCAGCTTAATCACTCAGTTGTGTCTGACTCTGTGTGACCCCATGGACTGCAGCCCACCAGGCTCCTCTGTCCATGGGATTCTCTAGGCAAGGGTGTTAGAGTGGGTTGCCTTGCCCTCTTCCAGAGGATCTTATTGACCTAGGGATCGAACCCAGGTATCCTGTATTGCAGGCAGATTCTTTACCTCTGAGCCACCAGGCAAGACCCCCAAATACAGCATACCCAGTTAAATTTAAAATTTAGATAAAGAATACTTTTCCAAGAATATTTAAACATTACATGTGGCAAATATATAGTAAAAAATGTTGTTTACCTGAAAGTTAAAATTAACTGGGCATCCTGAATTTTTGCTTGCAAATTCTGACAAAGTGAAGTTAATAACATCTTATGACTTTTCTCAAGCTTCCAGGTGGCTCAGTGAGAAAGAATCCATCTTCAATGAAGGAAATGTGTATTCAGCCCCTGGGTTGGGAAGATCCCTTGGAGAAGAAAATGACAATCCACTCCAGTATTCTTCCCTGGGAAGCCCCAAGGACAGAGGAGCCTGGCAGGTTATACAGTCCATAAGGTCACAAAAGATTGGGACATCACTTAGAGACTAAACCACAACAACATGACTTCTGTCACATTCTATTCACTAGAAGCTAATCCCTAGTCTCAACTCACTCTCAAAGGGGTGGAGGATTATAGAAGAGCATGAAAATTAGTATGTTTGGTTCATTGGAGAACATCTTAGAAGCTGCAAACAACAGTAACTAAAGAAAGGTATTTAGTTATATCCTTTAAGGTATTTTCTGAGTCTTTGTAGAGGCATTCCAATATATTTTCCCTAAACTGTCTTATACATTAAGTCTCCTACATCCAAACGAGTTCTGTTCTGAGAGCACGTTCATAAATCCACTTTGTTCATAAATCCAGCAAAGTTAGCCTAGATACTCAGCTTACACAATCAGCTACATAGTACAGTCCTGTAATAGGTTTAAAATACTTTTCATACAAATAATACATAAAAAACACAAAAATAAATAAAACATTTAAATCTCATAATGCAGTTCCTTGAATGTAGAGTAATACAGTACAACAGCTAGCATACAAAGTCTGGCATCGAGTGAACAGGGAACGATGTATTGATTGAAGGAGGGAGGGGAGGGGTGATGGAAATGGAAGGATCTTCAGTAATAGGGGATGTAGGGGAAGCTGCAATTTCAGTCACACCTGATACGCACATTCACATCTTTGAAAGTTCTCGACTTGAAGGTTCATATGTAGGGGGCTTACTGTACTTTCACCCAAGTGCCTCCATCTAAGAGGTTTATATTAGTCTGCTAGGAATGCCATTAAAAAAGACCACAGTTTAGAAGGCTTAAATAACAAACATTTATTTTCTCACAGTCCAAGAGGCTTGAAGTCCAAGACCAAGGTGCCAATGAGGTTGGCTTCTGGTGGAGCTCCTTTTCCTAGCCTGTCAACAAGCACTTTTTGCTGGGTTCTCACATGGACCTTCCACACACTTATGACTTCAGTTAATCTTAATGACTTCCCTAAAGACCCTATTTTGAAATATCAATACAACCTTACTGGGGGATAAAAGTTTCAACATATGAATCTGACATGTACACAGTTCATGCTATAACAGGGTCTTTCACAGCAATAGGACAAATCAGTGTGGCTCAGGCTGCAATGTCAAAACCAAACCCATATCACTATTTAAAAACAGAAAGTGTTTCCTCTCCTCATTCTGGGCATGGAGGCTGCAATATAGAAAAGGCACCTTTAGCTCTCCTTTTGCCTCAATTCAAGCCTGAACAGAAACCGTATGAAAAATATTTTAGCAGGTTTGCAAAATAAAGCATGTTTGTGGAGAATTCTCTCTGCATGCTTCACAGGGGATGCAATCAAGTTTAAAGTCTGTTTATTTATATTTTATGATGCATAATTTATGCAATATAATAACCTAAAGGTATTTTTATGACATTTAATTTAGGCAATTTGATAGCCTAAAGGTTAATGTTGAGTCAGGCACGAAGAAAACTCCCAGCAATTTAGCACTCCCTTAGGAACTCTGTAATAAAGCCATCATACAAAACAGAAGTATAAAGTGATATTGCTTGAGTAGGGAGTTAGAGCATTTGGGTTTACACCTAAGGGTGTTTAATATCATAAGCTTATTGGCAGTGATTGGAGTACAGGAAGGCCTATCAACAATGTTTGCTCAGTCACTCACTGCAGAGTCTGAAATGAGGCACTTTTTTTGTCTCCTCCCCTTATTTAAATATACCAGATTAACATCTTTTTAGGCAAAGCCTCCTACAGTAATGCTTTCTCTTGGCTGAAACTCCAAATGGAACATTTACTATGAATGTTAACTGCATGCCTGGCATTTTATTCTGAAAGAAACTCAGGGTTTCATTCCCTCTGGCAATCTACAAAGAACTAGGGAAAATTCAGAACCTGAATAAACACTTCTAGGAAAGAATACTGAATAGTAAGTTTTGGGGGTCTCATCTATCGGGTTTAGAGAGTGGGATCTCATGAGACTTTGAAAAATCATACAATTAAGTGGGTAAAAATTCTCTTTTAGGCTATAATTCCACACTTGAGATGACACATAGCCAGTCCATGAAGATGTCATCTAACTCTCCAGTCCTCCCTCCTTTTCCTTATGCATCAAACTTAACTATATTGTTAGTTATTTTCTCAAAATACCATACACTCTTTTTCACAGCCATGCCTTTGAAGATAACTTTCCATTGTTAGGGATGCACAGGTCCTTTTTAATTGGCTGACTCTGAATAAGCCTCTACAATTCAGCTAACTTGCCAATATCCCTAAGAGGCATTTCTTGTTTGACACTCCTCCACTTTCCTGGGTTAAAAGAACTGTATTTATTCTCCTTCCTCCCATAGAAATGTGTTCTTACCTGTATCTTAACATATATTATTGTGTTGTGATTATTTGTTTCCTTGCTTATCCCTCACTTCCAAATAAAATAGAACATAATACATAGCCCTTTGAACACAGGGATGATTCTACTTGTGGTTGCATTCTTAACTGATAACTCCTAGTGCAGTGTGTGGTACATATAGATGCTTAACAATTTTCCTAATGAAATTATAAACAAAGGATTAAGCATTTTAAATTTCTAATTCTTTTTAATTGCAGTCAAATATTGTCTGTTACATTAGTCATGACAATAAATTATATCATGCAACTGTATATAAATATGTCAATCAGGACAATTTATTGGTCTCTGAAAATTAGCCCTTTGCATTGTGTGCTAAAAATCTTAATAGATTACTCTGGTCTTTAAAGAACTGATACTATACTAAGAAGTAGCCAACACATATTTAACTAAACTTATAACTAAAATATAACAGTAGAAATTTACTGATTTCTTAAATTGTACTAAGCACTGTGGTAGGCAGAAAATAAACTATTTATGTGACAAAGACCTTACCCTTAAGAATTTAACATTCCAGTCTGGGATATAAGCAAGATACAAAGCATTAAAATATTTTTCAAGAAGTAGAAACCTTACACCAAAGGATCAACTCTAATGACAAAGAGAGAGTTCACATTTTTCCTTGATTCCTCTAGCTTCAACCCTGATGATTTGATCAGTAATTCAATTTCTTTCTAGGCAAACATTTGCAGACATAATTGATATTCTGTGTTCTCTTCCGTATCTGGAAGAACACATTAAGGTTGTGTCAACCATAAACTGGCCCTTGCCATGGTCACTTGCCACCTGCTTCTAAAGGGATGAGGCCATGTGCTGCCATAGCTGCTGACCTCCACACCTCCTGAAGGAGTTCAGGGCAGAGAGCGGAAATGAGGCAGTCTGTGTTATAGGGTCACAGGACTGAAGTGACTTAACTCATAGCACATGTTCTCAGAAAACTGGCAGGACAGGTCTTCAGGTAGTTAGATACTATCAGGAACTGATTTTATGAGTCCAATTCTTCTATCTTTTTATTTCTAAAAAAACATGAAGACCCTTCATGGTGATGACTATTTCTCATGACTAGCAGAAGCTTCCCCTTCAAAAGGGGGAAATGCATGAAAGGGATACACATGGAACTTTCAGGAGTGATGAAAATGTTCTATATTACAACTGAGGTGTTGAACATTTTTCATAGCTATTTTTGTAATAAACTGAAGATCTGTTCATTTCACTAAATCAATTTTACCTTTAAGGAAAAATAAACAAAGGTATGGCAGCAATATTTATATTGTAGTAATGACCATAAACTAGATGTAATTCAGATGTTTATCACAGTAAAATCAATAAACTGAAACATACTTATTCAATGTTTATTCATATAAAGCAAAAGTCAACAAATTATATCTCTAAAATATAGGGATGAATGGATCTTTATAAGGGTGAATAAAAAAAAGCCAGAAATAAAATAAATATGTTATGGATATAATTTTATTAAGTAAAAAAAAAAAAAAAAGGTGTGTTTTCTCTATCGACATTTAATGAAGTGTGTATATTAATATTTTGAATAATTTTCTGTATGCTAGTTATCCTTCAAAATCAGTTTACTTTGGAAAAAGAACAATAAGTGCCTATTTTCTAATTTAAAGAGCAATGACATAATAGTAAATAAGGTCATGAAACTTAATTAACTTTACAAAAGCCAAGTAAGAGTCACTGAAGAAACAGAAAACAGTGGCCCACCATCTAAAACATAATGATGTGGGCAGAGGGGTAGGTGGCCGTGGGGTCCATCTCTCCACGGATACGTCAGAAGTACACCTGCAGACACAGAACACCAGTGGGGAGTGGACAGGAGGACCTGGCCAGTGGAAAATAGTATATAGAAACATGCAAAACTTGGTAGGATGAGGGAACTAGGGGGGGAAACAGAAGTGTTAGTAGGACTGGACCTGTCCTCTGCAGGTGGGGGAACTAAAGCAAAGGTCTGATCCCCACATCGGAGCAATTGTCTGAGTCAGAGGAGAAACAAATAAGGCTGACAGTGAAACAGCTGATCTGTGGGAGCCTAAATGGAATGAGAATCAGACAGTCCTTGCTGCAGCCATAGATACCCCGGACAGGGAGGCAAGTTCCCTGGAAGGTACAGCATCTGGGAGCTGGAGTTTAAGGATTGTGGAGCAAGCCTAGGGCAAGGACTGCTGTTGACTGCAGAGAGACAGATTGAGGGGATGTGAGGCAAGAGATCGTGGTGGGAAATGCTGGTGGAGGAAAGCCAGGCAGCCATGGAAGCAAGGTAATACTGCTGAGTCATGCGTAGAGGGTGGAGCTATCACCATAGCCTCTCTCTTTTCACATACCAGCATTAGCAGCTGAACAATAGAGAGGCTGGCCCATCAAATGCCTGATGCACTGAACTACAAAGACCCCACCCAGGTGTTCCTTTAAGTGACTGATGCACCAATTTCAGAGTAGGACCCCAGCCAGGGAGGCCCCCTATGTGCCCAAGGCGCTGAACAAAAGAGAAGGACTCCAGGCAAGGAAGCCCTGTAAGTGCCTGAATGGGTAGAGCTATGGAGAAAGAATGGCCAAAGAGGTCTTCTGACCGCCAGCTACAAGAGGATCAAAAAAAAGACCCTGATAGAAACATAACTCCTGCTACAGGGGCAGTCCATGTCCTGCACACTTGGCGCCGCCGGGGTCCCCGGGGGCCAAGCAGCTGTGCAACCTTCATGCTCCACTCTCACTGGAGCAGAGCTGCCTCTTGGGAAACCCCAGTCCTCCAGGGAAGCCTGAGGAACAAACCACGGTGGACAACCCACATGCAGCGGTGGAAATAGAATCAGAATTGAAACACAGGGGAAGTGTGGTTAAGAAAGAAGACTCAAAACCATATCACCAGCTGTACAGATGCAGATTAAATCCACGTGATCAACTAGGCAGATTCTGTGTCTATGGAATATATAAAAGGCCATTGAGAGCTCCCACAAAAGAAAACGCACTAGTTCTGATAGCTGTGGACGTTGGAGGCAAGAACACACAGGAGTAGGACCAGATGAGAATCTGAGCTGCCCCCACAGCAGGTCCAAGTTCAGCACAGTGTAGGAGGGCATCCTAGGGAGGCGAGGTGGACTGTGACTCTCAGCGAGGGAAAGGACTCCGACAGCAGTGACTCGGAAAAAACATTTATTATTCTTATGTTTTGATTGCTTATGTAGATTCTTTTGGATTTTTTTTTTTTTCTTTTTCCCTCCAAGGTTGTAGTTGTCAATTTTATTAACACTATGAAATCCAATCCCTTGTCCAATGTAAGGAGCAGTGGCTGAGCTTTGCTGGAGCATCCGTGAAGAGATACCCCACGTCCAAGGTAAGAGAAACCCAGGTAAGACGGTAGGTGTTGCGAGAGGGCATCAAAGTGCAGACACACTGAAACCATAATCACAGAAAACTAGCCGTTCTGATCACATGGACTACAGTTTTATCTAACTCAATGAAACTAAGCCATGCTGTGTGGGGCCCCCCGAGATGGATGGGTCATGGTGAAAAGGTCTGACAGAATGTGGTCCACTGGAGAAGGGAATGGCAAGCCACTTCAATATGCTTGCCTTGATAACCCCATGAACAGTATGAAAAGGCAAAATGGTAGGATACTGAAAGAGGAACTCCCCAGGTCGGTAGGTGCCCAGTATGCTACTGGAGATCAGTGGAGAAATAACTCCAGAAAGAATGAAGGGATGGACCCAAAGCAAAAACAATACACAATTGTGGATGCGACTGGTGATAGAAGCAAGGTCTGATGCTGTAAAGAACAATATTATTGCATAGGAACCTGGAATGTTAGGTCCATGAATCAAGGCAAATTGGAAGTGGTCAAATGGGAGATGGCAAGAGTGAACGTCAACATTTTAGGAATCAGCAAACTAAAATGGACTGGAATGGGTGAATTTAACTCAGGTGACCATTATATATACTACTAAGGAATCCCTTAGAAGAAATGGAGTAGCCATTATGGTCAACAGAAGAGTCCAAAATTCAGTTCTTGGATGCAATCTCAAAAACAACAGAATGATCTCTCTTCATTTCCAAGACAAACCATTCAACATCACGGTAATCAAGGTTATGCCCCAACCAGTAACGCTGAAGAAGCTGAAGATGAATGGTTCTATGAAGACCTACAAGACCTTTTAGAACTAACACCCAATAAAGATGTCCTTTTCATTATAGGGGACTGGAATGCAAAAGTAGGAAGTCAAGAAACACCTAGAGTAACAGGCAAATTTGGCCTTGGAGTATGGAATGAAGCAGAGCAAAGGCTAATAGAGTTTTGCCAAGAGAACACACTGGTCATAGCGAACACCCTCTTCCAGCAACACAAAAGAAGACTCTACACATCGACATCACCAGATGGCCAACACCGAAATCAGACTGATTATATTCTTTGCAGCCAAAGATGGAGAAGCTCTATACAGTCAGCAAAAACAAGACCGGGAGCTGACTGTGGCTCAGATCATGAACTCCTTATTGCCAAATTCACACTTAAATTGAAGAAAGTAGGGAAAACCACTAGATCATTCAGATATGACCTAAGTCAAATCACTTATGGTTATACAGTGGAAGTAAGGAATAGATTTAAGGGACTAGAGCTGATAGAGTGCCTGATGATCTATGGACGGAGGTTTGTGACATTGTACAGGAGACAGGGATCAAGACCATCCCCATGGGAAAAAAATGCCAAAAAGCAAAATGGCTGTCTGAGAAGGCCTTACGAATAGCTGTGAAAAGAAGAGAAGCAAAAAGCAAAGGAGAAAAGGAAAGATATTCCCATTTGAATGCAGAGTTCCAAAGAATAGTCAGGAGAGATAAGAAAGCCTTTCTCAGGGACCAATGCAAGGAAATAGAGGAAAACAACAGAATGGGAAAGACCAGAGATCTCGTCAAGAAAATCAGAGATACCAAGGGAACATTTCATGCAAAGATGGGCTCGATAAAGGACAGAAATGGTATGGGCCTAACAGAAGCAGAAGATATTAAGAAGAGGTGGCACGAATACACAGAAGAACTGTACAAAAAAAAAACAACAACTTCACAACCCAGATAATCACGATGGTGTGATCGTGATCAGTCACTTAGAGCCAGACATCCTGGAATGTGAAGTCAAGTGGGCCTTAGAAAGCATCATTATGAACAAAGCTAGAGGAGGTGATGGAATTCCAGTTGAGCTATTTCAAATCCTGAAAGATGATGCTGTGAAAGTGCTGCACTCAATATGCCAACAAATTTGGAAAACACAGCAGTGGCCACATGACTGAAAAAGGTCCGTTTTCATTCCAATTCCAAAGAAAGGCAATCCCAAAGAATTCTCAAACTGGCTCACCATTCCACTCATCTCACACGCTAGTAAAGTAATGCTCAAAATTCTCCAAGTGAGGCTTCAGCAGTACATGAACTGTGAACTTCCAGATGTTCAAGCTGGTTTTAGAAAAGGCAGAGGAACCAGAGGTCAAATTGCAAACATCCGCTGGATCATCGAAAAAGCAAGAGAGTTCCAGAAAAACATCAATTTCTGTTTTACTGACTCTGCCAAAGCCTTTGACTGTGTGGATCACAACAAACTGTGGGAAATTCTGAAAGAGATGGGAATACCAGACCACCTGACCTGCCTCTGGAGAAACCTATAGGCAGGTCAGGAAGCAACAGTTAGAACTGGCCATGGAAAAACAGACTGCTTCCAAATAGGAAAATGAGTACATCAAGCATGTATATTGTCACCCTGCTTATTTAAATTATATGCAGAGCACATCATGAGAAACGCTGGCTGGAAGATGCACAAGCTGGAATCAAGGTTGCTGGGAGAAATATCAATAACCTCAGATATACAGAAGACACCACTCTAATGGTAGAAAGTGAAGAGGAACTAAAAAGCCTCTTGATCAAAGTGAAAGAAGAGAGTGAAAAAGTTGGCTTAAAGCTCAACATTCAGAAAACTAAGATCACAGCATCCGGTCCCATCACTTCATGGGAAATAGATGGGGAAACAGTGGAAACAGTGTCAGACTTTATTTTTATGGGCTCCAAAATCACTGCAGATGGTGATTGCAGCCATGAAATTAAAAGACGCTTACTCCTTGGAAGGAAAGTTATGATCAACCTAGATAGCATATTAAAAAGCAGAGACATTACTTTGCCAACAAAGGTCCATCTAGTCAAGGCTATGGTTTTTCCAGTCGTCATATTTGATGTGAGAGTTGGCCTCTGAAGAAGACTGAGTGCAGAAAAATTGATGCTTTTGAACTGTGGTGTTGGAGAAGACTCTTGAGAGTCCCTTGAACTGCAAGGAGATCCAACCAGTCCATCCTAAAGGAGCTCAATCTGGGTGTTCATTGGAGGGACTGATGCTGACGCTGGAACTCCAATACTTTGGCCACCTCATGCGAAAAGTTGACTCATTGGTAAAGACCCTGATGCTGGGAGGGATTGGGGGCAGGAGGAGAAGGGCACAACAGAGGATGAGATGGCTGGACGGCATCACCAACTAGATGGACATGAGTTTGAGTAAGATCCGGGAGTTGGTGATGGACAGGGAGGCCTGGCGTGCTGCGATTCATGGGGTCGCAAAGAGTCGTACACGACTGAGCAACTGAACTGTTCTTTTCCCTTGAAGTTAATCTTTAATGTATATAAATCTTCTCTTCTACCTTTATTTAACACTGCATATATCTATGTTTTCTTTTCTTTCTCTACTTTCCTCTCAACATATTTGTTAGTTTTCTTTTCATTGCTTTATTTCCCAATCGGCACCTTGCTTTAGTTTTTGTTTTCCATTTTGTGCTTTAATTAGTTCTGTTCTTAACTGCTAAAGATAATTTTTTATTTCCTGTGTTTGCTGGATCAATCTATTGTACTTTCTTTTTGTTGGGCTCTATTCATTTTGCCTATGGGTGTATATGTATACGTGTATATTCAGTCACAACATTTATTGTTATAAACCTCTGCCTCTACACTGGACTTCTGCAGTTCTGAGATTTTTCTTTTTCTTCTTTTTTTTTTTCCCTTTTTTCCCGTTCCATATTTTCTTCTTTTCTCTTTTTTATAATATTAATTTTTTAACATATCATATTTTTTATATTTTTCCTTTGTTTGCCTTTCCTATTGTTCTTTTCCCTTGCAGTTAATCTTTAATGTATATAAATCTTCTTCATCTATCTCTATTTAACTTTGTATATCTATTCTTTCTTCTCTTTCTTTCCTTTCCTATCAACATATTTGTTAATTTTGTTTTCATTGCTTTATTCCCCACTTGGCACCTTACTTCAATTTTGTTTTCCAGTTTGTACTTTAGTTAGTCTTGTTCTTAACTGGTAAATATAATCTTTGATTTCCTTTGTTTTCTGGGTCAATCTACTGTACTTTATTTTTGCTGGACTGTTTTGATTTTGCTCATGGGTATATATATATATATATATATATGTATGTATGTATATGTGTATATTCCATTATTTCGATTACTCTCTGCCTAGTTTTGTAACTGCCACTTGTTTGGGGTTCATCTTTGGTTTCTTATTTTTGGATAATAGTTTTAATCTCACCTAATGCCATAAGAAACCACTTGTGGAATCTTTGTTCCTGACCAGAGATCAAGCCCTGAGCTTTTGGAGTGGGATCCCTGACTCCAAGACCCTAGACTACCAGAGAACTAACCGTAGGGATTATCAAATAATGAGAACTCACACAAACAAAACCACTTGAATACAAGACCCAGCATCACCCAACCACCAGTAGCACCCTGTGCAGGACACCTCATGTAAACAACAAGCAAAACAAAAATACAAACCAAATCATCAGCAGACAGGATTGTCACCTCGCTCAGCCTTGCCCATCAGAGGAAAAACAAACAAACCAAAAACTCAGCACTAATCTCACACAATATGAAGCTTACACAAACCACTGCACCAACATTAGAAGGGCAGAAACCAAAAGGAAGAAATGATTCAACCTTCTTCAAGGAAAGAATTCAACTATCCTTGAAGCCTGGGAAAAGGAGACCTCAAACACAGTAAGTTAAAAAAAAAAAAATAATAATAGTAAAAAAGCAGGAAATACTACACAAATGAAGGAACAAACTAGAAACAAAAAGTCCAAATGAATGAAGAGGAAATAGGCAAGCTACCTGAAAAAGAATTTAGAATAATGATAATGAAGATGATCAGAAACCTTGAAAACAGAATGGAGAAAATGCAAGAATCAATTAACAAAGACCTAGAAGAATTGAAGAGTAAACATACAGAGACAAATGATGCAATTACTGAAATTAAAAATATTCTATAAGGAATCAATAGCAGACAATCAGAAGCAGAAGAATGACTTAAAGAGTTGGAAGATAAAATGGAAATAACTTCTGAAGAGCAAAGTAAAAAAAATAAAAAAGAAAAGAATAGAACTGAGGATAGTTTCAGACACCTCTGGGACAATATCAAATGCATCAAAATTCGAATAATAGGGGCCTGAGAAAAAGAAAAATTTTGAAGAGATTATACATGAAAATTTCCCCAACATGGAAAAGGAAATAGTCAACAAAGTCCAAGAGGCACAAAGAGTCCATACAGGATAAACCCAAGGAGAAACACACCAAGACACATTCTAATCAAACTAACAAAGACTAAACACAAAGAAAGACTATTAAAAGCAGCAAGGGAAAAGCAACAAGTAACATACAAGGGAAACCCCATACACTTAACAGCTGATCTTTCAGCAGAAATTCTGCAGGCCAGAGGGAATGGCAGGATATATTTAAAGCACTGAAAGGGGGAAAAAAACAAACAAATAAACAACAAACAAACAAAAAAAACTACAACCAAGATTACTGTACCCAGCAGGGATCTCATTCAAAATTTTGATGGAGAAATAAAAACCTTTTCAGACACGCAAAAGTTAAGAGAATTCAACACCAGCAAGTCAGATTTTCAACAAATGTAAGGAACTTATATAGTCAAGAAATACAAGAGAAGAAAAAAGATCTACAAAATCAACCCCAGAAAATTAAGGAAATGTCAATAGGAACACATATAGCAATACTTACTTTAAATGTAAATGGATTAAATGCTGCAACCAAAAGACACAGACTGGCTGAATGGATACAAACACAAGACCTATATATATCCTATCTACAAGAAACCCACTTCAGACCTCAAGACACATATAGACTGAAGGTGAGAGAATGGAAAAATGTATTTCATGCAAATGGGAAGCAAAAGAAAGCTCGAGTAGCAATCCTCATACCAGACAAAATAGACCTTAAGATAAAGAATATTGCAAGAAATTAGGAAGGACACTACATAATGATCAAGGGATCAATCTTAAAGGAAGACATAACAATTGTTAATATCTATGTACCCAAAATAGGAGCACCTCTATACATAAGACAAACACTAAGAGACATAAAAGGAGAAATTGACAGTAGCACAATAATAGTAGGAGAGTTTAACACCCCACTCACACCAATGGACGGATCATCAAAACAGAAAATGAATAAGGAAACACATCCTAAATGATACATTAGATGAGATGGATCTCATTGATATATTCAGGACATTCCATTCAAATGCAGAAGGATACACTTTATTCTTAAGTGCACATGGAACTCTTTCCAGGATAGATCACATCTTGGGTCACAGATCAGACCTCAATGAATTTAAGAAAACTGAAATCATATCAAACATCTTCTCTGACCACAATGCTACAAGACTAGATATCATTTACAATAATAATAATAATAACTATAAGATACACAAACATATGGGGATTAAACAACACATTTCTAAATAACCAACAGGTTACTGAAGAAATAAAAAGGGAAATCAAAAATTTTCTAGAAACAACTGACAATGAAAACACAATAGCTCAAAACCTATGGGATGTAGCAAAAGCAGTTATAAGTGGAACGTTTATAGCAATACAATCCTACCTCAAGAAACAAGAAAAACATTGAATAGACAACCTAAATGTACACCCAAAACAACTGGAAAAAGAAGAAGAACAACAACAAAAATAGTAGAAGGAAAGAAATCATAAATATCCGAGGAGAAATAAATGAAAAAGAAATGAAAGAAATAATAATAAAGATAAATAAAACTAAAAGCTGGTTCTTTGAGAAGATAAACAAAATTGACAAACCTTTACAGATTAATCAAGAAAAAAAGAGAAAGGAATCAAATCAACAAAAATTAGAAATGAAAAAGGAGAGTTTACAACAGACAATACAGAAATACAAAGGATTATAAGACAGTGTTATGAACAACTATATGAAAATAAAATGGATAACCTAGAAGAAATGGACAGATTCTTAGAAAAGTTTAATCTTCCAAGACTGAGCCAGGAAGAAATAGAAATTATGAACAACACAATCACAAACACTGCAATTGAAGCTGTGATAAAAAATCTCCCAAAAAACAAAAGCCTGGGACCAGGTAGCTTCATAGGAGAATTCTAGCAAACGTTTAGAGAAGAGCTAATGCCTATCCTTCTAAAACTCTTTAAAAAAATTGCAAAGGAAGGAATACTTCCAAACTCATTCTACAAGGCCACCATCACCCTGATACCAAAACCAGACAAATACAACACACAAAAAGAAAACTACAGGCTAATATCACTGATGAACATAGATGCTAAAATCCTCAAACAATTTTAGCACAGAATTCAGCAATACATCAAAAAACTCATACATCATGATCAAGCTGTGTTCATTCCAGGTATGCAAGGATTCTTGAATATATGCAAATCAATCAATGTGGTACATCTCATTAAAACCATGTGATCATCTTAATAGATGCAGAAAAAGCATTTGACAAAATTCAGCACCCATTGATGATTAAAACTCTTCAGAAAATGCACATAGAAAGAACCTACCTCAACACAGTAAAGGCCATATATGATAAGGCGACAGCAAACTTTTTCTGGTTTATTGACTGTGCTGAAGCCTTTGACTGTGTGGATCACAATAAACCATGGAAAATTCTGAAAGACATGGGAATACCAGACCACCTGACCTGCCTCTGGAGAAATCTGTATGCAGGTTAGTAAGCAACAGTTAGAACTGGATATGGAACAACAGACTGGTTCCAGATAGGAAAAAGAGTACATCAAGGCTGTATATTGTCACCCTGCTTATTTAAATTATATGCAGAGTACCTCATGAAAAACGCTGGGCTGGATGAAGCACAAGCTGGAATCAAGGTTGCTGGGAGAAATATCAATAACCTCAGATGTGCAGATGACACCACCCTTATGGCAGAGAGTGAAGAAGAACTAAAGAGCCCCTTGATGAAAGTGAAAGAGGAGAGCGAAAAAGTTGGCTTAAAGCTCAGCATTCGGAAAACAAAGATCATGGCATCGGGTCCCATTACTTCATGCCAAATAAATGGGAAAGAGTGGAAACAGTGTCAGACTTTATTTTGGGGGGCTCCAAAATCACTGCAGATGGTGACTGAAGCCATGAAATTAAAAGACACTTACTCCTTTGAAGGAAAGTTATGACCAACCTAGATAGCATATTAAAAAGCAGAGACATTACGTTGCCAACAAAGGTCCATCTACTCAAGGCTATGGTTTTTCCAGTGGTCATGTATGGACGTGAGAGCTGGACTATAAAGAAAGCTGAGTGCCAAACAATTGATGCTTTTGAACTGTGGTGTTGGAGAAGACTTTTCAGAGTCCCTTTTACAGAAAGGAGATCCAACCAGTTCATCCTAAAGGAAATCAGTCCTGGGTGTTCACTGGAAGAACTGATGCTGAAACTGAAACTCCAATACTTTGGGGTCACATTATGCAAAGAACTGACTTGTTTGAAAATACCCTGATGCTAGGAAAGATTGAAGGCAGGAGGAGAAGGGGACAACAGAGGATGAGATGGTTGGATGGCATCACTGACTCAATGGGGATGGGTTTGAGTAAACTCTGGGAATTGGTGATGGACAGGGAGGCCTGGCGTACTATGTTCCATGGGATCATGAATAGTTGGACACGACTGAGGGACTGAGCTGAACTGAACTGAACTGAGCAGCAAACTTTGTCGTCAATGGTGTAAAACTGAAAGCATTCCACCAAGACCAGAAACAAGAAAATGGTGTCCACTTTCACCACTATTACTCAACATGGTTCTCTAAGTCCTAGCTACAGTGATCAAAGAAGAAAAAAATAAATAATTAAAAGGAATCCAGATCAGAAAAGAAGAAGCAAAGCTCTCACTGTTTGTAGATGATATGATGCTGTACACAGAAAACCCCAGAGATAATATCAGATAATTACTAGATCTAATCAGTGAATTTAGCAAAATGGCAGGATACAAAATCAATACACAGAAATCACTTGCATTTCTATATACTAACAATGAAAAATCAGAAAGAGAAATTAAGAAATCAATTCCATTCACCCTTGGAACAAAAATAATTAAATATCTAGGAATAAACTTACCTAAGGAGACAAAAGAAATGTACACAGAAAATTATAAGACACTAAAAATCAAAAACAACATAAACAGATAGGAAATTATCCATGTTCCTGGGTAGGAAGAATCAATATCATGAAAATGAATGCACTGTCAAATGGAATTTACAGATTCAATGTGATCCCTACCAAAGTACCAATGGCATTTTTCACAGAACTAGAACAAAATATTTCACAATTTATATGGAAACACAAAAGACCCTGAATAGCCAAAGCAGTCTCGAGAAGGAATGGAGCTGGAGGAATCAACCTTCCTGACCTCAGATTATACTACAAAGCTATAGTCATCAAGACAGCATGGTACTGGCCCAAAAACAGAAATATGGACCAAAAGAATAAGATAGAAAGCACAGAAATAAGCCCATGCACCTATGGGTACCTTATTTTTTACAAAGGAGGTCAGAATATACAATGGACCAAGGAGAGCTTCTTCAATAAATGATACTGGGAAAACTAGACAGCTACATGTAAAAGAATTAAATTAGAACACTTCCTAACACCATGAACAAAGATAAACTCACAATGGATTAAAGACCTAAATGTAAGACCCCAAACTGTAAAACTCTTAGAGGAAAATATAAGCAGATCTCTCGACATAAATCAAAGCAAGATTCTCCATGACCCTCCTCCTAGAGTATTGGAAATATAGCAGAAGTAAACAAGTGGGACTTGATTAAGCTTAAAAGCTTTTGCACAGCAAAGAAAACTATAAGCAAGGTGAAAAAACAACCCTCAGAATGGGAGAAAATAATAGCAAATTAAACAATTGACAAAGGATTAATTTCCAAACTACACAAGCAGCTCATACAACTCAATTAAAAAAAAAAAAAAAAACAATAAAAAAGTGAGAAAAAGACCTAAACAGACATTTCTCCAAAGAAGATATACAGATGGCTAACAAACTCATGAAAAGATGCACAACACCACTCATTATTACAGAAATGCAAATCAAAATTACAATGAGATATCACTTCACTCCAGTCAGAATGGTCATCATCAAAAAGTCTACAAAACAATAAATGCTGAAGAGGGTGTGGAGAAAGGGGGATGCTCTTTTACTGTTGGTGGGAATGTAAATTGATACACTCACTATGGAAGATGGTATGGAGATTCCTTAAGAAAACTAGAAATAAAACCACCATATTACCCAGCAACCCCACACTAAGTCATATATCCTGAGGAAACCAAAATTGAAAAAGACACATGTATCCCATTGTCCATGGCAGCACTCTTTACAATAGCTAGAACAGAAGCAGGTGAATGGATAAAGAAGTGGTGGCATACACAATGGAATTACTCAGCTATAAAAAGGAACACGTTTGAATCAGTTCTAGTGAGGTGGATGAATCTAGAACCTATTATACAGAGTGAAGTAAGTCAGAAAGAGAAAGATAAATAGCATATTCTAAGGTATATGTATGGAATCTAGAAAAATAGTACTGAAGAATGTATTTACAGGGCAGCAGTGGAGAAGCAAACATAGAGAATAGACTTATGGACATGGGGAGAGGGGAGGAGAAGATGAAATGTATGGAAAGAGTGACATGGAAACTTAATTACCATATGTAAAATAGATAGCCAACAGAAATTTGCTGTGTGTCTCAGGAAACTCAAACAAGGACTCTGTATCAACCTAGAGGGATGGGATGGGGAGGGAGATGGGAGGGAGGGTCAAAAAGGAGGGAATATATGTATACCTACGGCTGATTCATGTTGAGGTTTGACAGAAAACAAAATTCTTTAAAGCAATTATCTTTTCAATAAATAAATTTTAAAAAACATATTAATGTAAAACCACATTGCCATACTTAGAAGGAATATTTATGCAAATATCTCAATGGAGAAATAAAAATAATTTGATAAGAATCAACACCCTGTCACAGTAAAAATGATCCTTGTCTATGTAGGAAGGGAAAATAATGAGTTAATTCTATTTAACTGCAAACTTCTGTCCATTAAGAAAGTAAATTAAGAATGTTAAGAAATTAAGGATGTTCATTAAGAAAGTAAACAAAGAAAAACAAGAGATATAAAAATGGAAATGAAGAAGCCATAATACTTTATGTGCAGATAATATTATTTACATTTAAAAATCTGATAGAATTTATAATACATTATAACTAATCAAAGAGTTCATCAAGGTTGCCATATAAAATCCATGTATAAAAATTAATGCCATATTTATACAATGAAAGTAAAATCTCATTTTAAAAAGATAAACTATTCAAAACAGCAACAAACCTTTAGTACTTAAAATCAATCAAAAAGATAGAAACAAGATGTTCTTAGAGATGAGGATACAACCTATTGAAAAAATAAAGCACCTCCATAAATGAAACAGGAATGCTTATGAATTGGAAGGCTCAGTGTTATAAATACGTCAATTAATCTACAAATCCAGTGGCATTCCTATTAAAATCCTAATAGCAATGATGAAGTGAAAGTATGAAATTGACCTTCGCATTCATATGAAAAATTAAAGGCTTAAGAATTGACATGATAATTTTGAAGCTGAAGACTCTTTATTGATGATATATGCTATGAGGCATTTTAAACCTACAGTAATTAAAACAGTGCTGCATTTGATACAGGGGAAACATTTAGATAGATGGATCCACACATAAATGGGAGCTTGGTATATGATAGAACTATATATCAAATCAGCAGCTTAAGTTTTTTATTCTTCAATAGACTAAGCCCTGTAGATGGTGCTACATTCAGGAAAAGTAATAAAATAAGATTTGTATTTGGTGAAGATGCTGCCATTACTTTGCCCAGATCCCCTAGGATCCCTTTTATGATACATTTCTGTACATTTCTCCTGAGTGTCTGTGTACTTTTTTTCCTATGACTATACTAGGTGCACTGATCTTGGCCTCTGACGCTGCGTTGCCTTTTTCACCTCCTCCCGCAACTACTAAAACTATACCTCTGACCTTTGATCCTTTGAGGCAAAAACAAAAACAAGTGTGCTTAAAATAGTACCTACTGAGAGGGTTTCTCTTCACTACTGTGCTTTGTTGTTCAATCATTAAGTTGTAGCTGACTCTTTGCGACCCCACGGATTGCAGCATGCCAGGCTTCTCTGTCCTTCAGTATCATCTGGAGTTTGCTCAAACTCATGTTCATTGTGTCAATAATACTATCCAACAATCTTATCCTCCACCACCCCCTTCTCCTCCTGTCCTCAATCTCATCCAACATCAGGGTCTTTCCATTGTGTCAGCTCTTCATATCAGGTGACCAAAGTATTGGAGTTTCAGCTTCAGCACCAGTCCTTCCAGTGAATATTCAGGGTTGATTTCCTTTAGGATTGCCTGGATTGATCTCCTTGCTGTCCAAGGGACTCTTAGAGTTCTCCAGCATCACAGTTGGAAAGCATCAATTCTTTGGTGCTCAGCCTTCTTTATGGTCCAACTCTCACCTCAGTACGTGACTACTGGAGAAAGCAGAGCTGTGACTATATGAAACTTTGTGCTCTAGGGATGTCCAAGAAAGGGGCATCGGTCTGGGGGGGTTTCTGCCTATCCTGCAGTGCGTGCGTGCTAAGTCACTTCAGTCGTGTCTGACTCTTTGCAACCCTATGGACTGTAGTCCGCCAGTCTCCTCTGCCCATGGGATTCTCCAGGTAAGAATACTGGAGGAACCATCTGCAAATAAAACCAAAGGTTTCTTTTTCTCTGTCACCAGATTATACGAAACTCCTCATGAGTCCAAACTCTTCATGAGGACAGGCTGGAGAGAGAAGACAAGGGGAAATTGTCCCACTTCCCCCTAATTTAACAGGTATCTCAATGCTTGTTCAAGTGCTGTTGAAGAACTAATGTGCATGCCCAACTTAATACTTTGGTGAATCATATAAGACCTTGTTCATGATGGGCAGCTCAGAAAACATGATTACTTTGTGGTACATGTTTAAGTGTTCAGTCTCTGCAAAAGCCCAGTAGCAATCCAAGAGCTTTTTGAGAAAAAGGAGAGTAGTTATCCATAGAGTATGTCAAGGCTTTACTCCAAAATTCTGCTGCAAAAAAACTTTGCCAAAAACATTGACATTTCAAATGTCATATGGCCATACGATCTGCTGGATGATATTACCTTACCAAAGTGGACACCATCTCTATCAAGTATCAAGTGGGTCACATTAAAAAGTAGTAACTTTTTGTTCATTTGTTTTTTGGTCTTGCAGCATGGGGGATCTTAATTCTCTGCCCAGGGATGGAACCCATGTCTCCTGCAGTAGAAGTGCAGAATCCTGACAGATGGATGCCAGGGAAGTTCCAGTATCAACTTTATTGAGTTACTTGGTACATGGGCAGGAGTCTCATACCCAAATGAGAAATACGTTGTCTCTAAAATCTCAAGAGTTCCACTAGACATCATGCCTTGTTTGGCTTTCAGGAGGAGTCAGATGCAACAAATTAACCTTCACCTTAGAAGAAATACCTTGGCATGCCATATTTCACTGGATTCTCAGAAGTTTCACTGAGGTGGGAGGCCCCTGAATTTTAATGAAATTTATTCCGCACTTTCTGAGAATCACATGTCTTGCCGCTGTGTTTAGAAGTGTCACTGCTCTTTACTCATAAGGTCATTCAGCATAGTACCAATGAGGTGATGGGGCAGAATGATGTCTTGTGGAGGGAAAAGGAAATCAAACTTTTGTGGACTGTGTTATTACTGAGGTTTCATGAGTTGATATACTGTAAGGTAGAAAGTTTGAGAGCTAAGGAGAAAAGATACTACTAAAAGAGATTTAAAAAAAAGTTGCAGAATGTTAACACTTATACAGGGCAGGGAAAATAAGGTTGAATTACTGAAGGGGAAGAGCATGAGAAATTAAAGAAACAGAAGCTGCTTTATAAAATGTAGGAATGTAAAAATATCAATAAAGAGGTATAAATAAGCACTTTGGTGCCAAAATTGAAGGGAGCTGTTAGTGGGAGAGTGGGGGATGGGGAAGTGTCTCATTACCAGTAGAAGGTCTCAAAAAATCTGGGAGTTAGTTGATGAAAAAAAACTTAACAAAGTTTTTAATGCAAATAACCTAGACGGCATATTAAAAAGCAGAGACATTACTTTGCCAACAAAAATCCATCTAGTCAATGCTATGGTTTTTCCAGTAGTCATGTATGGATGTGAGAGTTGGACTATAAAGAAAGTTGAGCACCAAGGAATTGATGCTTTTGAACTGTGGTGTTGGAGAAGACTCTTGAGAGTCCCTTGGACTGCAAGGAAATCCAGCCAGTCCATGCTAAAGGAAATCGGTCCCGGGTGTTCATTGGAAGGACTGATGTTGAAGCTGAAACTCCAATAGTTTGGCCACCTGATGCGAAGAACTGATTCATTTGAAAAGACACTGATGCTGGAAAAGCTTAAAGGCAGGAGGAGAAGGGGACGACAGAGGATGAGATGGTTAGATGGCATCACCAACTCAATGGACATGAATTTGTGTAAACTCCAGGAGTTGGTGATGGACAAGGAGGTCTGGCGTGCTGCAGTCCATTGGGGTGTAAAGAGTCGGACACGACTGAGCAACTGAACTGAACTGAACTGAATCTTGATTTCAATTTCCAAGACTCTCAGTCTCTGATTTTTCATAGCAGATTATTTTTCTACTGTTTTAAAAATTTTATTTTACTATCTGTAGTTAGCCTTTTGAAACTTTCTGAAGGTACTAATTGATATTTTAAAGTTAGGGTTAGGGTTCTTAAGCTCCCTGGGTTTTCTTTTTCATTCTTGTTATGTTTATCTGTTCTGTTGTTTTAGTTATGATTTTCCGTATCTGCATGTTTCTGTAGTTCTATGATAGAAAATAAATATATTTTTGATAATTTGGAACATAATATTTCATATTAAAATACATACATATGATTTGTATCTCCTTCATTAGAAAACTTACTCTGAAACTACATTTCAATGATATTAACTAAGGAATCTTTTAGTTACCCAAAATCTGTGGAAGCAGCTCTTTGCAGGAAAGGCCCTCAGCAGGAAACTCCTTTTCTTGTCACTTTAAGCAAAGACACACTGCAACTAACTTAGATCAGGCACCCTCCTGGGCTACTCATCTCAAGCCCTAGCACACCTTTTAAATCTTTTAAGCACACAATACTTTGCCTAACCTATTGGTTATTTCTATAGATCAAAGGAGGAGAAATGAAGAAAAATTAATTAACAAATGATCAGATAGCTTCCCAAGCTTTCCCTTCGGAACAAACTATTCACAGAGAATAAGATAGGATCTATAGAAAGATAACAAGAAGTCAACAAACCGGCATGCAGTGGGAAATGGTGATGACTCCGACTCCTTATCTTAATGACTAACTAAAATGACATCCCTTTTTCCCTTTAAAAAATTTTAATGGCTGAGTAGAATCTTTGGAGATGGTTTTTGGGGGACCCCGAGTCCACTGACTCCTCAGATTGGCAGCATTATGATTAAAAGCAGCTTTTCTTTCTCTCCAGTATTGATTTCCGAGCAGTGAGCAGTCAGCCCCGTGTTCTGTAACAACTGGAGTCTTAAGCTAAGATAGGATCTATAGAAAGATAACAAGAAGTCAACAAACCGGCATGCAGTGGGAAATGGTGATGACTCCGACTCCTTATCTTAATGACTAACTAAAATGACATCCCTTTTTCCCTTTAAAAAATTTTAATGGCTGAGTAGAATCTTTGGAGATGGTTTTTGGGGGACCCCGAGTCCACTGACTCCTCAGATTGGCAGCATTATGATTAAAAGCAGCTTTTCTTTCTCTCCAGTATTGATTTCCGAGCAGTGAGCAGTCAGCCCCGTGTTCTGTAACAACTGGAGTCTTAAGCTAAAGGGAGAAATAGAATTGTTTTGGCTCACACATCAACTGAAAACAAAACAAAACAAACAAAAAAAATTCTTAACTCCTTTAAAAATATCAGTGACTCAAGAGCAATCCTAATTTTAACCTTTGCTTTCTCTTAAGTCACTAATATTTCAAATAATTATTTCTCAATATATTTATTACAGGAATTTCCTTTGTTTCCCTGCCTCAATCATTCCTCAGTTTTCCCTTTACTGTTCAAATTAACCTTAATGTTAGGCCCTGAAGCATGTGGCTCCTCTGTTGCTACTTCATGAAGCCCATTCTTAACCGGGGCTAGAATGAACTTTTAAGCATTGTAGGAGTTAGAAATGTGTTTTTGTCTCAAATCCCCAAAGTAATCTTTGTCCATATGTAGCCAGATTAAGTAACTGTTAATCCTTTCCACTTTAAAATGTTTCTTTGGATTGTACCCTACAGAAAATCACCTGCTTTAATTATAAATAATCATTATTTGAACAACAACAACAATAAAAAAAAAACAGGAGAAAAGTCTGTGGTCAAGTACACAGTAATTTCCATAAACTTAAAAATGCTAATGTACATTGTACAGGCAGGGGATTCATTGTTCACATAGGATTTCCAAAATTTATAAGGCAAGGAAAAGAGTTTAATGTCATTTCACCCCTTAGCAAATGAGGACAAGTGGTGGTCTTCAAATCTTTTTGTTCTACTACTTCCTAATTTTTTGATAGGTGCTGCATTTCCTTTCATAAGAAAGTTTACACCTGAAATGTTTCAACTATAATTAGTTGCAAAGAAAAAAAAATTCACACTGTAAAAGCTGACACTGAAAACTAAAAAGGTGTTATATCACTTTTTAAAATTCATGTCATAGAGTCTGAATATCATAGTGATTTTCTACCTATACATTTAAAATATATATGAATATACTTATTTTCATTAACTGTTAGAAAATTTAAATATCTTGATGTCTTTGAATTTTTACTTCTGTTCTACTTTCTACACAGAATTTTATCCTAATATCATGTGCCATGCCTAAAACTCTTTTATCTTAATACATAAAGAATAAATTCACTCACCTTCTCAGAAAACTGAAAAAACTGAAATGGTTCTTCATTGCCTAATGAAGGAAATTTTTTTTTTTTTTTAGTTTAAAATGAACAATTCTGGGATTGTCATTCAGTATTTCCATCTTGGTTCCATGATACTCTTATTTATTCCACACACTAGCCCAACTAGAATTTTCAATGAGGGAATTTCCTTGTGTTTTTGTTTAGGTGTCTGTCTATGAAAGCCCTTCCATTTTCCCCTGAAAGTCTAGTCCCATTCTTTTACAACATTCATTTTATTTCTGATTGCTGAAATTCTGTCTGCTTTCAAAATTCCACTCAGATACTTTCATACAGTCACAAAATCTTCCTTAGTGACACTGTAAAATTTGACTGTGAGGAGCCTCATGACACATTACATTCTTCTGCTTTTCATCTACATATATGTGTGTATTACCAGTCCTACCTGACAATTACAATTTGTGAAGACATAACACGTAGGCCAGTCCACTTTATATCAATCACAATAGGAGCATCATTATTTTATGTAGTTAAATTAATAAGAATTTCTCAAGACATAGGAAAATAAGTTTTTGACCTTGAGTTCTTAACAGAGGAGGAATATTTTATTAGTGAGATGTTGCCACAATAATGCTAACTTTAAATGACCACTACATATCCCCAAATTATCACAACCTATATTTATTTTGCTCACTCCTCACTGGGTGCATTAGTTGCGGGTTAGCTAATCTAGGCTTGACCCAGAATCTTGGCTCAGACTGCACATCAGATTGTTATATGCTTCATGTGTCTTATGGAGAAGGCGGTGGCACCCCACTCCAGTACTCTTGCCTGGAAAATCCCATGGACGGAGGAGCCTGGTGGGCTGCAGTCCATGGGGTCGCAAAGAGTCAGACACGACTGAGCGACTTCACTTTCACTTTTCGCTTTCACGCATTGGAGAAGGAAATGGCAACCCACTCCAGTGTTCCTGCCTGGAGAACCCCAGGGACGGGGGAGCCTGGTGGGCTGCCGTCTATGGGGTCGCACAGAGTCGGACACGACTGAGGCGACTTAGCAGCAGCCGCAGCATGTGTCTTACTTGAGATCTGGGCTGAAAGGCAAGCAGTAATCCAGGGTATGTCTTCTCATGGTGATGACAGAGCAACACCTGCACTCGTAAAATAAAGATACTGGGGAATAACACCAGCACTCGGCAAGGCTGTGAAAGTATAGTGTTACGATGGAGTGATGAATTTGGACCAATAACTCAACCCATCATGGCCATGCCAGTGATCGTCTGAGAAGAGATCTGAGGAAGATCCAAAAACAAAAACAACTTGCACTAGGAAAAAGCTCTTCATGGACAAGATGACTTTAGGATTGACTCTTTAGGGTGAGTGAGTTGCTAGGTATTGCAGCCAGAGGAGCCCCTTGTAGGAACAAAGCTTGCTGTTCACAGGTGCAGACTGGAGCACGGGGATGAGACACAGGGAGAAAGGCTTGGCCTGAAGGCTGGGCGAGGCAGGATTTGTGGGAAGGGCTGGAACCAGAGCTACACCCTATTTATTGTGAATTTGATATACACCTCACTCTTTGAGAGGACATTTGATATTTATTTTGTAGACAATAGACTAGCAATGTACTTAACTTCACTGTTAATGTTTTAAGAACGTTCCATTGCTGAGCTATATTATTTCCTTTATAAATAAATGGTTAGTCCCTCCTTCCCTCCCTCTCTGCCTCCTCCTCTCCCTTTCTTCCATCTCCCCTCCCTTCTTCCTTTCCTTCTTCTTGAAAAGGCCATTTCCCTAAAATAATGATGATGTGTCTTTAAGAGATAAGAAACTGTAGTGGGGTGGAAAATTATTTAGATAGAAATGGAAGCAAATTGTAAGATGCAGAAAAGAAAACAGATGCTTTGCTGAAGCCACGGAGGCAGAATTGGCTGAGCAGGCCACACGGAGTCTGGCAGTTTATTTGCCCCTGGAGCAGGCTGGGCTAGCGCGGGCGCGGTGGAGCCCCTGCGCGGGCGGCGGGCCGTCTGCGTGACTCTGCTCCCCGGCTCGCAGGGCTGCGACCCCTGCGGGGACGGAGCCGCAGAGGCGGCGGGCTTCAGCGCAGCCCGCTTCCGCCGCCCGCGTGCTGGCGGCGGCCAACACTCGGTCTAGGAAGAGCAGCCGGCTCTTCCCGTCCTGGGTGCAAGGTCCAGGACTGGCTGCAGGGGTGAGAGGGAGGGGGAGCGGCCCTGGGTGAGCCTGGGTACCAGAGTCTCAGGGAGCAAGACTCATTACCTCCCCGTATTACAAAACTCTCCCCTGGGAACAGATGGAGGAACTCTTTGATCTGGTGCAAAGGGAGCAGGGGTGTTACCGGTTGGCCCCGAGTTCATCCTCAGAAGGGAAACGTCCTGCAGTTCCGGATGAATTCACACTGTGAACAGGCTTTGAGATTATTCAAATCGTTCCATCAGAACAGAAAGGACTGTGTTAGAAGCGAAAGTGCAGGCTCTTCCCTGGCTCATCAATTCTAAATGTGTATCCCTGCCATGTGCAGAATGGATAACAGAAAAGGATCACAGACAGCTTCAGTCATTTGGAAATATCAAGTAGCCTGGGCTTGGGAACTATAGGATGAAAATCAAAGGTCTTTAAGAAAGTTTTGGTTTCTAAATTGAATTTATGTTTTGAATAGATTAGCTTCACTTAACCTTCTAAAACAAACATCTGCAATTATAGCAGCTGTTCTTGAAATTACTCTTTCAGGAAAGGTCTAGTTTCAAACTTTCTGTGTTGTTTTCACACATGTCATACAGTATGTTATAATTTTGAAGTCAGAGGAACATGTTGGTTTTGCTAAATTAATAAGGCCACCTTTTGAAAAGAATATAGAACCTTTGTATAAGGCAGGCAAAACAAATGGTCCTGTGCTTATAGGGTTTCAAGAAATAAAGAACTTTGAGTCACAAACAATTCATCACTACTGAATGGCCCGTAATACAGTGACATATATCCAGCCAATTAAAAAGGACACGACTCACGTCCTAGTATATATACTCGAGAGTGATTTCTTATTTGCTTATTCCATTTTTCTAGGTGTTGAATAGCCTTCCATCATTGGAGTAAAGGTTAAGAAAAGTGTTTCAAAGGGCCACTGGTGGGCAGTGCTGGGGCCTCAAAGTTCCCACTGGACCGTGGCAGTTTGACATGAGAAGGTGGGTCTGCCACATCGTGATGACTGCTGCTGATCTGCGTGTGGCCACCGGGTATACTTGCCCTTGTGCAGTCATGCCCAAATTAAGACAATGGGAGTGAAAATAATGCAATAAATAGCTTTTATTTGTTTAATGGTAGCAGTTACAGAATATGTACTACAAATTCAATCAGCCTGGACTAGAGTACAGACCCTGTCAAATACCTACCACTAAATCTTTGACACTCAATTTCTTCATATCTAAAATAAGGCTGATACTAGTTGTTAAATCATAGAGTTTTACCATAAGAACTAAACTGCCTCTTGCAAGTGTCTTTCAGGCCCACATAAATAATCAGTTAATAAAAATATTTTATATGATCTAAAATATTACACAAAAAACAAAAGATCCTAATGGAATTCTGGTACTATTTTCTCTCTAACAGAAGCAGAATAAGCATCCATAAAAAAAATCAGTGAAAATAAGACTAAGGTAACAAATATACTAGAAAAATTCCGTGGAGTTAGCAAGTTATCTTACTATTGCAGCTAATGCTTTGGTGCCACATTACAAGGCATAGTTTGTCACTCACGGTTTATGTAATAATGGTGTAGTTCTTTACTTTTTCTGGGGATTGCTTTCTTGTTTTTTTTTTTTTTTTTTTAATTGGAGTATACTTTATTTACAGTATTGTGTTAGTTTCAGGTATATAGCAGAGTGTTTCAGTTATATGTGTATGTATAATATATCAGATTCCTCTTCCTTATGTGTTATTATAAAATATTGAGCATAGTTCCCTGTGCTATATAGAAGGGCCTTAGCGGTCATCTATTTTATACATAATAATGTGCATATGTTGATCCCAAACTCCTAATGTACCCCCTTTTCCTCTTTGGTAACCATAAGTTTGTTATCTATGCCTGCTAGTTTATTTACATTGTTGTTCATCTGTATCTTTTTTTAAAGCTCCACATAAATGTGATACCATATGATATTTGTCTTTATCTGGCTTACTTCACTTTGTATGTTAATCTCTGAATCCATCTATGTTGTTGCAAATGGCATTATTTCATTCTTTTTTATAGCTGAGTAATATTCTGTTGTGCATATGTACCACATCTTTATCCATTCATGTGTCAAGACTTGCTTCCATGTCTTGGCTACTATAAATAGTGCTGCAGTGAACAAATTTTGTAGAAGTATTGTATCATGAGTGAACAAGTTAAAGTACTTTAAATGAGAAAAATATTACAAATCGAAACTTTCTCAAAAGAAAAAAATAAGAAAACAGGAGACATCTTAATATCTATTTAGAAAGTAGGATTTCAGCTAGGCATTGAAGAAAAAGAGCTTTCAAGGGCAATGGAAAGAAAAGGAACTGACAGTTCATAAGTTGTAGGCCAGAAGTTCTCAGTCTTTGAATGTATAAAGGTGTTTGACCCCAGGCGATTTTGGCAATGTTGGAGATTTTTCTTTCTCATACCTGGTGAGAAGTAGTAACCGGCACTTCCTGGGTCAAGGCCATGGATGCTAATAAACATTCTGCAGTTTAGAAAACAGCCCTCCCCAAAGCAAAATCGTCCATCCCCCAATGTTAATACTGCTGAGGTTGAGAAAACTTGCTACAGACAGATGAACCACTAGCATAAAAGACCTAGAAGTTCAGCCAGAAAATATTGGTCGATTACAAATGCAAGAATGGGGAATAGAGGCTTCTGTGTGCAGTGAGAAAAATCAAAGAAATTTACTTGTCAAGAAGTGATGCATTTTGCTTGGTAATGAAAGACAATCATCATGAATATAATCATGTGGGTATAATTTAGCAAATCACTCTTATGCAATTGTTTATAGCAGACTAAATATAAAGATACAAAATAAATTTAAGTTGATTCACGGCATCTCTGTAACATTTTGTCACTCACAGTGGGGTCTCAAACAGTCTTTTTCGTCATCCCCATTTCCAGTGAGATTCATTATTCATTCAGAGTAGGGAACATGCAGGGCTACAGTTGTATACCCTCCTGGGTTAGACACAGTGGAATTGTTACTTGTTTTATCTGATGGAATGGAGCACAGTGAGGTGTGCCTGCGTGCAAGTGCTGTTATACAATTCCTCATGCACTCTCTCTCTTCTTTTCCATGTGGCGTAGATAGGTGTGCTTTCTAGACGTTTCAGGTATGAGATGGTGGAGCTTCCTAACATGGGAGCATGCCTCATTCTATCTTCCCCTACCATTAAATATATAGGCTATGACATCAGTTATCCCTCTATCTGGACTTGTTGCCACACATGTAAAATGAAGAATTTAAGGTAAATGATTTTTGATATCTTCTTCAGTGTCAACATTCTAAAATGACTATTAACAATGAGAAGTTGATCCTTTTTCCAACTTTCTACTGAAACACTTGGCTTTACATAGACATATTATTGGACTGGAGATGACATATCTGGATAATCAAATGATTTAGAGCATTAGTCTCAGATTACATGTGTATTTCCTTGAGATACTGCTGCATTGCAAGTAGGCACATATCATTAGAAAAATAAGAAGATGCGACAGAGTTAACTGCCAAGAAAAACTGAAGTGTTTAGTACTGATATGATTTGTCTTGTGTTATGCAGTTAACTGAAGGGCACGGGGATGATTCTTCCACATATGAAGAAAATAAGTTCCAGGTAGGCTAGAGGACTCAATCAGGATTTTCCAATTTGTAAAGGATGAATCATAATGTGTATCCTAGCTCCTGAGTGCCAAAGAGCCTTGATTACCTCACAGAATGGTGTGTGTTACTGTAGTATCTCACCTCAGATTTATTTACTTTCATTATCTTTTATGCATGTTAATCCTCCTTCCATTTTATTGCACACTCCAGAATGAAAAGACCAGGACTGCATTTCCTCTTATCTTGTATTTTTATTAATAGTAGCAATGGTAGTAAGTAGTATCATCATCATCATTATTATTAAACTTTTTTTTAAATTTTGAGATAACTGTAGGTTTTATACAATTGTCAGAAATAATACAGAGAGATCACATGCTCCTTTTAAAAAATTTACCCAGTGATATATTTTTTTTAATTGGAACATAGTTGCTTTACAGTGCTGCGTTAGCCTCTGCTCTAAAAGAATAAGCTAAATGTATACCAGAGACACAGAGACACGTGTTCTGTATCGGGGTTGAGAAGATCCCCTGGAGGACGGAAGGGCAACTCACTCCAGTATTCTTGCTGAAAAATTCCATGGACGAAGGAGCCTGGAGGGCTGTAGTCCATGGGGTCGCAGAGTCAGGCGCGACTGAGCGATGGAGCTCAGCCCAGCACACACACGCGTCAGTCCCCTCTCGGGCCTCCCTCCTGCCCGCCCCGTCCCGCCCGGCCCAGTCATCACAGAGCTCCTAGTTGAGCTCCTCGTGTTATCCGGCAGCTTCCCACTGGTGGTTTTACTCGTGACAGTGTGCATGTCTATCCCAGCCTCCCACTCCATCCTGCCCTCCTTCCTCTCCATGTCCACGTGTCCCTTTCCTGCATCTGCATCTCTGCTCCTATCCTGCAGACAGGTTCATCGCTACCGTTTCTCTAGACTCCACATACATGCATTGCTAGATGGCATTTACTCTTTCCAACTTACTGCATTCTGTGTGACAGACCCTAGGTCCATCCATATCTCTATAAATGACCCAGTTCCATTCTCATTTGTGACTAACATTTCACTACACATATGTACCACATCGTCCTCATCCATTCATCTGTCAGTGGAAATTTAGGTTTCTTCCATGCCCTGACTATTGTAAATGATGACAATGTTGCAGTCATAACAGAAAATTGTTTCACAACCAGAAGACTCCTTCACATAGCCCTCTTATAGCCATACCCACTTTCCTTTCCTGACTGCTCTCTTAACTGCTGACAATCACCAATTTCTTCTTCTTTTCCACTGTTTGATAAGTTTAAAAATGCTATATAAAGGAATCATATGAGATAGGCATTTTGGGATTGGCTTTTTTCACTTGCATAATTCCTTGGATATTTCAAGTTATTAAGTGAATTTTTTTTTCTATTTTTGGGTATTATCCATTTTATGGAGGTTGAAGTTTTTGAAGTTTCTTTAACTGTTAACACATTGAAGGCCATCTGAACTGTTTCATGTATTTGTATAATGAATAAACCTGCTATGAACACTTGTGTAGAGGTTTGCATATGAACATAAAACAAATTTTTATTTCTCTGAAATAAATGACCATATTTTCTATTTCATGTGTTAATTATATATTAGTTTTATAAGATATTGCACCTGAGAGGTTGTACCATTTCACATTTCCACCAATAATGTGTTAGTGAAACAATTTCTATGCATAATCATCAGCATTTGATATTATAATTATTTTACATTTTAGTGAAAGTGATAACTTTGTAGTGATATCTCATGATTATTATAATTTCCATTTCCCAAATGACTAATAACATCAAACATATTTTCACATGTGTATTTGGCACTGAAATGCTCATTATTTTACCCATTTTTCTAATGAAATCATTTTTTAATTGAGTCTTGAGTTTTTATGTATTCTAGATATTAGTCCTTCATTGGGCATGTGGTTTGCAAATCTTTTCTCCCCATCTGTAGTTTGTTTTTTTCATTATCTTAACAAGATATTTCACCAAGCAACAGTTTTTAATTTAGATTAAGTCTAATTTAATAGCTCATGCTTTTGCTGTCAAATTTAAGAAATAATTTCCTAGTCTTAAATTCTGAAGATTTTCTCTCATTTTTTTCTTTTTCTAAAATTTCATAATATTCCATTTTACATTTAAGTCCCTGATCTGACTCGAGCTGATTTTCACACAGGTAAGATGTTCAACTTGAGGGTTATTTGTTGAATGGCTGTACTTCCTTTGCCGCATTGCTTTTCCATCTTTGTCAAAAGTCACTTGTTCTAAAATTAGTGGTAATAATTGCAAACTCTGTGAATAGAGAAAAATCACTTAATAATAAACTTTAAAGGATGAATTTAAGGTATGTAAATTATATTTCAGTTAAGCTGTTATGCAAAGTTCATACAAAAATTCACTGTGTCAATTAGTGTGGGTGTGTTTCTGAATTCTTTATTCTGTTCCATTAATTTATGTGTCCTTATCTCTGCCAGCATCACACTGCCTTGATTACTGAAGCAATAAAATAAGGTTTAGCTCTACATGGAGTAAATCTTTCACTTTATTATTCTTTTTCAAAGTGGCTTTATTTTCCCATAAATTTTAGAATTAACTTGTTCATGTCTCCAAATCACCTTTGTAGAATTTATTTTGATTGCTTTATTGTGGCAAAAACACTTCACATGAGGTATACCCCTTAAACAAATTTTCCAAGTATGCAATCTGTTATTGTAGACTATAGGTACAAAGTTTCAGAGTAGATCTCTAGAGTTTAATCATCTTGCTTAACTGAATGAAACTATTCTCACTGATTAGCAACTCCACATTTTAACCTCCCCACAGATATTAAGAAGAGGTGGCAAGAATACACAGAAGAACTGTACAAAAAAGATCTTCACGACCCAGATAATCACAATGGTGTGATCACTCACCTAGAGCCAGACATCCTGGAATGTGAAGTCAAGGGGGCCTTAGCATCACTATGAACAAAGCTAGTGGATGTGATGGAATTCCAGTTAAGCTATTTCAAATCCTGAAAGATGATGCTGTGAAAGTGTTGCACTCAATATGCCAGCAAATTTGGAAAACTCAGCAGTGGCCACAGGACTGGAAATGTCAGTTTTCATTCCAATCCTTAAGAAAGGCAATCCCAAAGAATCCTTAAACTACCGCACAGTTGCACTCATCTCACACGCTAGTAAGTAATGCTCAAAATTCTCCAAGCCAGGCTTCAGCAATACTTGAACCGTAAAATTCCAGATGTTCAAGCTGGTTTTAGAAAAGGCAGAGGAACCAGAGATCAAATTGCCAACATCCGCTGGATCATCGGAAAGGCAAGAGAGTTCCAGAAAAACATATATTTCTGCTTTATTGACAACGTCAAAGCCTTCAACTGTGTGGATCAAGTAAACTGTGGAAAATTCTGAAAGAGATGGGAATACCAGACCACTTGACCTGCCTCTTGAGAAACCTGTATGCAGGTCAGGAAGCAACAAATAGAACTGGACATGGAACAACAGACTCGTTCCAAATAGGAAAATGAGTACATCAAGCATGTATATTGTCACCCTGCTTATTTAAATTATATGCAGAGCACATCATGAGAAATGCTGGGCTGGAAGAAGCACAAGCTGGAATCAAGATTGCCAGGAGAAATATCAGTAACCTCAGATATGCAGATGACACCACCCTTATGGCAGAAAGTGAAGATGAACTAAAACGCCTCTTGATGAAATTGAAAGAGGAGAGTGAAAAAGTTGGCTTAAAGTTCAAAATTCAGTAAACTAAGATCATGGCATCTTGTCCCAACACTTCATGGGAAATAGATGGGGAGACAGTGGAAACAGTGTCAGACTTTACTTTTTTGAGCTCCGAAATCACTGCAGATGGTGATTGCAGCCATGAAATTAAAAGACACTTACTCCTTGGAAGGAAAGCTATGACCAACCTGGATAGCATATTAAAAAGCAGAGACATTACTTTGCCAACAAAGGTCTGTCTGGTCAAGGCTATGGTTTTTCCAGTGGTCACGTATGGATGTGAGAGTTGGACTGTGAAGAAAGCTGAGCGCTGAAAAATTGAGGCTTTTGAACTGTGGTGTTGGAGAAGAGTCTTGAGAATCCCTTGGACTGCAAGGAGATCTAGCCAGTCTATCCTGAGGGAGATCAGTCCTGGGTGTTGTTCATTGGAAGGACTGACGCTGAAGCTGAAACTCCAGTACTTTGGCCACCTCATGCGAAGAGTTGACTCACTGGAAAAGACCCTGATGCTGGGAGGAATTGGTGGCAGGAGGAGAAGGGGACGACAGAGGATGAGATGGCTGGATGGCAACACCGACTCGATGGACATGGGTTTGAGTAAACTCCGGAAGTTGGTGAGGGACAGGGAGGCCTGGCGTGCTGCGATTCATGGGGTCTCAAGGAGTCGGACACGACTGAGTGACTGAACTAACTGACTGACTGACTACTCCTGGCAACCTCCATTCCACCCTTTGATTCTATGAATTTGATGATTTTATGCACTTTATAAAAGTGAAATCATACAATATTTGTCTACAGTTCCTGACTTATCTTACGTAGCAAAATATCCTGAAGTCTCACCTGTGTTGTCTCATATCCAGAATCACTTCTTTTTTAAAGGCTTGTGTGTATTAGTCACGCAGGCATGTCCAACTCTTTGTGACCCCGTGGACTATAGTTTGCCAGGCTCTTCTCTCCATGTTATGTCTGAATCTTGATCTCGTGGACTGTAACCCACCAAATTAAGAGGATCCATGGGATTTCCCAGGCAAGAATACTACAGTGGGTTGCCAGTTCCTTCTCCAGGAATGAGATCTTCCTGGAGATCTTCCTCCAGGATCTTCCTGACCCGGGGATCAGACCCAGGTCTCCCACATCACAGGCAGATTCTTTACCATTTTAATCACTAGGGAAGCCCCTTTAAAGGCTTAATAGTGTTTTCTGTATGTATATGCCACATTTTCTTTATCCAATCATCTTTATCCAATCCTCTATGGACATTTAATTTGTTTCCACATTTGGGCTATCATGAATAGGGTTGCAATGAACAAAGGACTGTCAATATCTCCTCAAGACCCTGGTTTCAATTTGTTTAGATAAATATCCAGAGAGGGATTGCTAGATCATATAGTAGTTCATATTTTAAGCTTTTGAGAAAGCTATATGCTATTTTCCATAGCAACTTCACTATTTTGCACTACAATCAACAGTGTGCAAGGGCTCCAATTTCTCCACATCCTTATCACCACTTGTCTTTTGTGATTTTAGTTGTAGTTATTTTAACAGTAGATATCATGACAGATATGAGGTGACATCTTATCTAGTTTTGATTCACATTTCCCTGATGATTGGCTCCACTGAAAACTACAGATCTTCTTAATGTCTATGCAAGTCTTTAGCCCTTTTGAAAATTGCATTAATTGTATTAATTGATTTTAATTGCTTTTGAGTTTCTTAGATGTTCTCCTTTATATATATATATATATATATATATATAATTTGCATATGTTTTCTCCCATTCTGTTGGTTAACTTTTTACTCTGTTGGTTGTTTTCTTTGCTATGAAGAAGCTTTTTAACTGATGGCATCCTACTTATTTACTTTTGCTTCTGTTGACTGTGTTGTTGATGTCATAGCCATAAAATTGTTGTCAAGACCAATGTCATAAATCTTTCCCCTATTTTTTCTTCTAGGAGCCTTACAGTTTCAGATCTTACATTTAGGTCAAATCTGTTTTGAATTGAATTTGTTCATAGTGCAAGAGATAAACAAATTATATCTCATAATTCTGCACCTGGATATCTAGATTTGCCAACACCATTTATTGAAAAAACTACTGCTTTTCCATTGGTTATTCTTTGCATCTTTGTTAAAGAGAAATAGATTGTAGAAATGTGAATTTATTTCTAGGACTTTCTATTATGTTGTACTGGTCTAAATATCTCTCTTTAAGACAGTACCATACTGTTTTGATTATTTTAGTTTTCCAGTGTATTACAAAATCAAGAAATGTAATTCTTCCTGATTTGCTCTGTCATTTCTTTTTGTGTGTGACATCTTTGTCTGGTTTTGGTATCAGGATGATGATGATCCAATATAATGAGGATGGGAGTATTCCTCTCTGCAATTTTTGGGAAGAATCTGAGGAGAATAGGTGTTAACTCTTCTCTAAATGTTTGATAGAATTCACCTGCAAAGTCATCTGATTCAGGAATTTTGTTTACTGGAATGTTTTTATTCAGTTTCAGTTTCATTACTTGTGATTCATCTGCCCATAGTTTCTATTTCTTCCAGTTTCACTCTTGGAAGGTTGTACTTTTCTCAGAATTTGTCCATTTCTTCCAGGTCATTCATTTTATTTTTATATAGTTGCTTGTAGTAGTTTATTATGGTCCTTTGTATTACTGTGGTGTTCATTGTAACTTATTTTTTATTTCTAATTTTATTTATTTGATCCTCTCCCTTTTATTCTTGATGAATCTGACTAAAGATTTATCAATTTAATCTTCTCAAAGAATAAGCTTTTAGTTTCATTGATCTTAGCTATCGTTTTCTCTGCTTCTATTTCATTTATTTCTGCTATAGTATTTATAATTTCTTTCCTTCTACTAACATTGGGGTTGTTTTGTTCTTTCTTTAGTTGATTTTAGTGTAACATTAGGTTGTTTATTTTTGTTGGCTTGTTTCTTGGGGTAGGATTGTATTGCTATAAACTTCCCTCTTAGAACTGATTTTTCTGCATGCCCTGGTTCTGGGTTGTCTTGTTTTCATTTTCATTTATTTCTAGATTATTTTTTTTTATTTCCCCTTTGATTTCTTCAGTGATCTCTTGGCTATTTAGTAGCATATCATTTAGCCTCCATGTATTTGTATTTATTACAGTCTTTTTTCCTGTAATTAATTATTAATCTCATAGAGTTGTGATCAGAGAAGATGCTTGATACAATTTCAATTTTCTAAAACTTATCAAGGTTGATTTGTGACCCAAGATGTGCTCTATCCTGGAGAATATCCCATGTGCACATGAGAAGAAATTGCATTCTGTGCTTTTATATGGAATGTTCTATAAATATCAATTAAGTCTATCTAGTCTAATATATCATTTAAGGCCTGTGTTGCCTTATTAATTCTCTGTGTGAATGACCTGAGCATTGGTGTAAGTCAGGTGTTAAAGTCTCCCACTGTTATTGTGTTACTGTTGATTTCCCTTTTCATGGCTGTTATCATTTGCATTATGTATTGATGTCGTCCCGTGTTAGGTGCATGAATATTTAAATTGATACATCTTCTTCAGTTGATCCCTTGATCATCATGCGGTGTCCTTATTTGTCTCTTATAATACTCTTTATTTTAAAATCTAATTTGTCTGATATGACTATTGGTATTCCAACTTTCTTTTTATTTCCATTTGAATGGAATATCTTTTCTCATCTGCTCACTTTTAATTTGTATATACCCCTAGGTCTGAAGTGGGCCTTTTGTAGACAGCATATATGCCGATCTTAATTTTGCATCCATTCAGCTGGTCTGTGTCTTTTGGTTGAAGCATTTAATCCATTTACACTTAGGTAATTATCAATGTGCATCCTATTACCATTTTCTTAATTGTTTTGGGCTTGCTTTTTAGGCATTTTTTCCTTCTCTTGTGTTTCCTGCCTAGAGAAGTTACTTTAGCATTTATTGTAAAGCTAGTTTGGTGAATTTGCTTAGAATTTGCTTGTCTGAAAGTTTTTGGTTTCTTCATCAAATTTGAATGAGATCCTTGCTGAGTGGAGTAATCTTGACTGTAGATTTTTCTTTTTAATCACTTTAAATATATTCTACCACTCCTTTTTGGCCTGCAAAGTTTCTGCTGGGGAAAAAAAAAAAAAAATCAGCTAACGAATTTGTGGGGATTCTCTTTTGTTACTTTCTGTTTTCCTATGCTACTTTTAATAATATTTGTTGGCTAGTTTGATTAATGTATGTTTATGCATGTTTTCCTTTGGGTTTATCCTATATGGGACTATCTATGCTTCTTGGACTTGGGTGAAAATTTCCTTTTTTCATGTTAGCGACATTTTTAACTATAATCTCTTCAAATATTTCTCAGATCCTTTCTATTGTCTTCTTCTGTGACCTCTATAATTCAAATTTCAGCTTGTTTAAAGTTGTCTCACAAGTATCTGAGACTGTGCTAATTTCTATGCAATTTTCTTTCTTTATTCTGCACCACAGAAGTGATTTTCAACATTCAATCTTTCAGCTCACTTTCCTGTTTTTTTCTGCCTCAGTTATTCTGCAATTGATTTCTTCAAGCACATTTTAATTTCAGTTTATTGTGTTGTTCATCACTGATTATTTGTACTTTAGTTCCTCTAGCTCCTTGTTAAACATTTCTCTATCTTCTTGATTTATGCCTTCATTCAATTTTCAAGATCTTCAGTCAGTTCAGTCACTCAGTCATGCCTGACACTTTGGGATCCCATGGACTGTAGCACGTCAGGCTTCCCTGTCCATCATCAATGCCTGGAGCCAGCTTAAATTCATGTCCATCGTGTTGGTGATGCCCTCCAAACATCTCATCCTCTGTCATCCCTGTCTCCACTTGCCTTCTATATTTTCCAGCATCAGGGTCTTTTCCAATGAGTCAGTTCTTCGCATCAGGTGGCCAAAGTATCAGAGTTTCAGCTTCAGCATCAGTCCTTCCAATGGATATTTAGGACTGATTTCCTTTAGGATTGACTGGTTTGATCTCCTTGCAGTTCAAGAGACTCGCAAGAGTCTTCTCCAACACCACAGTTCAAAAACATAAATTCTTCGGCACTCAACTTTCTGTATAGTCCAACTCTTACATGTATACATGACTACTGAAAAAGCCATAGCTTTGACTAAATGGACCTTTGTCCACAAAGTAATATTTCTGCTTTTTAATATGTTATCTCGGTTGGACACAGCTTTTCTTCTAAAGAGCAAATATTTTTTTAAATTCATGGCTGCAGTCACCATCTGCAGTGATTTTGGAGCCCAATCAAATGAAGTTTGTCACTGTTTCCATCATTTTCCCATTGATTTGCCATGAAATGATAAAACTGGATGTCATGATCTTAGTTTTCTGAGTGTGAGTTTTAAGCCAACTTTTTTACTCTCCTCTTTCAATTTCATCAAGAAGCTTTTTAGTTTTTCTTTGATTTTTCCTATAAAGGTTGTGTCATCTGCATATTTGAGGTTATTGATATTTCTCTTGGCAATCTTGGATCCAGCTTATGCGTCATCCACCCTGGCATTTCACATGATGTACTCTGCATATAAGTTAAATAAGTAGGATGACAATTTACAGCCTTTATGTACTCCCTTCCCGATTTGGAACCAGTCTATTTTTCTCTGTCCAGTACTAACTGTTGCTTCTTGACCTGCATACAGGTTTCTCAGGAGGCAGGTAAGGTGGTCTGGTATTCCCATGTCTTTAAGTATTTTTCACAGTTTGTTGTGATCCACACAGTCAAAGGCACTGATGTAGTCAATAAAGCAAAAATAAAAATTTTTTTTTCCTGTAATTCTCTTGCTTTTTCATTGATCCAACAGATGTTGGAAATTTGATCTCTGGTTCCTCTGCATTTTCTAAATCCAGCTTGGATATCTGGAAGTTCACAGTTCACATAGTGTTGAAGCCTGGCTTGGAGAATTTTGAGCATTACTTTGCTAGCATGTGAGATGAGTGCAGTTGTGCAGTAGTTTGGACATTCTTTGATATTGCCTTTCTTTGGGACTGAAATGAAAACTGATATTTTCCAGCCCTATGGCCACTGTTGAGCTTTCCAAATTTGCTGGCATATTGAGTGAAGCACTTTTAGGATTTGAAAATAGCTCCACTGGAATTCCATTTGAACAGTTAGAGGAATGGCCTCCAATTTGCTTTTAGTGATGCTTCCTAAGGCCCACTCGACTTTGCATTCCTTAGTGTCTGACTCTATGTGAGTGATCACACCATCATGGTTATCTGTACAATTCTTCTGTGTTTTCCTGCCACCTTTTAATATCTTCTGCTTCTGTTAGGTCCATACCATTTCTAGCCTTTATTGTGCCTGTCTGTGCATGAAATATCCCCCTGGTATCTCTAATTTTCTTGAAAAGATATCTAGTATTTCCCAAAATATATTTTCCTCTATTTCTTTGCATTGATCACTGAGAAAGTATTTCTTATCTCTCCTTGTTCTTTGGAACTCTGCATTCAAATGGGTATATCTTTACTTTTTTTCCTTTGCCTTTTGTTTTTCTTCTTTTCTCAGCTAGTTTAAGGCTTCCTCAGATAACCATTTTGCCTTTTTGTATTCCCCCCTCCCCAACCTTGGGGATGTTCTTGATTACTGCCTACTGTATAATGTCACAAAATTCTGTCCATAATTCTTCAGGCTCTCTGTCTATGAGACCTAATTTCTTGAATCTATTTGTCACTTCCACTGTATAATTGTAAGGGGTTTGATTTAGGTCATAACTGAATGGTCAAGAGGTTTTCCCTACTTTCTTCAACTTAAGCCTGAATTTTGCAAAAAGGAGTTCATGATGTAAGCACAGTATGCTCCCAGTCTTGTTTTTTTCTGACTGTATAGAGCTTCTCCATCTTTGGCTGCAAAGAATATAATCAATATGATTTCAGTATTGACCATCTGGTGATGTCCATGTGTAGAGTCTTCTCTTGTGTTATTGGAAGAAGGTGTTTGCTATGACCAGTGTGTTCTCTTGGCATAACTCTGCTAGATTTTGCCCTGTTTCATTTTGTACTCCAAGGCCAAGTTTGCCTTTTACTCCAGGCATTTTTTGACTTCCTACTTTTGCATTCCAGTCCCCTATAATGAAAAGGACATATTTGGGGGGTATTATTTCTAGAAGGTGTTCATAGAACCATTCAACTTCAACTTCTTCAGCATTACTGCTTTGGGTATAGACTTGGATTACTGACATATTGAATGGTTTGCCTTGGAAACAGAGATCATTCTGTCGTTTTTGAGATTGTGCCCAAGTACTGAATTTTAGAATATGTTGTTGACTGTGAGGGCTACTCCATTTCTTCTAAGGGATTTTTGTCCACAGTAGTGGACATAGTGATCATCTGAATTAAATTCACCCATTCCAGGCCATTTTAGTTTACTGATTCCTAAAATGTCGATGTTCACTCTTCCCATCTCCTGTTTGACCACTTCTAATTTACCCTGATTCATAGATGTAACACTTCCCTGGTGGCTCAGATGGTAAAAGTCTGCCTGCTGTGCGGGAGACTCGGATTTGAAACCTGCGTTGGGAAGATCAGCTGGAGAAGGGAATGACAATGTGCTCCAGTTTTCTTGCCTGGAAAATCTCATGGATGGAGGAGTCTGGCAGGCTACAGTTCATGGGTTTGCAAAGACTTTGACACAACTGAACAACTTCAATCTCCATCCCTTTGTGAGATTCAGCAAATTTTGTTTCTCCCAGGTGGCTCAGTGGCAAAGAGTCTTCCTGCCAATGCAAGAGCCACAGAGGACGTGGGTTCACTCCCTGGGTTGGGAAGATACCCGGGAGGAGGAAGTGGCAACCCATTCTGGTATTCTTGCCTAGAGAACCCCATGGAGAGAGGAACATGGTGGGCCCCAGTCTAGGGGGTAGCAAAGAGTTGGACACGACTGATTGCATACACTAAGAGTACAGTAACAGTACGGACATAGCATTCCATGTTCCTATGCAATACTGATCTTATAGCATCGGGCTTTACTTCCATCGTCGGTAACTTCCATCATCAGTTACATCCATAGCTGGGTATTCTTTTTGCTTTGGATCTGTCTCTTCATTCTTTCTGTGGTTATTTATCCACTCTTCCCCAGTAGCATTTTGGGCACCTACTGACCCAGGGAGTATATCTTTCAGTGTCATATCTTCTTTACTTTTCTTACTGTTCATGGGGTTCTCAAGGCCAGCATACTGAAGTGGTTTGCCATTCCTTTCTCCAGTGGACCACGTTTTGTCAGAGTCTCCACCATGACCCGTCCATCTTGGGTGGCCCTACATGTCATGGCTCATACTTTCATTGAGTTAGCCAAGGCTGTGGTCCATGTGATCAGATTGATTAGTTTTCTGTGATTGTGGTTTTCATTCTGTCTGCCCTCTGAAGGATAATATAAGAGGCTTATGGAAGCTTCCTGATGGGAGTGACTGACAGTGGGGGAAACTGGGTCTTGTTCTGATGGGCAGAGCCATGCTTAGTAAATCTTTAATCCAATTTCCTGTTGATGTGCGGGGCTGTGTTCCCTCCCTGTCCTTTGACCTAAGACCAAACTATGGTGGAGTTAATGAAGATAATGGTGGTCCCCTTCAAAAGGCCCTGTGCACACACTGCCGCACTCTGTGCCCCTGACCGTGCGGCAGGACACTGCTGGCCCACACCACCGCTGAAGACTCCTGGACGCTCAGAGCAAGTCTGGGTCAGTCTCTTCTGGGTCACTGTTCCTTTTCCTGGGTCCTGGTGTGCACAAGATTTGTCTGTGCCCTCCAAGAGTCTGTTTCCTCAGTCTTGCATAAGTTCTGTAATCAAATCCCACTGACCTCCAAAGTCAAACTCCCTGGGAGGGTTCTTAGTCCCTTTGCCAGATCCCCAGGTTGGGAAATCTTTTGCCTATCTTAGAACTTTCTTAACAGTGCAATAATTTATTTGGTATAATTGTTCTGCAGTTTGTGGGGCGTTTGCTCCATGACTCAATGGTGGGGTTGATGGCGACCTCCCCCAACAGAGCTTATGCCACACCCAGGTTTGCCACACCCAGAGCCCCTGCCCCTGCGTCAGGCCACTGCGGACTGGTACCTCCGTAGGAGACACTCAAACACCCAAAGACTGGTCTGGCTCAGCCTCTGTGGGGTCTCCTGGTGTGCACAAGGTTTTGTTTGAGCCCTCCAAACATCTCTGGTGGGTATGGGGTTTGATTCTAAATGCAATTTTTCCCCTCTTACCATCTTACCCGGGCTTCTCCTTTGCCCGTGGATGTGGGGTGTATTCGTTTGGTGGTATCCAACATTCTCCTGGTGATGGTTGTTCAGCAGTGAGTTGTAATTTTGGAGTTCTCACAGGAGAAGATGAACGTATATTCTTCCACTCCACCATGTCCACCAAGGACCAAAATCTTTCCTTGAAGATGTGATTAAAATGCATCTTCCTGGCCAAATTGGAATTAAGCTTGTTTATCTGTACACTCTCTTTGTTGGCAATTGCATTCCACCACTCAGTCCATCTCGATGTGGTGATGACAGTGTGTCTCATCATTCTTTCTCATTAAAACAGATGTGAGATATTCTCCATGAATAAGACTATCCACAGTTTCCATCTTCCAAACAAACTTCATTTTCCTTGGCAGGAATTTGTCCAGTAACTCCTTCTTTGTTTCACCCTTATTCCAAGAGAGGTATTCAGTTTAACCAGTGGTGCCAGTCCCCTCTGGGTGAGCACTGCAGCTGTGAGTCCTCTGAGATGCTGGCGACACATGCCTCAGGATGGCCTCTCTGCCAGCCAAGCACTGAACCATGACCCGCTGGAGCAGCTCTAGGAGCGGAAGTGGGTCAAGACTACAGGCAGCGACAGTGTGATCACCACGCTGATTGTGGGAACAAGCAGGCAGCCGTGGGTGGGGGTGTCCAAACCAGTGGCCTGAGCACTCTTTCTACTGGAGTGTCAGATGCGTGGTGCACACAGGATACACCGCCTCTCGCGATGCTTGGAGAGCATCCTCTCTGTGCATAAAGGGCCCTAGGGTTGCATTTCATGGCTCAGCAGAGAAAATGAAAAACCCAGGTGTCCTTAAAACTCTTTAATTTAGACAAACGTCACACTTGAGCAAATCCATGAAACAAAGCCAAGCTCAGGATCTTAGATCATTTAATTATCGCTACTCTGAATTATTTTTCAGGTAGAGTGCTTATTTTCTTTTCACTTGTTTGGTCTTGTGGGGTTTACCTTGCTCCTTTATCAGCAATTTATTTTTCTGTTATTTCATTTTTCTTTAACTTAATGTGTTTTTGGTCTCCTTTCTATAGTCTGAAGTTTGTAGTTCATCTTGCTTCTTTTGTCTGCTCCCTAGTGAATGGGTTTTGTCCAAGGGCTTTTGTAGACTTCCTGGTGGGAAGGACTTGTGCCTACACTCTAATGAATGGAGCTGAGTCTTTTCCCTCTGATAAGGAGGGCTGCACCAGGTGATGTATTTTGGAGTGTCTGTGAGCTTAGTACGATTTTAGGCAGGCTATCTGCTGATGGGTGGGGCTGTGTTCCTGTCTTTCTGGTTGCTTACTGTGAGGTGTCCAGCACTGAAGCCTCCAGGCCATTGGGTAGAGCCAGGTCTTCATGTCGGAATGGATACTAACTCAGCCTGGGAGGGGTGCAATGGCCACAGTTGGGGTGTGGGAGAAATACCTGTGGTGGCAGAGACTGGCAGGCAGTTGCAGCCGACTGGGACATGCTGGCCTTGGTGGGAGTCCCTTCCATGCCACTCAACAGCAGACTGCACTTCCTCTGGGGGCATCCTGGCCGCCGAGCCCCTCATCCCCCTTCCCTCTGTAGTATCAGCACAGCCAACAGTTGTCCTCTCCCCAGAGGCAGTCTCCCCCTCCAAACTTCACCACCTGGTCCCTGCCAGAACAGGGCGTTTCCATCTCAGGCAAGGACACCCAGAGCTGACTGTGAAGGAGGTTTTGGCATGGGCAGAGCTCAGGACCCTGGAGCCTACGCTGGTAGAGGAAGCCTTGGTTTGAGGTGTGAGCAATCCTGCTCAAAAGAGTGCCCCTCCCAGGGCCCAGACGCAGATGACAGTGGGTGGGGAAGGCGGTGCAAGGCTGCCTGCCTTGCCCCCAGCTTGTGCGCCATCCAATGATGACACCTTGCTTCTCTGGTGCCCTGGGCTTCCTCTTCAAACATTCCCAGTTGCAGGGATTCTTACTCTTGTCCCTCCAGGTTGTCCTTTCACAGCCAACTGCTATCACCCCCTAGAGTCACACTTCAAACCCCACTTTCCAGCACCCATACACCTCCACAACAGGACACTCAGGACTCATGCTGGGATTCACAGGGCTGAGGCATGGAGCAGGAGCCCAGGTTTCACTTAGTCCTGCCCTCCTCACACCATCCACTGCATTTTCCTTTGATTCGCCAAAGGTCCCTTTCTGTCCCAGCGAATTTCCCTATGAGAGGGTTTTTCTGAGTATGGGACTCTCTCCTCACCTTCAACTTCCCACCAGGGGTGCTAGTCCCTTTTGTGATTCCTTTTTTCTTATAACTAAGCTCCACTATCTTTGGAAGCTATCCTTTGCTACCATCTTGCACTAACCTGCCACTAAATAGATATGTTTAGGGGTTAACCAAAGAATATATTAAACGGAGTTTGCAGAATTTCAAAAATTGCCTCAAGGCTACAGCTGTCATCTCTGCTCATCCTGAGCATAATTGAAATTCCTCTGCTATTTCCTCAAAACTTAGTGTTTAATTTCCACTTTCAAAGCCATACATAAAAATCCACATTCCCCGGGTTGATTAGACACGATGACAACAAAGCCACATGAATCTTATGCTATCAAGATAGGCATTTGCAGCTGGGAAATGTGAGGTATCTGGAACCTGACATTTCGGGAACTTAGCTTCCTTCTCATTGTTGTCTTTACTTTTAAAGCAAAATTATTTCCTCTAACATTCTTCATTTTGTGTTTTGGCAATGTCTTATTCTTTAATATTTACTTCTTGATAAAATGTAATATAATTTGCTCCTTCTGATTGACCCATTGTGATGCAAATGTTTATTCAGTCACGTTTTGCACCATGCACCGATGTTGTTGTTAGGGTTTTATGCCTCTTTTTATGATCAAGTTACCCAGCCTAACACTCTGATGACTCCCTTACCCATAGGAAACCCTAAGAGGTTTAGTCTCATGATACTTTTGTTAGACAATGGGTGTTCGAATTCTATCTTGAAAGTCATGCAGAATATTGAAGCCCCTGCCATTCTTTCTAGGCCTTGGTCCCATACTTCACACAAATTAATTTTCTTTATTATGCTTTACTTCTGATAATGTGCTACAGGCATAATTTTCTAATGTTAAGTCTTTTACAATGTTGTAAAAGTAAAGTTCTTTTCAACAGACAATACAATGTTTTCATTTAGTGAGAAGCAATAACTGATACTTACCAAGGTTGTGATGAAAATTCTTACATTATAGGTCATGAGGGTTCAAAAATTCTCCCATATCTTACATGTACTAGACAATTGTCTTTGCATGACAAAAATGCACTTTCAAGGTTATTTGGTTATTGTCTTGATTTCAGATAAGACAATGAGAATTCATTCATGTATGGTTTGAGAAGAATACATAAGGAGTTTATGTCAGGGTTCACCAGTATTTGGCAGTCCACCTAATTAAACTGGTTTTGTAATCTGCTTTTAACTAAGTAAAACTGGTTTTAAAATCAGGAGATTGGGAGAACATACACTTGAGTGTGTGTGCTTGCACAAGTCCATGGCAGTCAGAGTATAAAAAGCATACAAATTAGGAACAAGACTTTATTGCACTATGTTTTTTCCAAAAAAATTTAAAGAATTTTAATAATGGTCTATGAATACCTACAAGACCTTTTAAAACTAACACCCAAAAAAGATGTCCTTTTCAATATAGGGGACTGGAATGCGAAAATAGGAAGTCAAGAAACACCTGGAGTATCAGGCAATTTTGGCCTTGGAGTATGGAATGAAGCAGGGCAAAGGCTAATAGAGTTTTGCCAAGAGAATGCACTGGCCATAGCAAACACCGTCTTCTAACAACACAAGAGAAGACTCTACACATGGACATCACCAGATGGTCAACATTGAAATCAAATTGACAATATTCTTTGCAGCCAAAGATGGAGAAACCCTATACAGTCAGCAAAAAGAAGACCAGGAGCTGACTGTGGCTCAGATCATGAACTCCTCATTGCCAAATTCAGACTTAAATTGAAGAAAGTGGGGAAAACCACTAGACCATTCAGGTATGGCCTAAATCAAATCCCTTATGATTATACAGTGGAAGTGAGAAATAGATTTAAGTGATTAGATCTGATAGACAGAGTGTCTGATGAACTATGGATGGAAGTTCATGACATTGTACAGGAGACAGAGATCAAGGCCATCCCCAAGAAAAAGAAATGTAAAAAAGGAAAATGGTTGTCTGAGGAGGCTTTACAAATAGCTGTGAAATGAAGAGAAGCCAAAAGCAAAGGAGAAAAGGAAAGATATACCCATGTGAATGCAGAGTTCCAAAGAAGAGCAAGGAAAGATAAGAAAGCCTTCCTCAGTGATCAATACAAAGAAATAGAGGAAAACAATAGAATGGGAAAGACTAGAGATCTCTTCCAGAAAATTAGAGATACCAAGGGAACATTCCATATAAAGATGGACACAATAAAGGACAGAAATGGTATGGACCTAACAGATGCAGAAGATATTAAGAAGATGTGGCAAGAATACACAGAAGAATTGTACAAAAAGGTCTTCATGATCTAGATAATCACGATGGTGTGATTACCCACCTAGAGCCAGAAGTCCTGGAATGTGAAGTCAAGTAGGCCTTAGTAAGCATCACTAAGAACAAAGCTAGTAGAGGTGATAGAATTCCGTTTGAATTATTTCAAATCCTAAAAGATGATGCTGTGACTGTGCTGCACTCAATATGTCAGCAAATTTGGAGAACTCAGAGGTGGCCAAAGGACTGGAAATGGTCAGTTTTCATTTCAATCCCAAAGAAAGGCAATGCCGAAGAATGCTCAAACTACCGCACAATTGTGCTCATCTCACACGCTAGTAAGGAATGCTCAAAATTCTCCAAGCCAGGCTTCAGTAATACGTGAACTGTGAACTTCCAGATGTCCAAGCTGGTTTTAGAAAAGGCCAGAGGAACCAGAGATCAAATTGCCAACACCGGCTGGATCACTGAAATGGCAAGAGATTTCCAGAAAAGCATTTATTTCTGTTTTATTGACTGTGTGGATCACAATAAACTGTGGAAAATTCTGAAAGAGATGGGAATACCAGACCACCTGACCTGCTTCTTGAGAAACCTGTATGCAGGTCAGGAAGCAACAAATAGAACTGGACATGGAACAACAGACTGGTTCCAAATAGGAAAAATAGTATGTTAAAACTATATATTGTCACCCTGTTTATATAACTTATATGCAGAGTACATCATGAGAAACACTGGGCTGGAGGAAGCACAAGCTGGAATCAACATTGTCGGGAGGAATATCAATAACATCAGATATGCAGATGACACCACCTTTATGGCAGAAAGTGAAGAAGAACTAAAGAGTCTTTTGATGAATTTGAAAGGGGAGAATGAAAAAGTTGGCATAAAGCTCAACATTCAGAAAACTAAGATCATAGCATCTGGTCCCATCACTTCATGTGAAATAGATTTGGAAGCAATGGAAACAGTGGCTGACTTTCTCCAAAATCACTGCAGATCTTGATTGCAGCCATGAAATTAAAAGAGCCTTACTCCTTGGAAGGGAAGTTATGACCTTCCTCGAAAGGATATTAAAAAGGAGAGACATTACTTTGTCAACAAAGGCCCATATAGTCAAAGCTATGGTTTTTCCAGTGGTCATGTATGGATGTGAGAGTTGGACTATAAAGAAAACTGAGCACTGAAGAATTGATGCTTTTGAACTGTGGTGTTGGAGAAGACTCTTGAGAGTCCCTTGGACTGCAAGGGGATCCAACCAGTCTATCCTAAAGGAGATCAGTCCTGGGTGTTCATTGGAAGGACTGATGTTGAAGCTGAGACTCCAGTACTTTGGCCACCTGGTGGGAAGAAGTGACTCATTTGAAAATATCCTGATGCTGGGAAAGATTGAAGGTGGGAGGAGAAGGGGATGACAGAGGATGAGATGGTTGGTTGGCATCACCGACTCAATGGGCATCTGGAGCTGGTGATGGACAGAAGAGGCCTAATGTGTTGCAGTCCATGGGGTCACAAAGTCGGACATGACTGAGTGACTCAACTGAATACTTTTAGGGTGATAGATTATCTAGCTCAAATCTCTCATTTTATAAATGAGAAAACAGACAGAAATTGAATTAATAATATTACTAGAGCCACACAGCCTAATCAACTCTGAATACATATAAAAAATTACCTAATGTTTGTTCTCCCTTCCTGGACTTCAGTATTCCACCCTCAATGCTTCTGTTACAGGTAAGAATGATGTTTACATATAATGCAAAAACCTTCCCTGTCCACCCTTGCCTGTAAATTCCAAATTATTTAGCATAGTCTACAAGGTTGTCTACTATCTTGCTTGTGGAGCATCTTCAGCCATATTTCTCATTTTGCAGCAGTTCTACTTGCTTACATTTTTACTTTAAATCAGAATTGCTGAGCCTCAGTATTCTTGGCATTTTTACCATGTTATGCTTTTTGCTTTGGGAAAAAAGGTCTAGCTCATTCATTGTTGGATGCTTATCAGCATTTGTGGTTTCTACTTACAAGTTGCGAGTAGCCCCCTTGCCCTCCAAACCAATTGTGACAATCAAAACTGTCTCCAGAGATTGCAACTGACCCCTGGGGGGATAAATTACTGCCCTCCAGTTTAGAAACACTGCTTTCAGACAGTAAATCACATATTGGGACAATTTACAACTTTTAGAAACCCAAGAAGGTTGTCATCCAGGATTATTTTTATTCATTCTGCTCCTGCAAGGGACAACTTTGATTGTTTTGCACTATTTGTAAAACAAAAAACAAAACAAACAAAAAATCCTATTTCAAGGTTTCACAAATTCCATAATGACATTTCTTTCAGTATCATTTCCTCAGGAAAGAATTCCCTTTTTTGAGGCATTGGGTTAACTAGTGTGAATTTCTAACTTGGAATCCTTGAGGTTTTGTTGAGCTTATTAGTAACTGTGTGCATCTTATATCTAAAATGTAAACCAATTGAGGAAGGTACCACTGAGGTTCATGTTTAATGTCTCATTCAGGGCTTTCCATGTATTCAGTTTCAAAGCATTCTCTCTGATTGGACAAGTCAGATAGTGAATAAGTTAATGGACAAATAAATAAATCAGTGGGTGGATAAATAAACATTCGATGTAGCTAACCTGATTTGTATAAACTTAGATTCTGCTTAAACAAAATGTTCTTAACAAAATATAAAGTAAATTAGAAACTAATTGATTATGTAAAAATCAATCATGGAAGTGACTCACAAATCTAACTGAAAAAAAGAAAAAAAATACAGAACCTGTCACCGTTTGGAGACATTCTCTTCTGCTCTGACTCAATCTGACACATCCCCGCGTGTTGTTGTTCAACTGCCCAGGTATGTGCAACTCTTTGTGACCCCAGGGACTGCAACACGCCAGGCCTCCCTGTGCCTCACCACCTCCCAGGGTTTGCCCAAATTTACGGTTATTGCATCTCATTTTCTGACACCGTCTTCTGCTTCTGCCCTCAGTCTTTTCCAGCATCAGGGACTTTTCCAATGAGGCATCTGTTTGCATCAGATGACCAAAATACTGGAGTTTCAGCTTCAGTATCAGTCCTTATACTGAATATTCACAGTTGATCTCCCTTAAGATCAACTGTTTTGTTCTTCCTGCTATCCAAGGAACTTTCAGGAGTCTTCTCCAGCACCACAGTTTGAAGGCATCAATTCTTTGGCATTCTGCCTTCTTTATGGTATGGTTCTCACAACAGAATGTGACCCCTAGGAAGACCATAGCCTTGACAATACAGACATTTGTTGGCAGAGTAATGTCTCCGCTTTTCAACACACTGACTAGGTTTGTCATCACTTTCCTGCCAAGAAGCAATTGTCTTCTGATTTCATAGCTGTAGTCAGTAGTCACCGTCCACAGTGATTCTGGGGCCCAAGAGGAGGAACTCTGTCACTACTTCCACTTTTTACCCTTCTACTTGCCATGAAGTAATGGAGCCAGATTCCATGATCTAAGTTTTTTGTTTTTTGCTTTTCTTTTTTTTTTAATATTTAGCCTTAAGCAGGCTTTTCACTCTTCTCCTTCACCCTCATCAAGAGGCTCTGTAGTTCTTTTTCATTTTCTGCCATTAGAGTGGTATCATCCACATATCTGAGGCTGTTGATGTTTCTCTCACCTATCTTGATTCCAGCTTGTAACTCATCTAGCCCAGCATTTCTCATGATGTTCTCAGTATACAGGTTAAACAAACGGTGAGAGCAGGCAGCCCTGTCATACTCCTTTCTCAATCTTGAACCAATCAGTTGTTCCGTACAAGGTTCTAACTATTGCTTCTTGACCCACATTCAGGTTTTTCAGGAGACAGGTAAGGTGGTCTGGTATTCCCATCTCTCTAAGAACTTTCCATAGTTTGTCATGATCCACACAGTCAAAGGCTTTAGCATAGTTGATGAAACAGACATGTTTTTCTGAAATCCCCTTGTTTTCTCTATGATCCAGCAAATGTTGGCAATTTGATCTCTAGTTCCTCTCTGTTTTCTAAAACCAGCTTGGACACCTGGAAGTTTTTGGTTTGTATAATGCTGAAGCCTAACACACAAGATTTTAAGCATGAGTTTAGTAGTATTAGAGATGAGTGCAATTGTCTGATGGCTAGTATTTTCTTTGGTACTACCCTTCTTGGGAGTTGGGATAAAGATTGATCTTTTCCAGTCCTGTGGCCACTGCTGGGTCTTCCAGATTTGCTGACATAATGAATGTAAAACCTTGATGGCATCCTCCTTTAGGGATTTGAATCATTCTTCCTGAATTTCATCACACCCACTAGTTTTATTAACAGCAGTGCTTCTTAAGGCCCATTTGACTTTGTATATAATCCCACAAAAAAAAAAAAAAAAAAAAAAAACACTTCCTGGAGAAAGTAAGTAGATACATAAGTAGAGAAAATTGACTGGAGAAAGAAAATACAAGATAAAAACAAAAAGATGGGGAAAAGGAAGATCAAGTAAGAAATGAGATAAAGTGAAAGAAAAATAAATGTTTAGGAAGTAATAAGTTAGGTGAAACAGAGCCATAATTATGGTAGGAGAAGAAATGAGGCAAAGGTATTTTTTTTAAGTGTTTATCTTTTTATTCCATCTTTCCACGAAGCCTTATTTTTATTGTTGTTGTTGTTTGAAGAGAAAAGTCAAAGATTTATTCATTTATTTCCAAATCCATTCAGTTTTGGGATTTGCTGAAAGCTAAAATTACTTGAAACATATTAGATAAATTAAGGCAAGCAAGAAAAAACTGACACTGAGCTACAAGAAGGAATCTCTGCTGTTGGACCATTAGGTAACAGATAAACATGTATTTAAATTATATTTGAATGAAACCATATTCTGTGTGTTACTGAGTGCTATTAGTGTTGCTCTTTTAAGGATCAATTGCTCATTTAAATCATAGCAGTGCATTTCTAAACGTCGTGTCCTTCATTCTTTAGATTTGCGTTAGAACTAGCCAGTGACAGTGGTTCACCTTAGAGAAGGAAGGTGCCTCTCCACGTTTTAAAAAGATGCACCCGATTTACATCATTCTGAAGGCCAGATACATTAAAGCCGGGAGTGGAATCCTCTCTGGCCCAAGGTTTTTTCCTACTAACTTACACAAATTGATAAATCTAATTGCATTAAAAATCCTTATCCTTAAAAATGCTTTATCAGGGATATGAAAATGATCAACACATTGTACATATGCTCAGAGTTTCACAATGGCTATTGCTAGATGTATCCAGAAAATTTGAAGACAGTTGAATTATTATTCATCTGCAACTTCTTTGAATATAATATTTAGTCTTTATTTTCATTCTCTAGAGTTCTTATTTATCAAATATTTCTTGAAGTTAATATATAATGTTTCTTTTTAATGGCTGAGTAATATTCCATGGTGTATATGTACCACAGCTTCCTTATCCATTCATCTGCTGATGGGCATCTAGGTTGCTTCCATGTCCTGGCTATTATAAACAGTGCTGCGATGAACATTGGGGTGCACGTGTCTCTTTCAGATCTGGTTTCCTCAGTGTGTATGCCCAGAAGTGGGATTGCTGGGTCATATGGCAGTTCTATTTCCAGTTTTTTAAGAAATCTCCACACTGTTTTCCATAGCGGCTGTACTAGTTTGCATTCCCACCAACAGTGTAAGAGGGTTCCCTTTTCTCCACACCCTCTCCAGCATTTATTGCTTGTAGACTTTTGGATAGCAGCCATCCTGACTGGCGTGTAATGGTACCTCATTGTGGTTTTGATTTGCATTTCTCTAATAATGAGTGATGTTGAGCATCTTTTCATGTGTTTGTTAGCCATCTGTATGTCTTCTTTGGAGAAATGTCTGTTTAGTTCTTTGGCCCATTTTTTGATTGGGTCATTTATTTTTCTGGCCATTAAAAAGAATTCATTTGAACCAGTCCTAATGAGATGGATGAAGCTGGAGCCCCTTATACAGAGTGAAGTAAGCCAGAAAGATAAAGAACATTACAGCATACTGACACATGTATATGGAATTTAGAAAGGTGATAACGATAACCCTATATGCAGAACAGAAAAAGAGACACAGAAATACAGAACAGACTTTTGAACTCTGTGGGAGAATGTGAGGGTGGGATATTTCAAAAGAACAGCATGTATACTATCTATGGTGAAACAGATCACCAGCCCAGGTGGGATGCACGAGACAAGTGCTCCGGCCTGGTGCACTGGGAAGACCCAGAGGAATCGGGTGGAGAGGGAGGTGGGAGGGGGGATCGGGATTGGGAATACATGTAAATCCATGGCTGATTCATATCAATGTATGACAAAACCCACTGGAAAAAAAAATAATAATAATAAAAAAAATAAAAATAAAAATAAAAAAATATATATATAATGTTTCTTTTCTCAAAACAGTATTTGAATATCTTCAAGAACTCAACTACAGATATTAAGGTTAGACTTACAAAATCTTACTCATTCTATTGGTGTTTGATATCTGTAGGGAATACAGTTGAGTAAAGAGGTTTCTAGCCATTTATGTTAGAGAAAATGTTGACAGTTCAAGTCATATTGATTTAATTTATTTCAGAACCCTTAGGGAAATAATGAAGAGATTTCTATCTGGCCATTTCAGTGAAAACTTTGGTGTTTGGGAGTGCTTATCAGTATATCTGGTAATAAAAACTCCAGGAACTTAAAGGCCTCTGGGTAACATGAATCACTTTCTGCCATAAGGGTGGTGTCATCTGCATATCTGAGGTTATTGATATTTTTCCCAGCAATCTTGATTCCAGTTTGTGCTTTTTCCAGCCCAGTGTTTCTCATGATGTACTCTGCATATACATTAAATAAACAGGGTGACAATATACAGCCTTGACGTACTCCTTTTCCTATTTGGAAGCAGTCTGTTGTTCCATGTCCAGTTCTAACTGTTGCTTCCTGACCTGCATATAAGTTTCTCAAGAGGCAGGTCAGGTGGTCTGGTATTCCCATCTCTTTCAGAATTTTCCACAGTTTATTGTGATCCACAAAGTCAAAGGCTTTGGCATAGTCAATAAAGCAGAAATAGATGTTTTTCTGGAACTCTCTTGCTTTTTTGATGATCCAGCGAATGTTGGCAATTTGATCTCTGGTTCCTATGCCTTTTCTAAAACCAGCTTGAACATCTGGAAGTTCATGGTTCACGTGTTGCTGAAGCCTTACTTGGAGAATTTTGAGCATTACTTTACTAGCATGTGAGATGAGTGCAATTGTGAGGGAGTTTGAGCATTCTTTGGGATTGCCTTTCTTTGGGATTAGAATAAAAACTGACCTTTTCCAGTCAAGTGGCCACTGCTCAGTTTTCCAAATTTGCTGGCATATTGAGTGCAGCACTTTCACAGCATCATTTTTCAGGATTTGAAACAGCTCAACTGGAATTCCATCACCTCCACTAGCTTTGTTCATAGTGATGCTTCCTAAGGCCCACTTGACTTCACATTCCAGGATGTCTGGCTCTAGGTGAGTGATTACACCATCATGATTATCTGGGTCATGAAGATCTTTCTTGTACAGTTCTTCTGTGTATTTTTGCCACTTCTTCTTGACATCTTCTGCTTCTGTTAAGCCCATACTATTTCTGTCCTTTATCGAGCCCATCTTTGCATGAAATATTCCCTTGATATCTCTAATTTTCTTGAAGAGATCTCCAGTCTTTCCCATTCTGTTGCTTTCCTCTATTTCTTTGCATTGATCAATGAGAAAGGCTTTCTTATCTCTCCTTGTTATTCTTTGGAACTCTGCATTCAAATGGGAATATCTTTCCTTTTCTCCTTTGCTTTTCACTTCTCTTCTTTTCACAGAAAGTGAAGAGGAACTAAAAAGCCTCTTGATGAAAGTGAAAGAAGAGAGTGAAAAAGTTGGCTTAAAGCTCAACATTCAGAAAACTAAGATCATGGCATCTGGTCCCATCACTTCAATGGGAAATAAATGGGGAAACAGTGGAAGCAGTGTCAGACTTTATTTTTGGGGTCTCCAAAATCACTGCAGATGGTGAATGCAGCCATGAAATTAAAAGACTCTTACTCCCTGGAAGGAAAGTTATGATCAACCTAGATAGCATATTAAAATGCAGAGACATTACTTTGACAACAAAGGTCCATCTGGTCAAGGCTATGGTTTTTCCAGTGGTCATGTATGGATGGGAGAGTTGGACTGTGAAGAAAGCTGAGCACCGAAAAATTGATGCTTTTGAACTGTGGTGTTGGAGAAGACTCTTGAGAGTCCCTTAGACTGCAAGGAGATCCAACCAGTCCATCCTAAAGGAAATCAGTCCTGGGTGTTCATTGGAAGGACTGATGCTGAAGCTGAAACTCCCATACTTTCGCCACCTCATGCGAAGAGTTGACTCATGGTGGGAGGGGTTGGGGGCAGGAGGAGAAGGGGACGACAAAGGATGAGATGGCTGGATGGCATCACCGACTTGATGGTCATGAGTTTGAGTAAACTCCAGGAGTTGGTGATGGACAGGGAGGCCTGGCCTGCTGCGATTCTTGGGGTCACAAAAATTCAGACACGACTGAGCAACTGAACTGGACTGAACTGAACATTAATCACTAGGAAAAAATCTCCAATATCCCACTAACAATTTAATTCTAATGAAACAGTGAATTTCTTTGCCTAAAAGTCCCCCTTTAAACTCACCATTTCAGAATTATTGCAGTGTATTAACCTTTGTTTCCCTCTAATTGCCCAAGTCATGTGGAAAAAGCAGGGACTGGATTTTGAGTATCCTAGTCCTCCAGAGAAAGGCCTTATTTGAATGGGGTTTAAATCAGAGTCCCAAAACCTTTTTCTAAAAGCATCTCCACGAAGCCAGCCTCTGTGTCCATTGTAAGGATGTCCCTAAGGACATCTTTACGAACTTGCAGCATTCTTTGTCAGCAACCTTGGAAGAAGTAGCCTGCTTCACCATCAAGAAGTTATTTATCCACTAACTAGTTAATTTCTGTTTAATTTTAGGATCCCAATGAAAAGTATAACTTACCAAAATTTTAGGTTGGTTTCTGGAAAGATTAGAGTCAAATCTGTTACCCACATATAGAAAGATTGTCAGTATATATTTTTAACTCATTTTTTTTTTAAAGTGAGGCTTCCTAAATTTTTTAGATTTAATGAATTGATTTACTTTTGGCTGCACTGGGTCTTTGTTGCTGCAGCAAGATTTCTCTAGTTGCACCAGGAGTGGGCTGCTCTCCAGCTGCAGTGCCCTGGCTTGCTGTGGCAGCTTCTCTTGTAGCTCACAGGCTGCAGGGAGCACGTGCTCTAGGGTGGTGGTTCCAGTGTGAGCTCAGTAACCGTGCTTCACAGATGTGATTGCCACTCAGCAAGTGGAATCTCCCCAGTCCAGGGATAAGACACATGTCCCCTACAGTGGCAAGCAGATTCCACTGGGCCACCAGAGAAGCCCTTACCTCATTTTTAATGTAAGTAACATTCTTATTCTTATCTTTTTCTTTTTATTTAGCTCATTGACTATCTGGTGTTTTACATGGCTTTGTAATAATTATGAAAATATACGTGTACACTTGCAAATCACTATGAGCCAGTTTCTTTTGTAAGACAGCTTCTGTCATCTAATCCTCATCAAAAATCTTTTGGGAAGATAAAATACCATTTCCCATGGTCCTAAGGACAAGAGAACTAAGTAATTTGCTAAAGATTATGCAATAATACAAAAGCAGAGACAGAGCATGATTTGTCACTCTAGCTCCAAAGTTAATGCTCTGAGCCACTACTGTGCATTTCCCTTTGGTGTGCTATGCACTGTATACTCTGTCTCTTTAAGTTAATTCTTAGATGGGTAGAATTTAGGTGAATAAGTAAGTAGATTGATGATGACAAAGTTTGCATGTCTTAGTGTGTGTAAAGACCTGGTCTTCTGCAGTCCATCTTTTCTCTAGTTAATGAATTCAGTATTCATTAGTCAAGTCACAATCTTGGCATTCTTCCTCACTTTTCAGGAAAAGAAGTGATTGCATAGAAGACAAAACTTTAAAATTCCACAGATTATTTTGAAACAGCTTTAATCCTTAATTTGGTTTTGGCTATTTCATAGAGGGGTTTCTTAACCTTAATTCCTAAGTCTTGGTGTTGCTGTCTATCCTTAAGGTTTTTTATCTATGTACATTACAACACTTATTTTCTTTGCATGTCTATATGTATATATTGAGAGATTGACTTGGCACACAGGCTTCAATGTTCTACACAAATCAGTTTGTTTAGTCTGTATCAGTATTTGCAAAATAAAGTAAATATTTACATCTAATACCCTCAGTTAATATAAGCATTTGATAATTTAATAAGTGAAGATTTATCTTTTTCCTAAAAGCCTCAGATAGAAAGGGAATATATTTGCTCTTCACTAACATCACTACCAATCAATTTTGAATATAATTTAGATAATAATTTTCATTTCCTCCATCAGAAAAGCTGAACTGTAGTCACCAAGTTCCACTGGCAATATGGAGGTGAAAATTATACCTTTACCCAAAGAGGGACATAAGTTACTGAGAAACAGAGCAGGAATTTCTGGGAAAAGACAGGAAGATTTATAGGTATCAGGAAGCTATTGAGTGCATACATAATAGAGATTTGATGTTATGATTTTTTTATAAATAAATAATTCAAACATGCAAAGATGGAATAAAAAGAATTTTATCTAGATGAAAAGATTACTGGCACAATGGGCTCAAATTCTTTCAGATCTGTTCAGAGGTATTGGAACTTACTTCCTACAGATAAATCATATACTTTTTCCATTTTTTTAGGGAAAAAAAGTTACACAACATCTGGGTTGGATAGTTGTCCATCTTCTCCTGTGGCCCTACCAAATATTTTTAGTGAATAAGCTTCTTTCTTAAGCCGTTCTCATTGAGATACTGGCATCTGGCGCTCACTCAAGGACTCCAGGCATTCACTTGCAAGTCGTGTCACTATGGTACACTGAAAAACAGCTAGCAAGATGGAAGAATATCACTCAACTATATCGATAATCACAGTGGCTGGACAGATTGGAGATTGTTAGAGCCAAGTTTCATAGTATGTGGCCACACCAGTGAGAAGACTGAGTTGGCTGAAGACAGAAGTCTGTGAACTTTGCAAGTCTAGTTTGTAAAACGAGTCAGGAGACTGGGAGAGGATTGTATTCTTAAAAAAAAAAAAAAAAAAAAAAAAGAATGATGAGAGGCTCTTTAAAATCCAGGAGGAAGGTAAAACAAAATAAAAAATAGCTATTGTTCCCTTACTGGAAAGCTGCAGCCACCAAACATGTAAAGAATCTTAGATAAAATGCTTAGCCAGAACTTAAAATCCCTAGGCAAAGGGCTGGAGGTAGGCAAGAGGGAGTAAAAGGAATTAGATCCACACAAAAGAGAAATCTGTATGCAGGTCTGGAAGCAACGGTTAGAGCTGGACGTGGAACACAGACTGGTTCCAAATTGGGAAAGGAGTACGTCAAGGCGGTATATTGTCACCCTGCTTATTTAACTTATATGCAGAGTACATCATGAGAAATCCTGGACTGAATGAAGCAGAAGTTGGAATCAAGATTGCAGGGAGAAATATCAGTAACTGTAGATATGCAGATGACACCACCCTTATGGCCGAAAGTGAAGAAGAACTAAAGAGCCTCTTGATGAAGTGAAAGAGTAGAGTGAAAAAGTTGGCTTAAAACTCAACATTCAGAAACGAAGATCTTGGCATCTGGTCCCATCACTTCATGGCATATAGATGCTGAAACAGTGGAAAGAGTGACGGACTTTATTTTGTGGGGGGGGCTCCAAAATCACTACAGATGGTAACTGCAGCCGTGAAATTAAAAGATACTTGCTCCTTGGAAGAAAAGTTATGATCAACCTAGACAGCCTATTAAAAAGCAGAGACATTACTTTGCCAACAAAGGTCCGTCTAGTCAAAGCTGTGGTTTTTCCAGTGGTCATGTGTGGATGTGAGAGTTGGACTATAAAGAAAGCTGAGCACTGAAGAATTGCTTCTTCTGAACTGTGTTCTTGGAGAAGACTCTTGAGAGTCCCCTGGACTGCAAGAAGATCCAACCAGTCCATTCTAAAAAAAATCAGTCCTGAATATTCATTGGAAGGACTGTTTTTGAAGTTGAAACTCCAATACTTTGGCTGGCTGATGTGAAGAAGTGACTCATTTGAAAAGTCCATGATGCTGAGAAAGATTGAGGGTGGGAGGAATAGGGGGCGACAGAGGGTGAGATTGTTGGATGGCATCACCGACTAAATGGACATGAGTCTGAGTGAACTCCGGGAGTTGGTGATGGGCAGGGAGGCCTGCTGTGCTGCAGTCCGTGGGATCACAAATAACTGGACATGACTGAGTGAATGAACTGGACTGAACTGATATCAATAATCAAACAAAATATGAATAGCAGAGATTCACCAATTTAAAGACAGGCACTGATAGTTTGCCTAAAAAGGTAAGAATTTATTCTAATCATGCAGACACTAACCAGAAGAAAGTTTAAGAAAGTATTAATATTAGATAGAATAGACTTCAGAATAAGGAATTTAATTTGGGATAAAGAAGGGCATTATATAATGATAAAGTAGTCAGTATATATAGTACATATATGCAGACTATAGGGATTGGGGAGTGACAGTTATAAAACACAAAATTTCTTTTTATGGTAAAATGAATATGTTTAAAAAATTGACTCAAGTGATATTGTACAACTCTGTTAAAAGGCATTCATTTGCACAATTTAAATGGGGAAGTGATATGGTATGTGTATTTCACCTTAACTGAGCCACTAAGTTTCTAAGAAAATAGTTCTCAATTTTTAGCTTACATCTACTAAAAAATTAATTCAAAGTGGCTCATGATCTAAATGTAAGACCTAAAACTATAAAATTTTTCTAGAAGAAAACACAGGAGAAGAAGTTCTAATCTTGGATTAACCAAACAGTTGGCATACACAACACCAAAAGTATGATTGGTAAAAGAAAAATTATAAATTGAACTTTATTTCAATTTAAAATCTTTTTTTAGGGTACATTCTTTCATTGCTAGTGAAAATATAAAATGATACAGCTATATCTGAAAATTTTTTTTTTTTTTTTGTGAAGTTTGTCACTGACTCATCTCTGTGGTTTTAGTTTTCAAGTCTCTGGGAAAGACTGAAGACAAAAGGAGAAAGAGGGTAGCAGAGGATGAGATTGTTAGATCGCATCACCAACTCAGTGAATGTGAGTTTGAGCAAGCTCCGGGGGGTAGTGAGGGATAGAGAAGCCCGACAGGCTGCAGTCCGTAGGGTCACGAAGAGTCAGACACGACTTAGTGACTGAACAACAAACAGTGATGAGCTGGAGTTCAGTTCCTCTGCCTCTGCACCTGCTGCCTATCCCTCACCTGTATGTGGATAATTCAGGTGACGGTTTCATACAAAGCATCTTCAGTGTGGTGGGCCAGAAATGAGAAACAAAAAGACAGCTAGCCTAAACTTATATCTGTAGTATAGAGATACTTCCAAATATATCACAAACAGGAAAAGATTGAAATTCTAGCCAGTAATTTATTGTCAATAAAGAGAAAGTCAGCACGTCTGATTTATTGGGAAATCTTTCCTTACCAGGACAGAAACGTGCTTGTGTCTAGGGGTTTATTTCCCACTGAATTACCTATCAGATATGTTATTCTGGATCACTGGAACTGAAGGGTTCTTTTTAAAATAAATGATTAAAAAACATAGTACCAGTGTTAATGGCACAATAAAATTGAAAAGTTGAAAATGAAACGCCATAAATATAAAAAAATTAAAGTTCTCATAGCAATATTAACCCAACATATAGCATGCAATGTCTAAATCATGGAGGATTTACAGATCTAAGTAGCAAGCTAAAACTTCCTCTGAAAAAAAGGAGAATAAGAAATTTTGATCCAGTTTTCATCCCCTCAGTAAGCATGTCTTGATGAAGTGTATGTTATTGGGGTTTTATTATTTGGTGCTTCAGTTAAATTTATGAGAAAAAGAATCTGCTTTGAATGTGCTAAGTTGCTTCAGTAGTGTCCTGCTCTTTGAGACCCCATGGCCAGTAGCTCAGGGACCCCTGTCTGTGTGATTCTCCAGCCAAGAATACTGGGATGGGTCCTGGCCCAGGGATCAAACCTCTGTGTCTCACATCCAGCATTGGCAGGTGAGCTCTTTCCCACTAGAGTCACTTGGGAAGCTTTAACTTATGTTGTTATCCGTTTGCTCAGTCGTGTCTGACTCTCTGTGACCCCATGGACTGCAGCACCCCAAGCTTCCCTGTCCATCACCAACTCCTGGAGCTTGCTCAAACTCATGTCCATCCAGTCGGTGATGCCACCAGCCATCTCATCCTCTGCCATCCCCTTCTCCTCCTGCCCTCAATCTTTCCCAGCATCAGGGTGTTTTCCAGTGAGTCAGTTCTTCACGTCAGGGGGCCAAAGTATTGGAGCTTTGTATTGGAAAAGTATTGGCAAAGCAAAGTATTGGAAGTTTCCCATGAGTTTGCTGAAACGCGCGTCCATTGATTCGAGGATGCCACCCAACCATTTAGTCCTCTGCTTTAATTTTGGGGAAGCACAGATTCACGTTTTCCCCTGAGTCTCTGCTTTGATTGGGCTGTTTTGCCTCTCTGTCCCTCTACCTTCTTATCTCTAAAGTGGGAAAGATATTTCTGTGTTGTAGAGTAAGAAAAAGACTTAGAACAGTAGCTAACATAGTGGGTTAAGGTTAATCCCATTCCAATGGGAACTAATTCTAAAATAGTAGCAAAATGATATTGTTTCTGAAAAGCAGGATCTGCCTCCTTCTGCTCAAAAGCCAATCAAAAGGCCAGGGTGGTAGAAAGGAAAATTAGCTTTAGATAATCACCTGCAGATTGATCATCAATGGTCTGATCAGTGTCATCTTGGCTGTTTCAGGTCAGTTCCAGGGTTCCAGTTTATTTACTTTTCTTTGAGGCAAATTCTCTGAATTGTGGCAGCTTATGTCACGACTACAGTCTGGTCTTCATATAGTTAAACTCTCCACCTGGTGGGGGCTTCAGTATCTATAAGAGAGCTCACAGGATATAACTCAGAATATTATCTATAGCCCTTGAGAAGGAACAAAATATCCTTGACTCTGCTTAATGACTCTGTTATTATTATTTGGTCTCCTTTGTTTTCCATTGTTTCTGCATGTACTCACTTCTCTGATTAAACCTATCCTTTGACTAAAGCTTTTCCACAGACAAATGGCAGGCAGCGGACATGGAAGAGCAAAGACCTGAGGGTCCTGCTTTGCTTCAGCATCATTGCTACAAAACAAGAGCGTTAAACATATTGGTCACTCCATCAATGGGCTTGTAACTTCTCAGTATGCTATGAATTTATGCTCAAAAATCCATAATCTATCTTAATTCATTTACACAGTTTTAGCCTAGCAGAATTTAAGATGCACAATAATTTTGGAAAGGTGGTAACATGGTTGTCAAAAGACTGTGAAATAATGTAATCAAAAGACACCTAGTGATCATGATCAGTAAGAATTAAAATATCCTTGCCAGGTGAACTTCTATTTGGCAGAATGGAGGGGAAGAGAGAGGAGGGCAGTGAGATGAAGTTGTTGAACAAGATAGCTTGAATAATTTAGGAAGAAGAGCAGCGATTCAGTTTTTCTTTCACGGGTCTTTATGTGCAAAGTGTGAAAATTTTTGTTAGACTGAATATGAAAGGCATTCTGACTCTAACATTTAGTTCCTTCTTATTATAGAAAAGATGACTGGGTTTTAGGGTGCACGAAGCCCATCTAGATATTTGCAGTCTCCTTCATGTTTCTTTTTCCCTTCCTCTTCCTCCCTCCCCTTCCTCCTCTTACTCCTCACTTGTTTTTTTTTTTTTTTTTCCTTTTCAGAGTTGATAGAAAACTCTCCATCATTTTCTGTTAATCTCCTAACAGAGGGATCATGACCTAGTCTCACTAATGCTGTTGCATTTATTATTTTTTTTTCCTTTATTGTAGTTTTTTTTTTTTTTTTTCCTTTCCTCAATATCACTCTAGTCCTACTAGAACAAAATATTACTATCTAGTTAAATGCATTGAATTCAACTGTGAACTCTCCCTGGTCTGTCTACAGCTATAATAATTTTGCTACACATCCATGCTGACTTATCTCACACTCATATTTAGATTGACCCCTGAATTTCACATTCTAACCTATGAAATCCTTTTAGGACCTGTGAGCATTTTCTTGTCACGTTTATATTCATAGCATACCTTGTTACTTTATTCATGTGTCACTTCTTTGTAAGGTTTGAGGCAGAATACAGTAAAAGTCATAAATAATAAGGCTATAGAATAGGACTAGATTTTTTTTTTTTAAATCAAAAACTAAAAAGGAGAAAAAAAAAAGGTTGCCACAATATATTTGGTTCACCATGTTCTCCCTAGCAGCCAAGTCATAAAGGACTATGTGCTATTACATTGTATTTCCGCAATAAAGAGAAGATAACTGATAATTTAAAAAAATACTCCATTTTATTCTAGCAATATATACATATTTTTTTATTCTAGCAATATGTTTAATGGAAAGTTCCCATGTAATACAGCTTATGTAAGGAGTGCTGTTCATCACAGTAATGATGATATAATTGATGGTATCATCTTTGAGCAAAATAATTTTTTTCTTTTGATGATTTTATTTTTAGAAAAGCATACCATCATAAGTAACTCATTGAATGCAGTCCTACAAATAGCAAAGTGTGTTATTCATATGGTGTAGCTCTTTTTCTTTCAAAGTTTTGGTGTTTATAAATGGTCACCAAAAGAATGCATCCATGTTTTTAAGTGAAATCATGCAAAAGATCTACCTGCCTCAATCTGCGTTTTAGTTTCTTTCTCTAGATACAATTAGTTCAAGTGAGCTGCATTGTTTTTAAGTTACCACCAACTCTCCAAATGCTATGCTTCTACCACAATTTCTTGATTTATTGTTCACACAGTCAGTGTTGGTTGCCCATTGTGATAAAGTAGCGGTTAGCTCTATTACTCACACACAGGCACAGTCACTCTCCAGTCTTCCTCCTCCTAGAATACAATTTAGTCCTGAATCTGAAAAACGTAGTCAAGTTTCAGAGCAGTTAAGCTAAAAATTAGCTGTCAATTGCAGTATGAAAGTGAGGACACATGCAGCCCTTAGAGGACGAGATCTGTGCTGATCGTGATTCCTTTGCTGTTGTTCACCCTGTAAGTCCAGAGTCTAAACTGCTCCTGACCCACAGTCCATAGTCAGTGAAGAACTGCTGAACATGTACATTTTCCTTCAGAGCATCTCTGCTTTTTTCAGTTAATAATTGCCTCATTTTTCCTTTGCAACTTACCACTCATGTATTTATTTATTATCTTTTTGCAAAGGTACATTTTGATGATTTTTCTATTTTTTGTGTTTTCTTGAAGTATACCTGATTTACAATGTTGTATTAATTTCTGCTGTACAGAAAAGTGATTCAGTTTTATAAATATATACTTTATTTTTCATTTGGTTTATCACAGAATACTGAATATAGTTCCCTGTGGTATGCAGTAGGACCTTGTGGTTTATAATTCCATATACGATAGTTTGTATATGCTAATCCAAAACTCTGTCTTTATCCCTTCCCAACCTCTTGAGTATTTTGTTTTATTAAAACTCTATTTGCCTGGTCTGTCACACTCACAGAACTTTATCTGATTAAACTACCTAGTCTCAAGCTTATATTAAGTTATAATCAGCAAAGGAAAGTATTTAGAAACTTGTGACAATGACAGCTATATATGAGAAGTGAATAGAGGTACTACTTTCTAAAATTTTTATTTCAGCATAAATTCAGCAGCATGTTAATGCATTCATTCAATCATTCACTCATCGAAACAGAATATTTTGAGCAATTAGTATCTGGCAGACACTGTTTACACTGAGTGTGAAAGATTCACTCCTGAAGACCTTTCCAGATAGAGAAGTGAGATATACAACAAATTAGGCAGCTTGAATAGAACTTAAAAGAATAGATGCTACAGCAGGCAACAAAGGAGAGAAGAATCGAGAGCTGCAGGGTAGAAGATCATTTTGGAGAGTCATTTGACCAAGTTTATAAAAGGCAAATGAGTAAGTATGAAAATAGAAGAACATAGTCAAATCAAATGCTCGTGAAATTTGAGATTTATCGCATCCTGCAAAGATAGGTAGTGCAGAACACGTATAGCATAACTGATGGGTTAGAAAAGTCAGATTATAAGGACCTTGAAGGCCAGTTAACACCATATGTGTTCTTTGATGTCTTTTAAGGAAAGGATATTGATTTAAGAAAGATAATTTTGACAGCTCTTTGTAGGATGAGTTGGAGAGTGAAAGACCCACAACAGAGAGATAACATAGAAGCTACTGTACTTGGTTAGAAGAAGGCTTTAAAGCACCGAACTTGGAAATTGTCAGCAGATTATAGAGAAGTGAGTAGAACTCGGAATTAAACAGGGGATTGAAAGAAAAGCATTTATAGATGAGAATAGATCAGTTCAAATGTCATACATTTAATAAGACCTGCCTTGAATTAGAACTGAAAAGTTCTTAGCCAAGCCATATACATATACATATATATATGTGTGTGTGTGTGTGTGTGTGTGCATCAGGACATATACATACACACACACACACACATACACACATATATATACATATATATGTATTAGGGCATATACATATGCAGATGTACATATACACATACATGTGGTGGCACTGGTGGTAGAGAACCTTCCTGTCGATGCTGGAGATGAGGGTTCAATCCCTGGGTGAGGAAGATCCCCTGCAGGAGGGCATGGCAATCCACGCCGGCGTTCTCACCTGGAGAATCCCATGCACAGAGGAGCTTGGTGGGTTACAGTCCATAGAGTTGCAGAAAGTCAGACACAACTGAAGTGACTTTGCATGCATATTCTATATGTATTACTATATCTGTAGACATATAACTGTATATATGTGTGTGTGTGTGTGTGTGTGTGTGTGTATAAATATATATTTGTTTATACACAGAAATTCTGGCCTTTACAAAATTTCATTTTAAAGAAAAAGCATGCTATAATTGAAATAGTTCAGAACATCATAATTAAAGGTAAATCATAAATATAACAGCAGTTCATAGAGGACAGAGGTCAGTGGAGGTCAAGCTTAATGATGTTTTAGACACATCACTTACTCTGACTTTTCAAACATATCAAATGAAATAGATTTCCAAAACTAAATTTAAAATGAAAAATGATCATAAACATTTCTTTTACAATAATAAATGGTATCTAGTAGTCTAGCTTTGCAATATACTATTTAAGAGAAAGCAAGTGGACTACAATTAAAAGAATCAGAATTGAAAAAGTAAAGTTGCTTTAAAGCATGTAATTTACATTGCTACTTTACAATTACTACTTTTTTCTTTGTTTTGAATGTTAGATGATATATATGATACAATATATATTTGTGTGTCTCTGTGTGTGCTTATTGAGAGTTTATGAAATTCTAAAATTCTTTATCTTCACAAAATTACCACTGCAAGTCATAATAAAAAATAGTTATTAATCAGTAAACCCCTCATGTGTATAGTTCAACTTAAAGTACTTAATGATGGAAAGAAAGAGGTAGTTGGGATAATTCACCAAACAAAGAGGAGTCTGTATGCTCCACTCAGAGCTGCTTTTAATCCCTACTACAAACTATTAATATTAATGGATTCTAGGCGAGAAAGTTAGGGACCTAGTCTTCTATCTTGCTGTGCAGAAACTGAATATTGCATGATGCAAAATAAATGGAGTGTTACTGATGCCATTTTGTCTCAAATGAAGCTGTGCCAAAGGGAAATTCCTCATTCTCACTCTCTCTTTTTCTGTTGGAGTCAGATTGGAATCAAGGCAAAAAGTAACCTAAAAAAAGAATAAGCAGTTCCAACTTGCAAGAACTGATAGCATGACTTCCATTAGGGTGAATGACGAGAAGGCTGTTCTGGTCCCCACCTTGAAGCAAGGATGCAATCCTCTGGCTTGTTGAAGTGCAGATCTGTACATTGGCAACGTAACTGGGACATGATATAAGAGTAAGAAGAGTTATTACAGATTTTTTTTTTTCTTTTTTCCCATTGCAGAGGTGTTTGCTCTCTATATCCAAGGTAAATTAAACCTGGAATTAAAATGGACTGGCTTACTTCATTAGCTGTAAAATTCCAATTTTTCATTAAGTGCTGGGAGGCTGAGTGATTTCATAAAAAGCTTTTTAGTACATGAAGCAGAGGATATTGAAGATAATAAAGATACGTATCTCCACTACCCAGGAGGGAATGCTAGTCTACAGGATGCAAATTCATTGGCATTTATGGCTATGTAGTTGAGAGTTGAGGAGGCTCAGATATTCCCCAGTTTGGGGTATTTTCTACTAGTGACACATTTCATTTAGAATTTTGAAGAGGAATTAAAATCGGGATTTGGGATCAAATGTTAGCTTCTGCTGTGTGGTAAATTCACACATGAATGCATGAATGGGAAAATAAACAAATAATAAATGTGGTGGTTCCAACTACTTACAAAAATTTAAAAAAAAAAAAGAAGGAAATAAAGAAACTGCTTTACTTTCAGGCATTGCCAATATGAGTCTGACTGGAAATGTTTGAGTCAAAAAGTTATACAGATCACTCTTGATATTTATACAGAAATGGTTGGCTCTAGTGTATTTTTACAGGAGAGAGAAATTGCTAACATTCTATTCCTTCAACTTTGTAAATATCTCCTCTGTGATTTGGATATGTTTAAAAATAATTGAGAACATTTGTTGCCTGCCTTTTGCATTAAAAACATCACTATAAGAAGAGCATTTGCACAATGCAATGTGATATCAGAATTGCTTCCAGGAAATGGAAGTGTAATGTTATGTCTGTTAAGGAACTAGAGCTCGTAATGTTCCAAGTGTAAACAAATTAATTGGGATGGCAGAGTAAAGGCAATTGGAGAGATTTAAAAAATAATTACATTTATTTTGACAATTTTAGTAGAATTTCGAAACTAACTTTTTCTTTATGACTTTATTTTTTGGAACGTGGATCATTTTAAAGTCTTTATTGAATTTGTTACAGTATTGCTTCTGTTTTGTGTTGGATCTTAGCTCCTTAACCAGGGCTCAAACCCAAACCCCCTGCATTGGAAGGTGAAGTCTTTTTGATTTTTATTTTTTGGAAGGTGAAGTCTTAACCACTGGACTACCAGGAAGTTCTCTTACAACTCTTAACAACCTTACCCTAGTTCATTGGTCAAGAGAAAAAATGAAGTAATAGAGAAAAATTTTAAACACATTGTTAAATAAATGGTTTCTAGGTGACATGAATTAGAACAACCACTTTAGAGTCAAGTATATATCATGACTCCTGTAAATTTACAGAGTTGCTTTAATAAAATCTCTAGACAGAATTCTCCAGATATGCTGGCCTCATTTTTGGTTATTATTTAACTAACTATAGAAAATTATAAATAATGAAATACTGAAAAATAACATGTTAGTACATTGCACATCATACAGACAGCCTTAGTAAATGACTGAAGTGCTTTCAAAAAGCTGATCCAAAATCTAGAACAAGGAGGCAGCTGGGTATACCCTGGGCATCAATGCATGCCGGGAAGATTAGTGAAAGGCACTACAGGCGGACTTTCATTCCCTTGTGCTCTTAAAGTCGGGCTCACATATGTATGTAGATACACACACACACATACGCACACATACATAGACACAATCGAATATAGGCTTACCTGGGGCTTATAGGATATACATTAGGTTGAAACTAACACAACATTGTAAATCAGCTACACTTTAATTAAAAATAAATGAATAAAAATAGGGCTTAATTCCTCGATTTCCAAATGACAAAGAGGAGCTGACTTGCTTCAGTAGCCCTCGCTAGCACTCCGCTGTGCAGAGCTGACCCCAGACCCCCAGGGGGGCGCGCGCCCCTCGCCAGCCGCGCCCGCACCGGCTGCGTTTCAGCGCCAGCCCCCGAGGCCAGCGCGTGTCCTCAGGAGGAGAGCGCCCTGAACGAAGGGCACCCGTATCCCATCCGCTGTTGTCCTCAGTGAAAGCTGTCAAAACCATCTTTTTCTTCTGCAGAAAGAAATGCACTGACGAGAAGAAAAGTTTATATTTATAGGTCTTATCTTCAAACATTCTTTTTCTTTTCTGTAAACGTCTACTTTTAGACATATCTAAGAATGAAAGACACTTGAAAAAGAATTACAGCAATCAAAAGCTGAACTTGATCAAAGAACCGGCGGTTAAGGTTATTGTAATCATAAATGTCAAACAGAAAAGGCATATTACGTCTTCAAACAAGTACAATTGCCCAAGGGACAATGAGGTAAAATATTTGAAATTGGTAACATCTCAGATAGTCTGAGATGTGGGGTGAGTGTCTTCTTGGTTGTAATTCAGAAGAATGCCTTCCGCAAACTGTTAGAACTGTTTCTTTTCCTCTTCATGTTCGCAAAATCGAAAATAGTTGCAATTATTTTTGATATATTTCTTAAGCGATAAATCACATGCCATAAAATTTACCCATTTAAAGTACACATAGTAGTTTTTAGAATTTACTATATGCAGAGTTTCTCAGTTATCACTATGATCTAATTTAGATCATTTTCTTCATCTCAAAAAGAAGCAAAGCCATTAGCAGTTACTCCCATTTACTCTCCTCCCTCATATTACCAGTCTTACCAAAAGCTAACCTATTTTTTCTCTATATATATTGCCCATTCTGTATATTTCATTTAAATTAAATCATACAGTATGTGCTCTTTTGTAACTGCCTTATTTTTCCCTTAGCTTCACATTTCTAAGCTGCACCCATGTTGCAGCATATATTTTCAATACTTCATTTATTTTTATTGATGACAAATATTCCATCACACAGACATATTACATTTTGTTTATCCATTTAGCAGCTGATAGATACTTAGGTTGTTTCTACCTTTTGGCTATGAATATTAGTGTCTAGATTTTTTGTAGATATATATTGCCTTTCTCTTGGATATCTGCCTCGGAGTAAAATTTCAGGGTCATAGACAACTTCATACTTAACCTTTTTAAGGAAATATCAAACCATTTTTCAAGTGACTATCTCATTTTACTTACCCATGAGCAGCGTATAAGAGTTCCAATGTATCCACATCATCACCAACACTTAAAATTCTCTGACTTTTTGATTATAGTCAACCTAGTGTGTGTAAAGTAATATCTCTTTGCAGTTTTGATTAGCATTCCCCTAATGATCACGATCTCACTTCCTCCTTGGAAGGAAAGTTATGATCAACCTAGACAGCATATTAAAAAGCAGAGACATTACTTTGCCAACAAAGGTCCATCTAGCCAAGGCTATTGTTTTTCCAGTGGTCATGTATGGATGTGAGAGTTGGACTGTGAAGAAAGCTGAGCACAGAAGAATCGATGCTTTTGAACTATGATGTTGGAGAAGACTCTTGGGAGTGCCTTGGACTGCAAGGAGATCCAACCAGTCCATCCTGAAGGAGATCAGTCCTGGGTGTTCATTGGAAGGACTGATGCTGAAGCTGAAACTCCAATACTTCGGCCACCTGATGCAAAGAACTGACTCATTGGAAAAGACTCTGATGCTGGGAGGGATTGGGGGCAGGAGGAGAAGGGGACGATAGAGGATGAGATGGCTGGATGGCATCACTGACTCGATGGGCATGAGTTTGAGTAAACTCCAGGAGTTGGTGATAGACAGGGACACCTGGCCTGCTGCAATTCATGGGGTCACAAAGAGTCAGACACGACTGAGCGACTGAACTGACTGAACTGAATAATCACAAAGAGTTGGAGATGACTGAAGCAACATACACGCACACACTGTTAATGACATGCTCCGCATACTCCCAAGAGTTTGTTCACTATTTGTGTATCTTGTTTGGAGAGGTCTCTATTCAAATAATTTGCCCATTTTTAATTAAAGCATAGTGATTTACTATATTGAAAATATAGTACAGGCGTATAGCTGGAGGACAGCAAAGTGATTCAGTTACATATTTTCTTCAGTTATATTCCCATTATAGGCTCTCACAACATATGAAATAAAATTCCCTATTCTGTACAGAGAATTTTTGTTGCTTATTGGCCTCATGTATACCATAGTTTGGATCTGTCAATCTCATGCTCTTAATTTACTCCTCTTTTCCTTGCTTTCTCCTTTGATAACTCTAAGTTTGTTTTCTATGTCTATGATTCTGTTTCTGCTTTGTGTAGATTCATCTATGTTATTTCCTAGGTTCCAGATATAATGGATATCATAGAGTATTTGTCACTCTCTGATTTACTTCACTAAGTATAATATTCTCTAGGTCACCCATGTTACAGTAAATGACTATATTTCATTACTTTTTTATGATCGAGAATTATTCACTGTATTCATGCACCACATCTTCTTAAGCCAATCATCTGTTTATGGGCACTTGGGCTGTTTCACGTCTTGGCTATTATATAGAGTGCTGCTGTGAATATTGGGGTGCACACATCTTTTCAGATGCTTTTTTTTTGTTTTCTTCACATATATAACCAGGAATAGGTTTGCTGGATCATATAACAGCTCTATTTTTAGTTTTGTTTTTGTTTATTAGAAACTTCCATATTGTTCTCTATACAGGCTGTGCCAATCTACATCCCCAGCAACAGTGTAGGAGCATTCCCTCTTCTCCACACCCTCTCCAAATTTTTTTGTTTATAGACTATTTAATGATGAGCATTCTGAATGGTGCAAAGTGACAATTTGCCCATTTTTAATACAGTTGTTTGTCTCTTTACTATTGATTCCAGAGTTCTTTATGTACTCTGTGTATAAGTTCTCCATCAAACACATTATTTGTAAATATTTCAATCATTCTTTCTGTTGCCTTTTCACTTTTTTGTAATATCATTTGGAATATAAATATTTTTATATTTGTGGTTTAATATATCTATTTTTTATTTAGTCACTTGTGATTTTGGAGTCATATTTAAGAAACCACTGCCTAACCCAAATCACCAAGACTTAACATCTATGATTTATTCTATTAGTTGTATACTTTTAGCTCTTACATTTAAGTCCACAAGCCAGTTTGAGGTAATTTTTGTTTATGATGTCATATAAGGGTCCAAATTTACTATTTTGCTTCTGGGTGTCCAGCTGTCCCAGAGCCACATGTGGAAATGAATGTTCTTTCCCTATTGAATTGTCTTGGCATCTCTACAGAAAACCAATTAAACATAAAACAAAAATAAACATAACATACATCTATAATTTGTTTAATGTTTGGGGAAGTGCAAGCTATCTAAACTGAAATTTTGTCAAATATTTAAAAAGGTTTTGCTGTTAAGTCATTTCTTTCTTATTACATTTTAATTTTGGTTTTATCAAATGACTATTTACCTGAATTGTTTCCTCAAAATAAACAATGCTATTTCTATGGTTTCAAAACAACTTTATGAAAAGGTATACAAAATTGAAAAATGATGACATTGAAGTTAAATACTCATTAGAATTTTTGAACTGAAAATTTTCACTACCAATGTTTTAACCTTTTTTGAGGTATAATAAATCTTGATAAATACATGAGTAGAACATTTCATTTGTTATTTACCTAAGTAAAAGGAATGAAACTAAATTTTCTAGGGCCCAGCATCTTCTTATATTATTTATAAGAAAAAAAGCTCATTTTAAGTGTTTATAAAATGTTATAGCAATAATTAATTATATGAAATATACTTATCTACATGTTTATTTAATAAAACATGTAAAGTACTTCTTTAAGCCAAACTTCTTTCTGCTTTTTAGTATATAGAAATGAACTTGACTTTCTTTTCTTTTTTTTTTTTTTTTTTAGTACATTTTTATCCTGGAGCAGTTTAGCTCATTAATTTTAGGAAAATTTCTGTATTACATTGGATTATCCTCATGGATAATTATGCCATCTGCAAATAGGGACTGTCTTATTGTTCCAACATCATCTATATAACTTTTTCCTCTTTTTGCTTTACTGAACAATGTACACTGTTCAATAATTATAATACTCTATTGAATAAGAATAGTGAGATCAAACTTCTTTGCCTTCTTCCTGTTCTTATGTGGAACAGTTTTGGTCTTTCACCTTTAAGTAAAAGTGTATACTATAGAGTATACAGTAGATCACTATAGTCTTTGTTGCTCTTTGCTAAGTTAAGATACTTCATTTCTTTTCCTGGCCTTTTCTGAAAGTTTTTAATTATAGATATGTGTGGAGATTTGCCCAAATGCTTTGCCTACATCAAATGATATATAATCATGTGATTTTTTTCTTCAGCTTGCTCTATGGTAGATTATACTGATTTATTTTCAAATATTAAACAGTCTTTATACCCCTGGAATGAACCTCATATAGTCATGATTTACAGTATAATTATCAAGTATTGATGAATCATTTTGCTATTATTTTAAATAATTTTTACTTTTTTATACATGAGAAATACTAATGTCTTAATTTTCTTTTTGTTTCCTCCCTTTTCCCTGTCTAATTTCCTCACACTCCCCCTTCCTTTTGCTTCCTTCCTATGGTACTCTTAGCTTTTGCCTTCATTGAATAAATAGAGAAGTATTCCTTCCTCTTCTGTTTTCTAGAGGAGATGATATTTGATGTTAATTCTTTTGAAAAGTTATATATAATTCCATAGTAAAGTTATATAGGCCAGAATGTTTCTTTTCTGAGGAATCTATTAATTAAAAATTCAACTTGTTCAATAGTTATAGGATTTGTTGCTGTTCAGTCCCTAAGTCATGTCCCACTCTTTTCAACCCCATGGACTTAGCACACCAAGCTCCCCTGTATTTATCTCCCAGAGTTTGCTCAAACTGATGCCCAATTGGCCAATGATCCTATCTAAATATCTCATCCTCTGCCACCCTCTTCTCTTTTTGCCTTCAATCTTTCCAAGGATCAGGCTGTTTTCCAATGAGTAGGGGCTTGGCATCAGGTGGCCAAAGCACTGGAACTTTAACCTTAGCATCAGTTCTTCCAATGAATATCCAGGGTTGATTTCCTTTGGACTGAATCATTTGATTTCTGTGCCCTCCAAGGGACTCTCAAGAGTCTTCTCTGACACCACAGTTAGAAAGCATCAGTTCTTCAGTGCAGAGATTCTTTATGGTCCAGCTTTCACATCCTTACATGACAACTGGGAAAACCATAGCATTATCTATCTGAACTTTTGTCATCAGAATGATGTCTTTGACTTTAATATGCTATCTAGGGCTGTCATAGCTTTCCTTCCAAGCAGCAAATGTCTTTTAATCCCATGGCAGTGGTCATGATTCACAATGATTTTGGAGCCCAAGAAGATAAAATCTGTCACTGTTTCCACTTTTCCCCCTTCTATATGCCATGAAGTGATGGGACTGGATGCCATGATTTAGTTTTTAGAAAGTTGAGTTTAAAGCCAGTTTTTTTCACTCTCCTCTTTCACCTTCATCAAGAGGCTCTTTAGTTTGTGTTTTCTTTCTGCCATTAGAGTGGTATCATCTGCATATATGAGGTTGTTGATATTTATCCCAGCAACCTCAATTCCAGTCTGTAATTCATCCAGCCCAGCATTTTGCATGATGTAATATGCATATAAGTTAAATAAACAGGATGACAATATATTGTACTCTTTTCCCAAATTTGGACCAGTCATTTGTTCCGTGTTAGGTTCTAACTGTTGCTTCTTTACCTGCATACAGGTTTCTCAGGAGACAGGTAAGGTGGTCTGGTATTTCCACCTCTAAATTTTCCACAGGTTTTGTGTGTGTGTGTGTGTGTGTGTGTGTGTGTGTGTGTGTGTGTGTGTGTGTGTGTGCATACAGTCAAAGCTTTTAAAGAAGCAGAAGTAGATATTTTCTGGAATTCCCTTGTTTTCTCTATGATTCAACGAATGTTGGCAACTTGACCTCTGGTTCCTCTGCCTTTTCTAAACCCAGATTGTACATCTGGAAGTTCTCAGTTCTCATACTACTGAAGCCTAATTTGAAGGATTTGGAACATAACCTTACTAGCATGAAAAATGAACACAATTGTTTGGTAGTTTGAACATTCTTTGGCACTATCCTTCTTTGGGATTTGAATGAAAGCTGATCTTTGCCAGTCCTATTGAGTGCAGCAATGTAACAGCATCACCTTTTAGGGTTTGAAATAGCTCAGCTAGAATTACATCACATCCATTAGCTTTGTTTGTAGTGATGCTTCATAACACCCACTTGACTTCACCTTTAGGATTTCTGGCTCTATGTGAGTGATATCATCATGGTTATCCTGGTCATTATGATTTTTTTTTAATTTATTTGTTGATTTATTTTACTTTAAAATATTGTATTAGTTTTGCCATACATTGACTTGAATCCTCCACGGGTGTACATGTGTTTCCCATCCTGATCCCCCCTCCCACCTCCCTTCCCATCCCATCCCTCTGGGTCATCCCAGTGCACCAGCTCTGAGCACCCCGTCTCATGCATCGAGCCTGAACTGGTGATTCGTTTCACATATGATAATTTACATGTGTCAACGCCATTCTCCCAAATCATCCCGCCCTCACCCTTTCCCAGAGTCCAAAAGACTGTTCAATACATCTGTGTCTCTTTTGCTGTCTGCATACAGGGTTATCATTCAGCTCAGTTCAGTTCAGTCGCTCAGTCGTGTCCGACTCTTTGTGACACCATGAATCGCAGCACGCAAGGCCTCCCTATTTCACAATTATTATTACACAGTTTCTCAATTATTTTCTCTATTTTTTTTACTGCATTTTGCTATTTATATGAAATTCTAGGACAAGAAAACTAGTTTTTGTTAGCTAAATTAAAATAGGGGCATTTCCAGAAAATTCCCACTGTCTATGTTATATATGGTCAAGTATATGCTTCAATACTACTGTCTCAAGTCATCCCATCCTCTCCCTCACCCACTGTAACCAAACGTCTGTTCTCTATGTCTGTGTCTCCTTTGGTGCCTCCAAAAAGCATCAGCAGTACCATCTTTCTAGATTCCATATAATATGAGTTAATATACGATATTCGTTTTTCTCTGACTTACGTCAGTCTGTATTATAAGCTGCAGGTTCATCCACCTCATTAGAACTGACTCAAATGTGTTCCTTTTTATACCTGAGAAATATTCCGTTCTGTATTTGTACCAAAGCTTCTTTATCCACTCATGGACATCTAGGTTGCTTCCATGCCTGACCTATTGTAAATAGTGCTACAGTGAGCAATGGGGTGCATGAGTCTCTTTCAGTTACGATTTCCTGAAGGTATATGCTCAGTAGTGGAATTGTTGGGTCATATGGTAGTTTGTAGGACTTCCTTAGTGCCTCAGATGGTAAAGCATCTGTCCCTGGGTCAGGAAGATCCCCTGGAGAAGGAAATGACAACCCACTCCAGCACTCTTGCTTGGAAAATCCCATGGACATAGGATCCTGGTGGGCTACAGTCCATGGGGTCACAAAGAATTGGACATGACTGAACTACTTCACTTTCACTTTCATGGTAGTTTTAGTCCTAGTTTTTTAAGGAACCTCCTTACTGTTCTCCACAGTGGTTGACACGTTGCATTTCCACAAACAGTGCAAGAGGGTGCGCTGTTCTCCACACCCTCTCTAGCATTTATTGCTTGTAGACTTTTTGACGATGGCCATTCTGACTGGTGTGAGAGAATACCTACTTGTAGTTTTTATTTTCATTTCTCTAATAATGAGCAATGTTGAACATTTTTTCATGTGTTTATTAGCTTTCTGCATATCTTCTTTGGAGAAATGTCTCTTTAGGACTTTTGCTCACTTTTTGATTGGGTTATTTGGTTTTCTGATATTGAGCTGCATGAGTTGCTTGCATAGTTTGGAGATTAATCCTTTGTGGTTTCATTTGCTAGTACTTTCTCCCATTGTAAGGGTTGTCTTTTCACCCTGCTTATAATTTTCTTCATTGTGAAAAAAAATTGCTTATTTAGGTCCCATTTGTTTGTTTTTGTTTTTATTCCATTACTTTATGAAGTGGGTCATAGAAGTTCTTGCTATGATTTGTGTAAAAGTGTATTCTGCCTATGTTTTCCTCTAGGAGATTCATAGTTTCTGGTCTTATATTTAGATCTTTAATCCAATTTGATTAATAATTTAATCCATTATTTCTGTGTATGGTATTAGGAAGAGTTCTAGTGTCATTTTTCTACACACAGCTGCCCAATTTTCCCGGAACCTCTTATTGAAGAGGTTGTCTTTTTCTCCATTGCATGTTTTTGCCTCTTTTGTCAATGATAAGGTGCCCATTGTTGTTCTTCAGTCACTGAGTCACGTCCATCTCTTTGCAACCCCATAGACTGAAGTGCACCAGGCCTCCCTGTCCTTCACTATTTCCTGGAGTTTGCTCAGACTCATGTATATTGAGCCAATGATGCCATCCCACCATCTCATTCTCTGTCTCCCACTTCTCCACCTGCCATCATTTTTTCCCAGCATTTCCAGTGAGTCAGTTCTTTCCATCAGGTGGCCAAAATATTGGAGCTTCAGCCTCAGCATCGGTCCTTCCAATGTATAGTCAGGGTTGATTTTCTTTAGGATTGGCTGGTTTGATCTCCTTGCTGCCCAAAGGACTCTCAAGAGTTGTAGCCAGCACCAGTCTGAAAGCATCAGTTCTTTGGTGCTCAGTCTTCTTCACAGTCAGCTCTCACATCCATACATGACCACAGGAAAAAAAAAACAACAACCTGGTTTTGACTTCGTGGGCAGTGAGGTGCCCATAGTCATATAGATTTATTTCCAGGCTTTCTATTGTGTTCCATTGGTCTATCTTTCTGTTTTTGTGCCAACATTATACTGTCTTGGTGATTGTAAGGTTGTTTGAAGTCAGGAAGCTTGATTCCTTCAGCTCCACTCTTCTTTTGCAAAAGATTGCTTTGCCTATTTGGTTTTATTTTTGTTTGTTTGTTTGTGTGTGTTTCCATACAAATTGTGAAATTATTTGTTCCAGTTCTGTGAAAAATACCATTGAATAACTTGATAGGTATTCCACTGTTCATAGATTGCTTTCGATAGTATAGTCATTTTCATAGTACTGATTCTTACAATCCAAGAACATGGTGCATCTCTCCAACTGCTTGTGTTGTCTTTATTTTCATTCATCAGTGTCTTTTAGTTTTCTGCCAATAGCTATTTTGTCTCTTTCAGTAAATCCAGTTCTAAGTATTTTATTCTTTTTGTTGCAATGGTGATTGGGACTGTTTCATTAGTTTCTCTTTCTGATTTTTCATTGTTGGTGAATAGGAGTGCAAGGGATTTTTGTATCCTGCAACTTTTCTATATTCATTGATTGCATGCTAAGTTGCTTCATCATGTCTGACTATTTGTGACCCTATGGACTGTAGCCTTCCAGGCTTCTCTGTCCATGGGATTCTCCAGGCAAGAATGCTGGAGTGGGTTGCCATTTCCCTCTCCAGGGGATCTTCCTGACTGAGGAATAGAGCCTCCAGCTTTTGCATCTCCTGTATCGGCAGGAAGGTTCTCTGTCATTAGTGTCACCTGGAAAGCTCTATATTCATTGATTAGCACTAGTAATCTTTTGGTGACATCTTTAGGGTTTTCAGAATAAAGAATCAGGCCATCTGCCAACAGTGAGAGTTTTACTTCTTTGCTAATCTGGATTCCTTTTATTTCTTTTTCTTCTCTGATTGCTGTAGCTAGCACTTCCAAAACTATGTTGAGTAATAGTGGTGAAAGTGGGCATCCTTGTCTTCTTCTTAATTTTAGAGAAATTTCTTTCAGCTTTTCACCAATGAGAATAACATTTTCTGTGACTTTATTTTATATGACTTTTATTAAGTTGAGGTATGTTCCTTCTATACCTACATTCTGGAGAGTTTTTATCATAAATGGGTGTTGAATTTTGTCAAAAGTTTTCCTGCACCTATTGAGATGATCATGTTGCTTTTATCTTCCAATTTGTTAAGATGGTGTATGACATTTATTGATTTTCATCTACTGAAGAATCTTTGTATCCCTGGGATAAAGCCCACTTGGTCAAGATGTATGATCTTTTTAATGTTTTGTTGGATTCTGTTTGCTACAGTTTTGTTGAGGATTTTTGCATTTATGTTCATCAGTGATATTGGCAGGTGATTTTCTTCTTTTGTGGCATCTTTGTCTGGTTTTAGTATCAGGATGATGGTAGCCTCATAGGATGAGTTTGAGAGTTCTTCTTCCTTTGCAAATTCCTGGAAGAGTTTGATCAAGATAGGTGTTAGTGCTTCTCTAAGTTTTTGATAACATTCACTTATGAAGCCATGTGAAAGTGTGAAAGGGAAAGTGCAAGTCGCTCAGTCCTGTCCGACTCTTTGCAACCCCATGGACTATACAGTCCATGGAATTCTCCAGGCCAGAATACTGGAGTGGCTAGTCTTCACCTTATCCAGGGGTCTTCCCACCCCAGGGATCGAACCCAGGTCTTCTGCATCTCAGGCAGAGTCTTTACCAACTGAGCTCTCAGGGAAACCCATGAAGCCACATGGCCCTGAGCTTTTGTTTGTTGGAATATTTTTATTACAATTTTGATTTTCTTGTTTGTGATTGCTTTGTTTCACATTTTCTATTTCTTCCTGGTTTAGGTTTGGAATGCTATACACTTCTAAGAATTTGTCTATGTCTTCCAGCTTGTCCATTTTATTGATATGCACATAGTGGTCACTTATGATCCTTTGCATTTCTGTGTTGTCATAATTTTTTTAAAATTTCATTTCTAATTTTATTGATGTGAGTCTTCTACCTTTTATTCTTGATTAGTGTGGCTTAAGATTTGTCAATTTTGTTCATCTTCTCCACCAACCAGCTTTTAGTTTTATGGACTTTTTGTTATAATCACCTTTATGGTAAAGGGTCTGCCTGCAGTGCGGGAGACCTGGGTTTGATCCCTAAGTTGGGAAGATCCTCTGAAGAAAGAAATGGCAACCCACTCCCATATTCTTGCCTGAAGAATACCGTGGATGGAGGAGCCTGGCAGTCTACAGTTCATGGGGTCACAAAGAGTCGGACATAACTGAATGACTTCACTTTCACTTGCATGGAATATCTTTTTCTAGCCCCTCACTTTTAGTCTGTCTGTGTTCTTAGGTGTGAGGTCAGTCTCTTGTAGACAGCATATATAGGAGTCTTGCTTTTGTATCCATTCAACAAATCTGTGTCTTTTGCTTGGAGCATTCATCCCTTACACATTTAAGGTAATTATTGAAATGTATGATCATGTTGCCGTTTACTTTATTGCTTTGCATTTATTTTTGTAGTCCCTTTCTGTTTGTGTTTCCTGTCTAGATAATTTCCTTTAGCCTTTGCTGAAGAGTGGTTTGACGGGGTAGAATTCTCTTAACTTTTCCTTGTTGCTTGTCTCTGAAGCTTTTGATTTTTCCTTTGAATCTGAATGAGATGCTTGCTGTATAGGGTAATCTTGGTTGCAGGTTTTTCCCTTTCACCACTTTAAGTATATCCTGCCATTCCATTCTGTCCTGCAGAGTTTTTGTTGAAAGATCATCTGTTAGCCTTATGTTGCTTTTCCATTGCTGCTTTTATTATTAAAAAGCTCTCTTCTCTATACTAGTGTGTGAATCTCTTTCAGTGTTCTTGTCTGATGAGAATGTTTTACCACTAGTCTAGGAGTTTTGTCGTCTGTTCTGTTTGGTCTGTGAAGTCTTAAGGCTACTCTAAGGGATTGGGACTGAACCCCAGGGGCAGGAGATTCAGCTCCAGGAATTTGGACCAACAGAGACTCCTGACCCCATGGAACATTATAGTCAAGAGTCTTGCAAAAGGTATCCATCTCAACACTAGGAACAAGTGGCTATGAGCCACATCTCAGCTCATAAGTGTGTTTGGCATGATCTCTGTGCTGAATTTTCTCCATTTTGCTTTCTGAGAACCTGTCTTGCTGCCCTCTGAGGTTCCAGAGATTCCCCTCCCTGGCCTGGCCTGTGACACCTTTGTGTGTGGAAACTTCTCCTCCTTCATGACTCCATCCCTGGGGTGCAGTTTCCTATCCTGAACTCTGTTGTCTCCCTTTTTGCATTTGTCTTTTCCCCCACCCCATTCCAAGGAGATTGGTTTGCCTTTTTGGAAGTCTGGGGTACTCTGCCAGCATGCAAAAGATGTTCTGTGGGAGCTTTTCCACATGCAGACAATTTTTTTTATATATTTGTAGGTGAGAAGGTGGTCTCCCAATTCTATTCCTCTGCCATCTTGCAGGTCCCCCTATTTCATCTATTTTTGAAAGAGAGGTATCTAAGTTTCCAACTCTAACTGTGGATTTATCTGTTTTTCTTTCAGTTCTATCAGTTTTTGCTTTTCACATTTGGTAGCTAAATTTACTGATTCAAATATATTTAGAACTGCCATGTCTTCGTGGTCGATTCATCCTTTTCTAATTCTCTAATGTTTTCCTTTGTCTCTGGCAACTCTCTTAGCTGAAGTCTACACTGTCTGATATTACTATTACTCCTTGCATTTATTTTTGTTGTTTTTTTTTTTATTAATATTTACATGATATTTAATTTTCCATGTTTTTACTTTCTACATATTTCCATTGTCATGGTTGATATGAATGAAGTCTGTAGAGAGCGTAGCGTAGGGTCTGTTTTTTAATCTACTCTGTCAATGTTTTTCAGTTATTCTACTGACAGCATTTATATTTAATGTAATTATTAAGGCTTAAATAAAATTTTCTTTTCTTTTTTTTTTTTTGTTTTCTTTGTTTTCTGAATTTCATTTTCCTTTTTCTCTATGACTGTGGATTTCTTGAACAATTTTTAGATCATATTTGGATTTAAGTCTTTTGTTTGAGTATATCTCATTGTATATTTCTATTAGTGCTTTCTCTTCCTACTGCTACGTATATTTTGACATAACCCAATCCATTAGTATTCAGTCTTTTACAAGTTCATGCGAAGTTAGAAAATTTAACTCTGCTTATATGTCACACACTCTACCACTGAGAATTTTCATTGAGTTTTATACTTTAGTTATTGTTTTTCAGTCCTAACTTGCCATTTTATTTTTCTTTCTATGTTCAATTTATTTACAGATACTTTACTTTTTTGTTTCGATAATGTCTATAATTACTTCGTGAAGACTTTTTATTGATTGGCTTAGTTTTTTATTGGATAATCCTACATCTTTGTCATCTCAGTGTTGGTATCTGTTGGTGTTCTTTTCATTCAAGCCTAAGGAGAGTTTCCCGATTTTAATGAAGTGACTGATTTTTCTATTGAAACCTGAACATGTTAGGCATTACGTTATTTAACCTTCTGTTTTAACTTGTCTAACAAGGGAAGAGAGGATACCAGCTCAATTCTGCCTGGTGTGGGTAGAAATAGCCCACTGACACCTGAGAGAGACTCTTTGTTATTGCTGGGCAGTGTTGAGCGCTGGGCCTCTGCTCACGCATTCAACGGGAAGAGTAGGAGAATTGCGTTATCACTCACCACGTGACCCCTATTGACATGGGCTGATGGCTTCATTACTGTTGGGCATGGACAAAAGTCTTGACTCGCCACCAAGATTTCTTTGATCCTATTCATTGGGAAGTTGGAGGGTTGCCTCGTTGCCATTGATTGGCAGCAAGCCCAGGCTCCCCAGGTAGTTGTGAGTGACACTGGGGAGGGGCAGTGTCCCTGCACAGTGCAATGACTATTTCAGCGTCCTACTTGGTTTTTCTGGCATTACCCCCGCAGATATGTTGGGATTCATCACTAGGTTCTGGCGGAGCCGGAAGAGTAGACTTTCCACAAGGCCCTTGCTGACTTGGGTGAGTGTCAGCACCACATGGGACATCCAGTTTATTTCTGTGGCTTTGGCTGGAATAGAACAGTTATTTTAAAAGTGCTTTCTGTCTTGCTAGATTGACATTTTCTTGATCATTTACAGAGAGAATTGGCTCTTGTGTATTTTTTTTTAATCTGTACTTATTGTCATTTGCATTCACTGATTTATTCAGCTCTAAGTCTGGGATATTAAAATAAAAAAGGAAAAAGAAACTTACTATCGCACCTCTTTTTTTTGTTTTTTGGATCCTAGGGTACCTTGATGATCATTTCCCCACCACTGTTTAGTTTTTTTATGTTGTTTTTAGCAAAGTGCTTAAGGTTTCTAATTTTGTTTAGTAGAAGGAATAGGAAAATTATGTCTACTTCATCTTCCCATAAGCAGGCATAATCTTTTATCCATATTTACTAGAAGTCATTGGTTTCCAACAATTTAAAAGCTTACTTTTTGCATTAATCCTTTTTTTTTTCCTCAATACATTTCTTCCTCTATTTGTTTATTTTTGGTTTGTTGGTTGTTTGAAGTCTTGAAAGGAGATACCCACATTTTGGTTAAGGTTCAATTAATACTTTAGATAAGTGAGTGTGGCAAATTTGTAGAATACTGGACTAAATTTAGAGTTGAACATTATCCTAAAGTAAATTCTTGGAGAAGGTAAATGAAGATTTTGCTTGTTTTTAAAGTTCTTTATGAAAGTATAAGAGTGTGTATAGATTTATAGCTCTAAAATGTATATGCATTTTACTGCCTATTATGGTATTTGATTACTTATTCATTGCCTGACAATCCAGAGGTATTAAAAAGTCAGCCCAGTTGCCAAGCCAGTATAATGTGAAGCAAAGAATTTATTGTTGTTCGTCATATAACAGTCCTGTGATCTAGCACCATGTCTGGTACACCTAGTAAACCAATAGAATTTTGGTGAATGAATAAATAAAATGACTGCCTTCATTATTCCTAGAATATAGCTACTTAATGCTCTTATGAAGTGAATTATAAAAATGTGCTTACTTGTCACTTTGAAGTTGAATTGACATTCCCAAAGCTTTTTTTTTTTTTAGTGATCAAACTGGGAAGTTTTTTTTGTTTTTTTGTTTTTTTTTCTACATTTCAGTGGGTTTTGTCATACATTGATATGAATCAACCAAAGCTTTTGTTAGAAAAAGAATGCATGACTATGGTTAATAAAAATTTTATGAATTATTCAAGCAAATAATAACAATTGAAGCTTCTAGGAACAGCAGAAGACCTAATATTATAAGATACCTGGAGAAAGGGCTGAGAGAACAGAGTTAAGGAAGTAGAGCTGTTGAAGGAAGAAAAGCTAACGGTGATTACTGAATGGTATGCACCTCTCACATTCCCCATGCCCCCGTTTATTAACAAAAATATAAGGTTAATTCCATTGATCTTCAGTGGATTTTTAATTATTTGAGGATTTTTTAAAAAGTGCTTAAAATTTGAGGGACAGAAATAGAAGTCACCAAAAGCCTTCAGGTGATCTTCCATTTTACATGAGGTCCTGGAGCATGCCTTGTTTATCCATCCTAAATTTCTCTGTCTCTGACACATAGTAGGAGCTCGCCAAATGGTTATTGATTAAATATTAAGATTTGCTATTTAGATATTGTGCTTTTAAGTCTCCCTTTCTTAAGTTGAAAAACTGCAACTGAGAGGCACTTTTTTAGTCATCCCAGATAGCACAGGAAAAGTTCAGCCATAATTTCCTGATAGCCTTGTTTACCACCTCTCTAGACTGTGGAATAGTGTGTATTTTAAGTTTATTGTAAGATGTTTCAATGCAATAAATATACTTGACTCAATATTAAATTGCCAAATAAATGATGCAGAAAAGTAGCAATTAATGCTCACTGGAAGAAAACTAAATAATCTAGAAATTAAAGAGAGGAAAAAAAAAAAAAACAGGAACAGGAACAAAGAGGACTTTAATTCTAAAGAATACACATTTCTTCTTTCCATTCAGATTTCCCCAATGCTAATTTGAAGCATTAAACCAAAGAGATTTTAAATAAATAAAATAGGCTCCTAGGCTCTTCAGTGGAATGCTCAGAAGAAGTAAAAATGTATATATTAGAGTGATCAGGATATTGATTAAATTTCAGCATTTGCCAATATCCTTTCCAAAGTTAACATGGAAAATAGCAGTTAAAATCTAAGGCAAGATTTAACAACAAATAGAGAACCCCAGCCATTCGTCATGGATATCTGAGGATTTATCATTGCTAACAGAGACTTGAAATAGCGTAATAGTCACAGAGATGTTTGATTAAACAAACAACAACAAAATAATGATAAATCAATATCAATACCAGCTAAAATGATGACAACTCCATTATACTTAAATTTTATTAGTCATTTAATTTTAAAAGATAAAAATTTTAAAAATGATTTAAATAAATTGATTGTGGTACCAGTTCTAAAGTGTGATGGAGGGATAGGGAGCTTCTGATACATCAAGGAATTCTCAGACACTAGCCAGTGCCCTACAATTCAATTCGATTCTGACACTGTCTACTTGGAGATTGTGTAACCAAACCCAAGTTCCTCTGTCTGAGGCACAGCAAGGCCAGAAAGACTAAAATGTTAGAGTGTGTAGTGCAGAAATGTTCATTGCAGGGCCAAAAAGGGAGAACAGGTGGTTTGTGCTCAAAACCCCCAAATTTCCTGATGGATTTGAGGGGGAAGTTTTATTTATTTTTTATTATTTTTATTTTTGGCTGCACTGGGTTCTCGTTTCTGCACATGAGCTTTCTCTGTTCTTGTGGCTCAGGGGTTCAGTAGTTGTAGCCTGTGGGCCCAGTAGTCATGGCACATGGACTTCGTAGCCCTGTGGCATGTGGAATCTTCCTGGAACAGGGGTTGAACACATGTCTCCTACATTGGAAGGCAGATTCCCAAACCCTGAACAACCAGGGCAGTCCAGGAAAAGTCTTTATAGGATAAATTTGGGGTTAGGGCTGCTGTAAGGCATGTTATTTCTCCTGATTCATTGGTGGTGAGTAACAGGAAGTTCTCCAGGAATCTGGTGCTCAGCCTGAAGTTACCACCCTCTACCTGGTTGGGGACCTTACTCTCTGCACTGGAACTCAAAGACGTGGTTGTGTGTATTCCCTGGGGAGGAGCCAGGAGCCTGGTCCAAGGCTGTGCTGCTGTTTCTTGACTGCTCCTCCCTTATCTGTGTTCCTTCCCTTCCACGATTAGCGATTATTTGAATCTGCTCTTTGGATCTCAGGGAAGGTTAATTAGGCTGAATGAGGCCTATTTCCTACCAACAAGAAACAAGGGACACAAAGGATTTGAATCCAGGAGCCCTACAGAGTCCTGTCTCAGTTTCAATAGCAACGATTTCACAGGGTAAAGTTTCTGCCACCCTACCCAACCCCCTACCCAGTTCTGATACCAGTTGTAAGTTCAGGATATTATCTGTGCTTCTGACTGAACAGGTATAGATTAGAGGCTTCCATGATCCCCTAATTGGTCTTCAAATATCACTCACAAGTCCAGGTACTGTATTTCTAATCAAGTGGCTATAAATCAGAGGTTTGATTAATTTGCTAGAGCACTGCACATTTACTTACCAGATTACTGATTTATTAAAAAAGGATGTAACTCAGAAATATCCAGATGAAAAAGATGTATATAACAAGATGTGGGAAAAGGGCTTGGATTTCTCACTGATACCAAGCAGGACCTCTTGGGGCTCTTGGGCACAAATTCTTTCTGCTTCCTCCATTTGTGATGGCAAGAAATGGGCTTCATTCAGCCTCCATGAGGAGAAGGCAATGGCACCCCACTCCAGTACTCTTCCTGGAAAATCCCATGGACGGAGGAGCCTGGTGGACTGCAGTCCATGGGGTCACTAAGACATGACTGAGCAACTTCACTTTCACTTTTCACTTTCATGCATTGGAGAAAGAAATGGCAACCTACTCCATTGTTCTTGCCTGGAGAATCCCAGGGATGGGGGAGCCTGGTGGGTTGCAGTCTATGGGGTCGCACAGAATCGGACACAGATGAAGCGACTTAGCAGCAGCAGCAGCAGCCTCCATGATCTTCCAAAAGTTCCAATGGGAAAGTTCCAGCAGTTATTAATTAAGGATGGGAGGGAATGCCAGACGAGGGAGAAACAAATAGTTGAGAGAAATAATAATGCAGCCTTGGGGCAGGATACTGGTTCCCCATCAAGGGATTCACATAGCAATATCTTTGAACGATCTTTCAGATACTGAAATCCCCTCTAGGTAGCAGAAGCTAACAATTAATTATGCTGCCCACAAACATACAGACCCCAGAAGAGTTGGAACCTGAAAGTTGATGATGCTGACTCTTGACTCACCACTAAAGCATCCGAAGAATGCAAGACTGTCACTATCTTGATCATTATTGCATACTCCTGATCATGAGTCCCGACTGTAAGATGTCTCCCTGTTCCCCAGGGAGCAAGTTCTTGGGGCACTAGCCTGCTGTGTTGCTTCCTTGCCTGGCAAAAATGAAGCTATCCTTGCTCCCTCCTCCATAACTGTGACTCTGTATGGAATGTTCAGCATGAATGTACAGAGGGCCAAGATCATGGCATCAGCGCCCTCCAGGCAGGTCACTCTCCCAGCACCTCTACGTGCTCAGCAGTCTGGAAGCCCTCTGAACAGCTTCCTTTTGAACTTTTATGGAAAATTCATTTATAGACATAACTGATTAAATCATTGGTCACAGGCAATTGATTTACTCTTCATTCCCTCTTCTCTCTCCTGAAGTCAGGAGTTGGAAATGAAAATCCTAACCCTGTAACCACATGATTTTCCCCTGGGCAATCAGCTCCCCAGAGTATGAGCTTTCCAAAAGTCACTTCATCCAAATAAAAAAAAAGGCATCTTTATCATTCTCAACATTTGTAGTTCCAACTTAGGAAAATGCAGTGGTTTGGGGAGCTGTGAGTCGGGAACTTTATACAAAGATCAAATATATATGAGAAGTGTAATGCATATTTCTTAAAAATCACAGTATTACCTACCTGAAGCATAAAGAAAAAATAATTTTCAGAGTTAAACATTTTAATTTTAAAGTTTATGATTAATGGGACAATGGAAGATGGCTGTTATTGAAGAAGAAATATTTAACAAAATGTGCTATGTGGTCTTGGCCAAATTTTTCAACTTCTATGCTTTTTTGTATTCTTATTTCAAAAAAGCATGACATTCACAACATAGATCTATTATCACAATTCAATTAGAGTCAATAGAACTCTTAATGACCTATCTTAGAGCTCTCTCCCACTTATTTTTTTTTTCCCCATCTCTTTTGTATTGGGTTCCCAGACAAACTTGCTTTGAGATGGAAATTATCATGAATAAATTTGTTGAAGGATGCTATCAGAGTCATCAACTAAAGATGACTATTGGGGGCTGAATAGACAGAAGCTGGTCTGCAACATAGTCTCAACAAACCTTTCAGCTGACCCCACTATGACTTTTGAAACTGAGACGACTTTTCAGAATTGTCCCAAATTAGGCTGTGGCCTGATGATTTATACTCCATTTAGACCAATGATTCATTCCAAGCTGCCTGAGAATGGGGCCTTTGAATGAGGGCACTCCTTTTACTTGAGAGCATCTCAGCACAGCTCCAAGTATCTTAGCTAGGAAGGCCACCTCTCCTCACCGACAGCTGACACTCTGTTTGATACTGAAAGTAAAAGATGTAAGCATTCTTGACATGTTTTACACATAAGGCATGGTTACTTGTTATACCACTGAAAAATGAGATGATATATCATATTTTGAGAAGAGTATAAAAAGCATAGAAAACCATGAGATCCCAGGCCTCTATTGCACTTTTTTTTCCCCTTCTAGAATACAAATCCCTACTCTTGCAAAGCCGTCCTCAATCAATAGTGTTGTATTCAATTGATTTGGGGATGTGACACAGTCTTTACTCATTTTAGAAAACTCAGGCTGTTAGAAGAAAGAATAGTACTGCTGCTGCTGCTAAGTCGCTTCAGTCCTGTCCGACTCTGTGCGACCCCACAGATGGCAGCCCACCAGGCTCCCCCGTCCCTGGGGTTCTCCAGGCGAGAACACTGGAGTGGGTTGCCATTTCCTTCTCCAATGCATGAAAGTGAAAAGTGAAAGTACTATATTCACTTAAAGACAGGTTCAGTGGTATGATTTCATAAATACATACCCTCATGTCTCATTTTCATGAAGATCTCAAGGGTAAAACTGTCAGAGAGCATTACTGAAACACTTCTGTACCAGAAAAACAACAAAACTCAAGAGACAGTATAAAATTATTATTACTTTAAGTGTTATTTCTTTTATAGCTACATGAATGCCTTATAGTCATTTTAGTAAATAAAATACATGATATAAAATAAATGTATATAAAATATGAGAACTAAAGAGCTTACACGATAAAGACTAGACTGCAAATGGACTGCAGGTGCTTAAAAAATGAGGATGATGCTGACTTTAGAGGATTGGAAACAAAGAGGGAAAAGAAGTAATCTAGTTCTGAAGGTTAGATGGTGCTAAAACATGAAATTTATTCAACCATTTCACTGCCATTTAGAGCATAGGAAATAGTCAAGCCATGCAAATAAAAGTCAGCCTATTAAAGATAAAAAATAAAATATACATCTTTAAAAAGTCACCAACACGAGTGCTAGGATACAGTGGAAAGTAAATATAAATTTCTTTTTCTCCCATACTGCCCCACTTTTATCAGCCTCCTCACCAATTTCTTTCCCAAATTTCTCTTCAAATACTCTGCTCTTTCCTCCGGTACGTTCCTCTTCTTTTTTGCTCAGACAGCTAGAAGAGGGCTCTTTAATATAGAATTCCTATTTTCTGTTTATTCTCTCCCAAGCACAAAGTCAAGTCCATGGCTTCAACTTGGCAAACCTCAGTTAATGATCTCAACTTGTGTGTGTGTTTGTAGTCCTCTTCATCTTATAAACATTAACATAAAGATCATTTTTCATTCTTTGTGCTACTAGAAAAAAAAAATATTTTTTAGGTCAATGATTAACCAAGATTTCTTGGCTTGCTGGAATCTTTGTCCTGACCTCTGGAAGCAGAACACCTTTACTCTCTCTGAAATAAGAATGGAGTGCATGGAGTTTATACAGAAAGTGCAGAGACACCAGCAGAGGATAGAAAGTGATTTCAGGAAGAGGAAAGGGAGAGGCAACCCTAACACTAGCCCAAGCCCTAACCTTAAGGTAAAAGGAAAGATTGGTGACTTCAGATTGCGATTAAGCTTAATCCTATGGAAAAACTTAAAGGTCACCTTAACACACTTCTTCAGTCCAGTTCAGTTCAGTTACTCAGTCGTGTCTGGCTCTTTGTGACCCCATGAACCACAGCACTCCAGGCCTCCCTGTCCATCACCAGCTCCCGGAATTGAAAGTCATGTCCATTAGGTCGGTGATGCCATCCAGCCATCTCATCCTCTGTTGTCCCCTTCTCCTCCTACCTTCAATCTTTCCCAGCATCAGGGTCTATTCAAATGAGTCAGTCCTTTGCATCAGGTGGCCAAAGTATTGGAGTTTCAGCTTCAACATCAGTCCTTCCAATGAACAGGAAATCAGGACTGATTTCCTTTAGGATGGACTGGTTGGATCTCCTTGCAGTCCAAGGGACTCTCAAGAGTCTTCTCCAACACCATAGTTCAAAAGCATCAATTCTTTGGCTCTCAGTTTTCTTTATAGTCCAATTCTAACATCCATACATGACTACGGGAAAAACCATAGCCTTGACTAGGATACACGTCTTGCTAAGGGTCAATAAGATAAATCTCTTTAACTCCCAACATATGTCTTTCATTGTTTAAGGGCTTCCCCCAGAAGGGTATTTGTTTACATACAACAGCTTCCTACAACCTGAGAGAAACACTCTAACAAAAATGCAGATGCTGGTCATTAGAATTCAGACTAGAATGCAAGAACGGACAGTGAGTAGGCTGAAAGCATATGGATGGAATATCAATAGCATCTGCCATAATCCAATAATAAGCACATTCTTGGCTCATTTCACATTATGGTTTAAAAATATGGGATCTTCCCAGTCTCCCCACTTGTCTTCACATATTTCACAGAGCATATGTTCTACCACTAATTTACTTCATTAATTTTGACTAACACAATACATAAAACAGTGCTAAGAATGATAAAGACAAGACAATGTCTTTAAAAACCTCTGTTACATGTATTTTATTGTTTATCCTAACGTTATTATACTCTGTTAGATTAAGGTCCCTTGTTATCAGTGCTACTCCCCTTACAACTGAGTGACTGAACTGAACTGAACTGAACTGAACCCCTTACATATAGAAAGTGAAAGTGAAAGTCGCTCAGTCATGTCCGACTCTTTGCAACCCCATGGACTATACTGTCCATGGAATTCTCCAGGCCAGGACACTGGAGTGGGTAACTTTTCCCTTCTCCACAGGATCTTCCGAACCCACGGATCAAACACAGGTCTTCCACATTGCCACGAACGCTTTACCAGCTGAGCTGCAACGGAAGCCCATACAGATTTTGGTATAAATGGTTGAAAAGCAGTAAACAGGTGACACTGTTCCTAATCTGATCTCTTTTCATCTCTCCTGTATTTTTTTTAAAGCAAGCTGCAATTTAATAACATAAATATGATTCAAGATTATTGACACAAGGCAAGACAATCCAGAGTATTAAAAATGATTTGTTCTTCTCAATCAGATATAAAAGAATAAGGACACCAAATATAGCTAGTTAGAATATAGCTAGAAGGTCGGGTGCACGTGGGGAAAAGGAGAGAGGCTTAGAGAGGGATCAGCATGTTATTAGGCAACATTAGGGAACCTATTAGAGCACGAATCAATGGCCATTATGGAGAGAAATAATAAATACAAAATGGAGCATAAATGCTATGGTCTTCAGATTCTGTAGATACTGACCTGAGCACCCACACTTAGATATTGAGGATTTCTAGAGAAATAAATGTATTCACTGGATTCTTCCTCTTTCCCTGTTCACAGAAGTTACATTTTAAGTCCACCTGAAAAGGTTGTTCTGCATAGTTTCAGAGCTGATATCCTTCAAAAACCCCAGAAAATTTTCCTGCAGGATTGGGAAAGAATTTGAGGTCCTTTCACAGTGGAAAAAACTGTTAGGAAATAAGGATTCTTTTTGTTACTACTCTGGTAGCTTTTTAATCTTGCCGTTTGTTTAATAAAACCTGTGTTATCACAATTGTTAACCACAGGATGAGGTTCCTCTGAGTCAGACTAAAGGCTTGGGGGGAAAGGTCCAAATTTGACTCATCCTTGTGATACAAAATCCTTACAAATGTGGAACAATGTGTGTGTCCTCTCTATACGTGCAGTTGTTTTACCAGATGTTCATGTTTCCCCCTGGCTCTTCAGCAGCAAAATTCCACCAATTTGCTGACAGATGGATTTAGAAGAATCAAATGACAATGTTTAAAATTTTTCCTTTCTGGCAAACTAATGTGTGTATGCATGTATGTGTGTTCTGGAGAAAACTAAGCCTCCCCCCCCACCAAAAAAAAAAAAAAAAGGTTTTTGTAACTAATTAAGCTTTTCTGTGAACACTTGCTTCAAATTCTAGAGTCTACTTTAAACAAAGAGTATGAATGACTATAAGTAAACACTCTTCCATGGAAAGAGAGAGATTGCTGAGTCTTTAGAAAGCAGTCTCCCTCTGATTAAAATGTCCATTTTCTTTTCTTTAATATTTATCTATGTGGAGAGACTAATTAGAAATAATTAAAGTATGAACAAGGATATCAAACACTAATGAGCATTTATTTTGAATACATTTATAAATGATATACAAAATGAGATGTTTTGATACTTCTGTCCATTAGCAAAGGACGGATCAACAGAAGAGGACTCAGTTTCCAAGGTCAAAGCCAAAATGGATAACATGAAATTTCTGAAGAGAAAGACTCTACATAAGAACATATTGTGGGAAAGTATAGATCACCAGTCATATCTTCCAGTTGGCATAGTCACTAGGTCAAATCGCTATCCTGGAAAAGCACACTCAGGCACATGCACACACTTTACATAAACCAGTGAAATTTGATTGAATTGCCAAATCAAATGAGGCAGTGGTGCTAAAGTGTGATGAGATACAGTCTTAAAATAACCCATAGTAGATCTCAGCAGGAACTACTCAGTTTTGTATCTTTACCTTGAGTGTGAGAGAATGTAAATCTAGATCCTGGGCTTCCTTTTTGGTGGGGAAGATGTGAAGTAGCAGATAGATGGGTCCAGGCTGAGCAGTTGCAACCAATCTCCTGCTAACACTTTGAGACAAGAGCAGAAGCATTGGGCTCTGACTGGGTGGAAGACAAAATGATTACAATTTCCTCAATCTTGAGGTCAAAAGCATTTTCCAGAATAACTCGTGTGCAGAGAAGATCCTCAGTCTAGTGAGAGGCCAATGAAGGAAGAAGCCACCACCCCATAAAATGTCTTGCCAGCCCCCAGAAACCTTCACGTTGGCTGAGAGATGCATGCATTCCATCCAAAAGGACGCTGAGTGAGGTCAAATATGGACACAAGCAAGACGACTGGCCGAAGACACCCAGAGGACGGCCCCAGGGTAAGCCACCTCTGTTGGAAGAAGCCGGTGGCCTACAGTCCACAGGGTCACAAGAGAGTCAAGCAGGATTCAGTGAGTGACAGCAACATTTGGAGCAGCCCACTCTTCGAGTTCACCCATGTGCATTCTCTCACGTGTACTTTGCTTGTAATAAACACTTTAACCGTTTCACAGTCGTGGTATCTTTGCTGAACTCTTTCTTCAAAGAAGGCAAGTACTGAAGTCTGGTTCCAGCTATTTCCCCATTGAATTCAAATAGAGACAGGCAGCCTTGCTCATGGTTAAGGATTCAGGCTCTGGAAGAAGCTGAAGTTTCTAATGAGGAGATTGCAAAGACATTTTTGATGAGTATCAAAGAAGGAAATACATGGAAAAGATTGATATCATGCTTAGCTTTAAGAGAGTACTCTATATATCTTAAATTATTTATCATTTTTTCAAAATTGATTGATTCAAATTAGCAGATTATCAATCTGACAGTGAGGGAGTATCAATCAAAACACAAATCTTGTTTTGTTTTAGTGTTCTTTGAAATGCATATACACATTTTGTTAACCATGAATTTACCAGGTGGGAAATAAATGTAAGACTGGCCTTGTCACATAGGTGAGGTAGACAAAGTGCCAGCTATGTTTTTCTTTTTTTCCAGCTAGGTTTTTCTATCTGATGATGCTCTATCAAGTTAGTGAACTGAAGTATGTCTGTACCCTTACACTTGAAGATGTCTCTAACTGGAAACATAAATGGTGCCTCTGGTAGCCATTGTGTGTAAAGGGGGAAGCCACTGATATGGGTAATGTGATGACCATGATTGGATTTCTTTCTCTGTTCCTGCTAAGTTTAGTCTGTAAAGAATATATATTTATTTTAAAAAGTAGGACTTTGAAAATATATTTCATTTATCTTTAAGATTAAAAATTTGGCCAAGTATAAAATCCTACCTTCAAAAACTTTTCTTGAAATTTTAGAGGTGTGGCTTGATTAAAATGCTGTGTCGCTGAAGAATCTGATGATATCTGACCTAGAAACGTCTGTGGATATGTGATAGTTACTTGTGTAACTCTGTGGGTGTATTTGACCTTGTACCTTTGTGACTCTCAGGTTTATCACCAAACAAAATTTGCTGTTTACCATATGTAGAAAAACATCTTTACAAATAAGATCACACAAAGATTCATAGATACTTTAGACTAATAAGGTGTCAGAAGGCAATATTTTGGGGTGAGGAGTGGAACATGTTCAGAAATAATAATCACAGGAGTTAAGAGCTTGCATTCTTGGCTCCACCATTTACTAGCTGTGCGGGCTTGGCAAAGTAGTTTACCTTTCTAAGCATGAGACTTATGAACTTGAAAATAAAGTCTGCATTGCAGATTTTTATTTGCTTGCTTATTTTTAGGTAAAATAAATATCCCAAAACTAGTTTTGTCCTCTATTTTAGGTAGGCCCAATTCACTTTTTCAAATGGATAAAATTTAATGTTTTTTTTTAATTGATATCCTAAAAAGCTAAATTATTTTAATAAAGAATAGCATGTTTATGCTAGCCATCAATTATATGAAAAAATTATCAAACATGATAAAATGCATTTATTAAAAATGCATAATATTTAGCCAACTTGAAAAACAAATCAGTTGCTTGAAGCTATCCTCTAGCAAAGCTAATAGTTAACATATGCAATTTGAAGTGGAAAAGAAAACAAAACACTAAAGAAAAAATAATATAAATTAAAATAGAAGGAATACATTCATTTCTCTCATTAAGAAAATAAAAGAAATTATTTCTTTCCCTTTTTAAAAGAAATAATGTGTGCGGATGTACAAAAAACAGCAAAATATCATATTCCAATCAAAGGGGTAGAAATGAAAGAACACAAATTAGGTTGCTCATTATAATGTCAATTATTTGCATTAGACAACCAACTTTAAACCTTTCAACTATGGCTAGAAATTCTCCTCAGCTATGTAAATGTGCTTTCAATTAATTCTGTTTCCCTGATAAACAATCTAACACTTCAGGCTTTTCCTCCTCGCCCTCTTTCTCTTTTGGCAATTTAAGCTCAACTACTGTATTTCCGGAGTACTCATTGTACTTTATCAACAGAGATTAAAGGTTTAGACTAGTTGGTAATCCCATTACCTTGCATGAGAAAAGCGAAAGTATCTTTGGTCATTGCCTGAAGAACTCCAGGGATTTATCCTGAGTGAGGATAAAATCCAATTAATTTTTGGGTTTCCTTGCAGCCATGTGGATCATTAGTTTATTCACTGGAATGCTTATGTTTACCACTATTTTACAAGGAGATTTTCTACTTTAGAAAAGAATCTTGATTTGATTTTTCAAGCTAAATTTATTTGAAATAGGGTTGACTTACGTAAAAATATTTTAAAGATGAAATATTACCATATGGAAAAAATAATATGCATTTTATTAAAATGAATGGGCTGGACTCATGTTTTATTTTAGAAGCCTTCATTTAAGACCTGAGCTAACAAGGTATTTTCTTCAGAACAAGTTCAAAATGTGTACATTCTTCCACCCCTTATCATGATCTCACACACACACACACATGCACACACATTTTGATAACTGATGCATAGCTGAGAGGGACAGGAACATTTGAGCCAATAATGAGAGACTGGGCTTGCTTAGCAAAGTCATAATGTTATTTAGAGGTTTAGATAATGAGATAATCTTTTGTAAAACAGCTACTATATTTTCTAAGGTGTAATAAATTTAACAAATAATTATTTGTTAGCAGCTATTATTAACTTACTGGTATTACTCATTAATGATCTTTTGCTTATTGTTTGGGGAAAATGCAATTGTTAGATGGGAGTTCTACATGGAATACAGGCTATAATATTTTATGGTAATGTAGGGGACTTAGCAGCAGCAGGGGACTGTGTAAGGGTAAGTGCAAATTGAACATGGGAGACTTATTTCTAGATAAAAATAAGAGGAAAGACTCACCCTCTTTTTTCTTTTAGAATTTCTCTCTTGGTTCTATCCAAATTTATGCAAATTTTTAAATTGCCAATTTCAAAACTCAACAACGTCTCTTCAAGGATCTGAGAGCCTTATCTTTGAAATGTAATCATCAAGGAAAATACTGTTATACCTCCTAGTTCCCCAGGAGGAGATGAGTCTTATTTCAGGTGTCATCTGATTCTGAATTTTAAAGCCTACATCCTTTACTGAATGGGTTATGTCCAATTAGTTATGAAAAGATGAAATTTATTTCCGCCTTTGCAAATTCTTTAGCAGATTGCTTATCTATGAAATGTGTCTCATCACAATCTGGTTTAATGCTTATTCAATAATAACATTTTATTGGTCTTCTATCTTTGTAAATGTTTTCTGCATTGGGGGAAGATTTTGGTTTGACCTGGTGGCTCAGACTGTAAAGAATCCACCTACAATGCTGGAGACCTGGGTTCAACTCCTGGGTTGAGACGTTCCTCTGGAGGAGGGCATGGCAACCCACTCCACTATTCTTGCCTTGAGAATGTCCACAGACAGAGGAGCCTGGTGGGCTACAGTCCATGGGGTTGCAAAGAATTGGACATAACTGAGCGACTAAACACAGATTATCCCCCACCCCCTAAATAAAATTCTCTCTCTTTTCCTGAGTGTCCCCCCAAATTTCGGGATATCATAACTTCTTTATACAGGAGAAAATCTTAATTGACCATTTTCTCTCTTTGAATACTTTGTAAATAATGTGAATAATGGACTCTGAGCAGGGCTATACAGAATCCAGTTTAACAATATGGTCTTTGAATCTAGAAGTTTCTTTCTAAAAGCTCTTTAAGAAAAAGCTAGCATTTTTACTTTTTCCATGAGGATAGAAGAAAAAAATTTTCAAAGACACTGGTTAAAATGGTAAGACATATTTTATTCAAGCCACTGCAATAGAGGAGAGAGATTTCAGCATAGACATGAGCTAAATTCTGAGAATATCAAAGACAACTAATATTTAGAGTCCGCTAGCAAAGTGAGGGGGGAAGGAGATGGAAATTACTGACAGGAACTTGGTAAGAAATCTAGGGTGGGAAGATCCTTGCTAAACATGTCTAAAATAAATTCTCATTAAAGGCAAGCTAAGACTGGATCGAGGGTGGTACCTAGCTATAAAGAGGATTCACAGAACCTGCTTAAAGATTGGTGAAGGAAGGAAAACTTGTCCTAAGTTTCTACCTATGATTACCTTAGTTACTGCTCAGTATTTTGGCTGAAATGGGCAGAAGTGGAAGTATGGAGAGAATCAACATGAGGACTGGGAGAAAAAAAAAATGCTGTTAGAAATTACTAAAAACAAGTTATAAAAACTTTAAAGTTACATGTCACCTGGTTAGAACATATGGTTATGATAAAGATGATGACTAAAGTAAGAAGACATTCACCTTAATAAGTTCCTTTGGAATATTTAAATATTTCTTATAGCTGACCCTTAGTAGATACTATTTTTTGTTTTTTTAAATAAACAAGGGAACATATTCAATACTTCAAATTCGGTAAACATTTCTTGCAAACCTGCAATATGAAACAAGACCCTTGTGAGGAATTTACAGCTTGGAAAGTTGGATGAATCTAAAATCTTGTTATTTCAATAAAATAATGAAATATACAGGCATACCTTGGAAACATTTCTGGTTTGGCTCAAGAAAACTGCAACAAAGCGAATATTATGATTAAGTGGCTCACACAATTCTTTTTGATTTCCTGGTGCATATAAAAGTTACATTTACACTATCTTGTATTCTGTGTGAAATGGCATTGGGTCTAAAACTACAGTTTGTGTACCCTGTGTATCCTAATTAAAAATAGTTTATTGCTACAAAGTGCCACCCATTATTTGAGCTTACAGCAAGTTATAATCTTTTTGCTGGTGGAGGATTTAATCTTGTTGTTTAGCCGCTCAGTTGTGTCCAAATCTTTAGTAACCCCATTCACTGTAGCCCACCAGGGCCCTCTGTCCATGCCATTTCCTTCTCCAGGGGATCTTCCCGACCCATGGGTCGAACCTGTTTCTCTGGCATTGAGGGCAGATTCTTGCCTGCTGAGCCACCAGAGAAGCCCAGAGAATTTAATACATTGGGAGAATTACCAAAATATGACAAAGAAATGTGAAATATACAAATATTGTTGGAAAACTGATATTAACAGACTTGCTTAATGAAGGGTTGCAACAAACCTTCAATTTGTAAAAAGCACAATATCTGCAAAGCACAATAAAACAAGGAATTCTGATAAGGAAAATCTATATGCATATTTTAAATTTCTCTTGAATTTTAAATGGAACTGCAATCTAGAGGAGACATGTAATATGCCCAATATAGCAAGCAATACAAGTTATTTGACTAAGTTCCAATCTTTTTCTTCAAAGCAATTGTAACAGATAGTTCACATAGTGAATATTAAATTAGGCCCTGTGGAGTGATGGAAAAAGAGAAAAATCAGAATTCTCTTCAGGAACTTTTTAGGAAAACAAGCAAACTAATAAATAGCAGGAGAACAACCCTATGAAAACTGAAAACAGAAATTCAGAGACAAAGATGCAAGATGTGCACAGTCTTCATCTATTCATCAGGATAATTTAAGTGACCTTAACAATTTGCGACCTTAAATTAAATGAACAACTTGTGTACAATACAATACACTTTTTTTGTTGTTGTCGTTGCATCCACTTTCAATATGCTTTAAGTGGCTAGGGACTGTTTTGGTAAAGGAAAGGAGGATTTCATTTATACCTGGTGATTTTACAGTGAGAAATAAACACTTAATTTAAATTGGCACCTTTATTTTGATCCATTTGCACCAGTGTATTGTCTTTGTTCCTTTTTCAAAAATCAGTTGCATATAATTAAGTCTATTTCTGGAATTCTTATTTTGGTTCATTGATTTGTCTATTGTTTTTGCAGTAACATCCTGTCTTGACTACTCTAGCCTCATAGTAAATCAAGTCAGATAGTGTCAATCTTCCAACTTTGTTATTCTTCATTGTTGTGTTGGCTATTCTGGGTTTTTGAAATTCCATATAAACTTTAGATACAGTTTGTTAATTTCTACAACAAACTTCCTGGTATTTTGGTTGGGTTTACATTGAATCTATAGGTCATATTAGAAAGAACTAATATCTAAACAATATTGAGTACTCTTATTATGGAACATGAAATACCTATTTAGTTTTTGGTTTTTTTTTTAATTTGTTCATCATTTTGGAGTTTTTCTTGCATAGACCTACTATATATGTTATTAGATTTATACCTATGCATTTCATGTCTTCAGTTATTAATATAAACATTATATTTTAATTTCAAATTCTATCTGCTCACTGCTAATGTATAGGCAAGTGATTGATTTTTGTTTACTGACTTTATAAGCTACGCCATTGATATTACAACATACTAATTGCAAACATTTGTTCTTTCATGTTTTCTGCTTTAATAATATTATTCACAAATAAATGCATTTTTATTTCTCTCTTTCCAGTCTGTATACCTATTATATTATCATCATTTTGCATTAGTTAGGACTTTATGTATGATTTTAAAAAGCAGTAGTGAGAGGAGATATCCTTGCCTTGTACCTAATTTTACTGGGAAAGCTTCCAGTTTCTCACTATCAAGTAGGATCTTACCTATAGTTTCTTTTTGTTTTATTTTTTTTTTAACTATCAGTCTTTATCAAGTTGAGAAAGTTTCCCTTTTTCCTAGTTTACTAACAGGTTTTGTGAAAAATGGGTATTGAATTTTGTCATATGCTTCTGTGGCATTACTGACATGATCATATGATATTTCTTCTTTAGGCTGTTGATGTGAAGTATCACTGTAGTTGATTTTTTTTGAAATTGAACAAGTCTTGCATGCCTAGTTTATACCACTTGATTGTGGTCTATTTTTTTTAAATATATACACTGTTTGATTCAGTTGCTTAGCACTATATTGAGAATTTTCACATCTCTGCTAATGAGAGATAATGGCCTGTAATTTATTTTCTTGCAATATTTTTGTCTGATTTTTGTGTTATGGAAATGCTGGCCTCATGGAAAGAGTAAGTATTCCTTCTACTTGAACCTTCTAGAAAACAGTTTTGAAAATTGGTATAGTTTCTTCATTAAATATTTGATAGAATTCACACTAACTCATTGAGACTGTTGTTTTCTATTTTGGAAAGTCATTAATTACCATGATTACATTTCTTTAATAAATATAGGTTTATCGAGATTTTTTATCCCTTTGATGTGAATTTTTACACGTTGTATCTTTCAAAACATTGCACTATTTAATTTATGTCATCAAATTTGTGACATAAAATTGTTCACAGTATTCCTTTATTATCCTTTTAACATCCATGGCTCTATGGTGATAGCCCCTCTCTCATTTCTGACAGTATAAATTTGCATCCTCCTGTTTTTTATACTTTTAATTTGAAAGGCAGAAAAATGAAGATAAACACCTTGCATCTACCTCAAATTTCCTTGTGAATTTATTAGAGTGTCTCTGCATTTTTTTCTCAAATCAATTCTTTATTTCTTTTTATACTTATATTTAAAAAAAAATCTAGTGGCCTGATCTAAGAAAGAATCATGTACAAAGGAATTCCTATAAGACTACCAGCAGTTTTTTTTTTTTTTTTCCCTGCAGAGAATTTGCAAGCCAAGAGGGAATGGCATGATATGTTTGAAGTGTTTAAAAGGGGTATTTCACTGGTAGTCCCGTGGTTAGGATTTTGCCTTCCAGTTTAGTGGGTACAGGTTTGATCTCTGGTCAGGGAAATAAGATCCCACATGCTCAGAGTGTGGCCAAAAAATAAATAAAACTTGAAAAATATATATTAAAAAAACTAAAGTGCTGAAAAGGAAAACCTACAACCTAGGACACTTTACCCAACAAAAGTATCATTCATAATTGAAAGAGAGATAAAGAACTTCTCACTTGCTTATGAAATATAAAAACAAAACAAAATGAAAACAGCAAAATAGTTATAGATTCACAGATATAGAGAAGAAAAACTTTCATTACCAGTAGGGAGAGTAATGGGGAGAGGATTAAGAGATACAAGCTACAAGGCTGCATATTGTCACCTTGCTTATTTAACTTACATACAGAATATATCATGCAAAATGCCAGACTGGATAAAGTACAAGCTAGAAGCAAGATTGCTGGGAGAAATATCAATAACCTCAGGTATGCAGATGACACCACCCTAACGGCAGAAAGTGAAGAGGAGCTAAAGAGCCTCTTGATGAGAGTGAAAGAGGAGGGTGAAAAAACTGGCTTAAAATGCAACATTCAAAAACTGAAGATCATCGTATCTGGTTTATCACTTCATGGCAAATGGATGAAATGGAAATAATGAGAAAGTTTATTTTCTTGGGCTCCAAAATCATTACAGATGGTGAAACTGCAGCCATGACATTAAAAAATGTTTGCTCCTAGGAAGAAAAGCTATGACCAGCCTAGACAGCATATTAAAAAGCAGAGACATTACTTTACCAACAACGGTCCATCTAGTCAAACCTGTTTTTTCCAGTAGTCATGTATGGATGTTGGACCATAAATAAAACTGAGCGGCAAAGCATTGATGCTTTTGAACTGTGGTGTTGGAGAAGAGTCTTGAGAGTCCCTTGAACAGCAAGGAGATCAAACCAGTCAACCCTAAAGCAAATCAGTCTTGAATATTCATTGGAAGGACTGATGTTAAAGCTGAAACTCCAATATTTTGGCCACTTGATGCAAAGAGCTGACTCATCGGAAAAGACCCTGATGCTGGGAAAGATTGAAGGCAGGAGGAGAAGGAGATGCCAGAGGATGAGATGGTTGGATGGCATCACTGACTCTCTGGACATGAATTTGAGTAAGCTCCGTGAGTTGGTGATGGACAGGGAAGCCTGGCATGCTGCAGTCCAAGGGGTCAAAGAGTTGGACACGGCTGAGTGACTGAACTGAACTGAACTGATGGGCAGGTTAAGAAAATAGAACACATGTTCATGATGATGTTAAGTCTAGAAATGGTTTTATAGAATAGTTTGTGTTTGGATAATACCTTGTTAGTAAGGAACTTATGGGGAAAGTGCACTTGAATGAACAAAGGCAGACAAAATACATTCATGAGTATCCGTCAGCTTTTTAACGCTCCAGTTATCTGGATTCCAGGTAACTGGAACAGGGGAAATGGAAAGATTTATTGGAGACAGATGAATTACATCCATTTATCTATTGTCCAACTTAGGAACTATAATGCTGTTTGATAGCTAGAGAGTGAATATATTAAGTATATTCTATTCTTAAGCAGGGTATCCACAAAATTAAACTGTGTTTTAGAAACTTTCACAGTGCAGTGATGATTTTCAGAAAGTCTTCAGTTTTTGCCTGGGTTAATTCTAAAGGCTGGATATGAGATATTTTTCTCACTGATGAGAAGTTCATGGTTTTGAAAGAGGTGTGGAAACATAAAGCACAAGGCAGGTTATATATGAGAGAAGAGAAGCTAAAGGCGAAGGAAGAAAGGAAAGATAAACACATTTGAATGCAGAGTTCCAAAGAATAGCAAGGAGAGATAAGAAAGCCTTCTTTATTGATCAATGCAAAGAAATAGAGGGAAACAATAGAATGGGAAGACTAGAGATCTCTTCAAGAAAATTAGGGATACCAAGGGAACATTTCTTGCAAAAATGGGCACAATAAAGGACATAAATGATATGGACCTGGCAGAAGCAGAAGATATTAATAAGAGGTGTCAAGAATACACAGAAGAACTATGCAAAAAAGATCTACATGACCCAGACAACCATGATGGTGCAATTACTCACCTAGAACCAGACATCCTGGAATGTGAAGTCAAGTGGGACTTAGGAAGCATCACTATGAACAAAGCTAGACAGGAGACGATGGAATTTCAGTTTAGCTACTTCAAATCCTAAAATATGATGCCATGAAAGTGCCCCATTCAATATGCCAGCAAATTTGGAAAACTCAGCAGTGGCCATAGGAATGAAAAAGGTCAGGTTTCATTCCAATCCCAAAGAAAGGCAATGTCAAGGAAGGTTCATTGCACTCATCTCACATGCTAGCAAAGTAATGCTCAAAATTCTCCAAGCCATGCTTCAACAGTATGTGAACCATGAATTTCCAGATGTTCAAGCTGGATTTAGAAAAGGCAGAGGAACCAGAGATCAAATTCCCAACATCTGTTTGATCATCAAAAAAGCAAGAGAGTTCCAGGAAAACACTTACTTCTGCTTTATTGACTACACCAAAGCCCTTGAATGTTGGATCACAACAAACTGTGGAAAATTCTTAAAGCGATGGGAATACCAGACCACCTTACCTGCCCCCTGAGAAATCTGTATTCAGGTCAAGAAGCAACAGTTAGAACTGACATGGAACAATAGGCAAGTTTCAAATTGGGAAGGGAGTATGTCAAGGTTGTAAATTGCCACATAACTTATTTAACTTATATGCAGAGTACATCATGAGAAACGCTGGGCTGGATGAAGCACAAGCTGGAATCATGATTGCCAAGAGAAATATCAATGTCAGTAACTGCAGATGACACTACCCTTATGGCAGAAATTGAAGAACTAAAGAGCCTCTTGATTAAAGTGAAAGAGGAGAGTGAAAAATTTGGCTTAGAATTCAACACTCAGAGACCTAAGATCATGGCATCTGGTCCCATCACTTCATGGCAAATAGATGGGGAAACAATGGAAATAGTGATAGACTTTATTTTGGGGAGCTTCAAAATCAGTACAGGTGGTGACTGCAGCCATGAAATTGAAAGATGCTTGCTCCTTGAAAGAAAAACTGTGACCAACCTAGACAGTATATTAAAAAAAAAAAAAAAAAGCAGATACATTACTTTGGCAAGAAAGGTCTATCTAATCAAAGCTATGGTTTTCCAAGTAGTCTTGTATGGATGTGAGAGTTGGAATATAGAGAAAGCTGAGTGACAGAGAATTGATGGTTTTGCACTGTGGTGTTGGAAAATACCCTTGAGATTCCCTTGGACTGCAAGATCAAACCAGTCAATCCTAAGATATCAGTCCTGAATAGGTATTGGAAGAACTGATGCTAAAGCTGAAACTCCAATATTTTGACCACCTGATGCGAAGAACTGACTCATTGGAAAAGACCCTGATGATGGGAAAGATTGAAGGCAGAAGCAGAAGGGGATGACAGAGGGTGAGATGGTTATATGGCATCACCAACTCCATGGACATGAGTCTAAGCAAGCTCCAGGATTTGATGAAGGACAGGGAAGCCTGGCGTGCTGCCGACCATGGTTCGCAAAGAGTCAGAAAATGAGCGATTGAACTGACTGCCTGAGATTGTACACGCTCTAATAGAGGGATGCAAATGCCAATAACATTTAAATGTCCTGTGAGTGTTTTTTATGTATTTTGAAGAAATACATGAATGAAGACTAAATAAACAAAATTAAGTAGTCCGAAGAAGAAAGTGAGAAAGTATAGATGTTATTTGCATATAACATCCCTTGGCCCAAATGGAGCCGAATTTTTATACATGTGTAAAATTCAACGTTATAACAGTGTTCAGCAATGATATTTTTCAATGTCAATTCACAGGTGAAAAAAATGATGAAAGTTTCCAATATTTTAGTCGCACAGCTGGGAAGAGATTGACCTGGGATATGAATCCAAGCTTTATCTACAAGTACTTTTCTTGTACTTTATACTCTTCTCGATGCTAGAAGGCTGTGTTTGTCAGTTACCACTGCAACTGGAAGTCAAGTTTGCCAAGCAGGCCTGAATCAGATAAGACACTTATTTTTCTTTGTGACTGGGAGCTAGATTGCCTCTGTCGGAGCTGATGCTGCTACACAATTAAGCTAATGTCATGTGATCAGTCGGTAGAAATGCATTACCTCAGTTGAGTGATGAATCCACCACTTTTGTAACTTAAAATCCATCAAATAGTTATTCTGAAAGTCTTGTGTAAACATTATCTAAAATAAGTACCTTACAAAATGTTTTTGCATTGTGGAATCACTTATGTGATGTAGTAAGGAGATTACTGACTTGTAAAATGTTAAGGTGACAGTGACTGAAATGATTTGTTGAATGGGAGTGGTTTCCGTTAGATATGAACATACTCTGAAGTTTTTGCCAGAGTCCTTGACTCCAAATGAACTGTTAACGCCAGTGTAGCCTAGGCAAATCAAAAGAATAGATAATCAGATATAATTTCTATTGTTTTGTGAATAAAATTTGATTTCATGATTTATTCTTCCATGTGTTATATATTTACTTTTTTCCAAAATGAAAAAGTAATTAAACAACAACAAAAAAGGGAAATGGACTATTACTATGTTATATTCCTCAAGAGATTTATACCTCTAAACATGTTGTTTAGGTATTTGATATAATAATTATCTTTACCCTGAGGCACAGATATTCTATTTTGGGGAAAACACATAACTATTTGGAGCCCATTAACGTGAGAATGCATGGACTTCCTCTCTTTCAACCCCCTACATCATTTTCAGATCTCACTAGATCTGTTTCTTTTTGTATCAGAGGGTATTGCTCCCAGACTTTCTAGGGCTTTATTGAGAGACTCTGACCTGGTACTTGAATTATGCTTGAGAGAACTTTCATAATGAGACGAAACAGGAATTTTCAAAGTTCTCACTCTGAAACTGTATATATCTATGACCACCTGCTAACTGAGGATGGTCTTCAATTTGGAGTGAGTAGGATGGCGTGATGGCCAAAAACAACCTCAGAGAATCCTATGGACACAGAAACCTTACAATTTACTTTTCAGAAATTGCTTATTTTAAACCTTTATCTACATATTCTTTCAAGTGCAAATTTCTTTTATAATGCAACAGAAAATAAGAATCTGACAAGCAAACCTGCTACTGATTTCTACTTATCAGAAGGTCCAAGGCTTGTTTATCCAGGATTTGTGCCCCTTCTTAAGGTTACTTAGGAAATTATTTCTCATATACTGTTGTATAATCAGTGCTGCCTCTGCCCTCAAAGTCCATCAAATCAAGTCCTGGGAAAACAGAAACTGCACAAGTTACAAAGTTAGGCTGAAACTGCAGCTATCTCATTAACTTTGGAACTGGAAAACTTCCCAAATTATTACCCAGTGATAGATAAATTAGTGCTATCTTCTGTATTGTTTCTCTTAAATACACACACACACACACACACACACACACACACACACTTCCTAAGAAGTGGAAGTGCCTTGAAGATAAAGTATGGCAGTGTATCTTTTATTACCTAATTTTAAGAATTTTCATATTAATAATAGTGTCACTAGTGTGCTGTGCTGTGCACTGTGCTGGGCTTAGTCGGTCAGTTGTATCCGACTCTTTGCGACCCCATGGACAGAATGTAACCCATCAGGCACCTCTGTCCATGGTATTCTCAAAGCAAGAACACTGGAGTGGGTTGCCATCCCCTCCTCCATGCATCTTCCCCAGCCAGGATCGAACCCAGGTCTCCCGCATTGCAGGAGGATTCGTTTCCATCTGAGCCACCTGGGAAGCCCAAGAATACTGGAATGGGTGGCCTATCCTTTCTCCAGGGGATCTTTCTGATGCAGGAATCAAAGTGGGGTCTCCTGCATTGTAAACAGATTATTTACCAGGGAAGCCCATCACTAGTGTTAGGAAAATATGGATTACAGACATTCCTTGAAACAATATCTTAATAAATGTAAAATATTTATAGATTATTAAATTATTTTAAAACATTATTTGAATATTCTTCTGTTAATAATCTTCCCTAATAATAAATAAGAACAACAATAATTTTCATCATTGAGCATTTATTTTAAGCCATTCACTTTGTAGAAGGGAAATTCTCAAAGCCCATACTCAGACTGTAAATTATTAAAACCACAAATGGAAGAAATGTATGATGGTCTCAGTGGAATCACATTCTTACACAGTTGCACTGATATCCTGCAGTTAATTTTGTGGGATACATTTAACTTGATTGAATTATTGAGTTTGCCACTTACTCTAATCAAAATTGATTTCCACTGAAATGGTTGAACCAGTATCTTTGTGCAGTGACACTTCCAAAAATACTTTTATTAAGTGGTTCTCACCATATAAATTCTATCTACAACCTAATATACTCTTCATGACAACCCGTGAGGTAAACAGCAGTATTTGATGTGTGTGTGTTTGTGTGTCTATCTGAGACAATCGCAGAGAATCAATGAAACTCATGTGTAAAAGTTTCTCCTTCCATTAAACTACAGAGATAATTCTTTCAAAGTCTTTATTCACACGTTTTTTGATTCAAGACAAGATCATTCAGGTTTGGGGTAAGCAACATTGTTGTAGGATTGTCAGTTCTAATCAAACCAGGAAGGAGAGAGACAGCTCTATATGTGACTGCACAAACAGTTGTGTTCTATTCACATCCATCCATTCATTCAGTAACTCTTTCATTCTTTTGATTAATATTGACAGAATGTCTTCTATGTGTCAGACACTGTTAGCTTCTGGGGTTACACTGATGTATAAGATGCAAAATCTTATCTCAGGTTGATTAAAGTTGAGTGAATGAAATAAATAAATATGCATATCAGTTAAAGTGGTAACAAAAGTCCCATGATAATGACAAGTCTGTGATCAAGAATAACCTCCCAAATTGATGAGATCTGTTCAAGGGAAGGCTGAAGGCTTCTAGATGTAGAAATCACAATGTACAGTAACCAACAAGAGAGATCATGGGCATATACCTTAACAAAATCATTACTCAAAAAAACACATGCACCCCAATGTTCATTGCAGCACTGTTTACAATAGTGAGGACATGGAAGCAACCTAAATGTCCACTGACAGATGAGTGGATGAAGAAGATGTGGCACATGCACACAATAGAATGTTACTCAGCCATTGAAAGGAATGAAACTGGCCCATTAGTAGAGATATGGATGGACCTAGAGACTATCATGCTGACTGAATTAAGTCACAAAGGGGAAAAAATATTAATACACATATGTAGAGTCTAGAAAAGTGTAGAGATTAACCTATTTGCAAGTCGGGAATAGAAACACTGATGTAGAGAATGGACATGTGGACATGGGGAGGGAGGGAAGGGTGGGACAATGGGATTGACATATATACATTACTATGTGTAAAATAGATAGCCATTGGGAACCTGCTTCTAGCTCAGGGAGCTCAGGTGGGTGCTGTTACGACCTAGAGGGAGGGGACATACACATACATATAGCTGGTTCACTTCATTGTACAGAAGAGATTGATACAATATGATAAAGCAACTATACCTCAATTAAAAAAAAGGAGAGAGAGAGAGAGAACATGGCACTTTATACCCCTGTTAGTTCTTGTGGTATACCTGACTAATTAGAAGTGAAGACAGAGGAGTAATATTATCAGACTTTTATTTGAAACATATTACTATGACTGCAACATAAATAGTGGATCACAATGGGGAAATCCTGAGGTCATGAAGATTAGGAGGATTTGAGGTGATTTGCTTAGGAAATGACAGGGAGCAGAGCTAAGATAGTGGTCATGTGGATAAGAGCACAAAAATAGGAGATGTGATGATTAATACCTGAAGCAGCAATAATCTGAGTAAAAGACAAGGCAAGGATTCATCTTAGGTTTTCAGAACTCGAAATCCATAAAAGGATAAAGGAAGAGTTGCTGGGTGTATGAAGAATGTGTGTATGTTGAAGGGTGGATGGAAGGACTGTGACAAAGAGGTCATATTTTACATATTGAGCCTGAATTATTCATGAAATATTTAAGAGAAGATTTTGAGTCACTAATTAGAGACTGAGGTCATGATCTCAGAGAAAAATTTGTAGATGGCCATGTAAACCACCAGCATAGCTGGACTCATCCAAGAAGAGTGTATGCAGATGCGGTCTTAATTTTATTCTAATGAGTGTTGATAATTAATCCAGATAAATGTATCTATATGTTTTGAAAAATGTCAAAGTTAAGATTTCAGGGATTATACAAAAACAAGGAAAGGAATTTACTCTTCTAGTTACCAAAATAGGTTATCAGTAAACAATTTCATTGGTCTAGTGTACAAAAAAAAAAAAAATCATATACAGAGGACTGAAGGGCTGTTGGAGATTAACGCATATTTTACATAGTTTATAGAATCTGTCTAGTTTCTTGATCAAATTCAAGGTGCTCTGTCTTTCATCACTTCAAAAGTTTCAGACACAAACTCAGCATGAAGGAAGACATTGCCTGTAGTATAAGAATAGCCATTGGAATTTTAAATATTTCTTCCTAACTCCTGGACTTTACTAATTTAGGAATGCTGGACAATTTAATTAGCCCTTCTGAATTTCATGTTCTCTTTAGGAGAGGATTAATTATAGTAATAACTATCTCACAGGGCCATGGTAAAGGAAAAATGAAGTAATATATGAGAACTCACTTATAAGTTCCAAATAACTCTAAATAACAAGCATATAAGATATTATCAGTAATGTGTGCATGTTATGCTTTAACACTCAAGGTGTTTTTTATTTTTCTTTGTTTTTAATCTCTATATTGCAGTTCTTTATTTTCTATTATTACAACAGAGGTATAAAGATTAATATTTTATCTTCATTTTTGGCCCTAATTTCTAAACAAATCCCCACATGATCAAAGGAAGGAAAATATGCCATAGCTTCAGGTAGTATTAATAATACCACAAGCTGTTACTGAAGTTATGCTATTCAATGAACAGATAAAATGGATCTAACCCTTCCTTCTGGGGCTTTCCAAATTGTTCTCAGAAATCAAACACCCAAATTAGGTACAGTTGTCTGTGACTGGGAAGGTTGTAAGGCTCAGTAATAAGGACAGCTTTCAAATTCAGGGGAATTTGTGCAAACAGCATTGCCATTCTCCAGAACTTCTGAGGCTGGAGTGTCTGGTGGCTTCCATTCAACTGTCACTTGTATGTCATTGACATGTGTCCTTTTTCTTTCCTTTCATGTTACTTCATTGATTCACACTCTGGTTTCCCACATGTGTTTGACTACACATATCTTTTCAAAAGTCATTTTATTAATAAAATGTGGTTCTCAACCCTACAAAACCCAAAGCTTTTTTTATAACACACATTTAAGCTACAGTATAATCATAATTCTGTTTAACTTAGGGAATATAGTTTTAAATGACAAATCAATATAATTCCTTTTCTTTAATAGGAAAAAGATAAAATAATATATATTCAGTATGTAAATACTTATGGAAAACTATACTAGGAGACATAGTAAAGAAAAATCAAATGCTGATGTTCCTCTGGCTTGAATTGGTGACTAAATCACTGGGTGAGACATAAGATTCCATAAAGAAAACTGCAGCTCCTGAGGCTGGTAGCAGAGAGGCCATTGGACTCTCTAGGCCTGGAAGCCCATGAGGAGGGTACAGACCTCAGAAGAATGAAGAGAGAGAGCTGCGTAGAGGAAGCTGTCTGATAGAGTTAGAACTCGGATTGTGGACACAACCAGCTAACAGCAATCACACTGGGATCAGAATAAACAATCTAATCTCTCACCTCTCTCACTTTCATTGCTTGCTCATGTTCCTCATGGGCTAAGCCAAATTGAATCCCAATAATCAAGGAGGTTCACTGGTGCAGACTGGCCTCTTGGGGCTTAGAGAAGCTTGAGGAAAGACAATGAGGGGATAAAAAGGAGCATAGCAAAGATGCTCAGCAAATACCCAAACCCTCTTTCCACTGTTACCATCTAGCTAGAGCCAGTAATAATTGCTCTAGGGCAGTGGGTCTAACATTGTTCCCACGTTAGTAGCCTTGTCACTTGAAAAAATTCTTAGTAATGTAAACTCTCCAATCCTACCACAGAACTACTTAGATACTCCAGAAATGAGATGCAGAAGTCAGCATTTTAGCAAGCCCTCCACATGACCCCAAAACAGGTTAAAGTCTGAGAACCCACTGCTGTAGGAAGATTGGAGTCACATTTTGAAAAGGGTCTGGGAGAAGAACAATCATCTATCAAAGAGCCTCCTTCTTAGAGAGTCCTGTGATGTATTGTGTTGGGCCACCGCACACTGCTTTGTCTACTGTTTCTGGAGTCTATTCTTATCTTAAATAACACGAGGGAGGCAAAAGTTCTTTGCTTTATGTATCGGGTTGGCCAAAGCTTTGTTCAGGTTTTTATGACATTTTGTGGAAAAACCCAAATGAACTTCTTGGCCAACCCAATAGGACTCAGATTGCTAAATACCTAGAACCCTTGGCTTTGGCCAATACTGCAAAAGTAACCCCCTAACTCTCAGTAAAAGTGATCTCATCTAAACTTGTGACTACTTTGCTTTGTAAGAATGTGCTTTAATGATCTAGAAGAGCAGAGTACTTATAAATTTTATCAGCGATGACTTAGAGAAGGTTGAGCAGGGACATGAGGATTATAACCTGTCTTTCTACAAACATATTCACTAACCAGCTTGCATCTTTTCACATATATTTGATCCTTCCTCCCACTCCATGGGCAAAAGATGCCTACTTCTTTCTAAACTTTCCTCTACTATATATTTTGTAATCGTCTGGCCTCCAAGTGACATTCTTGACAACTAGCAGATTTAAATTTTACAGATTTCCTTCTATCTCTCCTGTATGTATGACCAGTTAAATGGTCAAACTCTAAATCTAAAGAGAGGGATGTGCACTTTGCCTGCTTTACTTGGAGGCACAGCAAAGTCCCAACGCAAAGGGTATGAATGTATGATCTTATTACAAGGAAACAATGATTAATTAAACATAATAATTTGATCCACTCCAGCTCAAACACTGTATTATAAATGGAATGGTTACAAGTTGAACAAACTGACCCAGGAGGGTCATCAGACTCACTCACAAAATCCTAATTGGCTAAATTCAACTGGTTAATTCCTCACCTATTCCTTATTTGAGCTCTTATACACTTTTAATAGTTGACCAATCTTTATTTTTTTGCCACACCATGCACCATATGGTATCTTAGTTCCCAAACTAGGGATCAAGCCCACACTCCTCAGCAGTGGGAGCGCCAAGTCTTAACCACTGAGCCAATGGGGAAGTCCCTCACTGACCACTCTTAATTCTCTGCAATCCCCAGGCATCTGAACGCCACACCTCTCTAGGTTTTCTGCTATACTTCTGGTTCTCTTTCTCAGCCTCTCTTTCCAGATGCTCATCCTTTTCTCAGCTCACAGTGCCCTTCCTTTCTCTACCCATATCATCTCCCTCTGTTTTCTCAGTCACATGACTTTAATCAGTATTCCAACACCTTCACAATGCCCATCTCCGGCGCCTCCTCTGTGCCCCAGGAAGGGGAGAAACTGCTTCTCTATCAAGAGGAAATAATAGCATCTCTACCTGAATGTCTAATAAAGACCTGACCTCTGACACATAAAAAGCCAAACTGGTTCTCCACTCAGAAACGTCCTGGGTGTCTTTCTGTCTTGGTCACAGCACCATCGTCCACGCAATGTCTCAGGCCCAAATCTAGGAAACCTTGTGCACTGGGCTCTCCCTGCTTATTTCCACATCCGGTTCAGCCTAGCCCAGCGCCACTCTGACTGTTTCCTGAGTCGGGTGATGTCTCATCACCTCACTGGCATCACCACAGCACTTTTTTCTCTTTCTTGTGTACACTTAGCTCTGGCTATTAGCCTTTTCTTTCCTTAGACATACTATGTGCCTCTGGGATTTTGGGTGAGCATAACTTTAGTCTACAGACTATTTGTTCTCCCCTCTTCCTGGAACACCTTCTCAATGGTCTTCATGTGGCTAGCTCCGTTACTGCATTTAACTCATAACTCCTCAGAGATCTTCCTTGACCATTCCAAATGAAGTAGAATCCTCTCTACTCCACTTAAGATAATCATCACATTACTCTGTTGTATTTTCCTGATGGAAGCTTTTGTTATTTTAAATTATTGCTAATTTAATTGTTTATTGTTTTGATTATTTACCTTTTATCAACTAGAATATGAGCAAATGATGACATGATTTTTCTAAAAAAACATATATTGCTGCCCCCCATTATGTCAGAGTTTGGCAAATTATAGATGGTAAATAAATAGCTATTGAATGAATGAAATAAAAATTTGTCTTGCTATTTCAAACATCTCCACCCCCTGAAGGAGCACTGCATGAACTGGCCAGGACTCCAGGACAAGAGAACAGACTACTATCTTCTCTGTCTTCCAAATGTTCTAAGCCATGTTACTATTTCAGGCAATTTTAAGATTGTTTGTGCAATTTATGACAGTGAAATGATATAATTTTCATGTGTTATCCTATAAACCCCTAGCTTTTCTAAAAAATAACGTTTCCTGTGTTCACAAATTGCAAATTTTCAGAGTGATACTGCATAAGCTTGAAATTTTAATTAAATGATTCAGAATTTAACAAAACAGTACTTGGCTATGCAAAGCTATCCAACGTTAACTGTAATCTCACAGAGTGTGAAGTTGTGGGTTGGCTAAAAGACAAATTTATTTTGGAACTAGTGCATTGTGATAATCATGTCAATCAAATCAGCAGGGAAGAAAGGCACAGCTTGATTGGTTTATTATCGGAAAAAATATTTAATATGTGTGGAGGTGCTATGTCCATTAGAGATTGTCTGTAAAAATGGGAATGTAAAAAAAAATGTAAAAATAAGAATAAACAAAGTTACCATTTCTGATAAGTTAATGAAGGACAGTCAAAAAAACAAATAAGAATTCCAAATAATAATAAAACCATAAAAACATCCTTTTGAACTTTTCCTCTTTTCCCACCTATTTGCACATTAAACATACCATTTGATTACTATTGTCTGGCAAAGGTGGAAACACAGATTTATTAAATACCTGTTTTGTGTCAGATTTTAGAAAAATTAGCATTTGCAGTGTCACTATTGTATTTAATCTGACTGTCACCAAGAGAGGTAGCTTGCAAATTAACCCAGTCCTACTTTCAAACAGCAACAAAATAACGATGACAATTACTAGCGTGCATCATTATGGACCTGCACTGTGCCAAACCTTTAATCATCCAACTGAATCCTCATGAGAAACACATGAGCCATTTTGTATTACTTTACTGAGAAATCTATCATTTTTCAGTATTAGGCATCTCACCCGAAGTTACAGAGATCCAGAATCTAAACCCAGGCGCATACTAAAACCAGAGACTGTAGTACCCTGCCTCAAGAATTTGTGCTGTTTCTACAATGCTGCCCTGTCAAGGATATAATGAGAAACCGTTGTGCACATTTGTCCATCTCCTTTCAGATCTAGTTTGCAATGCTTTTTGCATTCAGATGATCAGTGAATGAAGTGGATTTATCAAATCACAAGAAGTGGATCAGATTAGGGATCTGGAGTTGGTTGGAATATTGAGAGCAAAATGAGGGGAAGCCGCTGAGAATTTACTACAACAGATAATTTGACAAAATTGATGAGATATCAGAAATAAGAATGGATCAGTGACTGTAAGGGGACCCAAGGGAAGGACAAGGAACATGTTTTTTTTTTTTTAAATCTGAGCATCCACAGACACCCTGGGTTGGGACACACTGTTTTGATGATATTAGCTCACTATGGCCCCCTTTACCTGGTAGGTAATAAAACTATTCCTTTCTATTTCACCCTTCCTCCCAAATAAATAAATAACAATCTGAGCATAGAGTGTCTAAACCTCACTTTTGAATATAAGGTATGAAAGTTACAAAGAACGAAAAGACTTTTCCTCAATTATCTAAGCAATTCAATTGAGTTTACTCACAAATTCTAAGCATCCATTATAAACACATGTCCAGCATCATTTCTCTCAATCCTATGGATATGTCTGGCTGACACTGTGTACATTCCAATATGCACACTTCATGGCATCATTTCCCCTCCAGTACGAGGGTAGGGTTTGGATAGACAAAGAGAAGAGGAAGACTCATTCATGAAATGATATATGAGCAACGTTTCTGTGGTGAAAATAGCCATGGCAGACAGAAGGAAGGTGTTTGAGAAGAACAGCAAACCACAGTGAAGAAGAGAAAAGATAAACCTTGGTGTAATCCCCTTAATAGAGAACATTGCCACCTGGATTTTTTTTTTTAAACAGAACTAGTTTGTTTGTACCCAATTAGGAAAAAACAAAACATAAAAGGTTTGAATCCCTCTATCAGCATGATGACAAGGTAAAAGTGTGAACTGTCAAAAAACATTTCAAAAAATAATCTGAAAAATATATAAGCATGTATAGCTGGGTCACTTTGCTGTACACCCAAACCTAACACAACATTGTATATCAACTATACTCCAATATAAAATGATTTTTTTAATAAAAAAAATAATAAGCTTCTGGAGAATGCCTGCCTAACAGACTAAATGAGACAGAGACAAGCTTTAGAGAGCTCAGTCTTTTGAGGCAGGATCTAAAATTAGACATTTAAAGGCAAGAGTTAAGAGGAAGATGATGGAAGGATCAGTGGGACTGACTGGAAGACTGACTATCTATTAAAAGAAGGAGAATTTTAAGTAAAAAGCTATTTTGAGTGCAGGGGTTTCAGGACAAGGGAGAATGATGTGTCCAGTAACTGAGAGGTCCTCTCCTAACGGCAGTCAGTAAACACACCCACATAGAGTTCATTTTCCCAGCTATAGGGGATGATAACCAGATTCAGAGAAGCAGTGAGTCAGCGCGGACGCAATACTCTTGTAAAGAAATACAACCTTTTATATATATTTGAATGTTTTTCCTTAATTTTAGAATTGTCTTTGATCTTAAGTGCCATGTTCTAGATGAGTGATTTAGTCTTGACTTTTGCAATAAAAGCAATGTACAAGATATCAGTATCATTATTATTATAGTTTTAAATATATTTATTATAAATAATTGACAATTATTGTTTATTCATCATTAAATTAGAAATGCATATTGAAGATAAGTGAGCTTCTGAAAGGAAAACTTCTATTTGCTACACCAGCTGAAGATACTTGGAAAATCACAAGAGCTTGTGATTGACTGATTATCTTAATATTCATAAAGTGGCCAAACTGTGTTTGAGATCCTCTAGAAGATTACATTAAAAATGGAGCATAGGCAATAACAGCAATAACAAAACATTCACTTTCTTGTTGGCGACAGTGGTTTCAAAAAAAAAAAAGAGTTATAACTAAACCTAAAAAATAAAATAAAAAACAGGATCCAAATACTTATTTCTTAATAATTACCATTCTCAAAGTATTGCATAAATCCTGGACACACAATTGTTTGTTAGGAATTTGGCCTATATTGATATCTAACTCAAAACCTGTTGAATATGGTCAAACACTGTAGAGCACCCATTTTGTTCATTTTCTGTCCTTTAACCTATGTCTGCTGTTGAAGAGGACAGGAAGACTTAATTCTTTTCTTTTGAACTATCTACTAATGCCAACCACTATGTCTCCCCATGAACATACAGTCAACATACTCAGGAACACTTTATTGAGGTATCAAAGCATGGTAGCTAAAAGCATGAGCTTTGGAGTTAAAGATGTACATGAAAGAACCCTGACCTTACCACTAAATTATTGAATGACTTTGAAAAAGCCATTTAAAACTCACTTCTCTCATTTGAAAAATTGAGCTTATAATAGTGTCAGGGTGTTAGAGAGTTTGGAGCATAGCCAATGGTATACTTATGGGAGCCTAACTCTTAGAAATTTTAGTATTATCATTAAGAAGGTATTTTCTGTTGTTCCTACAAATATGAGTTGCACATTTGCTTTCCGTAAACCAAGGAATAGATGACATTTCCTTACCACATTGTTTCTGGTCTCCAGGAACAGTTAACTTGGCATTATTGACCTCCTTACTCTAATAGAGGAAAAAATAAATGAATCTCAAGGGAAAAAGAGGACTTTAATAACTAAACTTGATTCCATACAATGGGAACTCTTCAGGGAGTGACCACTAAATTCCTCAAAGTCCATAATCTTATTAGAATTTTTCCTTTTATTAAAGGTGGGATAGGGTGGAGGAAGTCAAGCTGAGACAGGAGAAAGTTGGACTAAACACCATGAGGTTTAACACCATGGTGTAAAACACCATCTGAGAGTGGGTGAAGAATTTTTGACTTAGCTGTAATTTGGTTTGGTGTCACGTTCCTTTTAGATGCTCCGAAAGAGGTTACAATGAGTGAGAAATATAAGACTGTACAAGTAAAAAATGTACAGTGTAGTGCAAAGCAATAGTCTCCAATTCTGATGTGCGTTCGAATCACCAGGAAGTTGGTGGCCAACGTAATGAAGTAGGAAGACCTTGTGGTCACCTCCTCCCACGGGCAAATCAAAATTATATTTACAGAGCAGCTGTTGGTGAGAAAACTGGAAGGTTGGCAGAAAAGATCTACAACTGAAGATGTATAGACAGAACCACAACGAGATGGTAGGAGGGGTGGAAATGCCTCAGGATGGTCAGCCCACAGCCTGGAGAATAATCACAATGGCTGAGGCGCTCTCTAAGGAGCGAGGAATCTGAAAACCACACTGGGCTCTCCAGCTGACAATCTCGCACAAGGAAGACAAGCCCCAGAAAGTTCAGTTACTTTGAAGAGCGCCAAAGGGCTGTAAAAACAGAGACTTCACGCTTAAAGGGTATGCACAAAACCTCACATGCTCTACCACCCAGACTAGAAGTGATAGTTTAAAAGCAGGTTAGATCAGACCCGCTCTGGAAAGGCTTCCAGAGAGGCAGGCCACTGCAGCCCAGCATGGGGATACAGACTCTGCCAGCAGGTATGTTTAGGGCTCATTGTATTAACAACATAAGGACATGGTGCTGCCTACTGCATTTTGGAATTCTCCCTGTAGCTGATTTGTGCAGAGAACTAGCCCCATCCATAAGCCTGTTAGAACCAGAAGGGAACATCTCAGTCTAAGCAAATAGCCTAGATATACCGGCAGGTTGGTTGCCTTAAGACCCCATGAGTCCATATAGCTGCCTCAGGATCCAGCCTTACCCACCAGAGAGCCTAGGACCTGGACCAGCCCACCAGCAGGTTGGTACTAGCCTTGGAAATCTCAGGAACCTGCATCTGGAGACCCTGGGACATGGCTTGCTCTACCAGTAGACCAGGACTAGCCCCAGAGCTAACCTGACCAACCTGTGACAGGGTCCAACCACAGGATCCCCTTGGGTGCTGAATTCACCCATCAGTGGGATGACTCTGGGTCTTTTAGGGTCCTATGGTCAGAGACTCTGGGAACTGGCTTTGCCAACTCAGGTGGGGTGAGGTGGGGAGAGGGGTCAGAATTGTGATCAATGTATTTTCCTGCGACTGCATTGTTTCCCAACTTGCATGTGCCCTGCAGGGAAAAGCAGTAACCAAAGGCGCCCAAGACCATGCAGGTACACAGGTGGAGAGAACAGCTGTTGGAAAGTATGGCGGTGCGGGCCAGAAACTGAAGACAGGGCCTGATCCAGACCCACAAGCACCTAAGGCGGCGTGGTTGTGAGTGTGCTCTCCGGGGATCTCGGAGTCTCCGTCCAGGCGTGCACGCTACAGTGGAGGCCTGTGAGGGGCTTCCAGTGGCAGTAAGCAAGTGCAAGCTGCAGGGGTCACAGTCCATCAGTACAGTCATTCAGCTGTGCATGACTTTCTGCGACCCCATGGACTGCACCACGCCAGACTTTCCTGTCCACCACCAACCCCCAGAGCTTACTCACGGTCATGTTCAACGACTTGGTGATGCCATCCAAACATCTCATCCTCTGTTGTCCTCTTCTCCTTCAACCTTCAATCTTTCCCAGCATCAGGGTCTTTTCAAATGAGTCAGCTCTTCCCATCAGGTGGCCAAAGTACCGGAGTTTCAGCTTCAGCATCAGTCCTTCCAATGAACATCCAGGACTGATCTCCTTTAGGATGGACTGGTTGGATCTCCTTGCAGTTCAAAGGCCTCTCAAGAGTCTCCTCCAACACCACAGTTCAAAAGCATCAACACTTTGACACAGTTTTCTTTATAGTCCAACTTTCACATCCACACATGACTACTGGAAAACCATAGCCTTGACCAGATGGACCTTTGTTGACAAAGTAGTGTCTCTGCTTTTTAATATGCTGTCTAGTTTGGTCATAACTTTCCTCCCAAGCAGTAAGCGTCTTTTAATTTCATGGCTTTCAATCACCATCTGCAGTGATTTTAGAGCCCAGAAAAATAAAGTCATCCACTGTTTACACTGTTTCCTCATCTATTTGCCATGAAGTGATGGGACCAGATGCCATGATCTTAGTTTTCTGAATGTTGAGCTTTAAGCCCAACTTTTTCACTCTCCTCTTTCACTTTCTTCAAGAGGCTTTTCAGTTCCTCTTCACTTTCTGCCAAAAGGGTGGTGTCATCTGCATATCTGAAGTTATTGATATTTCTCCTGGCAATGTTGATTCCAGCTAGTCCTTTTTCCATCCCAGCATTTCGCATGATGTACTCTGCCTTTAAGTTAAATAAGCAGGGTGATAACATGCAGCCTTGATGGACTCTGTTCCCTAGTTGGAACCAGTCTCTTATTCCACATCCAGTTCTAACTGTTGTTTCTTGACCTGCATACAGATTTCTCAGGAGGCAGATAGGTGGTCTGGTATTCCCACCTCTTGAAGAATTTTCCACAGTTTGTTGTGATCCACACAGTCAAAGGCTTTGGCATAGTCAATAAAGCAGAACTAGATGTTTTTCTGGAACTCTCTTGCTTTTTTCTTGATCCAGTGGATATTGGCAGTTTGATATCTGGTTCCTCTCCATTTTATAAATCCAACTTGAACATCTGGAAGTCCATGGTTCATATACTGCTGAAATCTGGCTTGGAGAATTTTGAGCATTACTTTGTTAGCCTATGAGGGGAGTGTAATCGTGTGGTAGTTTAAACAATCTTTGCCATTGCCTTTCTTTGGGATTGGAATGAAAACTGACCTTTTCCAGTTCTGTGACTGCTGCTGAGTTTTCCAAATTTGCTAGCATATTGAGTGCAGCACTTTCACAGCATCATCTTTTAGAATTTGAAATAACTGAGCTGGAATTCCATTGCCCCCACTAGCTTTGTTTGTAGTGATGCTTCCTAAGTGATGCAGGGGTCTATGCTGGCTTCTTGTCCTGATGCCGCTGCAGAAGCCTGAGCTAGCTGCCAGTGTTTCTTGGCTCCAGTGGAGGTGGTGGAGGGGGGCCCTAAGAACTCAGGGGTCTGACGTCAGTGAACACAAATACCTGTGTGGTGAAGACTGTTCTATGCGGGGCTTCAGAGTGGGTATGCCAGCTGATAAGTTTCTTCAGTGGCAGAATCTGCTGTATCTGTTTTGCAGAGTGGGTCACTGTAAAATGTCACCACTCCTGTGTCTGGATGTCCTGGATAGTCCTTTTATCCCCCTCTTCTTGGCCATCTCTATAGTCTCAGCTTTGCCCATCTGGGTGGGCTGAAACTGAAATGAGACCTTCACGTGATACACAAAATACCAGGGAATCCTATGCTTCTTTTCTCAGTGAAGTGAACTCTTTCTAGCTGCCAATTTCTTGGCACTGAACAATGCTGGCCACGGGGATGTGATGATGCACAAATCTGAAGCTGTATTCTTCTTCTTCTTGTGTGGTTATTCTCAGGGTTTGTTGTTGTTGTTCTGCTATGTTGCTGAAGCTTTTAAAGTAGTTTCCAGAGATCTCATGGAGTAGTTTTTGTTCAAAGACAGCAGTCTAATTATTGATCTTTTAAGGGGTATAGTGGCTGGGGTCTGCTAAGTTGTGATTTACGTAACATCACACCATAAAATGACTTTTAAGTTAAAATAATGAGGATTTGATATTCAGTTCTACCTTGGGTATTTACCTTATGTGAACTATGTTAGGGGGCTTCCCAGGTGCCTTAGTGGTCAAGAATCTACCTGCCAGCACAGGGGACATTAGAGATGCAGATTCAGACCCTGGGTCTGGAATATCCCTGGGGGACAAAATGTAACGCACTCCAGTATTCTTGCCTGGAGACTCCTGTGGACAGAAGAGCCTGGCATGCTGCAGTCCATAGGGTCACAAAGAGTAGGACACAACAGAAACTGTGCTATTTCATTTTTCATCGAAAATAGGGGAATATTATCTACAAGTTGCTGTGAAGGCTAATGAGATAACAGATAGAGTGTCCAGGAGAGTTCATGAACTTGCACTTAGTAATGGTAGCTAATGTTATTGTTATTATTATTACTTTGAATTAGCCTCCTATTCATGCCATTCTTATCTTAAACTCTCATTTCACATTCTGACTCCATCTATATATATATTTCTGAATTAGACTCCTGGTTGACTTCCTACTTTTAAATGTCATCTGTTTTAATTCCCACAATAATCATTTTAAAACATATTTGATACTAGCAGTTCTGCAATAAGAATGGAAATTGTGATGTAACTAACTTTCATGAGCAACTATACTTATAAGTCATGCTTAGCATGCTCATATAATTTTCATCATTCATTGCAAGGCTAAAAAAAAAGCCTATTTCTATATTAGTAGATGAAGATACCAAAATTTAGATAAATTAAGCTATATTCACACTACTGTGGGAAAAGATGAGATAATAAAAATCCAAAACTTGATTTATGATTATAAGACAAAACACAAATTCCCTAGGAAAACATAGATGTCTATTAGCTCTTAATCTGACCCTAACTTTGCTGTTATAATCCCCTCTGACACTGATGGCCCTGGGAGAAGTCCAGATGTTTCTGTGCTTTTGAAAATGCTGTTCTTCCTGTTAGTATGGCCCTCCAACTTTTTTCTCTGAATATCTATTCATTCGTTTAAGATCCAGCTTCAAGAGAACCCACCTCGAAGTTTTTCTTAAATCATACAGAACTATTCTTCTTTCTGACTTCTCATGGAAATCTATGCATATATCTCCACAATCTTTTCTAACCCACATTTCTATTCTTGGTTTATGTGTTTGCCTACCCCTATGAGACTTTGTGCTTTCAGGGTCAGAACCTAAGACTTGTTTATCTTTGTGACCTCAAGGACTAAAAAAGTGACCAAGCTGAGTATAACAATGTGTAAAAAAGAAATTCACAAATGACTACACGATAGCTGCACAAAAATAAATGTGGCACAATGTTCTTCTGAGATTTACTGACTTATAAAGGAAATTTGGAATCATGTCTTTATTTACCTCGATTTTCTAATTGAGATGGAGAAATTAAAAAATAATAATTAACAGGTAAACTAATTCAATGAGTGCAGCCAATATTTTGTTAGAGTTAGTAATATGATTTTAATTCATAGCTTCATTATGTAGTTTACCAAAGACTATGATTTAAATTTCTCCAAATATTACAAAGAAACTACTTAAAAAATAATTTCACATATTCTTTAAGAAATCTTTTCATGAGCAGTATTTATCTACAAATGTGTAGCAAAAGTAGAATTTAGATTTAACAAAACCAAAACTAAAAAATCATTCTAAGAAAAGCAACTGATGAAAATAATAATATAAACTATATTCATGAATGTATGCAAAAATAGGGAAAATTATTAATAGTGATTATTAAGAAGTTCATGGGCATGTGCTTGGAGAAAGATAAAAATTCAGAATTATGGAGTGCTGGAAAGGAAGCTCTGATAGTAGTCTTGAATCTGACACTGGAAGTGAATTCTCTTTAAATTTTTTACTGAGTTTCTAAAAAGAAACCTTCCAGTGCTTCTCTGGGGTGGCGGGGCAGGGGGGGAAGGTTTTATCTTTTCTAACATGAAGAATTTGGAAAGACTTAGAATCTGCCAACTCTGTGCTCACCGGGTCTTTCCTTCACCTGATGCATATGATGTACTCGGTTAACGAACAATTTATCTAGTCTGGATGGAATAACAAGTGAAATAAGATTTTTTTTCTCAACAAAAGCATCAGTCAAAATTTCTAGTCTGGAGGATACTGACTAGATCACACACCAAGAGCAGGAATTTAATCTCTCATAGATGTCAAGGTGAGTTAGGAAAGTAAGTCTTGGTCTTTCATAAAATTGGCTTTATTTTCCTCTAATGTCATTTCTATGGTAACTGGCAGTATATACATGTTACGAAAAACACACACGCATACATATCAATAAACAGTTTTTCAGCTGATTAATATGTAGCTCCCTAGTAGTGTTCTACAATTTCCAAATGTGAAAATTTAATCCATATTTTCATTAATAAAGAGCTCATGTTTTCAGCTTCAGGTCAATATGACAGCATGCCTTTCTTGCAATGTATTTTGCTAATACTGAGTTCTCTCTGGAAATAATGAGACATCTCCACATGCTAGTTTCCTGGGGAAGTGATCTGGCTCTCAGTGACAGAAAGGAAATAAATGAGCTGAGTGGATGATACTAGAAAAAGTCAAAGACTCACCTCAACAGAGGATTAATCTGAAGGTTCTGTTTTTTTTGTTTTTGTTTTTTTTCTCCTTATGCAAGTTTATAGTGATGATACGGTAACTGAAGTATTTATCATATTTTAATGGCATCCTCTTTTTTTAAGCCTTCACTATTCCCCTTTTTTTCATGATGACTTCACACAGAATTTCCATACAGTGTTCCTCATTATAATGTGATATTTTGGTTACTGGCACTTCTTGAGTCAATAGAAATTAAATTATGAATGTTGAAGTTGAATGAATTGAAGTAGAACATTTAAATATTGTTGTCTTGTGCCAAGCAATGTGAAATACTTCTTTTTAAATAGAATGGTAGACATAACTAAGGAACTATAAATAATGAGAAAGAGACTAAGAAGAAAGAAGGTAATCATTTGATGTCAGTTAAAAGAAGTGAATGTGTTTCTCCCAGGTGCAGTTATACAAAATGAAGCTTGAAATAGAGCATGATCCCTACAGCTAAAGTTTGTATTTCTATACCCTCCTCAGCCACAGACACCAATCATGTTTTCCATAATAAGTTAAACTTAACATACTTTTCACTAAATTCAAATAATCAAAACTCATGTTGCAATTATTTGAGATGGGAGTTGATGCAGACACCAGGGCTTCCCAGGGGGCACTAATAGTGAAGAACCCGTATGCCAATGCAGGCCACATAAGAGATGCTGGTTTGATTCCTAGATGGGGAAGGTCCCCTGGAGAAGGAAATGGCAACCCACTCCAGTGTTTTTGCCTAGAAAATCCCACGGACAAGGAGCCTGGTGGGCTACAGTCCACAGGGTCGCAGAGTGGGACACGACGGAGTGACAGCTCTCACAATGATACAGGTACCATTGATACTGGAGCAATTTTCTGGAAACGGATGTAGAGTTTCCGTGTTATGACTGCAGCAGATGCTGTTAATAAGCTTGATATGTCTGAAGAAAAGGTGTCTCTGTCTGAAAACCTCAGCATTATGTGTCTTATAGGTAGCACGGAGTTTGATGTTCATTTTCCTGGCATGGTACTACTGCAATAACTGTAAGTTTCTAGAGCATGGCAATCCTACTTGAAGCTGTCCCAACTTATCACCCATAGTCATCTACTTAAAAATAACAATTTAGAGTCTCCTCCCTGCCTTCAAGATAATGAATTAAGTGAGAAACAGGGTTTCATGATTTAGATTCTCCAGCATAATCTGATGAGCCTTCTTTCACTCTATGTGTACTCAACTCCTGATTTTCCTAGTACACTCTGCAATATAGCACCTTCTCGCTCTGTGTTATCTGTGTTTAGTTCATTATTTTCCTCTGGCACAGTTACCAGCACTTAAATGCCTCCTGAGTTAATGTAGAATCCTCTACCAAACAGCAGCTCCTGAGCTAGACTGTGATGCCAGTGTGCGCTTCTCAGCCCTTCCTTCATCCTGCATAAACACGCCCGCCACACAGACAGGCACAAGCTGATCAAGTGCAGGTTTGCACCTGCTCGGTTCTCACTATCTTTTGACTGGCTCTAAAGTCCTGACGGTAGGAAACCCAGGCTATGCTTCCAGAAGCTGGTTGACAGATCAACATTCCACTGCTGGTTACCACAATCTACTTATTACTAGGTTTCTCTCCACACATCTAGAAACTGACTCCCAGAATTAACATACAGAGAATAGAGGTAAGGGGGAAACAGTGAAATCAGGAATTCAAATAATTTATAATTATGTAAAATTGTCAAGGCATGGGAAAATTTCCAAAAGCATGAAATTAATTATAATTTTTATTTTTGTCAGAAATGCCCTCACTTAATTTTGCTCTTTTTCTTATCAAGGTTAAGCTATCTTTAAACTCTCAGCTCAGCTGTCTCTTCTTCTAGGAAGCCTTTTTTATTCCTCCAGATTAGGTTGGGTATCACTTCACACTCACATGACTTTATATTCAGCATCTGTCTACTTCTATTGTAATTGCTTTCTTGTCTGACTTCCTCACTAGACTGTAAAGTCTGTGAGGGCAGGGCTATTCTCTTATTTGTCTCTGCTTTCTTCTGCCTAGCACTGAGCCTGGCTTATGATGTGCACTCAAGAAAGCCATGTGACTGAGTTAATATTTGAAGGAGTAATGAGTATAGACAATCTGGTTGGTTGAACAGAATTTTCAGACATTTCCTGAGAGAAATAAAATATTAATCAGGCTTGAGTCATCACTGACACACCTATCACTCTGGGCAGAAAAAGATGATACTAAAGAGTAATGATGCACACATCCAAAAATGTAGTTGTCTACGAAAAACATTTCCTTTTCAGCATCTTCCTATACGTCATTTTATATGTATCTCTAATCAAGCAGATGCTTTTTGAGCTTCTGCTGTTATTTTTGCATCAGCTGCTTTAATATCTTATCTTGAGACGGTCCTCCTATTGTAATCCTAGGTAAGTTAATGATCTGTTATTTCCAATCATGATGCTCAAATATGTAATTGCATATATTGGAAAAGAAATAAAGCACTGAATTCTACACTGTATTTCAAATCCCCCTGATTGTCTCTTTCTAGGTATTATACTGTTTAAAGACTCGTAACAGTCTTTCTTCTTTTCCTCTGCTGACATCGAAAGGTTGGATTTGATTTGCACTTGTCAATGTATCAGTTTCTTCTGGTATTATTTCAATAGATATGCTCTTCTAAATGTATTCTTTTTTGTATGTTTAAAGTATCTGACTTGCTGTTAATATAGCATCCTTTATCAAGCCACTTTGCTGTATCAGAGTATAACTCAGAAATATTGAATGTGTTTCACAGGATAAACAGAAAAGAAACAAACTCTTTTCATAAAACTTCATCTTATGATGTAATTGTCCTGATTTTATTTTCTTTTTCTTTAGTTTTCCCCCAGACTCACCTGTAGAACTTGCAAATGAAGACCCAATTAGATGGAAAATTAAAAGAATGAAAAGAAGCATGTGGACTACTGTAACAAAATACCAGTGACTTATAAAAAACAGAACTTTATTTCTCATCATTTTGGAGGCTGGAAATCCAAGATCAAGGTTTAGATTGACTTGGTGTCTGGTGAGGACTTGCTTTTTAATTTATAGATGGCAGCTTTTCACTGTAACTCTACATGACTTCCCTGGTGGCTCAGATGGTAAACATTCTGTCTGCAATGCAGTATACCTGGGTTTGATCCCTGGGGTGGGAAAATCCCCTGAAGAAGGGAATGGCAACCCACTCCAGTGTTCTTGCCTGGAGAATTTCATTGACAGAGGAGCCTGGCGGCTACAGTCCATGGAGTCACAAAGAGTCCGTTAGAATTAAGACTAACACCTTCACATGGCAAGAAGCAACAACAACAACAAAAGCTCTCTGAGGTCTCTTTTGTAAAGACACAAATCTTAATATGAGGGTTCCACTCTCATGGCCTAATAAATTTCACAAGTTCTCACCTCCAAATACAATCCCATTAGGGTTAGACGTATGAATTTTGAGGGGACAAAGCATTCAATCTATAGTATAAACTAAACATGGTTGTGTGTTGATCCATAATCATATTTGCTAATTTTGCAAGATAATTCACATTTGGCTGTTATCATATCTTCAGTAAATTATATACTGAAAATAACCACAAATTGATTAGACAGAGGTGATTTTTGTTAATTTATTTAATTTTGCTTTTTTCTCACTCTGCTTTATTTGCGCATTCTATATAAAACAATACACCCATTAAAAACTCATATAATAGCAATGTAAGAGTCTTTTTCTATAAAGTGCTTATAAATTTGTCACACACATTGACCACTAATGCTACATTGTCCAGTATTTCATATGTGATCTACGGCTTTTTTGGGGCTTCCCTGGTGGCTCAGTGGTAAAGAATCTGCCTGCAATGTAAAAGACAGAGAAGAGACGTGAGTTTAATCCTGGGTCAGTATAATACTCAACTCCAGCATTCTTACCTGGAGAAACCCATGGACAGAAGAGCCTGGCAGGCTACATTCCATAAGGTCGCAAATAGTCAGACATGACTGAAGCAACTGAGCCCAATTGCATGCATATGGTTTTTTATTTACAGTTACAGTTATTTTTTAATCAACTAACTTTAACTGATAACAATTTTCATGTGCCATCAAAACATTTCATTGGTGTAACATTATTTGGCATTTAGATTCTTCATAAAAAGATTTGTGGTTATAAATAAACCTACATATCTATCTTTTTTTTGGTAATTATGCTTTAGAATATATTTCCAGGTGTGAAATTAGTGCATCACAGGTTAAGAACCCATTAAAGAGGCTTTTTGTTTGTTTGTTTGCTGTTGCTTTTGGCTGCCCCATGTCTTTGTTGGAGAGCAAGCGGGCTTTCTCTAATCGTGGAGTAGGGGCTCTAGAGTGCACTAGTTCAGTAGTTTTGGGGCTTGTGGGTTCTTAGTTTCCTGACCTGGCATTGAACCTACATCCTGTTCATTGGAAGACAGATTCTTAACCACTGGAGCACCAGGGAAGTTCCCATTAAATAATTTTGATACATATTGGTAAATGGATTTCAAGAACTAATATGATGGGCTCTGGTAAGACTATTTTCATTTACCTCCAAGAATCAATCCTTGCCTGACCTGGGCATAGCTTCTAAGGATCATGATGACTTTGAAAAGAAATCATTATGGGCCACTGTTTATTTTTATTCATTTGAACTGTGTAGGATATCAGAAAGCTACTGATAATTTCCATGGCTGGATAGAGGTTTGCAAGTGCCATGTCATTCTTGGGAGGATGGCAAGGTACACTGGATATTGGTCAGGATGCAAACAGGCCAGAGATCTCATCATAGAATTATTAATGATATAACTTGTGCAAATTACTTAATTTTGGGGAAGATCATAGTCCCCATTTATAAAATGTTCATTCATTGTTCATTCATCCATCTATTTATTCACTCATTCAATAATGTATTCAAAAATATGTTGAGTTTCTTCTCTGCTCCAGTTATGAGTCTAGGTTCCAGGCAAAAAGTATTAAACAAAATGCTCCCATACCTTGCCCTCATAGAGCTCACACTGCATTATAAGAGATAGACAAAATTCCATGAAGAAAAACTTGAAACAATGAAGGAAAAAAGCTCTGATAAGGGAAGGTAGTTCTGAAGTTGTAAGAATTATGTGTACAAGTTGAGAAAATGATATTTTCTAAGGTATTTTCCTTTTCCTTCCCTGGGATTTGCACTTTGTTCCAATTTCAGATGTATAAACTGGATTTAGAAAAGGCAGAGAAACCATAGATCAAATTGCCAATATTCCCTGGATCTTAGAGAAACCAAAATAATTCCAGAAAAAAGAATTTGCTTCATTGACTACACTAAAGCTTTTGACTCTGCGGATCACAACAAACTATGGAAAATTCTTAGAAAGATAGGAATACCAGACCACCTTACCTGTATTCTGAGAAACATGCATGCAGGTCAAGAAATGACAGAACAGGATATGGAACAACAGACTGGCTCAAAATTGGGAAAGGAGTATGTCAAAGCTGTATATTGTCATCCTGCTTATTTACCTTCTATACAGAGTACATCATGCAATATGCTGAGCTGGATGAATCCCAAGCTGGAGCCAAGACTGCTGAGACAAGTGTCAACAACCTCAGATATGCAGGTAATATCACCCTAATGGCAGAAAGTGAAGAGGAACTAAAGAGCCTCTTGATAAGGGTGGAAGAGGAGAGTGAAAAAGCTGGCTTAAAACTCAAGTCATCAGAAAACTAAGATCATGGCATCCAGTTTCATCAGTTCACTTCAGTCAATTAGTTGTGTCTGACTCTTTGTGACCCCATGGACTGCAGCACGCTAGGCTTCCCTGTCCATCACCAATTGAGCTTGCTCAAACTCATATCCATTGAGTTGGTGATGGGGAAAAAGTGAAAACGGTGACATTTTATTTTCTGGAGCTCCAAAATCCCTACAGATGGTGACTGTAGCCACAAAATTAAAAGACATTGCTCCTTGGAAGAAAAGCTATGACAAACTTAGTGTAATAAAAAGCAGAGACATCATTTTCCCAGCAAAGGTCCATAAAAATCAAAGCTATGATTTTCCCAATAGTCATGTACAGATGTGAGAGTTGGATCTTAAAGAAGGCTGAGCCTTGAAGAATCGTTGCTTTTGAATTGTAGTGTTGTAGAAGACTCTTGAGAGCCCTTGAACAGCAAGAAGATCAAACCAGTCAATCCTAGACTGGTCAGCTCTGAATATTCGTTGGAAGGACAGATGCTGAAACTGAAGCTCCAACCCTTTGGCCACTTGATGCGAACAGCTGACTCATTGGAAAAGTCTGTGACTTTGGGAAAGATTGAGGGCAGGAGGAGAAGGGGGTGTAAAAGGATGAGATGGTTGGATGGTATCACTGCCTCAATGGACATGAGTCTGAGCAAATTCTGGGAGACAGTGAAGGACAGGGAAGCCTGCTCTGCTGCAGTCCACAGGGCTGCAGAGTCAGACATGACTTTGCAACTGAAAAAACACTGTTTTCTGTTGCCAATTAAAGAATCTTTTGGAGAAAAATGATATTCAGTTTACTAGTTAGTTTTCACTCAAGACTTTTATCTTCCTTTCTCTACTGGTACTCTAGCTTTCTGGAAAATAAGCTAGATGGGTTAAATGGATAGTCACTAAAACATGTCTGTCTGAATTTCAGTTGGTTCACTCTTGAGGATGCGATCTAGAGAAGTGACCTCTCTTTTTGTCATGTCATTTATGACATCTGTATAATAGTGGCATTGACCTCCACTTTTTATGATTGCTGTGGAAATGAAATAAAATATTAAATGCTGTGTGTGTCCTCAGCTGTGTCCGACTCTACGGCCCCATTGACTGTAGCCTGCCAGGCTCCTCTGTCCACGGGATTATTCAGGCAAGAATACTGAAGTGGGTTACCATTTCCTCCTCCAGGGGATCCTCCTAACCTGGGAATTGAACAAGCATCTCCTGCGTCTCCTGAATTGCCAGTGGTTCTCTACCAGTGAGCCATTGAGGAAGATAAAGGATTGGTAGCTATTGCTATTGTTGCTATGAATTAACTGACTCAAGCCTTTATCTCTCATTGTAACACCTCCTGTGTTCCTTTTTAGTCATGTAGAGACTGGGCTTTGAAGCCTGTACACTGTCCCAAGACACCACCTCATTTCACTTTTGAAAAGGCTGGCTCACAGGGATAGCCATGACCAATGAAGCCCAGATGTCTGCTTCTTGATGCCACAGCTACTGGAGACCCTCATATTCCTGGAAGCATCTGTCCTTCCTAATTGTATCTTCCCTTGGCATTCCTATCTAACAACTTTCAAACTTTTAAACTTTTAAGTCTAATTTCTAGTTAAAACTCTGGAGTTTGCTCAAGCTGACAGCTTCACCTCTGCATATGCTTTCTGTCAGGATGCTTAAGAGTTTCTTGCTGCCTTTTGATCCTAATTATGGCCAGCTGTAAACTAATTAACCTCTCTAGGTGTCTCCCAGGAGGTTAGAGTTCTTGGCAGCCAGGGCAACAACAGCACCACAGCTGGGAATAAATGATAACAAAGCATATCGATTCCCCAAGTCTGTTACCCATGTGGTAATTTCATTGCAGCCTTCTTGTTAGAAGAGATAACAAAAGCAATCAAGAGCAATGCTTTTGTGACTGTGAGGGGCTTAAATGTTCTTATTGTTTTAATTTTGTTCCACAGTTTTATTATCTAACCAGAGTAAACTGCAAATTAATGAAATAATTAATTATAAATGAGTGAAAGAATGGTTACGTGTGAATGAATAAAGAATGCAAAGCCGTGTTGTGAAATCAATTAATCTACTCGAAGGCACTTGTTTTTGTTGTTATTGTTGCTTTTTAGCCTATTGCAAAGGCTTTGCTAATTCCTCAGTGCTGGAAAGTAGGTTTAAAAGTAAAGGATGGGATGCAATCCTTGAGGAATATAAAAACCAATTGATGGGATAAGAGAATCATTCTACTTACAAACTTCTAAACTTCTGTTATAAGACTTTGTGTTTTAAGATTTTTTGCTGTTTTTCAAATTTAAGGCCTTTATTTCTCTGTGTACACACACACACACACACACACACACACACACACACACACACACAAATATTATATACTTCTTTTCTTTATAATTTGGATTTCTCCCCTATCAGCTGCTTCGAGGAGAGGGTCATGCCTTCTAGAAGATTGTATATCTAGTGAATTTTATTAGGACAGTTCCAGTTCCATAATAGGCATATGGATTGCAGGGAGGTTTTTTTTTTTTTTTTTTAAACTTCCTCTCCACGGAATTAAATATGACCTAGAATTTTAAGGTAGTACAAGTGAAGAGTGAGTGCATGCTTAGTCGCTAAGCCATGTCTGACTCTGCGACCCTATGGACAGGATCCCATTAGGATCCTCTGTCCATGGAATTTTCCAGGCAAGAATGGGTTGCCATTCCCTTCTCCAGAGGATCTTCCCAACCCAGGGATTGAACTTACATCTCCTGCATCTCTTTCATTGACAGGCGGATTCTTTACCACTGAGCCACCTGGGAAGCCCAAAGGTCATGTGGCATCCCTGCTGGGGAACTGAATTTGGTCTCCCACATGACGGGTGGGGATACTAACAAGGAATGAGTATTCAGGGACAAATGCAAAGAATAACACACTGCATTTTTTATTTGGAGATATGTGGGGAAAGGAATGATGTTTTTTGCTTTCAGTTTCCATATTTGAAATAAGGGCATGTCCCTTCTTGACTCTTCTCCCTTTTGGAAAAATGTGGGAACTAAAGGAATAACTTGAGGTCTTGATTTCCTGGAGGAGGACTGGCTACCCACTCCAGTACTCTTGCTGGGAGGACCCTATGGACAGAGGAGCCCAGTGGGATGCAGTCCATGGAGTCACACAGATTCAGACCCAGATGGGCACCTAAGCACACACACCTCAGATGCTCCAGTTCCCCCAGGGGTCACTGAGTCCTCCTGCCTGCACGTGAGGCAAGACAGGCTAATTGAAGTGAATGGTCCAAAGTCACTAGGCTATGTGGAAGACGAATTGTCTAAAATCCAATCTTCGTAATATTCAGAAACTAGAACCTCCTACATTACAAAATTCTAACAAATAGTGAAATTCTATTTTCTTGCATTGTTTGGGTTCAATATAATTTGGCTGGTGTATTGTTTCAGAAAAGTTTCACAGCTATAAGGACATAGTGCTTTGTAAGGATTTCAGTCATTTGAACTCTTTTTATAAGTCTAGCATTGCAGAGTTTATTAATATTTCCTAGATGTGCTTTTCTACAAAATTGATGCTACCCAATGACTTAACTTGATGCTTTTGAACTGTGGTGTTGGAGAAGACTCTTGAGAGTGCCTTGGACTACAAGGAGATCCATCCAGTCCTTCTTAAAGGAAATCAGTCCTGAATATTCATTGGAAGGACTGATGCTGAAGCTGAAACACCAATACTCTGACCACCTGATGTGAAGAACTGGCTCATTGTGAAAGACCCTGATCCTGGGAAAGATTGAAGGCATGAAGAGAAGGGGACAACAGAGGATAAGATTGTCGGATGGCATCACCAACTCAATGAATATGAATTTGAGCAAGCTCCAGGAGCTGGTGATGGACAGGGAAGCCTGGCGTGCTGCAGCCCATGGTGTCACAAAGAGTTGGACATGACTGAGCGACTGAGCTGAACTGAACTAAATGACTTAACTATGGTTTGTCCATGACTATTTGTCTTAAGTGATGATTTTATTCTATTTTTTAAAATATAGAAACAAGACTATAAATATATAGATATTAAAGTATAGAATGATTTATCATATATCTTTTAATATAAGGCAAATTCGCAGTTAACAATTTATTGTTACTCTTCAATGTTCATCCATCACTATTTAATAAGCTTCCAAACTTATTTGACAGTCCTCCCTTTTGTACTGGCATACTTAATAACATTTATAGTTTTACCCCCCTAAACCCCAAAAATGCTGTAAACTGTTCTTTTTTTTTTTAAGTAGGTCCAAAATGGAGTTTGTTTGTGGTAAACTACGTCACCAAACCAAGTATATGCTTAATCCCTGAGTTCTGTCTGACTCTTTGTGACCCTATTTGTGATCATAGCTTGCCAGTCTCCTTTGTCCATAGGATTGTCCAGGCGAGGGTACTGGAGGGGGCTGCCATTTCCTTCACACTAAACCAAGACTTGATGCCTAATCTAATTGTAGCTTCAGTCTCTCTTAAGAAAGTCATCTTCACAGTCAGTCTGGAATTTCCTGGCTAGCACTAGTGATGTGATCCATCTTGTAGAAACCTGCCATCACCTGTAAAAAGGTGACCTTGTCTAAAATAACCCTTTCTTTTATTTGTGACTTCCTTGTCCCACCCGCATTCTGTCTTTAAAAACCTTACTTTTTTTTGCAATTATCAGTAGCTCCTTCCTATGCACTAGATTGTATTCTGCCTGATTCACGAATTGTTTGGCAAAACCAATTTGATCTTCAAATTTACTAAGTTGATTTTTTTTTTTTTTTAACACCAAGAGAGACTATCTCAACTAATCTTCAATCTTTCCCAACATCAGGGTCTTTTCCAAAAAGTCAGTTCTTCGCATCAGGTAGCCAAAGTATTGGAATTTCAGCTTCAGCATCGGTTCTTCCAGTGAATATTCAGGACTGATTTCCTTTAGGATTGGCTGGTTGGATCTCCTTGAGGTCCAAGGGACTCTCATCTTCTCCAACACCACAGTAGGAAAGCATCAGTTCTTGGCACTCAGCTGTCTTTATAGTTCAACTGTCACATTCATACATGACTACTGGAAAAACCATAGCTTTGACTAGACAGAACTTTGTTGGCAAAGTAATGTCTCTGCTTTTAATATGCTGTCTAGGTTGGTCATAGCTTTTCTTTCAAGGAGAAAGTGTCTTCTAATCTCATGGCTGCAGTCACTATCTGCATTGATTTTAGAGCCCCCCAAAATAAAGTGTCTCACTGTTTCCATTGTTTCCCCATCTATTTGCCATGGAGTGATGGGACTAGACCCTGCTTATTTAACTTATATGCAGAGTACATCATGAGAAACGCTGGGATGGAAGAAGCACAAGCTGGAATCAAGATTGCCAGGAGAAATATCAATAACCTCAGATATGCAGATGACACCACCCTTATGGCATAGAGTGGAGAGGAACTAAAAAGCCTCTTGATGAAAGTGAAAGAGGAGAGTGAAAAAGTTGGCTTAAAGCTTAACATTCAAAAAACTAAGATCATGGCATCTGGTCCCATCACCTCATGGGAAATAGATGGGGAGACAGTGGAAACAAGGTCAGACTTTATTTTTTGGGTCTCCAAAATCACTGCAGATGGTGAATGCAGCCGTGAAATTAAAAGATACTTACTCCTTGGAAGTAAAGTTATGACCAAACTAGATAGCACATTAAAAAGCATAGACATTACTTTGCCAACAAAGGTCTGACTGGTCAAGGCAATGGTTTTTCCAGTGGTCATGTATGGATGTGAGAGTTGGACTGTGAAGAAAGCTGAGCACCAAAAAATTGATGCTTTTGAACTGTGGTGTTGGAGAAGACTCTTGAGAGTCCCTTGGACTGCAAGGAGATACAACCGGTCCACCCAAAAGGAGATCAGTCCTGGGTGTTCATTGGAAGGACTGATGCTAAAGCTGAAACTCCAGTACTTTGGCCACCTCATGCAAAGAGTTGACTCATTGGAAAAGACCCTGATGCTGGGAGGGGTTGGGGGCAGGAGGGGAAGGGGACAACAGAGGATGAGATCGCTTGATGGCATCACCGACTCAATGGGCATGAGTTTGAGTAAACTCCAGGAGTTGGTGATGGACAGGGATGCCTGGCATGCTGCGATTCATGGGGTTGCAAAGAGTGGGACACAACTGAGAAACTGAACTGAACTGAACTGAACTGATGGGACTAGATGCCATGATCTTAGTTTTCCGAATGTTGAGTTTTAAGCTAATTTTTGCACTCTCTTCTTTTATTTCATCAAGAGGCTCTTTGGTTCGTCTTTGATTTCTGTCATACAGGTGTTGTCATCTGCATATTTGAGGTTATTGATATTTCTCCTGGCAATCTTGATTCATCCACACCTGCACTTCACATGATGTACTCTACACAGAAGTTAAACAAGCATGGTGTCAATATACAACCTTGACATATTCCTTTCCTGATTTATAATCAGTCTGTTGTCCCATGTCCACTTCTAACTGTTGCTTCTTGACCTACATACAGAGTTCTCAGGAGGCAGATAAGGTGGTCTGGTATTCCCATCTCTTGAAGAATTTTCCACAGTTTTTTTTTTTGATCCACACAGTCAAAGGCTTTGGTGTAGTTAATACAGCAGAGGTAGATGTTTTTTCCTGGAACTCTCTTGCTTTTTCAATGACCCAACAGATGTTGGAAATTTGATCTCTGCTTCCTTTGCCTTTTCTAAACCCAGCTTGAACATCTGAACACTCACACTTTATGTACTGTTGAGCCTAGCTTGGAGAATTTTGAGCATTACTTTGCTAACATTTGAGAAGAGTGCAATTGTGCAGTAGTATGAACATTCTTTGGCATTGCCTTTCTTTGGGACTCTGGTAGAGGCTACTGTTTATGTAAGTAGGCTTGAAGTGAAAGTGAAAGTTGCTCAGTCCTGTCCAACTCTTTGTGACCCCATGGAAACAGTCCATGGGATTCTCCAGGCCAGAATACTGGAGTGGGTAGCCTTTCCCTTCCCCAGAGAATCTTCCCAACCCAGGAATCCAGCTGGGGTCTCCTCCATTGCAGGTGGGTTCTTCACCAACTGAGCTATCAAGGAGACTTGATATTAGTGAAAACCCAGAGGCTGTGCTAGAAATGTTCATGATAGCAACAAGAAAACAAGAGTCCATGACTTAGATACGTCATGGGCTGTTTTCTGCTCTGTGAAATACATTTTGAATATTCTTTCCTTATTAAAAACATATGCATTGTTCTATTTATTTGTTTTTAACATATCTTATGACTGCGGCCATGAAATTAAAAGACACGTACTCCTTGGAAGGAAAATCGTGACCAACCTAGACAGTGTATTAAAAAGTAGAGACATTACTTTGCCAACAAAGGTCTGTCTAGTCAAGGCTATGGTTTTTCCAGTAGTCATGTATGGATGTGAGAGTTGGACTATAAAGAAAGCTGAGCACTGAAGAATTGATGCTTTTCAACTGTGGTGGTTTGGAGAAGACTCTTGAGAGTCCCTTGGACTGCTAGGAGGTAAAACCATTGAATCCTAAAGGAAATCAGGCCTGAATATTCATTGGAAGGACTGATGCTGAAGCTGAAACTCCAATACTTTGGCCACCTGATGGGAAGAGCTAACTCATTTGAGAAGACCCTGATGCTAGGAAAGATTGAAGGCAGGAGGAGAAGGGGAGGATAGAGGATGAGATGGCTGGATGGAATGACCAACTCAATGGACATGAGTTTGTGTAAACTCTGGGACCTGGTTTTGGAAGGGGAAGCCTGGCATGCTGCAGCCCATAGGGTCGCAAAGAGTCGGACATGACTGAGAGACTGAACTGAACTGAACTGAACTGATGACACTGACAAATATGTATTTTGTGGGGAATATATTAATATAAATAAAATTTTAACTATTTAAGAATAAGTATGGAAAAATAACCTTCACTTCAGTCATTAAATATTGTCAAAAATATTATTTTATTGTTTCTAAGCACATTACTAAAGTCAAGTGTTTAAGGCAATTCAGTAAGTCAAAGCCTCACAAGTATTCATTCAATATATGATAGCTTTGAAACATGTATATTATCTATAGTGAAACAGGTCACCAGCCCAGGTTGGATGCATGAGACAAGTGCTCGGGACTGGTGTACTGGGAAGACCCAGAGGGAGCGGGTAGAGAGGGAGGTGGGAGGGGTGATCGGGATGGGGAATACATGTAAACCCATGGCTGATTCATGTCAATGTATGACAAAACCCACTACAATATGGTAAAGTAATTAGCTTCCAACTAACAAAAATAAATGAAAAAAATATATATATAGATGATGCCTTTAATTAGCATGTATTTGAGAGTAAATTATTTTTTATATATTACTGCTTTCCTACCTTAAAAAAATAGCCACTCTCTTTCTTTCTTACCTTGAAAGGAAGTTACAATAGTAATAGAGAAGGAAAGAAATTATAAAACCAAAATCTTAAAAACTATGCAGAACTACTGAATTTCCATTTTCAAAAGGATTTACTGATAGCAATCTTTCTACATTAAATTTCTAAGAATAGTTAGTATTTCAAATATGACTCATCTGGGTCTCAATATGAACATAAAATCAGACTTCAATTTATTGTGCCAATTAAATTGAAAGAATCTAAAAGGGAATGAGTAACATTTTTCAGTGACCCACACGCCAAAGCCCAAACCAAAGTCACATCTCTGTTAAGAGAGACAGGTTAGCTGGTTTTACCATGCTTCTCATATAGGCAGAAGTCAATAACCCATAGCACCTGGTTCAGTTGACGTGATGCTATAATACTGTCCCCACAGCCTATATTAAGTCAAGTTTACTTTCACACTTACTGTGTGACCGTTTTCTACAAGGCCCAGTGGATGATGCAAAGAGAATAAGGTTGAGACCTTGAGCTTCTGGAAACTGCAGAGATAATATAATATGATGCAAATATCGGGGAGAACATACAAATTGTATACCTAACAAGAGATTAACATCCACAGTATATATGGAAGTCCTACAACTGCTCCTCTGTCCATGGAATTCTCCAGACAAGAATACTAGACTGGGTAGCCATCCCGAGGGGATTTTCCTGATCCAGGGATCAAACTCAGGTCTCTTGCATTACACACAGTTTCTTTATAATCTGAGCCACCAGAGAAAGCCTTACATTTTCCCCCCATAGGTAGTGAATGAAAAGAACATGTCAGACATATAAATAAGTTCAAAGACTTTGGAATGTATTGAAAGGATTCAAGTAGAATAGTTAACATGTCTGCTTTCTGAACTTTAGAACCTAATCTGGTAAAATTGCATTGCCTTGAACTAAGAGAAGGGAATAGAGGGGCTGGGTTTAGAGATGTTCGTGAGGAATGGTTATATTCTGTATAAATCTGGGGGATAGAATCAAGAGGATTAGATACCAGATTCGATGTGGAAAGCAGAAAACATAGAAGAAAAAAAAAGTAGCAGAGCTATGGCTTAGTTCACTAACAGTGTAACGATACTATTTACAGGTTAACGAGATGGTGAATGACGAAAAAGGGCTCAGTGTGTTACACAATAAATTGTGAATCCAATTAAATAAACTGTGACCCAACTGAACTCACCAGTACTGAACTACAGCCCCCAAGGGAAACACAAGTTTAGGTTCTTGCCAGCCGTCAGGTACGATTTCATCAACGAATCAATATGTAACCTTTAAAAAAAAAATGTGTTCCTGCTTGACAGCACACCATAGCCTTTTTGTTCTTCAGTTCAGTTCAGTCACTCAGTCTTGTCTGAATCTTTGCGACCCCATGACCACAGCACGCTAGGACTCCCAGTCCATTACCAACTCCCAGAGTTTACTCAAATTCACATCCATTGAGTTGGTGATGCCATCCAATCATCTCATCCTCTGTCATCCCCTTCTCCACCTGCCCCCAATCCCTCCCAGCATCAGGGTCTTTTCCAATGAGTCAGCTCTTCGCATCAGGTGGCCAAAGTATTGGAGTTTCAGCTTCAACATCAGTCTCTCCAATGAACACCCAGGACTGACTGATCTCCTTTAAGATGGACTGGTTGGATCTCCTTCTCCAACACCACAGTTTAAAAGCCACAATTCATCTGTGCTCAGCTTTCTTTATAGTCCAACTCTCACATCCATAACGTGACCACTGAAAAAGGCATTCCTTGACTAGATGGCCCTTTGTTGACAAAGTAATGTCTCTGCTTTTTAATATGCTGTCTAGGTTGGTCATAACTTTCTTTCCAAGGAGTAAACACCTTTTAATTTCATGGCTGCAATCACCATCTGCAGTGATTTTTGGAGCCTCCAAAAATAAAGTCTGACACTGTTTACACTGTTTCTCCATTTATTTCCCATGAAGTGATGTGACCAGATGCCATGATCTTAGTTTTCTGAATGTTGAGCTGTAAGCCAGCTTTCTCACTCTCCTTTTTCACTTTCATTAAGAGGCTCTTTAGTTCCTCTTCACTTTCTGCCATAAGGGTGGTGTAATCTGCATATCTGAGGTTACTGATATTTCTCCCGGCAATCTTGATTCCAGCTTGTGATTCTTCCAGCCCAGTGTTTCTCAGGATGTACTCTGCATATAAGTTAAATAATAAGCAGGGTGACAATATACAGCCTTGACATACTCCTTTCCCTATTTGGAGTTAGTCTGTTGCCCCATGTCCAGTTCTAACTTTTTCTTCCTGACCTGCATACAGGTTTCTCAAGAGGCAGGTCAGGTGGACTGGTATTCCTATATCCTTCAGAATTTTCCAAAGTTTACTGTGATCCACACAGTCAAAGGCTTTGGCATAGTCAATAATGCAGAAGTAGATTATTTTTGGAACTCTTTCTTTTTCAATGATCCAATGGATGTTGGCACTTTGATCTCTGGTTCCTCTGCCTTTTCTAAAACCACCTTGAACATCTGGAAGTTCACGGCTCACATATTGCTAAAGCCTGGCTTGGAGAATTTTGAGCATTACTTTACTAGTGTGTGAGATGAGTGCAATTGTGTGGTAGTCTGAACATTATTCGGCATTGCCTTTCTTTGGGATTGGAATGAAAACTGACCTTTTCCAGTCCTGTAGCCACTGCTGAGATTTCCAAATTTGCTGGCATATTGAGTACAACACTTTCATCTGCTTCTCCTAGGTCCATGCCACTTATGTTCTTTATGGAGCCCATCTTTTCCTGAAATGTTCCCTTGGTGTATCTAATTATCTTGAAGAGATGTCTAGTCTTTCCCATTCTATTGTTTTCCTCTGTTTCTTTGCATTGTTCACTGAGAAGGCTTTCTTGTTTCTCCTTGCTATTCTTTGGAAATCTGCATTCAAATGGGTATATTTTCCCTTTTCTCCTTTGCTTTTCACTTCTTTTCTTAGGATCACTAGAAAACAGTTCAACACTGTAACTTGGAAGTCATTTTAAACAGATAGGTCAAAAAAAAATAAAAATAAAAACAGATAGATCATAAACAAAAAGCATAAAGAGTGGGGGGGAAAATGACACTAAATAGATTTAAAAGGGGACACTTGTTTACAGTAGGAGCTGAAACAAGAAGACAGAGGATTGCCTTGCCTGACCTCAACTGAGAAGGTGTGCAAAGGGTAAACACCAAAATTTTTGTAGCTCTGTTCATGTCCACAAATGACCACAAAAGTATTGAAAGCATTAATTTGGTGGTTAGACAAAAATTGTATCAAGTAGATGGATTTGTAAATACAAAATTCACAAAAGATAAGGAATTAACTCTATTCATGTCTAGAACTCAAAAAAAAAAAAAAAGTCTTTGGAAGAATATATGTCTTTAAGAGTCATCAAATATGGTATTTCTAATGGTGGTATTTCTATTCTGGAAAGAGAAAATCACGTGGGTAAGCTATATGAAATATGGCCCAATTCAAAAATGTAAGGGACTCTAATATTTAGTTTGAGGAAAACCAATGTTTCAAGAGACTGTGGAGCCACAGCAGCTTAGACAATAAAGAGAAAATGAGATTTCAGGATCTGTATTCAAAATCGAAGCTGAAGTGCTGATGTGGGAAGGGAAGAGTTCCTTCCTTGTAGGCGGAAACTAAAGCAAAGGGAAGGCTGCCTATTCATGAGGATGGTCTCTTCTTGGCTCCTGTGTTTTTCCTGAAGTCTCACAGAATGAGGAACACAGAAAATTCAGAAAATAAGTTAGCAAATCCGGTCATTAAGAAAAATATTTTAAAATGGAATAACTCTGGACTCCAAAGCCAATTCCTTCCACTACTCTTTTGGTTCTTTTCTAGGCTTCCCTTGTGGCTAAGTGGTGAGGACTCCATCTGCATTGCAAGAGACACAGGTTTGATTCCTGGGTTCGGAACATCCCCTGGAGAAAGAAATGGCAATGAACTTCAGTATTCCCGCCTGGGAAATCCCATGGAGAGAGGAGCCCGGTGGGCTACAATTCATGGCCTCAAGAAGAGTCAGACATGATTTAGCAACTAAACAACAGCAGCAATTTCCTATCAACACATTCCTCTGTTTACTCCATGGTGCATTAGAGTCGCTTAAGTCCTGTCAGACTATGTGACCCTATGGAGGAGTTATATGAAAATATTAAAAGAAATAGCACACAAAGTGAAAGTGAAGTCACTGGCTGTGTCCGACTCTCTGTGACCCCATGGACTAGCCTATCAGGCTCCTCCATTCATGGGATTCTCCAGGCAAGAATACTGGAGTGAGTTGCCATTTCCTTCTCCAGGGAATCTTCCCAACCCAGGGATCGAACCCAGGTCTCCCACATTACAGGCAGACGCTTTAACCTCTGTGCTACCAGAGAAGCCCAATGATACACAGTTCAGTTCAGTTCAGTTCAGTCACTCAGTCATGTCCGACTCTTTGCAACCCCATGAACCACAGCATGCCAGGCCTCCCTGTCCATCACCAACTCCCTGAGTTTACTCAGACTCATGTCCATCGAGTCGGTGATGCCATCCAGCCACCTCAACATCTGTAGTCCCCTTCTCCTTCTGCCCCCAATCCCTCCCAGCATCAGGGTCTTTTCCAATGAGTCAACTCTTCGCATGAGGTGGCCCAAGTACTGGAGTTTCAGCTTCAGCATCAGTCCTTCCAATGAACACCTAGGACTGATATCCTTTAGGATGGACTGGTTAGATTTCCTTGCAGTCCAAGGGACGCTCAAGAGTCTTCTCCAACACCACAATTCAAAAGCATCAATTTTTAGGGGCTCAGCTTTCTTCACAGTCCAACTCTCACATCCACACATGACCACTGGAAAAACCATATCCTTGACCAGACGGACCTTTGTTGGCAATGTAATGTCTCTGCCTTTTAATATGTTCTCTAGGTTAGTCATACCTTTCCTTCCAAGGAGTAACTGTCTTTTAATTTTGTGGCTTCAATCAACATCTGCAGTGATTTTGAAGCCCAGAAAAATAAAGTCTGACACTGTTTCCACTGTTTCCCCATCTATTTCCCATGAAGTGATGGGCCCAGATGCCATGATCTTAGTTTTCTGAATGTTAAGCTTTAAGTTAACTTTTTCACTCTCGTCTTTCACTTTCATCAAGAGGCTTTTCAGTTCCTCTTCACTTTCTGCCATAAGGGTGGTGGCATCTGCATATCTGAGGTTATTGATATTTCTCCTGGCAATCTTGATTCCAGCTTGTGCTTCTTCCAGCCCAGCATTTCTCATGATATACTCTGCATATAAGTTAAATAAGCAGGGTGACAATATACAGCCTTGATGTACTCCTTTTCCAATTTGGAACCCATCTGTTGTTCCATGTCCAGTTCTAACTTTTTCTTCCTGACCTGCATATAGGTTTCTCAAGACGCGGGTCAGGTGGTGTGGTATTCCCATCTCTTTCAGACTTTTCCACAATTTATTGTGATCCACACAGTCAAAGGCTTTGGCATAGTGAGTAAAGCAGAAATAGATGCTTTCCTGGAACTCTTTTGCTTTTTTTGATGATCCAGCAGATGTTGGCAACTTGATCTCTGTTTCCTATGACTTTTCTAAAACCAGCTTGAGCATCTGGAATTTCACGGTTCGCATATTGCTGAAGCCTGGCTTGGAGAATTTTGAGTATTACTTTACTAGTGTGTGAGATGAGTGCAATTGTGCAGTAGTTTGAGCATTCTTTGGGATTGCTTTCTTTGAGATTGGAATGATAACTGACATTTTCCAGGCCTGTGGCCACTGCTGAGTTTTCTAAATTTGATGGCATATTGAATGCAACACTTTCACAGCATCATCTTTCAGGATTTGAAATAGCCCAACTGGAATTCCATCACCTCCACTAGCTGTGTTCATAGTGATGCTTTCTAAGGCCCAGTTGACTTCACATTCTAGGATGTCTGGCTCTAGGTGAGTGATCACACCATCGTGATTATCTGGGTTGTGAAGATCTTTTTTGTACAGTTCTTCAGTGTATTCTTGCGACATCTTCTTAATATCTTCTGCTTCTGTTAGGTCCATACCATTTCTGTCCTTTATCAAACCCATCTTTGCATGTAATGTTTCCTTGGTATCTCTAATTTTCTTGAAGAGATCTCTAGTCTTGCCCATTCTGTTGTTTTCCTCCATTTATTTGCATTGATCACTGAGGAAGGCTTTCTTATTTTTCTTTGCTATTCTTTGGAACTCTGTATTCAAATGGAACTATCTTTCCTTTTCTCCTTTCCTTTTCACTTCTCTTCACAACTATTTGTAAGGCCTCTTCAGACAGCCATTTTGCGTTTTTGCGTTTCTTTTCCATGGGGATGGTCTTGATCCCTGTCTCCTGTACAATGTCATGAACCTCCATCCATAGTTCATCAGGCTCTCTGTCTATCAGATCTAGTCCCTAAATCTATTTCTCACTTTCACTCTATAGTCATAAGGGATTTGATTTAGGTCATACCTGATTGGTCTAGTGGTTTTCCCTACTTTCTTCAATTTAAGTCTGAATTTGGCAATAAGGTCCAGCTGTGACGCGTGACCTTGAGGAGCTACCCCTTGCCCACGGTCAGGGGTGGCAGCCAAGGGAGCTACCCCACGCCTGAGGTCCAGGGCAGCTGGCAAGACGAGCTACCCCATGTCCACGGAGCAGTGGCTGCGCGGGCGCAGGAGGGCCGAGAGGAGCTACTCCACCTACAAGGTCAGGAGGGGAAGCCGCGAGGAGATACCCCTCGTCCAAGGTAAGGAGCAGCAGCTGTGCTTTGCTGGAGCAGCTGTGAAGTGATACCCCACGTCCAAGGTAAGAGAAACCCAAGTAAGACAGTAGGTGTTATGGGAGGGTATCAAGGGCAGAAACACTGAAACCATAATCACAGAAAACTAGCCAATCTGATCACATGGACCACAGCCTTGTCTAACTCAGTGAAACTAACCCATGCCGTGTGGGGCCACCCAAGACAGTCGGGTCATGGTGGAGAGGTCTGACAGCATGTGGTCCACTGGAGAAGGGAATGGTAAACCACTTCAGTATCCTTGCCTTGAGAACCCCATGAACAGTATGAGAAGGCAAAATGATAGGATACTGAAAGAGGAACTCCCCAGGTTGGTAGATGCCCAATATGCTAATGGAGATCAGTGGAGAAATAACTTCAGAAAGAATGAAGGGATGGAGCCAAAGCATAAACAATACCCAGTTGTGGATGGGACTGGTGATAGAAGCAAGGTCTGATGCTGTGAAGAGCAATATTGCAGAGGAACCTGGAATGTTAGGTCCATGAATCAAGGCAAATTGGAAGTGGTCAAACAGGAGATGACAAGAGTGAATGTCAACATTCTGGGAATCAGCAAACTAAAATGTACTGGAATGGGTGAATTTAACTCAGATGACCATTATATCTACTGCTGTGGGCAGGAATCCCTTAGAAGAAATGGAGTAGCCATCATGGTCAACAAAAGAGTCTGAAATGCAGTACTTGGATGCAATCTCAAAAATGACAGAATAATCTCTGTTCATTTCCAAGGCAAACCATTCAATATTACGGTAATCCAAATCTATGCCCCAACCAGTAACGCTGAATAAGCTGAAGTTGAACGGTTCTATGAAGACCTACAAGACCTTTTAGAACTAACACCCAATAACGATGTCCTTTTCATTATAGGGGACTGGAATGCAAATGTAGGAAGTCAAGAAACTCCTGGAGTAACAGGCAAATTTGGCCTAGAAGTACGGAATGAAGCAGGGCAAAGGCTAACAGAGTTTTTCCAAGAGAATGCACTGGTAATAGCAAACACCCTCTTCCAACAACACAAGAGAAGACTCTACACATGGACATCACCAGATGGTCAACACCGAAATCAGATTGATTATATTCTTTGCAGCCAAAGATGGAGAAGCTCTATACCGTCAGTAAAAACAAGACCGGGAACTGACTGTGGCTCAGATCATGAACTCCTTATTGCCAAATGATACACAAAGGAGGGTCAAATAAAGGGTCTACACATTTTAGGTGCTCAACAAAATGCTAGCTTCTGTTCTTCATTCCTTTTATTTATTTATTTTTTCTAACATAATGTACTTCTTTTTTTCTATTCTTCTTTACCTTTTGGCTTTCTTCCTTTCTGTCACTTATCACTTCTCCTCCCAAGAAGTAGATTATTTCTCCTACACTCCAGCTCTTCCTGAAGCTGAAATCCCAATACTTATAAAATCCAAAAAGACAGCCGTCTTGTCTAGATCTCTAAAACTCCTGATTTTGGAATTTTCCCCATGGAACTCCAGTTGCTTATCAGGAGCTTCTCCACTATTTCCCTCATAAATGTATAGTAGAACAGGACTCAGCCTACTATGTCTGTGTCGTCTATGTTGTTCTGTCTATTGTATCAAACTCCCACATACACACAGCCCTCTTAATTTCATCCAAGGAAGCTCTATTCCTCTGAATATATGATCTGCTCCAAAAGATGTCATATATTCTGATATTTCCTAGACTTTTTTTGACTGATTTATGTCAAAGATGCTGATTTTTTTCTGTTGGTTAGGCTGGGGTTATGATCTTTTGGAGGAAGACCACAGAGGTGAAATACCATTCTCATCATGTCATATAAAGGGTACATATTATAAATACAACATATCATTGTGGATACTGAACTTGATCACCTGCCTGAAGTAGTATTTGTCAGTTGTGTATGTTTATGCTTCTTTTCCTTGAGAGCATATATCTACATAAATTATTTGAAATTCTTCTTCATGAGAAATTTATCTCTTCCCTCCCTTTTATTTAGGCAGTCATTTATTTATATCAGTTTGGATTCATGGTTATTCATTTTAAAGTTTGGGTTATAATCCAATAGTACTTTATTTTGTTGCTCAATTTTTTCTATGCAAACTGAAAATAATTTTTAATATATCTTTTTTGATAATGGGAACATAAAAATGGTAAAGATTTAGAAGATTTGAACAGAGATGAACAAATTTGTGTAATCCAATATATAGAATTTTGTAGCTAACAATTAGAAAATACACATTATTATCAAGAATGTATAATATATTTACAAAAAATTTCCTATAGAATGAGTAGTAATGCAAATTTCAATAATTGTAAGAAACTGAAATAACCCAGTTTATGTTTTCTGACCGCGGTGTGAAACTAAGCTAGTAATTAAAAGCAAAAATAGCAAGAAAAATTACTAACAATTTTGAAGATGAGCAAAATGACTCACAACAAATAAATAAATAAATAAACGAACGAAAGAAAGAAATACCCATTTCTTAGATGTGAGTTTTGCATGGAGATTTTCTCTGAAAGAGTTAAGTCTGAAAAAACCAGGGAAGTGTTACTTTGCAGTGGAGAAATCTAATGACACTACTTCAACTAGGTGATTAAGTTCAATATCAATGGTCATCAATCAAATGGATAACTATTCCCTGGTATGATATGATGAGATGCATTTTAGTTCTGCGATCTTCCTCCCCCAAATGATAAACCCTCCTTTAATTATAAGAAAAACAGCAGAAAAAGTCCAATAAAAAAATCATCCTATAGTATGCCTGCCCAATACTTTCAAAACTGCCATGATTATCTAAAACAAAAGAAATTTGAGAAATTGTCCCAGCTGAGGATAATCTAAGGAGGTATAATAACTAAATGTCTGCTATTCTGGACTGGATCTTGGAAAAGAAAAAGAAGCTAAGGTAAAAACTAAGGCAATCTGAAGAGATGTGAATTTGATTTAATAATTACATATTGATGTTACTTCATTGATTGTACCAAACATCATAATACTACAAGGTCGCAAAGAGTTGGACATGACTGAGTGACTGAACTGAACTGATCTTTAACAAATTAAGAACAATTCCTTTAATTTATTATTTGCTATGAATATTGAGTTTGGGAACTTAGTTTGGAATTATGTACTGCAATCATTATGATTTGGTTAACCACTCATTTTGTTCTATTTATATTTCCCTGTAATGTACTAGCACAGTGTTTTGCAGTAATTTTTCTCTAGTATTGAGTATCCTGGTGACTCTGGAAACACTGGGATGGGTTTTGCTCAAGGACTTCTTTTGACATGCTCTGGTTTCAGTTTGCCAAGGCTTAATTAACATTGACATTGATGATATCGTAATTATAGTGGACGAGATATATCTTACATGTCCCTTTGGGAATTAGTGTCACATTTTTAATAGCAATTTAGTTAGCTGTGCATGTGTTTCTTTCATAGCTCCTAGACTATGAAACAAGATATGTAATATGCATATTATCTGTTTCTTGATGTCAGAGTAGAACATGAGAAGTAAAACTTATTGGGAAGCAGCTGGTACACATGTATGTGCTTCTGTGTGTGTAAAATAGAAGTATGAAACTTTACATGAAATTTATTTTTTCAGCCTGACAAGATTTTACACTTCCTTGAGAAAGAGAAAAACAAAAACTTTCATGACCTGTTTAGTTTACCAATTATTACCATACATTTTTCAAAAATGATGGTTTAAATATTCTCTATTTTTATTACTTAAGAAATAATTTATATATATATATAATTTATTTGTACATTTATTTTTACCTTTTTTGAATTTGTAAAATATACAGTCATTACACTTATCAAATCTATTATTTTCTTAATCTTTGCTGTTTTCTTAAAAATATTTATTATTATGCTTTTAGTTTATTTTATTATTTAAAGATGTGCTTTGGGGATTTAGGGTTAGTTTACTTCTTTTTTCAGGCTTTCTGAGTTTTTATTGAAAAGATTTTAAATTGTCAGTCTTTTCTGATTATGTTTTGGTTGTATATGGAGTGATTCACATGTAGAATTTTGTATTATTATTAATTAATTAATGGTGTTTAGTGTCAAGGATTCTTTAGAACTTGCATGATTTTTTAGGTCTGCAGTTTTCCCCTTATTTTCTGTTTATTTCTAATTTTAATACATTCTGATCAGTGATTTTTGGATTTCAGTTCTATTTTGCTTTTTTAAAAATCTTGTTGCATTATAATAAACTTGTTAATATTTGTTGTGGGGTTTTTGTGGCTGTACCATATATGTTTGAAATGATACATAAATTCTGTTTGATCAGTGAAAATATTTCCATGTGATTAAGCTTATTAGCAGTGTTAAAGTCTTTCTATCCTTTTGGCCAAGGCTCCTCTCAGTTCCCATGTTATTTGTTATCGAAAAATAGTGAGTATTAACATATTTGTACTCTGTAAAAGAAAATTAATCAATATAGGCAAAATATTTACTAGCTAGAGCTCTCCCACCAAATGTTTAGATTTACTTAAAGTTGACAGATTCTTATTAAATGGCCATTATTCTTTCTTTATGTCTGTGTCCTTAGTCCTTCAACAAGGAAAGAACAGCATTTGCTGCTTTCTACCACTGCTCATGGCGAAAGTTGCTGAATATAAACTGCAGCAAAATTTCTCCAAGGCTATAGTCCAACGGTCAATAATCCATTGTGATGAGACAAGTTTGTATTATGAGCTGCAATGCTTTTGAAACAAGAGGGAGCATTTCTGCAAGATCAGTACAGAGACTGGTCCCATAATTCAGCAATTCAAGTTAAGCAGAAAATGACACATATGCTTCTTGTCTTTTAAAGAGCAGGTTTTTTCCCCTAAAATTCAATGTTCCTTCCTTCTTCTTCTGTTTTTGTTTTGTTTTGTTTTGTTTTGTTTTAAATAGAGTATTACACTGTTGGTGGGAATGCAAACTAGTACAGCCACTATGGAGAACAGTGTGGAGACTCCTTAAAAAACTGGAAATAGAACTGCCATATGACCCAGCAATCCCACTTCAGGGCATACACACCGAGAAAACTAGATCTGAAAGAGACACATGCACCCCAATGTTCATCGCAGCACTGTTTATAATAGCCAGGACATGGAAGCAACCTAGATGCCCATCAGCAGACGAATGGATAAGGAAGCTGTGGTACATATACACCATGGAATATTACTCAGCCATTAAAAAGAATTCATTTGACTCAGTTCTAATGAGATGGATGAAACTGGAGCCCATTATACAGAGTGAAGTTATCCAGAAAGATAAAGAGCAATACAGTATACTAATGTATATATATATAGAATTTTAAAAGATGGTAATGATAACCCTATATGCAAAACAGAAAAAGAGACACAGATGTACAGAATGGACTTTTGGACTCTGTGGGAGAAGGCGAGGGTGGGCTGTTCTGAGAGAACAGCATCGAAACATGTATATTATCAAGGGTGAAACAGATCACCAGCCCAGGTTGGATGCATGAGACAAGTGCTCGGGCCTGGTGCACTGGGAAGACCCAGAGGGATGGGATGGGGAGGGAGGCGGGAGGGGGGATTGGGTTGGGGAACACATGTAAATCCATGGCTGATTCATGTCAATGTATGGCAAAAACCACTAAAATATTGTAAAGTAATTAGCCTCCAACTAATAAAACAAACAAACAAATAAATAAAAATAAATAAATAGAGAATGTAGAATGAACTAGAAGACTACAAAAACATATCAAGTGTTGATTTTTTAGAAATTGTTGAACAACTTTTATCTTTTTCTTTCATTTATTATTCTTTAACAGGGGAAGAGAAGGTTTACCTCCAGATCTGTAAATTCTGTGGGGAATTTGAATTTTTTTTCCACTCTCTTATCCCAAGCAGGGGATCTATTACACAGTTAAAAAAAAAAAAAAAGTGTGAACGAATTAATGGATGAGTGAACAAATGGTTATGATAAACATCTATCACAAGACAAGGAAACATTGTCTAGAACTTTCTAGCTATGGCTTCTAGAACTTTCTAGCTATGGTGAGATAGTAATAGTCACAACCACAATTAATCTGTTATTTACTACATGGCCATACTAATAAACTAGAAAGAAAAAATAAGGCCCTTAAGTGTAGACTTTCAAGAATCAGCCTAAACTAACTCTTTCTATATTCTTTCTTGACAGAAACATGTGGCTTGCTTTCACATTCAGAACATCGCAAGGCTGTTTCCAGCATAGCTGCTTGGTGACGTAGCACAGGGGCTTAGAACTATGTTCCTACCGTATTGTTTGATCTCTGTCTGCTTCTCAACACTTTCCTTGTTTTGTGTACTTTTGGTCAAAAAACTTCTCCTGGGTTTTTCTTAATCACTTATCATTTCAACCCACTATCTGCTGGTCTTTGAGTTCCCATCACTGGTGGTGGTGGTGGTTTAGTCTGGTTCTTGTGATCTCATGGATTGTAGCCCCCCAGGTTCAGAGGATCCATGGGATTTCCCAGGCAAGAATAGTGGAGTGGTTTGCCATTTCCTTATCTGTTTCTCTCAGAGTGAGACAATTTAGCTATTTTACATTTAACTAAGAAATATCTTCTTTCTGTCTAAAGTAAATAAAATCACAATATCAAATAATTAGGATAGTCTTCTAAGACTTGAATAATTAACATTATAGAGTTGAGGGATAAAGGAAGAGAATGGGATAAAGGACAAAGCCAGATATTTAAACAGGCATTTTAATGCTTTGAGTATTTTGCATCCTTACCTGTTGTTCAGTTGCCTTTCTTCCAGGGTAGAGGTCCATGAACAATGGAATTTTAGAGGTTGCAGAAACAATGGGGGTTTAAATACATAATGGAAAAGCAGAGGAGTTTATCCAAGTGCTTATCCTCTTCCTGAGTATCAATATTCTTTTACAGCCTGTAAAGATATCAACATCTGATTACAATCTAAAAAATAATAAATATGGCTATTGGTTGCCCAAGATATAATTACATGAATTCTGAAAAAAATAAGCCTTTTTTTTTTTTTTTTTAACTCAGAAGGAGAGTCACAAAGTAGTTAATAAGATGGTTCAGGCTACATAACTCCTAATTAATACAGCCTGTGTGGTCCTCTTATGGTGATTATTTTCTTAAAGGGAAAAGTTTAAGTTTTATATTTGAGTATTAAACAAAATTTTTGCTTTCCTCTTGAAAAAAATGAGTCTGTGGAATATTCTCTGTGCTCCTAAACACATAAAAACGTTTGGTCCTATATTCTTCTGCTCCTATACATGGTGATCCATTTCTCTTGTGTGTACTGACTTAATCAGATGGCTTGACTATATGATTGAGTGAAACGGGCTTCCTGCCAGGGTTATCTATGTGTTATCAAGCTCAAGTCCAGCTGTTCCCTGCTCAAAAGCCAGCAATCAAAGCACAAGTGTTGATAGAGAAGAAAGATACTTTGTTCAGAAAATTCAACAATCTGGGGAGAAGGTGGACTCTTGTCCAGATACCAATTCTGAATATCCTTCTCAACCATGACAGTTTTTAAAGGAAAAACAGCAAGTTATCTCAATTAATCATTGATAGGAGGTCAGGTTCCTTATCATTTTTCCATGGTGTGCATACATGCTGAATTCTCTGATCTTTTGGGTAAACTGTCTCGCCCGTGTGGTCTGCTGACAACTGGATGCTCTCTTGCCTATATGAGCCACCTGGGTCTGTGGTGCCATGAGCAGATCTACTAGGGGAAGTCTAGAGATAGAGGGTCAGTCATTCTGTATCTACTCAATCCTTCATTCTTACTTTAATCCCGAAGAGAAAGCAACAGGTTAGGCAGAGTATTGCATACATTTGATAGAGCATAAGTCAAGAGTTAGGGTAAATGTTTTCTGGAAATCTCATTTTTATAATTAAGGGATTAAGGGGAACAAAAACAGACAAACATGAAGAAACTAAAGGGCTGCTTGCCTATGTCTGGACAAAGCGTGGCAGAATCTCTATAGGCATGAGTTGTTCAGCAAATATCTTAGAAACAGTACTTGCATTAACACCTTTTGGGTTTTGTTTTTGTTTTTGTTTTTCTTTTAATCTTAGTTAACCCAGTATTTGAGTAAGGAAGACATAATTGAAAAAGAATTAGTTAAGTCTACCATGAGATTAGGATTACAGAGTAGGGGCCTGCCTCCTGAGAGGGTTGATCATGCTGGGCCGTATAAAGGACTCCCAACTTCCCAGCAATGAAAACGAGGAGGAATATAGACTCATTTTCAAATGCTTATGGCTCCTAGGATAACAAAAAACACACTAATCCTAGGGCTCAGACCTGGGCACATGTAGCAAATAGAATATTTTCTATTTGTATAATATTTTTACATACACTTTTGATATGACAATCATAACCTACATTAATAAAGTACAGTGATTAAGATCATGGCTCAATGAATGCTTACTTTCTTTCTTCATTTTTCTATTTATAAGTTAAAATATAATTTTTTATTACTATTGTCTGAACCTGGAAAATCTAGTTTACATACTTTAATTTTTTCTTCAGGCTTTTAATAAGTGGATTGTTATAAGTAACTGTGTATTAAAGCTAAAATCTTTAACAGATTAAAAATAATTCTCCTATATACTCAACTTCTATCTTAACCAACTCAAGCCAAACTTTCATGCAGTTAAACTGATTCACTGCATGCTGGTAAATTTTAATATAAAAGAAGGCTCAGAAAGTCAAATAACATCATGGGTTAAAGTAAGTTTATCTTGTTGTTGCTATTGTTTTTCTTTTTTTTTTTTTTAATTGAAGCATAGTTCATTTACAATGTTGTGGCAATCTGCTATACAACAAAGTGACTCATTTATATACATATAGAATTGCTTTATATACTCTTTTCCATTATGGTTTATCAAAGGGTACTGAAAACGTTCCCTGTACTACACAGTAGGATCTTGCCTTTTAGTTTCCTGTATGTCATAGTTTGCATCTGCTGACCCCAAATTCTTAATCCTTCCCTCTCCTAAGCCCCCACCCCGAGGCGACCACAAGTCTGTTCGCTGTATCCGTTAGTCTGTTTCTGTTTTGTAGATAAGTTCATATGTGCCATATTTTAGATTCCACACATAAAGTGACATCACGTAGGATTTGTCTTTCTCTTTCTGACTTACTTTACTTAGTATGATAATCTCTAATTGCATCCATGTTGCTGTACATGGCATGATTTGATCCTTTTTATGGCTGATTAGTATTCCATTGTATGGAATGTATATCTATACCACATCTTCTTTACCCACTCGTCTGTTGGTGAAGATATAGATTGCTTCCATGTCTCAGCTATTGTGAATAGTGATGCTATGGAATAGGGGTACATGTATCTTTTTGAATCATAGTTTTGTCTGGGTATATGTCCAGGAGTAGGAGTGCTAGATCATATAGTAATTCTATTTTTAGCTTCTGAGAATCCTCCACCCACACCATTTTCTATAGTGGATGCATCAATTTACATTCACAGCAACAGTGTATGAAGCTGTCTTTTTCTCCAGCATTTGTTATTTATAGACTTTTCAACGATCGCCATTCTCACGGGTGTGAGGTGGTACCTCACTGTATTTCTCTGTATTTCACTGTATTTCTCTAATGTGTGTGTGTCGCTTAGCTGTGTCCATTTCTTTGTGGCCCCATGGATTATAGCCCACCAGGCTCCTCTATCCATGGGATAGGCAAGAATTTTGGGGCGGGCTGCCATTTCTTACTCCAGGAGATATCAATTCAGGTGTGGAACCCACATCTGTTGCATTGGCAGGCAGATTCTTTACCACTAGCATCACCTGGTGGCGAAAAGGAACTAAAGCGACATGATGAAGGCGAAGGAGGAGCGTGAAAAAGCTGGCTTAAAAGTCAACATTCAAAAAAAAATCATGGCATCTGGTCCCATCACTTCATGGCAAATAGATGGGGAAACAATGGAAGCAGTGACAGACATTATTTTCTTGGGCTCCAAAATCACTACAGATGGTGACTGTAGCCATGAAACTAAAAGACACTTGCTCCTTGGAAGAAAAGCTATGACACGCCTAGACAATGTGTTAAAAAGCAGAGACATTACTTTGCCAACAAAGCTCCATCTAGTCAAGGCTATGTTTTTTCCAGTAGTCATGTATGAATGTGTGAGTTGGACCGTAAAGCAGGCTGAGTGCTGAAGAATTGATGCTTTTGAACTGTGGTGTTGGAGAAGACTCATAAGAGTCCCTTGAATAGCAAGGAGTTCACACCAGTCCATCCTAAAGGAAATCAGTCCTGAATATCCGTTGGAAGGACTGATGCTGAAGCTCCAGTCTTTGGCCAGCTGATGAGAAGAGCTGACTCATCAGAAAAGACCCTGGTGCTGTGAAAGTCTGAAGGCAGGAGAAGAGGGGGAAAACAGATGAGATGGTTGGATGGAGTCACAGACTCGATGGACATGAGTTTGAGTAACCTCCAGGAGGTGAGGAAGGACAGGGGAGTCTGGGGTGCTGCAGTTCATGGGGTCACAAAGAGTTGGACACATCTGTGCTACAGAACAAGCGCCACCTAGGAAGCCATTTTTCAAATAATGATGTTGAACATCTTTTCCTGTGCTTATTGGCTATCTGTATGTCTTCTTTGGAGAAATGCCTATTAAGGTTTTATGCACACATTTTAATTGTTTGTTGTTGTTGTTGTTGAGTTGTATGAACAGCTTGTACATTTTGGAGATTTAGCCCTTATCTGTCACATCATTTGAAATTTTTTTTTTTTTTTTTCTGATTCCATAGGTTGTCATTATGGTTTCTTTACTGTACAAAATCTTGTAAGTTTGATTAGATCCCGTTGCATATTTTGCTTTTTATGTCTATTGCCTTGGCAGACTGACCTAAGAAAACATTTTTACAATTTATGTCAGATAATATTTTGCCTAGGTTCTCATCTAGGAGTTTATGGTATCATGTCTTATATTTACGTCTCTAAGTCATTTTGAGTTTATTTTTGTGCAGAAAATGAGAGTGTGTTCTAGCTTCATTGATGGGCCTGCAAATGTTCAAACTTCACAGCACCACTTGCTGAAGAAACATTTTCCCATTTTATATTCTTACCTCCTTGTTGACGATTAATCGACTGTACAAGTGTGGGTTTGTTTCTGGGCTCGCTTCTCTGTTCCATTGGTCCACATGTCGTTCTTGTACCAATACTATACCACTTTGATTACTGTGGCTTTGCAGTATTGTCTGAACTTTGGAAGTAGAATAAGTTTTACCCAGTGTTCACCACAAAGCTTAGATGTCACTGTATGCTTGTCTGCTCAAGGTATTCTAGTGCAGCACCATCCAATAGAAATAAAATGAAAGCCACGTTTCAATGTAAAATTTTCTAGTGACCTCACAAAAAGAAGTAAATTGAAACAGGTGAAACTAAAGGTAATACTTATTTTGTTCAATCCAAAATATCAACAGAATTATCAATAGGGATTCAACATTAAATTGTTAATGCTATATTTTTCTTTTTTCATATATGAAAGCTTCAGAACACAGTCTGAAATTTACACATAAAGTACAGCACGTTTCGGTTTGGACCAGCCACGCTTCAGCATCTCCAAAGCCACAGGTGGTGAGTAGTTACCCCACTAGGCCACACAGCTCCCTCATCTCAGGGAGTAGGGATTAGCTCTCTTGTTAGGGGACAAGTAAAGAGAACTCATTTTGCTGAGTAATTTTCCCAGCCCACTTCAGATCCCAACACCAGGCTGACCTCACTGTGTGTGAGTGCCAGCCGTGTAATTCAGGACACAAGTCTGACGACACTTGAGCTAGGTTTGCTGATTCCCACCAGGCAGGGATGGGGAGTTATGAGAGTGCCAAGCGTTTAAAGTCTTCCTGAATGCAAGCTCTCAATCTCTGCAGCTGTCTTCTAACTGACCAGTATCAAGTAAATCCAGAACTCCCCGTGATGCAGGGACCACTCCCTGAGTAGCACTGCTCTAGAGGAATCCCAGAAGTTGAGACTTATTTAAAAAAAATTATATATATATAATTTTTACAAAAGAAAAATATTCATTAAAGAAATGTCTAATTATAAAAATATTTGCACTCAATATTACATCATCAATACATCTCCTGTTCATCAAACTAGTAACTTTGTTGGAATGTACTAATTATTAAATCCTGTGAAATCATGTAATATGATACCATGTAATTAGAGAGAAAATTACTTGGAAATTTAAATGGTAAACTCACTGAAATGTTGAAACTCACTGAAATGCTGAGATATTTTTGACCACTTGGAAAAATAATTCCTAAAAGTGTTTTTCAAACTCAATTTTCTTTCTGGTTATGTGCTAAACTAAAATGTCACTCATAGGTTGTAGTAGCATGTTCTTTCCTTACAAAATTTGATTAAAAAAATTGTATACTGGCAAAATAAAATTGGCAGTCTTTTTTCTAAAAAGGCCATTGACATGATTGCATTGGATTTGATTAAAATCAAAAAAATATAAATATTTTAATTATTTCTTCATTTTATAATGTTAATCTTTTCATACCAAAGGAAAGTGTATAAAATTTTGTCTGTAAATGGTAAAAACCATAATTACCAAATACTTTGCTTCTCTTTTCTTTAAAATTTTCATACTGAAAAATTGATGTGCAAGTTGATGTTTGCACATGTGCACTTTAGAATATGGTTTATTATATATGAACATCTGCTCCACTCCAATTCAGAATATCAACTGGGAAGGTGCAATAGAATATTAAGTACTGCCCACATCATTACTGTTACAATGAGTAAGATAAATATTTGAACATAATGGTGTACTTTATCATAAAAACATATTGAGGTTATTTGGGGAATTCATAATGTTTCATTTAATCAAACAAAAAAGCACAGCATGAAGTGGGTAGAGAATGGGCTACTGAACCGGGAGCTGTTTTCCTTGCTGTAACATTCAGTAAAATCCTATTAACTCAGACCCTTCATAGTTTGGGATAATTAAGGTTATCCAAACATGATACATTTGACTTTAGGTTAGGAAAAATTTGGAAATAATAACTTTATTTTTGAGTTATAAAACTATTGTGCATGAGAAAGGAGAATGTGGAATAATCAAAGGAATTTCAAAACAAAAGTGAATATATATATAAAAAGAAACCCACAACTGTCTCTGTATAAATATGAATTCATATTGCTATGAATTCAGACGATGTGACTGACTGGGAAGGAGACAGAGTCTGTGTCTAACACCAGGCTGTGGTTTCAGCCCCACAGCCTCCCACCACGTGATGCCTGCCCACCACTGGAATTTTGCTCCTCTGCATGCTCACCTGTAAAGAGTGGAAGAGATGCTTATTGACTTTCCTGCCAGCTTTGAGTGTCTATAATCCAAATTTGCATCAGTTAAATAATATTTGTGTTTAGGATACATTGCTATGTATTCGAGATAATTGGGAATTTTTTTCCCATTTAATAAATTAGAGCTTATGCAGCATATTCTCTATAAGATTTTCTTTTCATATTTTTTTATTTTTCTTCAAAATTAGATAAACCAACAGATGAACGTTAGTCTCATATTTATAAATTTGCCCATCTCAGCACTCTGATTTTCCTTAAACTTGTTCAGTGAAATATAGAATTACATTTTATTTTGTGCTAATTTAATATTTATGTTAATTTACTACTTATGCAAATACATTAAATGGATTTAATATAACATTATATTTCAATCCAACACAAAATTTTTAATATGACTTAAAATATACTTAAAAGTAAACACTTATTTTGGATTCTTTCTGGTCCTGTAAGCCTGTCTTGATCATCCATCTAAGACTAACTGTCTTATAATCCACATTAGAAATATGAATTTTTAGCTTCCAAAAGAGTGCATCATATGATCCACATAGAGCTGGAAGAAAGTGTGTTAGAATTTCTATCTCTATTTTTATTTTACCTGCTTATATTTTCCATTTTGCCACACATTTTATAAAAATATATTTTCTTTTTATAGAGCTTAGCAGATTCATCATTTAAAAATAAATGTTGAAGATATATTTAAATTGTATTTACTGACAGGGTACATGTTCAAAAAAGCTGGGAATCAACTCTCTAAACATGCTGTCCAGTAGAAATATAAACATCATGTGTAAGTTTACATTTCCTAGAAACTACATTAAAAGAAAGACTATAATATCTAACATATCTAGAATATTATCCTTTTGACATATAAAATGTAATTGCAACTGTGATATTGTTTGCATTGTTTTATGTATTTTGTACTGTAACTTGGAAACCCAGTGTGTGTTTTACACTTACCACCCATCTCCAGACTAGCCATACTTCAGTGTGCAATAATTACATGTAGCAAGTAGCTATCATCCCATGTGACTCGGTTCTCAGAACACAAAGAAGTTCTTCCTCCAGTTGGTTCGGTCTTGACCTTTGCATTTCCTCCCAGTCCTTGGATCTTCATATTGTAGCCCCACCCTTGTATCAGTCGCTGCATCTTGAATTTGATCTGCATACAGCACGTATAGCTTCCTGTTCTCAATGATTTTGCCGCATCTCAGCTCTACTGCCAACTTGAATTTAGAGAACTATCCCCAGCTACCTCTAGGGAACACAGTAGCCTACAAAATGTTCAGATTATGTTGTTAAATTGAAGTATAGTTTATTTATAGTATATTAATTTTAAGTGTACAGCAAAGTGATTATTTTATTTTATGTCTGTGATCTACATACAGAAAGTTTTATATGTAAATTATTTTATCTTTATTTTAGATTCCATGTATAAGTGATATATGATATTTGTCTTTCTCTGCTGGACTCACTTTACTCAGTATGATGATCTCTGGCTCACTCCATGTTGCTGCAAATGGCATTCCGTCTTTCTTTTTTACAGCTGAGTAACATCCCACTGCATGTATGCACCATGCCGGCTTCATCCGTTCTTCTGCTGATGGACACAGGTTGCTTCCATGTCTTGGCAATTGTAAATAGTGCTGTTAATCAACCTTGAAGTGCACGCATCTTTTTGAATTAGTGCTTTCTTTGGATGTACACCCAGATGTGGTATTGTAGTATCATATTGTATCTCTATTTTTGAGAAGTTCAGATGTTGCTTCCTAACATTTTTATCATTTCTATTAACTAGCATTCTTGCTCATCAAGCCCCAGTTGACTGAATTGTTTCCTGTCTCAATAGTTATCAAATATACTTCTCCAAACTGGACTAAGTTTTTTCTTTACTTACATGTTTTCTTTTTATACAATAATGGTAGTCATTATTTTAATTCACAGAAAAGGAAAAAAAAAGAAGAAAACAATCAATCATACAAATTAATTTTCTCAATTAAAAAAAATTATCCTATAAGCATATTTATAAAAATATTGTCCCTCCCCCTGCCCTGTCTGTTTCTCTCTACTGACTACTAGTATTTGGTGAAATAAATTTAATACAGGGAAATTATTGCTAATGGCACATATTAAAAAATGTCTTTTAGAAATGTACATATTTTAAATTGTGTATCCTGACTTCTTCCAACTTCTTTTTGTTTATTAGTATGTGAGCCCCTTGGAGGTTGCAGATTTTTAACTGTGGCACTCATAAGGTTTCCTAGAGTGGGTGATACATGTTTGGCTTGCAAGAAATATTTATTACTTAAATAAATTTTTAAAGTCAACTTTTCTGTTCATAAAACTTATTCTGTAGATCAAATGTTTCACAGTACATTTTCATAATTAGTACCATTAGTATTCAGTTCAGTTCAGTTCAGTCGCTCAGTTGTGTCCAACTCTGACCCCATGAACCACAGCACGCCAGGCCTCCCTGTTCATCACCAACTCCTGGAGTTAACTCAAACTCATGTGCATCGAGTCGGCGATGCCATCCAGCCATCTCATCCTCTGTCATCCCCTTCTCCTCCTGCCCCCAATCCCTCCCAGCATCAGGGTCTTTTCCAATGAGTCAGCTCTTTGTATCAGGTGGCCAAAGTATTGGAGTTTCAGCTTCAGCATCAGTCCTTCCAATGAACACCCAGGACTGATCTGCTTTAGGATGGACTGGTTGGATCTCATTATTATTAACTGCTTCATAACCAAATTCATTTGAGGATCAGTTAGTATTAATATACATATACTACTCTATATGAAATAGATAAACAACTAAGACCTACTGTATAGCACAGGGAAATATACTCAATACTCAATTTGTAATAACCTACAAAGGAAAACAATTGGGAACTGTATCCATGGGCTTCCCAGGCTGTTCAGCCCCTCTACATTTTATGGAGTGTAGAGTGCCTCACCACTTGAAGACAGTTGGTAGTGCTTGCCTTGAGGATGACCCTGCTTCATCACTTATCTCTTTTTTTTAAGAACTACATTTCCGCAAGGTGTCAGAATTTTTTCATGGCCCCTTCCCACACTTGTAGCTTCATAATTCTTCTGTTATGAAATTGATGTCATTGACTTACAAAGCTTTGCTAGTTCCAGGTACGCAGCAAACTGGCTCAATCATATATGTTATACGTTACTGCTGCTGCTTAGTTGTTATGTTGGACTGTCTGCAAGCCTATGGACTGTAGCCTGCCAGGCTCCTCTGTCCGCGCAATTTCCCAGGCAAGACGACTGGAGTGGATTGATCAAGGGGATGTTCCTGACCGAGGGATCAAACCCATGTCTCCTGCTTGACAGGCAGATTCCTTACCTCTGAACCCTCTTGGAACCCATTTATGTACTTCCCAGTTGTTTTCCTTTATAGGTTATTGCAAAATAGTGAGTATAGTTCCCTGTGTTATACAGTAGGCCGTAGTTGCTTATTTCGTATGGAGTAGTGTGTGTATATTAATAACTAACTTCTCATTTATCTCTCCCCCTTTCCCTTTGGTAACCTTGGGTTTGTTTTCTATGTCTGTAGGTTTATCTGTTTTGTAAATAAGTTCTTTTGTATCTTTCATTTAGAGTCTATGTATAAGTGATATGATGTCTGTCTTTCTCTGTTTGACTTACCTCACTTAGTATGATCATCTCTAGGTTCATCCATGTTGCTGAAAATGTCATTATTTCATTCTTTTATGGCTCAGTAATATTTCATTGTGCATATGTGTTGCATCTTTTTTATCCATTAAGAACAAAAGTAGAAAGAGAAGGAAAATGTGAAGTCAATCCACTGGACTAAATGAGAGTTTCAGTATACCCTTTATTCAGTTATCTCTTTCTTCTGTGCTTCAGGAACAATTATCTTCATTGTTCCATTTTTTTCTCAGATTAAGATATGATCACCATCATTATTCTTTTCCTTTCCTAGACAGTGAAATGCATTTGCTACATTTATCTCCCTTAGAGTTACATACCATTCTATTTTCTTTGTAGCAAATCAGTATGCCTGTGAAATTGAATCTTTTGTATATTTTGACATAAATATAAAGTGGTGCACACATATACTTTTTGAACACTATAATTTTTGTTATTGTTACTTTATTTTATCTATTGGATCTCATTGTACATTAACTTGAATGAATTACAATTTAGATAATCAATGTTTGATAAAATCAATCATTTAACTCTGGTGAAAGTCTTTTCCTCTTACCTCTTTGCCTTTTCATATTCTTTTTTCATTTTGTTTCTATCAACTTTATATGGCTGATATAGGACAGCTTCTTTATGTTCCTCACTTCTGAATATATTACAGTAAAATGATTATATTGTTTAGATTTTGGAGAAGAAAACCAAATCCCGCTAGAGCCTTGTAGAAAATATAGCATTCTGAGACTGGATTTCACAGGCACAGTTGAGTATTCTCCAAGAAAACTGAAGTAATTTTTTCTGGTCAGTGATTGAGGTCAATGGGTCAGGTGGGAGCTGAGAGATGGAATTTGTAAACATGGATGTTTTATGGGCCATATAAGCTAGAGAAATGCATATAAAGAAAGCTTTATAAAGCATTATTTTCCAGAAAGATGAGATATCTATGAGGGATCTAATGAATTTGTGAAATGGTAGTTGGGGAATTAATTGACCCTTAAATCTTTTTTTTTTTTTTTTAATAAAATAAGGACAGTACTTGGGAACAATTTTAATTCTATTGTATCTCTGTTTCACTTTGTGATCCCTTTGTAACTCACTTTGTGACTTACAGCAGAATTTTGATGAAAACGTGAGCTGCACTGATTTTGTGTTGCAGGATGGGGGAGTCGAGGGGTACTGGGGAAATGGACACATTTTCAATAGGTTTCCCATATTTTTCAACATTTGCTTCTTTATGTCCCCCTTCTCTATAAGGGTGGTGTTTAAAAAAATTAATACAGCATTATACCCCCCAAAAAATAATGTCCAGAAAGGCAAGCAGGCACAGTCCATGAATAGAACACCAGCTAACTCATCTTTTAATTCCTTTGTATCTCTCAACAAAGAGATAATTCTTTGCATCTCTCTTTCATTTTGTGATGCCAGCATTATACCCTCCAAATGCCCAGGCATGTCCAAAAGGCAACCAGGCATAACCCATGAACGGAACACAAGCTAAATCATCAAACATATACACATCTAGAGAGCCACACAGAGTATTTCATTTTACAGCAGCATCATCTTTTATCCTGTGGAATCAGCCTCAGATGAACTTTTCTCCTATATGTCTTTTCCCCTCTTCCTATTTCAACATTCTTACACAGCTGATGTGCTATCCACACTGACCTTTTCCTGTTCTGGCCAAGCGCTGTCTGATCAAGACTGTTCAGGTATCATTCCTCCTGCTTGCATCCTTGGAGTTCTCCATAGTATGTGTAGGCTCACAATTGTCCTTGGAGGAAGTAGTAACTATTTTAGACTGGCCAATATAGACCTGTATGAGACAAACTTTCTACCTGCCAATACACATTGCTTCTCATGGTTTAACTTCAAAAAATTGTTAGATTAAAGAATTCCCTTTTAAGAATAAATCTGAGTGAAAGGAGGAATACATAGAATTAGTGAGACAGAAAACTCTGAGCTACCATGCATTTATTCACTCAGATTTTAATGGGAGTTTTCTATGCCCCTACAAGCATCCAAGGTCATAGAATATTAAGATGAAGCAGACACTTTACCTTTTCTCAGAATTTATCTTTCTAATGGAGAAGGTGGACATATAAATGGATGAATTACATTGTAATGTGTCTATGTGATATAATACATTCTAAACAAAATGCTGTAGAAAATAAATTATTTCAGTCAGACAAAAATTGAAAGCTGGAATTTTCAGGTAGCAGTTTACTTGGAGAATCACACAACAGAGGAGGCATCATTTTTTTACCTGTACTGTCCACCTGTTCCTACCAAAGAAATACAAGGATAGATTAATTTATCCCAAAGACTTTAGGTTTAAACTATGCCAATAGAAACATCTGTACACTTTTGTGATGGTTTTACTAGTACTGATAAAACCTGATACATAATTGTATCAAAAATCACTGTGGACAAGACTGGGGACAATTAAAATAAGAAGTGATAAAATACTAAGTGGAACTTTGCAAATTCCTGAAAGAAAACTTTCTACATGTATCTATCTTCTGTAACAACTTAAGAAAAAAGTGTTTCTACAGAATGCTGGGGATGTCTGCAGTTCAAGAGTAGTAAAAGAATGTGTCTGTTTGTCGCTCAGTCATGTCCAACTCTTTGCAAGCCCATGGAAAGTAGCCCACCAAATCCTCTGTCCATGGAATTCTCCAGGCAAGAATATTGGAGTGGATAGCCATTCCCTTCTCTGGGGGATCTTCCTGACCCTGGGATCAAACCCAGGTCTCCTGCATTGTAGGCAGTTGTTTACCATCTGAGCCACAAGGGAAAACAAGGATAGAAAAATAATTTGTTCAGTCCTCAGTCATGCCTGACTTCTTGTGACTCCTTGGACTGCAGCACACCAGGCTTCCCCGCCCTTCACCATCTCCCAGAGCTTGCTCAATCTCATGTCCACTGAGTCAGTGATGCCATCCAAAGTGTTAAATTATGGGCAGTGGATTTATCTAAAGAAGTAGAAATCTATGTCATTTGGTGAAGAGTGACAATTTTAGAATGAAATATTTAAAAATTATTTTAAAGATTTTTCTTTATTCTATAAAATAAAAAAAGTACTTGTAGGAAAAAGTGTTTTTTCTGTAATATCCTATCCCTTTTCATTGCTAACATGATGGATTTATTTAAAATGAAGACTTTGTGAAATGTCATATCAAATGGGGAATTGCACTCACTGAATTGATGTCACTTAGCATGCCTGGACAGTTAGCGGGTCTAAACTTTTTTTAAACCACTTCCACCACCCCTGTTAAAGTAATGAATCTCACATTACTTTCATGGCATGATGAAATGAGTTGTATTACAAAAAACCTCGAATAGCCAAAGCAATCTTGAAAAAGAAGAATGGAACTGGAGGAATCAACCTGCCTGACTTCAGACTACACTACAAAGCCACAGTCATCACAACAGCATGGGACTGGCACAAAGAAGAAATATGGATAAATGGAATAGAGTAGAAAGCCCAGAAGTATATCCACACACCTTATCTTTGACAAAGGAGGCAAGAATATGCAACGGAGAAAAGACAATCTCTTTAACAAGTGGTGCTGGGAAAACTGGTCAACCACTTGTAAAAGAATGAAACTAGAACACTTTCTATCTCCATACACAAAAATAAACTCAAAATGGATTAAAGATCTAAATGTAAGACCAGAAGCTATAAAACTCCTAGAGGAAAACATAGGCAAAAGGCTGACATAAATCATAGCAGGATCCTCTATGACCCACCTCCCAGAGTAAGGGAAATAAAAGCAAAAATAAACAAATGGGACCTAAGTAAACTTAAAAGCTTTTGCACAACAAAGGAAACTATAAGCAAGGTGAAAAGACAACCTTCAGAATGGGAGAATATAATAGCAAACAAAGCAACTGACAAAGAATTGATCTCAAAAATATACAAGTAGCTCATGCAGCTCAATACCAGAAAAATAAATGACCTAATCAAAAAATGGGCCAAATAACTAAACAGACATTTCTCCAAAGAAGACATACAGATGGCTAACAAACACATGAAAAGATGTTCGACATCACTCATTATCAGAGAAATGCAAATCAAAACCACAATGAGGTACCATCTCATGCCTGTCAGAGTGGCTGCTATCAAAAAGCCTACAAGCAATAAATGCTGGAGAGGGTGCAGAGAAAAGGGAACCCTCTTACACTGTTGGTGGGAATGCAAACTAGTACAGCCACTATGGAGAACAGTGTGGAGATTTCTTAAAAAACTGGAAATAGAACTGCCATACCCAGCAATCCCAATCCTGGGCATACACACTGAGGAAACCAGAATTGAAAGAGACATGTGTACCCCAGTGTTCATCACAGCACTGTTTATAATAACTAGGACATGCAAGTAACCTAGATGTCCATTGGCCAGTGAATGGATAAGAAAGCTGTGGCACATATACACAATGGAATATTACTCAGCCTTAAAAAGAATGTATTTGAATCAGTTCTAATGAGGTGGATGAAACTGGAGCCTATTACACAGCATAAAGAAAGAAAAACACCAATAGAGTATATCAGTACATATATACAGAATTTATAAAGATGGTAACGATGACCCTATATGCAAGACAGCAAAAGAGACACAGACACAAGAGAACAAACTTTTGGACTTTGGGAGAAAGAAGGCAAGGGTAGGATGAATTGAGAGAATAGCATTGAAACATGTATATTACCGTACGTGAAATAGATCACCAATCCAAGTTCGATACATGAAACAGGGCACTCAAAGCCGGAGCACTGGGACAACCCTGAGGGGTGGGTGGGGAGGGAGGAGGGAAGGAGTTCAGGATGGGGACACATGTACACCCATGGCTGATTCATCTCAGTGTATGACAAAAACCACTACGGTACTGAAAAGTAATTAACCTCCAATTAAAAAATTAATTTAAAAAAACTGGATATACTGTGGCATTTGTGTTACTTTCTATAAGTACATATATCTATCAGATGGTCTATATAATACCTAACTGATGGCCTTGCTATGAGGGTTAAATGAAATGATTTATGGACAGAATATAGCTTACAAGCCTAAGGTACTTACGTGAATTTCCATGAACTAGTCCCCAACTCCTTTCTCTGATTTCAAATCTTCAAACTAAATATTCAGTTAGATTAAATATTGAGCTTAAAAAGACAAATGAGCTCTGTGTTCTTCAAGTACTTTGATTGCATATACCCTTTCAGACATGTTCAGAAAATGTGAGCAGTTTGGAGAGAAAGAAGAATTGATGAGCATCTTTAGAGTGAGTACTTTATGCTCCTATCTTGTTGTAAATCAAGAGTAAAGATAAAGGAGATGGACAGGAACACAGATTTTTGAAGTATTGTTACTGAATAAATCAGGTCTCACAGCTCACTGCTTGCAAAATCATTACATACTCATAAATGGTATTGAAGAAAGGTGCTTTTAATCAGACTACTAGCAATCTGGGGAGTTGATGGACTCAGCATCCTCCAAAAACCACCGCCGAAGATTTTCCTCTGCCGTGTGACATTTTAAAGGGAAGCAGGTAAAAAAATCTCAGGAAATTACTGAGATGGGTAACCCACCACTGCGTACAGGCTCTCTGTCTCCTCACGATCTTCCTTTATGTTGTTCACACAGTTTGGCCATACAGCCTTTTTTTTTTTTTTTTTTTTTTCTAAGAGCTTCCCTGATAGATCAATTGGTAAAGAATCCGCCTGCAATGAAGGAGACCCCGGTTTGATTCCTAGGTCAGGAAGGTCCTCTGGAGAAGGAATAGGCTACCCACTCCAGTATTCTTGAGCTTCGCTTGTGGCTCAGCTGGTAAAGAATCAGTCTGCAGTGTGGGAGACCTGGGTTTCTATCCCTGTGTTGGGCAGATAGCCTGGAGAAGGGAAAGGCTACCCATTCCAGTATTCTGGCCTGGAAAATTCCAGGGACTGTATAGTCCATGGGGTCATGAAGAGTCAGACACATTTGAGTGACTTTCACTTCACTTTACTTCACTGAAGGGGAAGCCAGGGAAGAGATCTGATCATCTGCTAATTACTATTCTCCATTTCTACTTCTTTGATCTATAGAAAGAACCCCCAAGTTAGGTAAAGTATTGTGTGATTAAAAGATTTGAAAGGTATGCTTGCTGTAGAGATAAGTGAAGCCTGGGGAGTGCCTGGCTTAAATGTTAGTTATAATATCGCTTTATTAAAATGACAGGGAAAGGGACCTCCTGTTGAGGGTGGTTTCCTGCAATGAGTTGCTTACAATATGGTAAGATAATTACAAGGTTGTATAGGCTCGGTACTGGGGGAAATGAGGAAGACCACGGTCAGGGGTACCTTCGGAGAATGAATGTTCTGCACAAGCTGGGTTTGGGAGGTGACAGGCATTTTTGCCAACTGTCAGGTGCAGAGAGGCATCTGAACGAAAGCTGAAAGCTCGCAGGGCCTGTAAGGGAGAAATCTATGTCGACAAGTTCTGCTGCTGTTCCCTCACTCAGGTATGTGTCAGGTTCTTGGCGACGCCATGGACTGCAGCACGCCAGGCTTCCCTGTCCTTGCCTCCCAGAGTCTGAGCAGACTCATGTCCATTGTGTCAGTGATGCCATCCGAACATCTCATCCTCTGTTTTCTTCCCCTTCCCTCCATCTTTCCCAGTATCAGGGTCTTTTCCAATGAGCTGGCTCTTTGCATCAGGTGCCCAAAGTATTGGAGCTTCAGCATCATTCCTTCCTATGGACATGCAGGGTTGATTTCCTTTAGGATTGACTAGTTTGATCTTTCTGCTGTCCAAGGGACTCTCAAGAGTCTTCAATTCCACAATTCAAAAGCATCAATTCTTCAGCACTCAACCTTCTTTATAGTCCAACTCTTATATCCATACATGACTACTGGAAAAACGATAGCTTTGACTAGACAGACTTTTGTTGGGAAAGTGATATCTCTGCTTTTTAATACACTAAATTGTTACATAAATATATACAATGAAATAGAAATACCATACCAATTAGACACATATAACCATTCATTAAAAACTAAAAATATGTTTCAAGTCATACATTTTATAGTGTTCCACTTTATCTTTAACCTGGTATTTTTCTTATTTTCTCACAGAATTTAGTCCTAAAGTAACACATTTTTATCCTTGAAAATCTACTTATCTTCTTCTTCTGCATTTCTGCAATAAAACATGTCTCTGTATTTAAATTTAGATGTTTTTGTTTCTTTGTGTTTCTTGTGATCAAAAAACATTAAGCATTTTCTGGATTAAGCTATCATTACATTTATTAGTAGTACACAAATGATTAAAATAACTTTATATTTCAATTTGGATTAATCACTATTAAAATAAAAGTAAGTTTTAAGTGAAACTCATCTCTTAATGAGATGGATTTTTCCAATTAATTAATGAACTTATAAATAAACATTACTAATTGCTAGAATGAGAAATAGTTCTGTGAAAATTAAAAGGGAAAAGATAAAACAAGAAGAAAGTTTAGATCACGTTAGCTAAGTCCTAAAAAGGTGAATCAGTAATTGTTGGTGATGCATAATTTACAGTAAAATGAATATACATCCTCATTAATTATTCCAGATTTAATTTGTTCATGCCAGAAATGAATAAATGAGCAGATAAAAGTTTGGATAATGATAGAATATTAGGGATCTGATAGCAAGTAAAATGAATATGAACTTAGAGAAAATGATAATCTTTTGGGAAATTAATGAAAATATTTCTACTACATAGTTGAATAAATATTTAAGAAAATATAAAGCCTTCACTTATTTCTAATATATGTTCTTATTTCTCAGTGATAAATTAATTAGGAGAAAATAATCATGGAACTTTTTATCTCCCCCTCTTTGACGTAATGTAAAATTTGAGACTGAGCCACAAACAAAATCAAGGAAGAATGAAAAGGTGCACAAAGATAGAAAGGCTGAAAATTTAGAGAGGACATACATTTTATAATCCCTGACTATTTTAATATTAAAAAAATAGTCTATATATAGAGGTTGATAAGGACACAGGCTTGCCCCCTGAGTATTTCTTACTAACTTTGTCATTGCTCCAGAACAATGAGTTATTTGACAACTAATGGAGATGAGAAGAACTCTACTTTGTTAAAGACATCCAGTTGACTCAAGCATTTCAAATGGTTCATTTTATTGTTGCCCTGAATTTTTCACATTTCAAATAAACAAGTTTTGCTTCCTTTTCTTTCTAAGTCTTTATACGCTTATTTTTCTTCTCATTACAATATCTTGGATTTTCAGTATATTTTTAAATAGAAGTTGTAGTAGTACAAGCCCATGCCATTTTATTTCTGAAAAAATTATCATAATATGAAGTTTACTATACATTTTGTTCCTTTTTAGAAATTCATTATCCAATAAAGGAGTTAGAAAATAACTTTATCTTTTACAGTACAGTGCTCATGATAGCGTCTTAACCTTCAGTCCTACAGATTCCGCTCATCCCCAGTGTCATATATGTCAGCACTTTTCCCCACTCATTTCCATGAGATTTTTTTCACACACTTACAGGATGGTTAGATTAGTCTGTTACCTTCCATCCTGAGATCCCCTATGTATCCCCTATGTAAAAGCATATGTATTTAATTTAGACACCTTAACATTTGCCTTGTGTGTTTTACAGGTCTATGGATTTGACAAATGCATTATGTCAAATATCTGCCATTACAGCATCCTATATAATAGTTTTACTTTCTTAAGAAAAAAATCTTCTGTGCTTCAATAACTCAACACTTCCTGTCCCCAAGCCTATAGAAATAGCTCAACTTTTTATTGTAACAGTAACTTTGCCTTTTCCATAATGTCATATAACTGGAATCATACTATACTCTGTATAGTACAGAATCGCTTTATACTATCTTCAGACTGTTTTCAGACTACCTTCTTTCACTAAGCAATGTGCATATAAGGTTCTTATGCATCTTTTTGTGGGTAGCTAGCTCATGTATATTCATTGCTCAAAAATATCCCATCTTATGGATATACTGAAGTTTATTCACCTATTTAAAAATATCCTAGTTGTTTCCAGACTTGGTGGTTATGAATAAATCTACTATAAACATTTATCTGCAGATTATTGTGTGGGCATAAAATTTCAGTTTCAGTGGATAAATATCTAAAAACATAATTGCTGGAACATATGGTAAGACCACGTTTCATTTTGTAAGAAACTGCCAAATTTTCTTCCAATTTGTCTGTACTATTTTTTTATTCCCATCAGAAAAGAATAAGAGTTTTTTATGCTCCAAATCCTTGCCAGGAATTAATATTTTCAGTATTTTGAATTTTAGTAATTCTAATACTTGTATAATGGTATACCATTGTTGTATTTATATTCAGTTATTTAAAGACAAATGATTTACTATCTTCTCATAGTCTTAGCAATCCACATATATATTTCTTTTGGTAAGAAGAATGTTCAGGTTGTTAGCCCATTTTTTCAATTAGAATGTTTCATTTCTTATTGTTGAGTTTTAAATGTTCTTTGCATGTATACTTTTTGGATATAAGAACTTGATCAGATATGTGTTTTGCAGGTATTTTCTTCCAGTCTGTAGCTTATTTTATAAATCCCTTCTCTTGAAATATAATTCATATTGTATATAATTCATCCAGTTAAAGTATCAATTTCAATGATTTTCTGGGTACACTACAGGCTTCCCTGGTGATTTAGATGGTAAAGAATCAGCATGCAATGCAGGAGACCTTGGTTCAATCCCTGGGTTAGGTACACTGCTAATTTTCTAAAATTTTGGTAGAATATATGTAACATAAAAATTGCCATTTTAACTTTTTAAAGTATAAAATTTAGTGTCATTAATTTCATTCAAAGTATTGTGCAACTATCTGCAAAATTTTTCTCATCACCTAAGTAGAAACTATAACCAGTAAGCAATAATTCCCCATCCTCTTACCTTCAACTCCTGAGACCTCTAATCTAATTTCTGTCTCTATGAATTCACCAGTTGTAGAAACTTTATATAAATGGAAGCAAAAATGTGTTCTTTCTACCTGGCTTATTTCATTTAGCATATTTTTTAGGTTCATCCATGCTGTGGCATGTGTAAGAACTTCATTCCTTTTCATAGCTGAATAATATTTCATTGCTTGTGTATTCAACGTTTTGATTAGCCATTGATCTGTTCATGGACAGTCAGGTGGTTCTTATTTTTCTCTTTTGTCAATAACATAGCAATGAACATTGGTACACAAGGATCAGTTAAAGTCCCTATCTTCATTTCATTTGAATAAATATGTCTAAGAGAGAGGAACTGCAGCATCATAGGCAGCATCATTTGTTTAGCTTTTTGAGGATTTTACAAATTCTTTTCCATAGCAGCTACACTTCAATGCACAGGGTTCTAATTTCTTCACGTTCTTGTCAATACTTGTTGTCTTTGGCTGAGTGTTTATGCCCCTCTCCCTCCATGTATATGTTGAAGCTCTAACTCATGATGTGAATGTATTTGAAGAGGTGGATTTTAAGAAAGCAATTTAGGATAAATGAGGTCATAAGTGTTGAGCACTGAATTTATAGGAGAGACATCAGAGCACTCTCGCTTTCTCACACTCTTGCTCAGTCTTGCTCACTCTCTTCCCCTACACACGTAAAGAAAATGCTATATGAACACAGTGAGACTGTGACCACATACAAGTCAAGAGAAGAGGCCTCAGAATGAAAACTACCATGCTGACATCTTAATCTTCTCTGCCCCAGTCCCCAAAGCAATAAGAAGACAAATTTCTGTTGTTTAAGCTACCCAGTGTATGCATTTTAGTATGACAGTCCTAGTAAAGGAATACAGGTGAATGGTGCCAGGGTGGGATGAGGCTGTGACAAATGTCTAAAATATGTACGGGACTTTGAAGTTTATAATAGGTAGAGACAGGATGACTTTTGATGTGCATACTTGGAAAAAGCCTAGACTTTCATGAAGAGGCAGTTGGTAGGAATATGGCTATTGAAGGTCATTCTGGATAAATCTTCAAAGGAAATGAAAAATAATCACTGGAAACTAGAGGAAAAGCAGTGCTTTGTACAAAAGTGTCAAAAAACTTAGCTGAGTCATATTTTAGTGTTGTACCGAAGTATAACTTGCAAGAAATGAAACTGGATATTTAGCTGAAAAGACTATTAATAACAGTGTTAAAGGGGAATGCACCTATGACAAATTGGATTTTGTAAGACGGCAAAATCCATGCACAGAGGAATGACTAGTCTCTTCAATAGATAGTGCTTGATTTCCACCAACACAGGAGTGAAGTTGAACCCTTATATTACACTGTATATAAAGATTAACCCCCAAAGTGAAACAAAAAGGTAAACTGGAGGCAAAATTTAAGCTCTAGAAAAAGGATTATGGATAAATCTTCAGGACCTCAGATTTGGCAATAGTTTCTTGCATATGATCCAAAAATAAGAGCAGCAAAATAAACAAATTGAACTTTATCAAATTTAAAATTTTGTGCATCAAAGAACATTAGTAAGAAAGTGAAACTACAGCTTACAGAGTGGGAGACTGTATTTTCAAACTGCATGTTTAAGAGATCAGTTCAGTTCAGTTGCTCAATTGTGTCTGACCCTTTGTGGCCCCATGGATTGTAGCACGTCAAGCTTCCCTGTCCATCACCAACTGCCAGAGCTTGCTCAAATTCATGTCCATCGAGTCAGTGATGCCATCCAACCATCTCATCCTCTGTCATCCACTTCTCCTCCTGCCTTCAAGATTTTCCAGCATCAGGGTCTTTTCTAATGAATCGACGCTTAGCATCAGGTGGCCAAAGTATTGGAGCTTCAGCTTCAGCATCAGTCCTTCCATTGAATATTCAGGACTGATTTCTTTTAGGATTAACTGGTTTGATCTTCTTGCAGTCCAAGGGACTCTCAAGAGTCTTCTTCAACACCACAGTTCAAAAGCATCAGTTCTTCACTTCTCAGTCTGCTTTATGGTCCAACTCTCACATCCATACAAGACTACTGGAAAAACCATAGTTTTGACTAGACAGACCTTTGTCTGCAAAGTAATGTCTCTGCTTTTTAAAATGCTGTCTAGGTTGGTTCATAGCTTTTCTTCCAAGGAGCAAGTGTCTTTTAATTTCATGGCTGCAGTCACCATCTGCAGTAATTTTGGAGTCCAGGAAAATGAAGTCTGTCACTACTTCCATTGTTTCCCCATCTATTTGCCATGAAGTGATGGGACCAAATGTCATTGCCATGATCTTAGTTTTTTGAATATTGAGTTTTAAAACAGCTTTTTCACTCTCCTCTTTCACTTTTATCAAGAGGCTCTTTACTTCCTCTTCACTTTCTGCCATAAGGGTGGTGTCATTTGCATATCTGAGGTTATTGATATTTCTCCCAGCAATCTTGATTCCAGCTTGTGTTTCATCCAGCCCATCACTCCATATGTTGTATTCTGCAAAGTTAAACAAGCAAGGGGACAATATAATCAATAGAGAAATGCAAAACAGATCAATAAGGTGATACTACTGTAAGCTTGGTAAAATGGCTGCTAATTTTTAATGTAAAATAATTAAATTAGTTGTCCATGGCTGGCATAACAAAATGTCAATGACTAGATGGCTTAAACAATAGAAATGATATCTCACAGTCCAAAAGGCTGAGAATTCCAAGGCCAAACTGCTAACAGGTAGGTTTCTTTCCAAGACTTTGCCTCTTGGCTTATAGGTGATCACCATATCATTGTTTTATAGTTTTCATAATCTTGGTCTTTCATTCCCTTGGTTAAATTTATTTCTAGGTATTTATTCTCTGTGATGTGATTTTGATGGGACTTTTTTTTTTTTTGCTTTCTTTTTCTGGTAGTTTATTATCACTGTTAGAAAAGCAACAGATTCTGTATGCTAATATTATATCTTGCAAATTTTCTGGTTTCCTATATTTATGTTAACAGTGGTTGGTTAGGGGCTTCAGAGTTTTCTATGTGTATAGCATGTCATTTGCAAATGGTGACAGTTTTATATCTTCCTTTAGTGCTAACCTTGTAGGAAGAGTGAGAAGTAGTTTCTCTTGTGTCTTTTGAAAATATTTGAGATGTTTGCTTATAATTCTTCTTTAAATATTTGGTAGAATTTGCAAATGAAGACACCTGCTTCTGGAATTTTTCTTAATAGTGAGATTTTTTATTACTGATCCAATCTACCCATTTGTCTGAGATTCCCTGCTTCTTTTTGAGTCAGTTAGAAAATGTTGCACTTTCTAGGAAATTCATTTCATCTATATAATCTGTGTATATGGAGTGGTTCGTAGTCATCTTTAAGAGTTCTTATTTGTGCAGTCATTAGGAATGTGTTGCTCTTCAGTCACTAAATCATGCCCAACACTTTGCAACCCCATGGCCTGCAGCATGCTAGGCTTCCCTGTCCTTCACTGTCTCTTGGAGTATGCTCAAACTCATGTCCAGTGAGTCAGTGATGCCATCCAAACATCTCAATCTCTGTTGTCCTCTTCTCCTCCTGCCCTCAATCTTTCCCAGCATCAGTATTTTCCAATGAGTCAGCTCTTTGCATCAGATGGCCTAAGGATTGGAGTTTTAGCTTCAGCATATGTCCTTTCAATGAGTAATCAGGGTTAATTACCTTTAAGATTGACTGGCTTCATCTCCTTGCAGTCCAAGAGACTCTCAAGAAGTCTTCTCCAATGCCACAGTTCAAAAGCGTCATTGTTCAGGGTTCAGCCTTGATTATGGTCCAACTCTCACATCCATACATGACTACTGGAAAAACCATAGCTTTGACTATATGGACCTTGCTGGCAAAGTAATATCTCTGCTTTTTAATACCACTTCCATATTCTTGCCTGAAGAACCCCATGAATAGTATTCACTGCATTAGTGATTTCCAAATATGACTATAATCAGAATTATTTGGAGAGATGATGAAATATTCAATATTTCTGAGGTGGTGGTTGATAAATCTGCATTTTTTTTTAGAACTGATAAAATAGTTTAATGCAGTCAGATTTAAAAACGACTATGAACTTTACAATCAGTTTACATTTAGAGATTTGGTGCATCTCAGTTCTTGAACATTCTCTTTATCTGTCTTTGATGATTTTTCATACAAAGATAATACTGTTTGTTTGGGATAAAAATGCTCTGACATGAAGTTGTTCTACTGACTTCACATCACTCTTCCGACACTTCTTTAGTTTAATGTGCTCCAAATGAAATTGCAAGTCATTTTAGTTTTCAGAAAATCACTGTTATTATTAGGTTAAGTGTTCTTTAAAGTCTAAACATTTTCCTCTATGAGTCCCACTTAAACCCCTGTGGTTAATCTTTGTTTGCCACCCTCCACCCTCACCTTTGTCTGTGTTAGTCTGCACTGTGTGAATTTGACCTGAACAAACTGCAGCACTAAGGTTGCCATGCTCTCCAGAGAGCAAAAAGGAGAGAATTGAGAAGCTGAGGCAGTGGTTCCCTTTCTGTCTTTTGTTAGTTTATTCCAGCAGTAGCTGTGTTTCTTTAGGTACATAACTCTGAATGGCAGCCTTTCTTCCACGTCTCTGAGTCTATTTTGGTAAAACTGACCACTTCATTTTTACATTCAGACCAAGGGTTGGTAACAGCTTCCAATGATTGCCAATACCTGGAATCCCAAATGTCTCTTCTTGCTTTTTTGGCTAAGTCTTTCTACAATTGTGAAAAATGAAAAGAAAAGAAAAACAAACAAACAAAACCCAACAACAACAAACCAAAAAGCCTTCACTGAACTCTGAGCTGAAGTGCTGTACATTTCCTTATGAAAATCCTACTCATGCAATCTCTGGTGGCTGCCTGTTGCATTTAAATAAACCATGAACATTGATTTTGCCCCTGAATTCCTTACATGTTTGGACCCTGAGTATCCCTCCCACCTGTTCATATTGTATTCTCCCCATCATCTCCTGTTTCCCAGGTGGCTCAGTGGTAAAAAAGATGCAAGAGATACTAATATAGGAGACTCAAGAGATGCAGGTTTCAATACCCGGGTAAGAAAGGTCCTCGGGAGAAAGAAAGGGAAGCCCACTCCAGTATTCCTGCCTGGAAAGTCCCATGGACAGAGGAGCCCGGCAGTCTACAGTCCATGGGATCCAAAGAGTCTGACATGACTGAGCAACTGATCACACACACACACACACACACACACACACACACCACAACATTATCATCTAACTTTTCTTACTGTCCCTTTAACTTGTCAAGGCCTTAGTATTTTCCTCTGTACTGTGTCTGCAATGGTGCTTTCCCTTCAGATCATTAAAAGTTTATATCCATCTGGTCTTTAAAATCACAATTCCCAAGTTATCTGCTAAATGAAGTCTTCTTGATCCCCTAACTCTTCTGGGGAAACAAAAGAACCAAGGAAAAAGTAGTTGGAAGTTTCTAAGAGAGAACTTAATTGACCCTACTGCTTTAAAAAGGCTAATCAAGTTTTAGATCTTTCTTTATTTTGCCAGTATGTATCTTCCTGAAGAATGTAGGCTATGAAGTTACAAACTTTAGTAATAGGCAGAAGTTTTCTGCACAACCAGTGAAATCTCTATTTCAAAAAATAACATTAAACAAATAGTATTTAACCTTTTATGACTTTGACAATATTATTTTAACGGTGCAGGTTTATTTGCATAATCTACATATGTATATTCTGAACTTTATCTTCCCTTAGTATCTATCTGCAGTATGAATGTGTCTACAAGGCTGGATTTAATGATGCATTTAGTCACCCCCTCAGCATACACAAAGGTATCTTGTCTTTTTGTGTTATTTCCATCAAAATGTGTAAACATTTGTTTGATTTAGTAACAACAGGAAAGATATGAGGAAAGACAAAGTGTCTAGAAGAAAACCCATCAACACACCATTATGATTTATATGGCACAATCTGAAACACCTTTGCAGTATGTTGGTATAAAAAAGTCTATAAAAATGAATGTCTGGGTGGAATTCATTATAGAATAGGATTTACAATAAAGGTGAGTTTTCTGCTTAACAAAGACACACTGAGAAAGCTTCAGAAAAACTGGAAACTTTGGAGACTGATAAGACAATTTTTGTGACTGATATAAGGCTACCAACTCAACTAGATAAAGACTGATGCCTTGCTTAGTATCTGGTATAGGTACTTGGTTCAGTACCTTGCATAGCCTTCAGACTTTATCATGGGCAGTAATCACCTTCCTCCTGAGACAAAGCACTGATCTAATTATCCATCAGTCAAAATGTATCAGTACCTTGGGAAACTCTGAGGAACAGGAGACTCCGTATTCATATATTACTTCAATCAATTGTAATATGTTGACTGTCCAAACTGATGATGTTTGGATTTATTGACCTATGGGTGTGCTTATTTATTTAGATTATGGGAAAGAGCCAGCCTCCACGTGTTGAAATTTTTTCCTCTGCTTCAACTGTTTCTTGCTGTCAGAGATAAAACTAACTTTAAGACAAAATTAACAAAGGCCACTTGTTCATAAATTTGTGATAAAGGAACCCATTTACTATCACTTTTGTTTCAGTCTCAAAAGTGTCTGAAAGCAGAGTTGACTTTATAAGTTACAAAGGGGAAATGAGGAAGGGCAAGCATCCTATTAAGCTGGGATTTTAGAAAGTTGGGAGTTTTTCCAATTGGCTTTTAGATACGTTTGTCAGTCAGTTGGTTACAAGGGGGAAATAAATTTGTTTGGAAACAATTTGGAAGAAGAAAGCTTATTAAATAGGGTCAGAAGGTTCTGTATGACCAGCCATTTTTGAAACAAGTGGAGTTGATGGAAGGCTCTTTGTCATCACACTGTCACAATATAATGCATCTGGGGAGTGGAGGCGGTGGCAAGAAGTTTCTCATTGTTCCTGTATGTGCTTTTTGCAAGACATGAGACCTTTCACTTGAACTTGCCCTTCAAAGTTCCGACTACATTTTATGAGTCCCCTTTTAGTATTTAGAGGCTATGGTTAAATGCATTGTCAACCCAAATGACAACCAGATTTTCAAGCTGCCATTTCACAAAGAAAGAACATGAACTCTAGTGAGTGGCTTAATTTCACATTGCTAGGGAAAAGGGAGGCTGGATTTGAAACTAAGTCTCTTGTTCCAAAATTCAAAAGCCTCCCCTGCTGCTAGGTTTTGTCTTTTTCCCAAGTCAAAGGGAAATAATGTATGGGGAACTTTTGAGCCAGAAAACTGCATCCTTACATTTCAGTGAAAGAGCCTGTAGCCCAGAAGAAAAAATGGACTTGCTATAGAGCATACAGCTAATTAATGACAGATCACAGAACTAATAATGGGGAAGATTAACACTGAATTCCCAGACTCCTGGACTCATCCACTGCAGCTCTTTCTGTTATGAGCTGTGTGACTTTTTTGAGGTTGTGAATGAAGTGGTCATATGTCACAATATATTGCTTTAACTTTGCTGACCAGAGAGGGTTCTTATGGTAACCTACCTCACCAGGTTATTATTAAGAAGATTAAATTAAAAATTAATATAAGTAAAGCTCTATCACAATATCTGGGATGAAACTGGGAGCTGGCTATTAGTCAAGAAGGGTAGCAACACTGAAGTGCCCCTGGTTTGTACTTCCTGGTGCAGCTGCCTCAATTCTCCTGTGGAAGTGTCTCGTTCATACCTCACTCTGATTTAAGACAGACATAGATACCTTCCAGCAAAGCTCTTCTCATCCATAGCCCAACACCTCTGTACAGCTTTGTTTGGATATGCATAGCATCTGGATAAAATCAGAAACTGTAACATAGTACAGGTCATTTAAGTCTTAGAGGAAATGCCCCTTTGGATTTATGCTTAGAAATGCAAACCCAATGGGTTTCTGAGCAAGAGATACTGATAGCTTAGCCTCCAAGCTAGGTTAGCAGAGGGCAATGATCCTATTTATTTAAATCAATGTGCATTGATTTATAGCTGACGTTTTTATCCTCATATATTATGTCTTCTTAGAGGGGTACCTTTGCTTTATCACTTAAATTTACTTGTTTGCTCCAAAAAGGAATAAGCTCCTTTCAGATATATGCTGAAGACAAGAAATGTGCTGATTTAAGTCTCAGAACAATTCACACGTAATATTATATTGGGTTGCTTCATTCCTGTAGTCACCTTTCTAATTTAATGCATTCCAACATACAAACTCCCTAATAAATCAACCTTAAAGATTATCCTTTGTGTTACCAAAGGTCTGGAATCTGAATTTATTGAGCTCCTTCTAATATCCCTCAATGTATACACAGACAAAGACACACAAATTCAAATACTGTAAGATACAAAGGAGCCACCAGTTAAGGTCTTAACAAAGGTGAGCATCTTCTATTGACTTCTGCTGCTCTGATCCTGCAAACTGACTAAGTGTTTTTTTCTGCAAGCTTTCCCTGGTCAGCCAGAGGACAGAAGGTTAGGGTATCAGCAAAACTCTGGGTATGTGTGTACATGTATATTTATAATTCTTACATATTTATTATATGAGTGTGTAGATTAATTTTACATGAAATAAATATCAACATATACTAGGCATACACTATATGCATTTACAGAAAATGTTTATAAACATAATGATGCCTGCAAAGACTCTCTGATAATGGGAAATTTCACATAGTTTGGGGAAGAATTCCATCTGTCCAAAAAATTTATAATCCTTCTATATATTTAAAAAAATTTTCAAATTCAGCAGTTTTCAAAAGAAACCTAATCTTCCCTTTTTTGGAAGCAGTATGCTACAGTGGAGAAAACACAAACTTATCCGAGTCTCAGTTCTGTAATTTATTGGCTACATTGCCTTGAGCACGTTACTCAATCCTCCTGACCCCTAACCTCCACAGTAGGAATAGGGGGCTACAATTCAACAGATTATTGAGAAGAAGAAATGCCTCTTGAGCCCCCAACATGTCGAGATTGCAGAAAGCTTCAGAAAATGACTTTCCCTTATTCCAAGGGCAGCGGGAGGGCCTAAAGGGCCATTGAAGGTTGTATCCCTGGCACAAACTCAGAAAAATATTTGAGTTCTTCCTTCAGCGGGCCCTGTGCTCCTTGCCCACAGCCAGGAAGAGAGCAGGAAGATAGATGGAGATGTACTTTGGAAGTCAATGTGCCCTATAAACTCCAGGTATTATTCTTATATATCTCAACTCTTGATGATCTACTCAAATCTCTGAAATCCTTAATCCTGCAGGATTTCACAGCACTGGATTTTTATTAATACACAGAGGAATTCTTCTCTTCCTATTTTTTCCTCTGCCTTAGGCTACCACTATTTCTGATTTTCCTCAGTACTTGGGATTGATACTTTCCTAAACCTCAAGCAAGGCTTATGTCTACTTTGTAAGCAACAAGAGATTTGGAAGAGAGATCGAATGGAGAAGCAAAAGAGAAGCTTTCTCACTAATCCTCTATCATCTTTCTTTAAGGTGGGGAACTGTGCTCAGTTCGGCAGCACATATACTAAAGGTGGGGAACTCCGACATCTAAGCTTCTCCTCCTGTCTCTGCTTTTGCCCTGCCAGTCCACTAGTGTTCCCACCACCTCTGCTCCTCATCTGAATGATTAGTACCTAGTGACCCTTCTAGAGCTTGCTTAGGTGTGACATCTCTCAGGAAGGCTTCAGAAACATCTGTGACCTGAAACATCCTGGCTGGATTAAAGCCCCACCCTGTGTCAGCTCCACACTATTTCTTTGTTGTTCTTCTAGAACGTGAGTCGTTTTGAAGGCAGAGACCATGGTTCTGGTCCTTGATCTCTCAGGATCAGGTGTACAGATGGTGTTCAGCAAAATCTGCGGTATTAGCTGAGTCAGTTCCTTTTGGGGGGAGCAGAAAGGGATCCAGACCCCACTGCAGTAGGGTTCTGTCAGCACTGCTCACTCTGTTATTTCCAAAGAGAGCTCTTAATACCTCCTGAATATACAAATTAAAATACAAAGCCAGAACTTTGTCAGGAGCACCTTTAAAGTCGTTTAATAGCTTTATTGATACATAGTTCATATACTGTATAGGCCATTCATTTAAACAGCATAATTTATACCAACTCAGTGGACCTGATTTTGAGCTAACTCTGGGAGATAGTGAAGGACCAGAGAGTCCAGGATGCTGCAGTCCATGGAGTCACAAAGAGCTGGACATGACTTAGTGACTGATGAACAACAAAATTATAACCACAAATATATGCAACCACCATCATCTTAGCCAATTTAAGAATATTTTCATCACATGTATAAGACACCCTGTATCCTTTAGCAAAGACAACCTTCTTTCATCCTCTTCCTCCAGCCATAAATGGTACTAATCTATTTTCTGTCTTTATAGATTTATCTGCTGCAAATATTTCTCATAAATGGAATAATAAAATGTCTATGCTTCTGTGGCTGGCTTCTTTCACTTAGTACAAAGTTTTCATGGTCCATCTAGGTAGCATGTATCAATACATCATTTTTTATGGATTAGTATTGTTCCCTTGTATAAATATACCACACTTTGCATTACTTATTCATCAGCTGATAGACCTTTGGGATTCATTTGCAAGTTCTTGGATGACATATGCTTTAATTGTTTTGAGTTTATAGCTGGGACTAGAATTTCTGGATCATTTTGTAAACCTTAGGTTTAATTTTTTGAGGAGCATAAAATGTTTCAAAGCAGATGCAACATTTATTGTTGGACAAGGCTGAGAAATTGAACAATGGCCCAAATAAGTCACCCACTTAAAATGTACAATTCAGTGTTTTTGTTTGTTTTTCTGTTTGTTTGTTTTAGTATGAGCCATACTTCCTGGAGAAGGGAGTGGCAACCCATTCCAGTATTCTTGACTGGAGAATCCCATGGACAGAGGGGCCTGGTGGGCCACAGTCCCTAAGGTCCCAAAGAGCTGAACACAACTGAAGTAACTTAGCACTCTGTAGTCATACTTTCTCATTTTTTGGTCTAATTTTTTGTTTTTGCTGAATTAGGTCATTTTAAATTGCATGTAGTAACTTTGGAAATACAATTATCTTCTCTACTTAGTATTTGTTGTTTCTGTTTATTGTTGTGTATTTGCTTAGTAACTTCTGTGAAGTAATTCTGTGAAGTCTATATTTTTTTGCCATGTAAGTATAATGAAGTCTACTTGGACATCTTAATATTCTCTAATGATTGAATGAAAATTTCCTTAAATATCTGGAACTAACAAGTATCCCAGTCTTTGTCAATCGGCTCTATGTGTTTTGGGGCACCCATTAAACACTAAGCCAGAAAGTTGACAATTCTGCCTTTACTTTATGCATGTGTAGGACCTCAAGTTTTGTAAAGAATCTGCCTGCCAATGCAGGAGACACAGAGACATGGGTTTCATCCATGAGTCCAGTCCCTGGAGAAGGAAATGGTAATCCACTTCAGCATTTTTGCTGGGATAAACCCATGGACAGAGAAGCCTGGCAGGCTACAGTCCATGGGGTCGCAAACAGTCAGACACTACTGAACATGCATGTGGACACACACACACACACACACACACACACACACACACACAGAGAGTATTAGAACATCCTCTGAAGTCTTCTGACCATGTGCCTTGCCCTTAGCAAGTGCAGAGCACACAGACTTCTATAACTCAAGAATATGGCAGAGCTTTTTAAAGCCTCCTATGAATATCTCATTCCACAGTTTTTCCTTAGAGATTTTTGCATAAATATCATTTGTTCACATTTCCATCCACTGCCTCGAGCAGCTGTAATGTTAAACAATTGTTACTTCTTTTTTTAACCAACGCCCCAGGGAAGAGGCTATTCACAAAGACTGAGCTCCAAGTTAGGATAAAGGAAGATAGACTAGAGAGTGGGGAATTGCCAGAGAAGGTAATAATAACAAATCTTGAATATGGGGATTTGAAAGAGCACCAATCCCATTTTTCCTCCTTTAGTGGCCATTCTGCCAGTTTTACCATAACTGTTGGTTGTTCATTTTTAAGGCTACCATGAACCTGGGAATGAAATAGCACAAGTTAAAATACTACATGGTTCATTGTTACTCTTGAATGTCAGCCACTTTTATTGAATAAGCATTCCTTGAATGGCTGCAAGTCTTTGGTTAATTTCCAGACTTAAAAGTTATCCTGACAACTTTTTCTGGTTCTCTTATTGTTCTTTATGAAGCAGACTTTTGCATTTTTTTAAGTTCTTAGTTTGGCATTTTCACTGACAACCACTCCCCTACCAAGTTTTGAATTTTTAAAATAGTGTTTCAGTTAACTGTTTTCAGATATCACAAAATATTGTGTCTCTTGATGGGGGATCGATGACGGGGGAGTGTGTAATTTCCTCAGTTCTGTCCCATCACAAGAAAAATGTGAGGCGACGCATGGGCCAGCGTTACAGCCCTCGGATGGACCAGTGTTACAGCTCTTGGATGGACCAGTGTTCCAACTCTGTGTTACAGCTCCGTTTTATTTAGAAAGTAAAGGAAAATACATCCTTGAGGTGTGAGAGAATGCTGACCCAAAAGACTCGAAGAGAAGAGAGGCCCTGGCCCAATTTTGGCTCTTCTTTTTATATGTTTTTTCTCCTTGCCCAGGGCCTGCCCTATGTAAATTGGGCTAGCCAGGAGTGCTGTTTGTTTTACCTGAGGTCTTTGGACCTTCCTTTGTTCTATCGTCTTGGGGCTTTTCTCTTCTTTGTCTTTTAGCCAGAGCCATTTTGGACTCCTTTATCCTATTCTAACTACCTAACATTCCCCCCTCAAGAGATGAGAGGCCCAATTCTTTGGGAATGGGGTGTCGAGGTCTTTCTGGCTACTTCCTGCTGAACTGGGATGACGAGGGGTACTGGGCCTCCCCCTTTTGCTAGTCTCAAGCTTCAGAGTCCTGATAGCGGTGTCCATCTAAGAGTGAGTGATGTTTTCTGTGGTCAGTTGTAGTTTTGTATCCTTGTTGAACTGGCACTGCATGTTGTAGCTTGTTGAAGGTGTATTGAGTGCCCTCTTCTGTTTTCTTGCATGGCTTGACTCATGAGTAGTGAATCCAGGAGTTGCGCCCTGGCACCTTGACCACTGTTGGGGTAGAAAGTATCACAGGGTAGGGGCCCTTCCATGTGGGCTGGAGTTGAGCCCTTGGGGACCCATCTTTCCAGGCTTTAATTAAGACTTGAATCTCTGAAACATATAGAGGTGACTCTTTAGAATCTTTTGAGTCCTAGTTGACACCCCACAAGCATATATCCTGCTGGAATTGCCCATTGGCCATGGTATAAAACCAGAGGGTCTGAGCCTCTGGATCTAGGAAGAGGGCACTGACATAAATAAAAGGTCTCCCACATAGCATCTCATAAGGACTAAGACCAACCCGTTCCTTAGGGGCAATACAGGTGCGGAGGAGAGCTACTGGTAAAGCCTCCTTCCATCCCAGGGAGGTCTCCTGGGTTATCTTTTCTATTGTTCATTTTAAGAACTGGTTGGCTGTTTCTACTTTTCCTGAAGATTGAGGCCTCAAGGCACAATGGAGATAATAAGTAATGCCTGATGGTTTAGAGACCCCTTGGATGACCTTAGAAGTAAATGATGTCCCATTGTCACTTTGCAATGACCTGGGCAGACCAAATCTCTGAATGATTTCATGGAGCAGGTTTTTTACCACCTCCTCAGCCTTCTCAGTCCGGGTTGCTGCCGCTGCTGCTAAGTCGCTTCAGTCATGTCCCACTCTGTGCGACCCCATAGACGGCAGCCCACCAGGCTCCCACGTCCCTGGGATTCTCTGGGCAAGGACACTGGAGTGGGTTGCCATTTCCTTCTCCAATGCATAAAGTGAAAGTGAAGTCGCTCAGTCGTGTCCGACTCTTAGCAACCCCATGGATTGCAACCCACCAGGCTCCTCCGTCCATGGGATTTTCCAGGCAAGAGTACTGGAGTGGAGTGCCATTGCTTTCTCCACAGTCTGGGTGGGAAAGTCTATAATCCATCCTGTAAATGTATCTAGCATGACTATTAGGTATTTATACCCTTGAGAAACTGGCGTCTGGTTGAAGTCTATCTGCCAGTCCTCTCCTGGGTAGGGCCCACATCTCTGGACAGGCTGGGCCAGCTGGGGTCTTCAAGCTCCTTGGGAGTTGTTTAATTAGCAAGTGGGACAAGAGGAGACCTCTTGCCTTATAGTCATTTGGGGGCCTGTTCTTCTGAAGGAACTCGCTAGTAATCTTTGGAGGGCCATTTCCCCTAAATGAGTGGTGGCATGTAAGGAGTTAACTAACTTCCATTGGAGGTTCCCAGGCAGAAAAAAAGAGTCTCTCCTTTTGGAACCACCCCATATGATCTCTTGAAAGCCTTCACTCTTAGCTTTAAGAGTCTCACCTTCAGTATATGAATGAGTTTCTGGCAAGTTAGTCTGTGGAACTAAGGTGGCAACCCCTATTAGGCCATGGTTCTGTAACGCTGCTCTCTTAGCTGCCTAATTGGCTGCTTGGTTCCCTCGTGCCTCTTCCATGCTCCCTTTCTGGTGTCCTTTACAGCGGGAGACTGAAACCTCAGCGGGCAGATCGACTGCCTCTAAAAGCCGAAGAATCTGATCACCTTATTGGATTGGGGACCCTCAGGTGGTCAAGTGGCCCGTTTCTTTCCAAATAGCTGCATGTGCATGTAGCACCAGAAAGGCATACTTGGAGTCAGTGTAAATGGCCACTCTTTTTCCTTTTCCCAGCTGTAAAGCTCAAGTCAAGGCCATGAGCTCAGCTGATTGGACTGAAGTACCTGGTGGCAAAGGTTTAGCCTCTATGGTCTCGAAATTGGAGACTACTGCATATCCAGCTCTTCTTTTTCCATCCAAGATAAAGTCGCTTCCATCAGTGTACCAGATTTCTTCAGGATTGGCCAAAGGATCTTCCAACAATCCCTCTCGGAGTTTTGTCCAGTGGTCCAAGGTTTCTAGGCAAGAGTGAAAGGCGAGAGAGCCCTCGGCGGTGGGCAGGAGGGTGGCTGGGTTAGAAACCACACAAGGGGATATAGTCAGGCCTGGATTTTCCATCAACACTACTTGATATCTGAGGATTCTTTGATCAGACATCCATAAATGGCCTCTCCCATTCAGGAGTTGTTTCACTTTTTGGCTGGTAAAAATAGCTTGCCCCCAAGAGAGAGTTTTAAAGCATCTTCTATCAGGACTGCAATAGCTGCAAGATTTTAAAGGCAGGAAAGATCTCTTCCCAATAAGGAGGTAGGACACTCAGGGACCACCAGAAACTGGCAGGAATATATTTGTCCATCCCAGCAACGAAGAAGTGCTCAGGTGACTCTTTTGTAATTGTTTGCCCTGTAGTACCCAAAATGGTACAAGTTTGGAAGGAGACAGCTCTGGAGTAGGAGGTCAGGACAAATTAGATAGTCCCTGTGTCAATCAAGAAATTCTCGGAGCTACCTGCCACATCCAGCTGTACCCTTGGCCCTGGCCCCATGATGGTTATCTGTGACATGCAGGCTGGCTGGAGTGGGCCACTTCAGTCCTGTTGAACCACCATGAGGGAAGGCTTGGCGCTTGACCTGGAGGCTCCTGGGTGCTGAGGGAAGAGTGTTGCCCAATGTCCCAATTGAAGACATTTGTAGCAAGCCATTTTAGGAGGCTTCTCATGGTTTGTACACTCTTTGGCCCAATGCCTCACCTGTCTACAAATTAGGTGTTTCCCTTGTGCCTCGTCCTTTAAAGACTCAGGGCTTATCAGAGGGCTTCCCTGGAGGGCAGCCAGCACCTGGGCATGCCATGTCTATTTCCTTCTCTCCCTTTCTTGGGCCTTGGCCTCCCTCTCCTGTGCTCTGTCATAAAAGGTACTGGTAGCTGTCTGGGCCATCTCATCTAAAGAGGCAGCAGGGCCCTGCTGCTGTAGATGTGTGACTTTATCCTGATGTCTGATGCACATTGGGACAGGAATTTTTCCTTTAAAATTACCTGTCCCTCGCAAGAGTCCAAGTCCAGATTGGTAAACTTTCAGAGGGCCTCTTTTAGCCTTTCCAGATAGGCAACGTGGTTCTTATTGGGTTCCTGAGTTATTGCTGAAACTGGTCACAGTCCCACATGTAAGAGGCTTCCTTCTATTTCCATTGGTGGACTTCCTTAGGGGTGAGTCTTTCTGAAGTTTATCCTACCCAGTACTGTTGCAATCTGAGAGCAAGGTGTCCCCAGGTCAGGGTGCAGATCCCCAGGCAATTTGAGGCATGGCAGTCTCCTGGAGATCGAATACCAGGGCAGGTCAGCCTCCCAAGAATTGGGTCCCTGAGCAGATCAAGGCATGTTGACCTCCTGGGACCCCTGGACTGGCAGACCCCTGAGCAGGTTGAAGTGTGACTGTCTCCCAGGGACCAGATCCCTAGGCAGGCTGGCTTCCTGTGATCCCAGGCTGATGGATCCCCAAGCAGGCTGAGGTATGACAAGCTCTCGGGGACCAGATCCTTAGGCAGGTTGAAGCAGGTCAATCTCCTGGGACCCCCACCCCCCCAGGCTGGAGTTGAGCATCCCCAAGTTCTCCAGCATGGCCAGTGCTGGGTAGGATTAAGGGGTTATAATTCTAACTCATTGCTAGTTTGTTCACTGCAGATGGGAATAGATATCATGATGTAAACCAATCCAAGCCTGTGCCTTGAGACTGGGAACCTGGTGAAACAGCCATAAGCCTTAACATCTTATTGCTCTGAGAGAATGTAAGTCAATGATTTTCTCCCCTAGTCCTCCATAAGAGCAGCTTAGGGTGTGTCCAATGGTAAACATTCCATTGTCATAGACCCACTTTAGGTAATAACAGAAGTAATGACAAAGGAGTGGGTCATATGGTCCTGTTAGGGACATTAAGAGTATTTTAATAACAGGCTGGGTGAAGTGATGTTGCCTACAAGGGGACAGGATCCTGGTTGTAGGAGTTAGTAAGTGGCTTAAGAGCAGATTGATAAAAGGGAACAGACCATATGTTCTATAAAAGTGGAGTGGAGATTTGATCTGGGGGTATGTTTGTAATTTTAGGAGACAGGTGGTTAAGAGTTTGGGCCCAAACAGCGTACAGGGTTAACTCCCAAAGCTGCAAACATTATCCCTGGAAGCTCAATTGCCCTTGAAAGGATGCAGCAGATGGACTTCTAGCAGGCATTGTGGGCCTGTCAACCGCCTTAGCAGGTTCACTGAGAGAGCTGATATTGCACATGTTGTAGGAAACACGGAAGATGAAGGCCCGAATATCTCGAGGGATTGGATATTTTACAGCATTTCCCTCCCATGGGCCAACTATTTTCTGGTTGTCCCCCTAGAAGATTGTAGAGGCAACATTGTGGGTCCGGATGGGGCTCAGGAAAAGAGCATGAAACAGGAGGGAAGGGGCCAGGGCAAAACTTTTGAAAGAATGACATAGCACAAGGGCATAACATAAACCAATTAAAATGAAATGGGTCCAAGATGACAAGCCAAATTCAACTAAACCTTGATCCCCAATCTGTAAGCTAAATGACACACTCAGAGGTGACAGGACTGTTCCATGGCACCGTTAAAAGACAGAGGAGTGGATGGTTTCCCTAAAGGTTGGGATGACCCTCCCACTCATTAGCATGTGAATTCACCCAAAACCTAGCCACACCACATTCCAAGGCCTCAGCACTTACCCTCTGTGATGGCCCACCCCTGACGACTGCGCTGCTCTCTGAATCCGAACAAACCCACCTTTTACTTAGCTGTGTCTCTAACTGAATTTTTGCAATGAGACGTCAGAACCTGAGCTTCACTAGATCCTGAATCCAGGCACCATGGGTTTTGGCTGGGCTCAAATCCCGGAGAGAGGAGCTGAAGGACAGGAGGACAAAACATTGGGGAAAACACGCTGAGGAATCCCCTTCATAACCTGCCAGAAAATCTGTTAAATACCTGACCTGTGCTCACAATTTTCATTGGCCTGATCCTTAGCACAAGGAAGATTCAGTTCAGTCCAGTTCAGTTCAGTCACTCAGTCATGTCCGACCCTTTGCGACCCCATGAATCACAGCACAAAGAAGGTTAGGGACAGAAAACCCCCACTGACTTGGCCAACAGCTACTGGGGCCCAGCAGACAGTGGAGCCTTTGGGACACGATGAGGAAGAACCCTGCCAGAGCCCCTCAGTTGCACCCGCTGCTGCTCACCTGTTCAAAGGGGTTCGAGGAAACCGGAAACGAGAGATTGTAAAGGAGTTAAGATTTTGTTGGGCATATGGCCTTCCAGCCATAGGACCAAGGACCTCCTACCTTAACTGGAGGTCTTCTGGAATCTGAGACTGAGCTGAGTGAGCTTTCTGCTGAGTTTGTTTTTCACTGTCCCGGTGGCCAGCACGATGGGCTTCTTGTCATTTCCCGTGTGCTGAGTTTTCTTCATGTTCAGCTTCCACCATGGGAGCTTTCACCAAGTTGGGCTCCTGCTGTCCTTGGACTGCAAAGGAGATCCAACCACTCCATCCTAAAGGAGATTAGTCCTGGGTGTTTATTGGAAGGACTGATGTTGAAGCTGATGTTATGCCCGATGTCCGAATCCCTGAGGGGGAAGAGAGAAGGCCTCCAAGACAATGCAACTGGCAAAAAGGGGAAGTTTATTACTGACTCAAGCCAGGGCCCTCTGCCGCATCCAACGCAGTGGTGCAGGTCAGAGAGCCCTGAGCCCAAGCTGTTACACAAATTTATAGGGTGAGCACACGCCGTTGGTAGTTGGTTTAAGCGGATTGGTTACAAGTTTGCAAAGCAATTTCATTGGTCAAAACTTTCGCGCGGGCGGGACTTTCCTGGGGGTTTCCGCCCCGTTCCTAATTTCCTAATTGGCAAACAGTGGTCAGTATTAAGTGAAAGCTAATTGGCCCTAATTGGCAAACAGCGGTCAGTGTTAAGTGAAAGCTAATTGGTTGTATCCAGGTGGCCTGATAATCTTACCAAGTAGGAAGGCCGACTCCTAATCTAAGCTGAGTTACTTCTGCTCGCCTCACACTGAAACTCCAATCCTTTGGCCACCTGATGCGAAGAGTTGACTCATTGGAAAAGATCCTGATGTTGGGAAAGATTGAGGGCAGGAGGAGAAGGGGACAACGGAGGGTGAGATGGTTGGTTGGCAATCACTGACTCAATGGACATGGGTTTGGGTGGACTTCAGGAGTTGGTGATGGACTGGGAGACCTGGCGTGCTGCAGTTCATGGGATCACAGAGTTGGACACGACTGAGCGACTGAACTCAACTGAACTGAACTGTGCCTCTTCTTTGTGCGGGCCGCCCTGCTCAGGTTGTTTCAGCCAGGTTAAATCCAGAAACAGCACCATAAATGTTGGAGGAGTGTGTAATTTCCTTGGTTCTGTCTCATGGCAACAAAAATTTGAAGCAATGCATGGACCAGCATTACAGCCCTTGGACGGACCAGTGTTATAGCTCTTGGGTGGGCCAGTGTTACAGCTCAATTTTATTTAGAAAAGTGACGGAAAATACATCCTCAAAGCATGAGGGAATGCTGACCCAAAGGACTCAAAGCGAAGAGAGTCCCTGGCCCAATTTTGGCTGCTCTTTTTACATGATTTTTCTCCTTGCCCTGGGCCTGCCCTATGTAAATTGGGCTAGCCAGGAGTGGTGTTTGTTTTGCCTGAGGTCCTCGGGTAAAAGGTCCTTGGACCTTTCTTTGTTCTATTTTTGTGGGCTTTTCCCTTTGTCTTTTAACCGTGGCAGTTTGGACTCCCTTTTCCTATTCTAACTACCTAACAACTGCTTTCAGATTTCACAAAATATTGGGTTTCTGACATGCCATTAAACTGATTTCTCTGTTGATTCATTCACCATTCATTCATCCTCACCTAATGCTATATTCTAACCATAACAAGCCATTTGTTGTTTTTCTAACATGCCTCAGCCAAGCATTAGCTGTGCAAATCTGAACAACTTACTCTTTCTGTTCAAATATTTTATTCTCCTTCCTGCCATTGAACAAGACGACTTCTATTTCTGAATGGTGATTGCAATTTTTATGCTTGATATTTTTCTATATTTTCTAACAGTGAACCCAACACGTTTAATATTTGATTAAAAAAAAAAAAACACGATAATTTGGAGAACCTGAATCCAACTTTGGAATATTCATAAATGTCTTCAGTATACTGATTTACCTTCAGAGGGTATTGATGTCAGGGGAAGACAAATCAAGATCTACACTGGATCCACAGATATCCTCTCACGTGCACAGAATGTGGCTACACAAGAGGTCTGACTAATTCTTGTTAAATACGGGCAGGATTCCTCTGGCAGTCACTACAGCAACCTCAGGCTACGACAAAAATTTTCTCTAAGCTGTTTTGCCAGCAAAACAGAGGTACTTATTGTGAAAATTCTCTCCCATTACCCTTATAGCTGAATTCAAATATCATGATTTTTCATCTCTGCTGTCTCCCATAGAAAATGATTCTGGTGACAATTATATGACACTGTTTTCTTCATGATGCTTAGCATCATAAAAATTTGACTGATGTCTTTTTAGCATGCACTTAACACCACTGCCCACTTAGAAAACAGAGAAAAATATTATTTGTTCCATCTTTAGAATCTCAATAAAAGCCATTTTAGTCTTACTTTCCACACTATTTAATAAAGTTTATAAATATAAGGATACTTTGCCCACCATTCCTTTTCAATATCACAAGAGTTGGTAACATTTAAAGTTTTGTCTAGATTTTCATAGTCCTAATTTCTTAATCTCTCTGAGTTCTTGATGTCTAAACCTTCCTTCAGTTCAGATTGAAATGGGACCGTTAAATTCTGTTCAGTTCTAGCACCCACAGGCTATGACTGTAATTTAACATTTGCAAAGTTTGTATATTATTTCTATGCTGTTATTCTATATGCCTTTCTGATTTTTACTGACCAACTCCAGCTTGAAGGCTTCCCAAGCATTTTTTTGCTTCAAACTCAACCTAAATGCACACATAAACACTCTTGAAGTCTGCCTTGTCCTCTTGGTCTACATTCTGAAAATTTGCCATGCCTCTTCTCTGAGTCAGGCTCTCTGAAACACTCCCAGACCCTGCTTGTCTGGGATCAAATTAAGATGCTCAGCCATCAGGCTAGGGTGTCCTGATTTGTTTTCTGATTTCTGCAAGTTGCCATTTCAAGGACATATGATCTCAAAAACTTCCAATGAAAAGTCCAAACTGTATCATATGATGAAAAAAAGAAAACAATAAGCAGAAGAAGAAGGAAATATATATATCTATATATATATATATGGAAATATATATATATCTATATATATATATGGAAATATATATATATCTATATATATATATTTGGGGAATAATTCAATAAGCAACAAATAATTCAATGAGCAACAACTTCAAGGAGTTTATAGGCAGGAAAACAATTAGCAAACCAGAATGGTTAGATACATAAAACAACCCTTGTCTAGTACCTTCTGTTAGATGGAGCCCTTGAATGGCAACAAGTCACTGCTACAAAAAAACTTGTCCATTGTTCTCCTAGAACAAGAATGGGGTGCATCATAATTGTTCTGAAGGTACACCTATTTCTGGTCCTATCCTTCTATTTTCATCTCTGCTTTCTTGCCCTTCTCAGATCTTGTTCTCAATGCCTCTGAGCCATTACCTTTAACCAAGTGAAAGTGAAAGTGGCAGTCACTCAGTCGTGTCTGACTCTTTGTGACCCCATGGACTATACAGTCCTTGGAATTCTCCAGGCCGGAATACTAGAGCCTTCCCCTTCTCCAGGGGATCTTCCCAACCCAGGGATTGAACTCAAGTCTCCTGCATTGCGGGCAGAGTCTTTACCAGCTGAGCAAAAAAGGAAGCCCAAGAGCACTGGAGTAGGTAGTCTATCCCTTTGCCAGAGGATCTTCCCCACCCAGGAATTGGACTGGGAATGTTCTCTCTAATCACACAATTCTTTGTGTCCAGAATGTTCTTCCCTAGTCTTTTTTTGCTCCTTACTCTTACAAACTCAGCTCAGGCATACCTGGCAGACAGATGTGTCACACTCCTTCTTTCATACTCCAGATACGCCCTTCCTCTATCTCTTCTGCTAATTTGATCACTGTTATTATAATTGCTATTTACTTCTCTGTTTCCACCATCAGAAAGGGATCTCCTTGAAGATATTCCCATGCGTCTCCCACTATATTCCTCAACAGAAGTTAATTAAATACCAAACTAAGACGTCTTTGTATGCATGGTGACAATGCACACACACACACACACACACACACACACACACACACACGCAATGTCCACATTTTGATTATCATTGTCAAGCTGGATTAAAGAATTTACACTTAACTAGATATGCCCCTAAAAACTCTCACACAAGAGCTTTTCTTGTGTAAGAGTGGTTTTATCCCATTTTAGTTTTAATTTTAAAGCCACTAACCCTTCTTTTTCTTTCCGCAAATTGCCAGTCTTGAAAGAATACTGAGAATGACACCGAGCCCAAAGGAACGATGCCTGGGCAGAAGAGCCTTTGTCATTTAAAACGCATCTCAAATGGCAGAGCTGTGATGGATTCCCTTCTCCTCCTTGTCCTTGAGAACCAGCAGGGGCACCCGTGTTGGGTAATAATTGTTCTGCCTTGCTTGAAGGCGTAACACTTGACTTACAGGACATTGATTCATTTGGATCTTGTGTCTATTACAGCCCCAGGGCATTCCCCACTGTTGAAATTGACATGGGACAGGAAGAGATAAATGTGTAAAGTCTGGGGCTTTGGGGAACCCTGAGGCTGCTATTGATGAGGCAGGAGCTGTGGAAGTTGGTCCCTGTGGCTCTTCTCCATCACAGAGAAGGCAGACTGACTCCCGACTAGGAGTAAAACCACTTCCACCACCAACATATTGAAAACCATCTTTGCATAGCTTCAGAGGAAAAGAGAAACATTGGGGAGCTTCCAGAATTAACAGATGGAGACTAGAAATAAAATCAGCAAAGGAGAACATGTCTTCTTGAGTCCTCAGGCTCTGTGTTCCTTCAACATATGGAAGTTCAGCCCATTTACTTTTTAACCCTGTGTAACCCTAACATCACTAAAACCCCTTCAAAATTCAATGAGAACTCAAACCAAGATACCCTCCTATCTTTTTGCTAAACAATTCTGGGATAATGTATATCTTTCCTGCTTCTGAACTCATCAATATGAAGATGGGCAAAGATTGCTTGTTTCTAGAACTACTTGTTCCTAGAAAAGACAACTGTACCTCAGTTACTTTAACTCATTTGTTGAGGCTAATATCTTGTTCATATATTCACTTTGACAACTCTTCACACCCACAGATCCAAAGTTCTTAGATAACTCTGTTCAGTTTCGACCAGTTCCCAACTTGCAAGCCCTGTCTTGAAATCATCCAGTTCAGGCTCCCAAACCTTACATGTCTATCTTTCCCAGACTTGTCTCTTGAAAATGAAAAGAGACGGCAAGAAGTGTTCTCTCTGAGGGTTGTAAGTCCAATGATCTGCTTTCACCTTTGAGAAGTCAAGGAGAAAACATTCGTAATAATTTCTTCCTCTCAAAACTGAAAGTTTGGGTACACTTTTCTGTCTCACTTATTTCAATTCCCTGACACAGAGTATAGCCTGCCTTGCTGTGACTCACACCCTCTTCCTCCCCTTTATCCTCTCCAGATTCTGCTGTTACCTGGTATTCTGACTCCTATTATCCCAAGATCTGCTCGTTGTAGTCTTGTTTGAGATGATTGTTTGTATCCTCTCCTCTGAGTCAATTCCCCTTTTTATTCTTTCTTTCAATGGTGAAGCTCATTCCTTGTCTCTTTATAGTTATTGATATAGGTGTATGTATAGGTATAGATAAAAATAGTTATACAATATACAAAAGAGTTGGATTTCATCATATTTAATCAGCACACTATTTATAGACTTTTGTGCAAAACTAAAAAAAGTAAGAGGCTACAGACTATAAATTCACATGCAAGCATAATAAATAGCATGTGCAGTGAAGAAGTCCCAGCGCTAGTTTGTCCCCTTCTTTTGGACAACAGTCAAGAATTGTGTTGTATGGAATCAGTTCACAAGATCTTGCTGGCCCTGGATCTCTGGAAGCTCCTTGTTGTGCCTGCCTATGACTTGATGGGTTAATAGAAATAAGTACAGTTGTCTTATTGCTTGATTTGTTCTAACTAATGAGGATTGCTTCTCTGTGGAAAACCAAAGCTATGAGGAGTGTAAGCCTAGGGAATGCCTGAGATAAGACATCAAACCAAGCAATGAGGGCTCCTCCAGGATTTCCTGCTCTCCTGGAGGGAAACTGACGCCCAAGTGACCAAGCCAGGAAGGCAGAGGGGCCAGCAGTGGTAACACATTTAGTATTGTTGTGTACTAAACATTATCTCTGTTCACCTCAAAGGCAGATTTGTATTCTTCTTGGGTGCTTGTATAATATCTGCCATGGTGCTCAGAAAGTGTTTACTGAATAACAGTAAATTCTAAGGACTATTTCAGAACATGAAGCTTAAAAGCACAAACATCAGGCTTATGGGCTTTTTTTTTGTACTTTGTCATACATAATTAACTGCTTAATAAAAGTTTCCCAATGATGGAGAAACTAAATATATGTTTCTATAGGAGCTTTAGCTCTATGTGGCCTTTCACTATAGCTTACAATAGGGCTCTGATATTTTATAATTGCTGGAGACAGGTTTTTCATATCAACACAAAATATAGCTGTTCATTAATAATTTATTGGAACAAGCCACACTCTGATATAATAAGTGAATTATTAATCAATGTTCCTAAGGAAAATAGTTCTGAGCAGAAGTTGCTTTATTTCTTCTTCCCTGCTTGGGTTTTAGGTTAGCACAATATTTGCAGAAGAAACAGATGCTACAAATTGAATTATGTAAACAAGTTAGAGTGTTACTTTTCAAAATCCATCACGCTACTTCAAAATATATAAAAATTAACACATTCAGTGACAAACTAATCTAAAGAATGTGCTGGAACCAGAAATAAGGGGCATTCCTGGCCTTTAGAAGAACAGACATGTAAGGAAAATGTCATTTGGAACAAGTTCTAACATCGGAAAGTTTACATTAGAACAGCTGCTGCATTATTTTTTGAAAGAATGATAGAGTTTGTCAATTTCTCCAATTTATGAGGGATTTATGAGTGATGTGGTGTATAATCTGCAAGGAGAGGAATGGCCTCTTCCATCTCACCCACTTTCTGTGTCTTCAGCTCCTGGAAGAGTTTCTGGTTCAGGGCAGACTCTCCATAAATAACATTTGATTTAATAGTAAAACATGGAATAATGGTTATCTTTTAAAAAGGTACCTGAAACGTTTTGCTGCAGTGCTGCAATGCTTGCATCTGGACAAACTTCTCCAGCAACAACATACAAAGAAACTGGGCCTTTCCTGGTGGTCCTGTGGTTAAGAATCCCCCTGCCATTACAGGGAACAGGGGTTAGATTTCTGGTCCAGGAAGATGCCACGTGCCACAGGCAACTAAGCCTGTGTGCCACAACTATTGCAGCCCGCATGCCGCAACTAGTGAGGTCCCCACATCTGGAGCCTGTGCTCTGCAACAAGAGAAGCCAACTTAATGAGAAGCCCACACACCACAACTAGAGAGAAGTCCCCTGCTCACTGAAATTAGCAAGTGATGCAACTTGCTGCAGCTGCAACTTGCTGCATGGAGCAATGAAGACCATGTAGTGCTAAAAATGAATAAATAATAAATAAATAATGCAAATAAACTACGTGGCACTAAAAATCGCATGCATGCCCAGTTGGGGCAAATACCGGAAAAAAAGATTAAAAAAAAAAAAAAAAAAGCCTAAAGGGAACTGTTAGTTTTTCTCTCAACCTCCTGCTACAGCAGGGACCCCCAATAAACCCTTGCTTGGAAAGAAAGAATCTGTCTGTCTAGCTGGAGAGAGAAGATGTGCACCGTTGAGTACTTCAATGATGACCTTAACACATAATTAAGTGGCAAATGACTGGAGAAGACTTCTTGTTATAATCCATTATCAATTCACATGGAATGTGTGTCTGCTATAGGCACTTTAGTTCTCATTAGAGATTTTGAATTGGGTGAGACTTAGTCCTCATCCTTGGGCAGATCTTAACCTAGCAGAAAAAGAATATACAATTTGAACTAATTTGCTCAGGGAAAGCTACCAGAACGATTTTTTTTAAAGTTCCCAATGCAATCACAATGGCTCAGGTGGTAAAGAATCTGCTTGCAATGCAGGAGACACAGGAGATGTGGTTTAATCCCTGGGTCAGAAAGATTCCCTTAGGGAGGAAATGGCAATCCACTCCAATATTTTTGCCTGGAAAATCCCATGAACAGAGGAGTCTTGTGGACTACAGTTGATGGGGTTGCAAAGGGTTGGATATGACTGAGTGACTAACAACAATGCAATCACATAATTACTTTGCTAAAAGCACATCTCGGATCCAGTGCTTGCAAAATCAAAGAGAGACAGTTTAGCAAGAACTATCCTGTTCAACCTACCTGATTCTTCCCTTCCCCTGTATTTTTCACTCTCATTCCTCTCAATGCCACCCTGAACTCTAAGACTATTAGCTTCTGGATGTCCAGGTATAACTTCTCTCTTCATGGAAACCCTGTCTCCCACAGTAAACACTCCATCCCCCTCCAACTTCCCACAGTTTTTTACCCATCTATTTCTGAGTTCTACTAGACTTTAAGGCTCTGCTGAGATATAACTTTCTCTAACAGCCTTCTCTGACACAAGAACAACTGACTATAGAAGTCAATATTGATATTTTTGGCATTAAAGGTGCTTAATAGAGCAAATAATCTAGTAAAACTGGAGTTGATAAGTTTCTGAAGATCAAATGGCAGTAGAGAAACTATAGATTAACATATAAACATACACCCTATTGTTCAGTTCAGTTCAGTCACTCAGTCATGTCCAACTCTTTGCAACCCCATGAACTGCAGCACGCGAGGCTTCCCTGTCCGTCACCAACTTCACCCAAACCCTTGTTCACTGAGTCAGTGATGCCATCCAACCATCTCATCCTCTGTCGTCCACTTCTTCTCCTGCCCTCAATCTTTCCTAACATCAGGGTCTTTTCCAGTAAATCAACTCTTCACATGAGGTGGCCAAAATATTGGAGTTTCAGCTTCAGCATCAGTCCTTCCAATGAACACCCAGGACTCATCTCCTTTAGGATGGGCTGGTTGGATCTCCTTGCAGTCCAAGGGACTCTCAAGAGTCTTCTCCAACACTACAGTTCAAAAGCATGAATTCTTCAGCACTCAGCTTTCTTTATAGTCCAACTCTCACATCCATACATGACTACTGGAAAAACCATGTGTAAAAACACCCTACTATACCATACATAAAATAGGTAGCAAACAAGGGTCTACTCTACAGTACAAGGAATGATGCTCAATATTTTGTAATAAACTATAAGGGAAAAGAACCTAAAAAGGACTATATGTGGGCTTTGCATGTGTGCTCAGTTGTGTCTGATTCTTTGTGACCTCATAGGCTTGTAGCTCACTAGGTTCCTCTGTCCATGGGACTTCCCAAGCAAGGATACTGAAGTGCATTGCCATTTGCTTCTCCAGGGGATCTTCCTGACTCAGGGATCGAATCCACATCTTTTGCATCTCCTGCAGATTTCCTTACCACTGAGCCACCTAGGACAGAGAAGGCAATAGAAATCTACTACTCCAGTACTGTTGACTGGAAAATCCCATGGACAGAGGAGCTTTGAAGACTGAAGTCCATGGGGTCGCAAAGAGTCGGACATGACTGAGGGACTTCACTTTCACTTTTCTCTTTCATGTATTGGAGAAGGAAATGGCAACCCACTACAGTGTTCTTGTCTGGAGAATCCTGAGGATGGTGGAGCCTGGTGAGCTGCCGTCTATGGAGTCGCAGAGAGTCGGACATGACTGAAGCAACTTAGCAGCAGCAGCATCAGAGCCATCTAGGAAGCCCAATATCTATCTATATCTATATTGGCAAAGTGAAAGCAACAGACCTAAAAACAAAGGGAAATGTATAAGTGCTGTTGAAGACTTTGCTGCTCTTGATTAGAATTAGAATATAGAAACAAACAAACAAACAAAAAATGCGTCATTGGTCAAAGATACTGCTATTAGTAGAATTAGGAAAATGGAAAGTAGGAGGCTAGGCTGGGGCCATTGCTAAATTCTGATGAGACAACACAGAATTTAAGATGGTAGCAAAACATCTAGATAAAATTGACTACTAAGTGGTTAAAATGTGGACTTTTAGATTTAGAGAAAACATAGAGATGATGGATTTGAGGTTTGAAGTTCATATATTTGTAGCATTTCAGAAAATGTTCAGTTCGGTTCGGCTGCTCAGTCGTGTCTGACTGTTTGTGACCCCATGGACTAGGCATGCCAGACTTCCCTGTCCATCACAAACTTCCAGAACATGCTCAACCTCATGTCCATTGAGTTGGTGATGCCATCCAACCATCTCACCTTCTGTGGTCCCTGTCTCCTCCTGCTTTCAATCTTTCCCAGCATGAGGGTCTTTTCCAATAAATCACTTCTTCGAATCTGGAGGCCAAAGTATTGGAGTTTCAGCTTCAGCATCGGTTCTTATGAGAGAGTCAATTCCTAGGCAAGTTGATAAGAAGTCCAGGGTCCCCAAGGAGGAGAAAGGGATCTGGAAATCTCAAGGAGGAGGAAAGGACAAATATATATTTTTTTCCCCTCTACATTCCTGAGTCTTATTCACATAAAAAGTTTTTTACTTTAAATCAAAAACTGACAATTACACAACAAACAATTCAGTTTAAACTCTGTACTAGTGATTATATAGCAACAATGTATCCAGCTTAAGGATAGTTTCTCCTTCCTGGAAACCTTTTAGCTAAACCTGTCATCTTAAAATGTACAATATGGGAGTGGGTCTGGTAAGATCTTTACAACCTTGAAACGTTCTTTTGATTTATTGTAATAATTAATTTAAAAAGTATATAACTCCCTTGCTTAGACTAGAGAGGGGACACTCTTTATCCCCCTTCTGATGTCTATGTCAGAAGCTTTCTCTGTCCTCTTTCACTTGAATAAAACTCTGCTAAACAAAAATTCTTGAGTGATCAAGCCTGGTCCCTGGTCCTGAAGCTAAATCTTCTTCTTTGGAGATCCTGAATCCAACATTGTTCACAGAAAGCTAATACTTCCAATGAATATTCAGGCCTGAATTTCCTTTAGGATTGACTGGTTGGATCTCCTTGCAGTCCAAGGGACTCTCAAGAGTCTTCTCCAACACCATAGTTCAAAATCATCAGTTCTTAAGGGCTTAGCTTTCTTTATGATCCAACTCTCACATCCATACATGACTACTAGTAAAACCATAGCTTTGACTAGACAGACCTTTGTTGGCAAAGTAATATCTCTGCTTTTTAATATGCTGCCCAGATTGGTCATAGCTTTTCTCCCAAGGAGCAAGAATCTTTTAATTTCATGGCCTCAGTCACCATCTGCAGTGATTTTGGAGCCCCCAAAAAATGAAGTCTGCCACTGTTTCCCCATCTATTTGCCATGAAGTGATGGGACCAGATGCCGTGATCTTAGTTTTCTGAATGTTGAGTTTTAAGCTAACTTTTTCACTCTCCTCTTTTACTTTAATCAAGAGGCTCTTCAGTTCCTCTCCACTTTCTTCCAGGAGGGTGGTATCCTCTGCATATCTGAGGTGATTGATATTTCTCCTAGCAATCTTGATTCCAGCTTGTGTTCATCCAGGCCAGCATTTCACATGATGCATTCTGCATAGAAGTTAAATAAGCAGGGTGACAATATACAGCCTTGAAGTACTCCTTGCCCAATTTGGAACCAGTCTGTTATTCCATGTACAGTTCTAACGATTGCTTTTTGATCTGCATACAGATTTCTCAGGAGTCAGGTAAGGTGGCCTGGTGTTCCCATCTCTTGAAGAATTTTCCACAGTTTGTTCTGATCTACACAAAGACTTTGGCTTAATCAATAAATCAGAAGTCGATGTTTTCTGGAATTCTTTTGCTCTTTCAATGATCCAACAGATGTTGGCAATTTGATCTCTGGTTCCTCTGCCTTTTCTAAATCCAGTTTGAACATCTGGAATTTCATGGTTCACATACTACTGAAGCCTGGCTTGGAGAATTTTGAGCATTACACTGCTAACCTGTAGGATGAGTGCAATGAACATTCTTTGGCATTGCCTTTATTTGGGATTGGAATGAAAACTGACCTTTCCCAGTCCTGTGGCCACTGCTGAGTTTTCCAAATTTGCTGACATATTGAGCATAGCACTTTAACAGGATCATATTTTAGAATCTGAAATAGCTTGACTGGAATTCCTTCACCTCTCTGCAAGCTTTGTTATTTAGTTATCATGTCTATTTCCCTACCAGACTGTCAATTTTACAAACACAATCTATTTTGAGTGCTATAACTCAAGCAACAGAAACAGTGTCAGGCACATGGTAGTGTATTAATTGATAGTAAAAACAAAGAACTATTCAAGAAACAGTACGTAGCTTTTAGGGGGTGACACATACTATTTTTTTAGACATGCTTTTTGACTTAAGGAAATTAGTACCCTGGAGAAAATAGGATACTTACATAACACACTTTAGACACCCAGGCAGAAGATGGGTCAGAGATGTAGACATACAGGCAAAACACTTGCTTTAGGCATTGGAATGAATTGAGGGATGGGGAAGGAAACATATGGAAGAGTTCTGGTTTTATCTGGTCTTTTAATGAAGGAAATCATGGAGGGCTTCCCAGATTCAATAAAAGTTATAATTATGTATTTTATCTGGTTTTCCCCACATTTAGAGTAGAATCAATGTCATTTCCAGTTTTCCTAGATAGTTTTTGCAAGAGTTTTAGATAATGAACCTTTGTTTTCTTTCTTTAAGTTGTTTTTTTCTCAGTGGGTATTCATGCCTCCTTACATCTTGATGTAGAAGTTAGGTTGAAGAGCAGAAGAGGCTATAGACAGCCAGGAGCCTAGATTGAGTTAAGCAGCTTTTATATTCATCGTCATATTTCCGGTTGGTCTTTTGTTCTTACCCTGGGTCTTTCCAGACAGCATTCCTGGTGTCACTCTCAGGGACACCTCTTCTGCTGAAGGCTCCCATGGCCTTTATCCTGAGCTGAGACTTCTTCCATCCAAGTGATTCTTCTGTGAATACCTTGAGCTTCTCACTTGCTGACAGCCCTGTTCCTGTCCTGTTTCCTATCTCATTGTCCCCAACTCCTGATTATCAGTTCAATAGGACAAACACACATGCACTTCCAAACAACCACGTTGCTCTGGAAGCCTAATTATATTTTGTGAAATATTTGTTTACCTTGTTTAATCACATAATTTTGACTGGACAATTTTAATAATTTAGATTTTAGTTATTCAATAATGAAGAGTTAGAAATCCAAGCTATAAAAGTAATTATTCTTGATTTTTAGGGTTTATGTATACTAACATCAGCTTAATATAAAAATGGATGCATATGCATTACTCACTCAGTTGTGTCCAACTCTTTGTGACCACATGGATTGTAGCCCACCAGGTCCTCTGTCCATGGAGCTCACCAGGCAAGAATATTGGAGTGGGTAGTCATTCCCTTTTCCACAGGATCTTCCCAACCCAGGGATCAAACCCAGGTCTTCTGCATTATAAACAAATTCTTTATTGTCTGAGTCACCAGGCAAACACTATAAAAATGAATTCTCACCTATTATTTTAAATTTCCTAAAGTCTGTGAATTGTATTAAAATGTGGGTATATAAGAAGAGATTAACACTTTGTCCTTAAAAATTGCCTATTTATAAATTATTTTTGCGGTCAACTTGTGGGACTTATATTTGTTGATTTTATAAACCTAAGACCCTAAGGACATATGCATAAGACCAGCTGCACAGCAGGCCACCAAGGACCAGAAAGCTTCTATCATGACATAGGAACACTAGCAAAGCCTAACCAAGTGAGGGATTTAACCAACCAGTTGAAGGATTTAAATCAATAGTCAACAAAATGTCTATGACTACTCCTTGCTCTTTGTATAGAAACTCAAGTCAGAGAGATTTAACAAAATTTTATGATCATTCTTCAAACAAAACAAGCAGTAATTTGTGTTGTTGTTGTTGTTTTGAAACACACAAGGTCAATAGGAATGAAGTCAAGGGTTCCATACACCATTTGTTGATGTTTCTGAGAAGTCTTCAGACTTCATTCTCATCTTCCAATATGTCTTAAAGTATTAAGTGTTTCCACATCCATTTTGGCACTTCATAGAGTCCTATGTAGTTTCCTGCAAAGTGAAGATAATTGCTGCTTTTCTGGAGAAAAACTCTTCTGTCTTTGGAGAAAATGTATGCTTTCATCCATCAAAGAAATATTTTCCTCCTGTTCCATGAAGGAAAAAAAAAAAAAAAAAAAAATAGATAAAACAAACTAGTTGAGTCTCATGCCTGGAAGGCTGGTGAATAATAATCTGAAGAGTTTACGGAGGAGAATAAAGACAGAGAGAGGTTGAGTAGAGATGAGAAATTCACCGTTGCCTAGCTAAAGTGTGGAATGGTAAACAATCTATTTGAGAGATAAACAATCTATATGAGTACTGTCTTTGTATATTTGTATGAGAGAGACATATCCAGATAATAAAGCTTTGTAAACATAATTTCCTATATGTTCACATATTTCCAAATATGATATGTGTAGTTAAGGGATTAAATAATTGAAAAACAAAACAAGTATGTCTTGGTGTGTTGAATTTTAATAAAATGCATTACTTTTACTCCCCTAAAAATGCCCCCAAAGATGTCTTTTTTTTTTCTTCATTGTAAGTCAGTGATGAACAAAAATAAACATTAATTTGGCAAAGCCAAACTCTGTAAACTTCAAAACTTGCATTCTACTGGGATGCATGTGGAATAAATATTAATATTTTTAACAGCCTTATTTGAGTGTAGCCTTTGCTTATCCACCCACTAACACTAGAATGAAATGATGAGCACCATGTCCTCTAAGTAAAGGTAGAGGAGAGGGTGTCCATTACCATCTGGAGTAAAGCAAAAACTGTTAGGAGAAAAGCTGAATTATTTGACTACATTGAGTTATATTTGGCTAATTTTGAAGGATCCCCTTACTCAGTTTTCTTTTGCTACTTTGCTCCAAGAGATCGTAAAGGGTATGCCTTCCCTTGCTTTATTGAATTTGAATAAAATACCTTACATTTAACAAAGAAAAATGAAAAGCCAATATAGTGATATTTTGGCCACAACTAAATTCTTCAATGAAAAGTTATGAAATAACTAAGTCTAGGAACTTCCAATTCAAGAGAGACTCAATTGATAGCTATGTGAACAAGAATTCTCCCCTTTTTAGGTTATCAAGCATTAAAGGATTGAATATCTAATTTTGAAAGTGGTAATAAAAGTGTTGTGCTGAAATGTTGCCTGGTGTAAAAGGAGAGGAATCTGGAGCCACTGTTTCAATCTATGGAGAGGGAAAAGAAATATGATTAAAAAGGAACATTTAGCAGAATGGAGGGAGAGTCAGTACAAACGGTATCAGGATATATAATAGTGCTGGAATGGCTGACAAACAACTCAAGAATTAAGAAGAGAAGTTGTCAAATGTTTTCCCCATCTCACAAGACTTTTTCAGATTTAGAATGGAAGTCACATGTTTTACTTCGCTCTCAAGGCTCTGAACCCCTGTAGACCTGACCATATTATCTCTATCTATTTGCCTTTCTTTATTCAGTTGTCAGTTCAGCTTCACTGAAACCTTATAAGATCTCCCATTTAAATAATTCTTTGTACTATCTATCAAATCACCCTTTTAAATGCTTTATAGTTTTCTTTGTGTCCTAAAATTTATCCTGTATAAATAAATGTGTATATATATATGTGTGTGTGTGTGTATATATATATTTATCCTGTATATGTTATTTATATATAATTATATATCCTATATAAATAAATATATATAATCCTGTGTGTGTGTATATATATATATATATATATATATATTTATATATATCCTGCTCCCCTCACTGAAATGCAAGCTCTGTGAGACCAAAAGAATGTGTCTGGTTCAGTTTCAAAGCCTAGAATGCTAACTAGGACCCACAAATAAATATTTGTGAAAGGAATAATTTTTCACTTAGGTCACAATGAACACAATGCTCCAACTGATGTATGTAGTTCATCCTGGGTTGGGAAAAGACCCCTGGAGAAGGGAATGGCTACTCACTTCAGTACTCTTGCCTGGAGAATTGCAAGGACAGGGATTCTGGGACAGAATCCCTGTTCTTGCAGGCTACAGTCCATGGCGTCACAAAGAGTCATATATGACTGAGTGACTAACAGCACACTTACCAAATAGAAAGTAGCATGTGTTGACCAATGTGTCTGAAATGTTACCCAGACAGACATAAACTTGCTTTGGATTTCAGTGTTTAAGACTCTATCAGATTTCATATGCCAGATGTTTTCTTTTTGATCAATCTCATAATATTTCCTAAAGATTTTATTCTCCATAGATAAATTAAATGTCTTCAAAATAAAATAGTTTGATATCTGCTTTAGTGTGTCTTACATATAAAGGAATTCTATGATGATATTAAATTATTGCACCTACAATGTATTTAAAACAAACTATTACCAGACCACCTGACCTGCCTCTTGAGAAACCTGTATGCAGGTCAGGAAGCAACAGTTAGAACTGGACATAGAACAACAGACTGGTTCCAAATAGGAAAAGGAGTACGTCAAGGCTGTATATTGTCACCCTGCTTATTTAACTTATATGCAGAGTACATCATGAGAAACACTGGGCTGGAAGAAGCACAAGCTGGAATCAAGATTGCCAGGAGAAATATCAATAACCTCAGGTATGCAGATGACACCACCCTTATGGCAGAGAGTGAAGAGGAACTGAAAAGCCTCTTGATGAAAGTGAAAGAGGAGAGTGAAAAAGTTGGCTTAAAACTCAACATTCAGAAAACTAAGATCATGGCATCTGGTCCCATCACCTCATGGGAAATAGATGGGGAGACAGTAGAAACAGTGTCAGACTTTATTTTTTTGGGCTCCAAGATCACTGCGGATGGTGACTTCAACCATGAAATTAAAAGACGCTTACTCCTTTGAAGGAAAGTTATGACCAACCTAGATAGCACATTAAAAAGCAGAGACATTACTTTGCCAATAAAGGTCCATCTGGTCAAGGCTGTGGTTTTACTAGTAGTCATGTATGGATGTGAGAGTTGGACTGTGAAGAAAGCTGAGTGCCGAAAAATTGATGCTTTTGAACTGTGGTATTGTAGAAGACTCTTGAGAGTCCCTTGGACTGCAAGGAGATCCAACCAGTCCATCCTAAAGGAGCTCAATCCTGGGTGTTCATTGGAAGGACTGATACTGAAGCTGAAACTCCAATACTTTGGCCACCTCATGCGAAGAGTTGACTCATTGGAAAAGACCCTGATGCTGGGAGGGACTGGGGGCAGGAGGAGAAGGGGACGACAGAGGATGAGATGGCTGGATGGCATCACCGACTAGATGGGCATGAGTTTGAGTAAACTCCGGGAGTTGGTGATGGACAGGGAGGCCTGGCGTGCTGCGATTCATGGGGTCACAAAGAGTCGAACAAGACTGAACGACTGAACTGAACTGAACTGATTAGCCTCTTGAAGTTCACGTTTCTAGGTACCTATGTCTCTCATGCAATTTACATCACAGTCAAACTCTATTTGCTTATATCTTATAATGTTATTTGAGTTATTATTTTCTTGTTTGTGTTATTTCTGTATTAAGTTTATAAAATTATAGCAACTCTGAGTTTCTTGAATATGTACATCTTAAACCATTCTAATGATCTCTTTATTTATGAAAAAATACCCTTTGTTAAAGATAAAAATTTCAAAAAATTTCTAAAAAAAGAACCTGATTAAATCTTGTAAGACAAAGCAGGGGATTAGTTAATATGCAATGAGATGCCAAACTTTTAAGGAGAGAGAATGAATCGCAGCTATTAGGATTGAACTTTATTTAAAGCAACACAATAAAAGCTTCTGACCAGGATGTTAAGCCTTTTTGATAAGTCACAATAATTTGATAGCTATAAAAATAAGTTACAACTAATAATATTTTATCACAACATTTCCTCTCATTTTTACTTGATAAAAAAGAAAAAGTTAAGATTTCATTAAACATTAGAACATTAAACATATCATAGAACTCAATAGTTCATTTAATGGATTAGAAAAATAAAGTCTAGACCATTAGTGATGAGCCATAGCAGTTAATGGCAAAGTTCTAACTCGATGTTACGTCTCCTAGAAGATACCCTAATAGTTTTCTAAATAAATAAATCAAGCTTCTAAAGTCTCCCAAAACCATTTTTTTAGCTCTTGGGGCTCCTGCTATTGTATATGAAATAAATAAATATTCAATACACTTTCTGTTTTGTGTGCCTTTTTGAATTTTTAGAATCTGAGCCCTCAAATTGGAGAGTTAGCTGCATGATTAGGGATAAAGATAAACAGGAAAGGGGGGTTTAAGAGGAAAATATGCACATGTATATTTATATATATATACATATTGCTTATTTATTTAGTGTGGGTTGTGATATTGAACTATCTCTGTGGAATCAGGGACAATGCTAACTTCTTGCTGACAAGAGTGAGGTAGAAGTTTCTATCTCAGTGTTTATTATTCTATAATATGAGTTCCAAATGCTTGCATTTAATTTACAAATCCCCCCACTTAACGGCTTTATTTGAAATTAATTTCAGGGCTTCCCAAGTGGCTACTAATGCTGCTAAGTCGCTTCAGTCGTGTCCGACTCTGTGCGACCCCATAGACGGCAGCCCACCAGGCTCCCCCGTCCCTGGGAGTCTCCAGGCAAGAACACTGGAGTGGGTTTCCATTTCCTTCTCCAGTGCATGAAAGTGAAAAGTGAAAGTGAAGTCACTCAGCCATGTCCAACTCTTAGCAACCCCATGGACTGCAGCCTACCAGGATCCTCCGTCCCTGGGATTTTCCAGGCAAGAGTACTGGAGTGGGGTGCCATTGCCTTCTCTGTCCCAAGTGGTGCTAGTGGTAGAGAACCCGCCTGCCAACGCAGGAATCATAAGAGACATGGCTCTGATCCCTAGGTTGAGAAGATTCCCTGGAGGAGAGCAGGGTAACCCACTTCTGTATTTTTGCCTGGAAAAATCCCCTGGACAGAGGAGCTTGATGGGCTACAACCTATAGGGTCACAGAGTTGGACAAGACTGAAGCAGCTTAGAACATATGCACACATGGAAATGAATTTAAGTCTTTTGGTCTCTGTATTCCCCTCTTAATGTAGTAGGAGTAATAATAATGTCTTCTCTCACAGTGTTATTGGGAGGAGTAAATTTGTTAACATTTGAGAGGTTAGCAGGCATATGGAGACAGAATTTGTGGATTTAGTCTAGGTGTTAGGGTGTGTGAAGGGTGTGCAATGCCTTCTCTCTAGGGATACATGCTCAGGAGACCTATGTCCTCCCTACCCATTGCCAACTTCTTATGTCTCATCCCATCTTTGAAAAGAACCTACCAAGTAATTTATGTTACAAAATAGACTCTAGAAGCAAGTAACTGGATCCTTAGTGGTAAAATCCTAGTGCTATTAACAAGTTAATGAGATATAAAGAGGTGTTTGTGTGTGTGTGTGTCTGTGTGTGTGTTTCTACCATTAGGATGATGAGATTCACCTTCAGTTTACTGCTCAGACCAAGTTCTGCCAACTTGATGTACTTGCAAATTTCTCCTCCACTGAAAAATATCAACCATTTTTATGCTTACAATCCAAAAGCAAAGTCAGTTATTTGGAATGTACAGAAAAAAAAAAGAAACTGATCTCAACTATTCCATCAGGATAAAGAAGAGGACAGTGATGCATTTTAACTTTCAGAACATCTACCCGTGTCCACCAGTTCAGAGGTCTATACATTCATTCATTAATTCATTCCATATATATGTAGATAGATGTAAATAGGTAATATTATGTGTCTCATTCTATCCTATTCCACTTTATCCTAAGCCATGAGGATGAAGACCAAAGTAAGACAGAGTCTGTCTCTCTCTGATTCTGGCTGTGTTATTACTGTTGCTCTTCCTCAGTCTGGGAGGATCGAGTACCAAACCAACTCCTTTCCTCTTACATTATCTTTAAAAAAAGTCAACTGCCAAAACACGGATTTCTAGACAGGTTTGACTTGGACCAATACTGGGATTTTCCAGTCAAGAAAGAAATTGTACAGATTGCATCAAAGTTATATCATGTGGGCCTTGGGTAGGGAAAGCTTTAACTCATAAGGAAGTTAAAACTCGCTCTCTATTACACTGCTTTCTCCAGTTTAAAGGCCTCATCGTTGCTCACTTGCACACCTTCTTTAGTTAATTGATTCTTTCAATAATTGTTGAAGAGTGAGTCACATACACAAATTAGTGCTACGTAATAAGCAGAATAAAAACATTGTAAACAGAAAGTGATTGAGACCTAAAATGTATAATAGCCTGGGGGACCAGTTAGAGCTTCACCCAGAAAGAGTCCTAAGGAAAATGAGAAACACTAAAGTGATAATGACTCTAATCTGGACATCCAGCAGCATCAAGCATCTTCAAGGGAGACAGGAAAGTCTCTAACAGACCCTGTGTTTTCACAGCAGCAAAAGATGTGTTTTGTAAGCAGAGAAGGAAACAGTACTTGCTTCTAACAGGTAAGAGCATCAACTGATGTGTGAGTCCTGAGGCCTCTGGGAATCATCTGGAAGGAATGTGAGAGACCCTAGAGTAGGATGAGGTGAAAAAGAGCCTGTCTGGGGACAATTTCTGTGACTTTTATTCAGCTGCAATATGAACTGCTTTCTGGTAAGATGCCCATCCCCTAGAGATGAGGAAGCAGAGGCCAGGACACCTTAATTAATTTTTCCATGGTCTAAGACTAAGCAGCAGAACTGTGGATAAAACCCAAAATATTGAGCTTCCAAGCCCACTTTGGTTTGTGTGTAGAGGACACTACAATATTTTGGCTTCAGCACTGCTGATAGAATTGCAATTTCTTGCCCTGTCCTTTGCTGGCTACTTTTAGACCAAATCTGTTACTAGTATTTTCCTTATTTTGTAAATGCACTTCCCTTAGGGCTCAGCTGATAAAGAATCCACCTGCAATGCAGGAGAATTGGGTTTGATCCCTAGGTTGGGAAGATCCCCTGTAGAAGGGAAATGCTACCCACTCCAGTATTCTGGCCTGGAGAATTTCATGGACCGGATAGTCCATGGGGTCTCAATGTGTTGGACATGACTGAGACTTCCCCTTTTTGTAAATAAGATAGGTTTTTCTAACTAAAGTCAAAGCAAATCCTTTTAAAGAACATTTTCCACTGAGAATGAAGGAGATGGTTCCTTCTTGGGTGATGATATTTTACCATAGTTCTTATCCTTTATGCTTTTTATTGATGAAGCTATCTCAGTGAAAAAGCAGCAATGAAAATTCCTCTAGGCAATAAATTATTGTCAAGATGAGGGGCTGCGGCTTTATCTCACCTAGCTGAGAACGCAGAGTATTTAAACAAGATCCCATTTGCCCTCTCATTTTTCATATTTAATTCTATTTGAATGAACTTTTAATTCTCTTCTCTATCATGTATTTGCTAAGAGCTAAACGATTCCATAGATTTCTTTATTTCACAGGGCAACATTCTATTGCCCAACTATTTTCCTCTGCTCACAAATTCCATCATCCTACTTATCACTTTAGTGATGGATTCCTTCAATTTTTCAGGAGCAAGCATACATTGAGGGACTTTCTAAGATCTCTTGCTCAAGGGTAAACCTTATTTCCAAATAAGAACAAGTCGAAAAGCACATCAAGTGTTGTCATTAGGCAAGTAGGAGAGGAAATAATGCAAAATGAGGGTTGTGTTCTTTTGGTTGCTGCCTATTTGCCCCTGGGATACACTGTGTGAACTTGCTTACTTGCTCTGGACAAAAACTCAAACTGGTTTGTACTTAGATACAGGCAGGTAGCGTAAGGGGACAGAAATGCACCTGTGACAAGTGTTAGCTACCCTGCCTTTCCTGTAGGTGGAAACCGTCAGTTCAGGAGTCAGAGGCAACAGCTGCGGAGACGTGGCATCACCTGAGCAAGGATGGGGAATCTGGGATTAGTGGACAGGGGAGATCTTATGGTTTTTTATTTGCACAAATTCTCTCAATATGCTCCTTTCTTATTTTCCGACTGGAAGGAGCCTTTGATCTGCATTAGGCCTTATGGAAAAGGTCTAATTGACAAAGAAGTTAAAGATTCTGGAAAATGAAGACATTGCTAATGTTTAAATAGGTAACACATTTGGACAATGCATATTCTGTGCATAGATTTGTTTTAAAGGCATTGCTTTTGGAGTTTACTTAATTTTTACTACGAAGATACACAATGAATACTGTGATTGTAAACATTAGCACACTGCTGTTTGTTGCTGTTCAGTCGCTAAGTCGTGTCCGGCTCTTTGTGACCCCATTGACCGCAGCACACCAGGCTCCCCTGTCCTTCACTATCTCCTGGAGTTTGCTCAAATTCATCTCATTAGTGATGGTATCTAACCATCTTATCCACTTCCACCCCCTTCTCCTTTTGCCTTCAATCTTTCCCAGTATCAGGGTCTTTTCCAATGAGTGGCTCTTTGCATCAGGTGGCCAAACTGTTGGAACTTCCGACTTAAGCATCAGTCCTTCTGATGAACATTCAGGGTTGATTTTCTTTAGGATTGACTGGTTTGAGCTCCTTGTAGTTGAAGGGAACTCTCAAAATTCTTCTCTGGAAACAGAATTTGAAAATATCAATTCTTCAGTGTTCAACTTACTTTATGGTCCAATAGTCACATTTTATATATATATATATATATATGTATATATATATATATATATATATATATATGACTACTGGAAAAACCAAAGCCTTGAATATATGGACCTTTGTTGGAAAGATGATTTTTCCACTTTTTAATACACTGTCTAGATTTGTCATAGCTTTCCTTCCAAGGAGCAAGCATCTTTTAATTTCATGGCTGCAAGTTACCATCTACAATGATTTTGGAGCCCAAGAAAATAAAGTCTGTCACTGCTTCCACTTCCCCCCTTCTATTTGCCATGAAGGGATGGGAACAGATGCTGTGATCTTAGGTTTTTGAATGTTGAGCTTGAAGCCAGCTTTTTCACTCTCCCTCTTTATCCTCATCAAGAGGCTCTTTTGTTCCTCTTTGCTTTCTACCATGGGTGTCATCTGCAATATCTGAGGTTGTTGGTGTTTCCCCGGCAATCTTGATTTCAGTTTGCGATTCATCCAGTCTGGCATTTCGCATGTTCTCTGCATATAAGTTAAACAAGCAGAGTGACAATATACAATCTTGATGTATTCCCTTCCAAATGTTGAACATTGTAAATGTTTCAAATGAAAATGCTCACACACACACACACACACACATGTGGGTTAGATCTGCTTGCAGTGCATATCTAGAAGATGCAGAGCTGGATCTGAGCTGGGACTTTCTGGCTCTATGGTTGATAACTGACCATGGTTCCTGAACTGAATGCTCAGATGCCTGGAATACCATGGTGACCTGGATCCAGGGTGCACGCATATGTGCTAAGTTGCTTCATTCATGGGTGGGATGATTTGGGTGGAATCTGGATGGGATCATTTAAATTTTTGAGCAAAACACAGTAATATTTGAAAACAACAATGCACCATGTCAACTACTTAGGTAAGGTATTAGGCATTTTAGATGTTAGACTGTGTGTGTATGCGTGCTAAGTTATATCTGACTTTTTGTGACCCTGTGGACTGTGGCCTGCCAGGCTCCTCTGTCCATGGGATTCTCCAAGCAAGAGTACTGGAGTGGGTTGTCATGCCCTCCTTTAGACTGTACCACACTCTAATTGATGTGAAGCTATGTTAGTCTTTGCTGCCATAAAATGCAGGCATAATGAGAACATCACTATGAAACAGAGTATGCGGGTGGCGGCATCCGTATGGTTCTATGTTTTGAGAAGTTGTGCGGTGCCCAATAGGCACAGCTATCCCAATAGTAAGTGTGAATGAAAAATATGAATCCACCACGTTACAGCTGCCCCAGTGGTAAGCCCTGACGGAACCCAGGATGGAACGGAATGCTGCAGCCACTATGCACCCTGAAGAGGCTCAGGATGAGAAAAGGGCCCCAGAGAGCTGAGGTGCATATCAAAAATAAAATGCTTCAGATAAGCCCGGACTCCTGTATCTTCCTGTATACAGAAAAGTGTTAATTTCATTAACTTGAGATGTCTGGTTTTCTATAATTTTGATGTTTTGACTATTTGGCCTCTGTTGCAAAAACTCCTATATAGCCTGGCTCTCCACCTTGACCCTTCAGAACAGTTCCTCAGCATTGTCTGAGATACTGTGTTCTGGGATTGAAATCTTCAGAATGTCTGCCACGTAAAACAGAGCTCTCAATTTCTAGGTTCTGCTTTTTTTTTTTTTTTTTCCTTTCAGTTGACATAAGTAATTGTGGCTTGAGCCATAAAATAAAAATGTGTTTTCTTTCATTTATGTATATTATTTTTTTTACCACATAGAAAGTGACTAGGATATAGTTATTTATTACTACTTTTTATACTTAGTTACTTAAATGGAACTCTTAGGTTTTTCTTTCGGCATCAGAATGTACTGAAAATTTTACTGAGATTCTACCAGCATTGTGAATATAGAAATTTTAGAAATATTTTCTCTTTATTAAAAATGGAGAGGAGGGACAAATGCTTAGATGGAGAAGTTAGTATAGGAAGAGAGGGGGGGGATATACATTATTGTTAGACAGAGCATAGGGCATTGAAACATTGACATTTTCTAACGAAGAAAAGAGAAAGTGAAAGAAATTTGTTCATTTAGCCAGGACTACTCAATGAGGAGGGAGTGAGATTGCTGAAAATCAGGATGTAGGATTGAATTAAGGGGTTGATAAGATTTAAAGCATAAAGAATCTACTTTACTATACAGCTAAGCATAGCGTAATTGTTCAACACTCTTGATTATTTATTTAGTCAAATGCCATCAGTTTTAATTATTCAGATAAATAATATTTCATTGGAACTTTTGAAAACACATATAAAAGAAAGGGAAAACAAATCTATGATTTTATAGCGTATCGTGGTATATCTGATACACAGTGCTTCCACGTATGTATGAGATATGTATTGTGGGTAAAATACACACATCTGTTTGAATCAATAAGCAGAAGAAAGCTGATTTCTGTAAAACTGATGTATTTGCTGGTTCTTTCTAGAGGTTAGCTGCGGGACTAAGATGTGCTGTATAAATACATATTCTAAAAATTGTTTTAATTTGGCACTTCTGTCAAAATACTTCTAAATACTTTCCTTACCCACTTTCTGCCTGAGACTCTGTAACCTGGCACAGTGCAGCCTTCTTCTCCCAGTTGGTCTATTTTGAGGCCTGAGAAACATCAGTGAGAATAACAAGCAAAGCTCCCAAAATAGGTATTCAACTCAAAAGATAGGCAGCATTTAGAAGAGATTATGCAGAGAAGAAAAAATTGTTCTAGAAGGAGAAATCAGTCTTATTTTAAATAAAAACTTCATCCAGATGATTTGATCACATGCTCTTCTTCCAAGCCTTTCTAAAATCTTGTCTTTGTTTCTGGGTTACTTTTAGAATAAGGTTTACATTCTCCAAGTTAGCACTCAGTTATGTGGTTTCTCATTTATAATTCTAGATACAGGAGTAGGGAAAAATACAGGGGTAATCAAGGTATTCAGTCACTGGCACTGGATGAAATGATGTGCAAGCTTCAGCAAGTTGTTCAGCAATTCTGAGTCTCAACTTTAATGTAGTTAAAAAAAAAAAAAAAAAGCAACTATACTCCAATAAATTTCTTTAAAAATTAAAAAAAAAATAAAGAATTTTTTAAAAGTTAGCATGATTTCTACTTCCAGGAAGATGAAGTAGATACATTTTAATCTATCCTGCTGAGAACAAAGCTATCTTGGACAGTCTATGAACAAACAAAGAAACAAGCATAAAATAACAAAAACAAACCAAAAAGACGAAACATGAGAACAATGAAAATTAAAGAGAAAAAGACAGACAGATCTGCGGGGACCTCACAGCACAAGGACCAATACAGCTCTGAGTTCCCTGGGCCTTCATTTCGCTTCTTATATCCAAGAAATGACGTAGAAGAAGTTGGGAACAAAGAAGCCCCAAAGGGCAGAGGCAAAACTTCCAGATAAGATTTTGCCTTTTAGCCAAAGAGCCAAGAATATTGACAGTAACAACTCTACAAACACCATCAAAGCACTGTGGCCCCTCCACCACCTGTACCACACAAGCTAGATGGGTAGCAGAGAAGACTGCATAAGACGCAAGATTTGTCACCCCTGCTGGATTGAAAATATGTAATTTTTCAGCTAATATGAAAATAGCATATTAACAATGTGCAAACTAACTCCCAACTTTTGGTATCAGTGGAAACCGTATGAGCAGCCTGGACTTCACAATACAATTATCTCTCTCTATGTTCGAATGACTTTTAAAAGACCAGGTAGAAAGGCAGGGGTTTCGCCACAACACAGTAGTGAAGGTGTCACCAAAGGCCACACGGATCGCAATAATGAGGTGTCCTTGCTCTTTCCAGGCAAGGTGATATCAACAGCAGTGTTGGAGATCTGGCAATCCCATCTCCATTCAGAACTAGTTAAGAGGACATCCTCCATCCCCAAGTGTCAATAGAGGCTGAGTGGTCAACTGACCTTCTACCCTCGCTTGGAAATTCAAGGCCACGTCCATCTTTCCTCTGCCACAGTGATATCGCGAATGGTCAGTGAAAGCAAATGACTTAAGACCCAGAAGTTATAAACATAATACTCTTGTTGTCCACATTTCAAGCGAAAATCACTGATATGTCAAGAACTAGAAAAACATCACCTTGAAGGAAAAGAGCAATAGATGCTGTATTGCTAATTGCTAGTTTAATAAGTGGGTTAAAATAGCAACATTATTATTTTACAGTTATGGAGGTCAGATGTGAAAATGGTATTCTCTGGGCTAACAAAAAGGAGTTGACAGACTTGCTTTCTGCTGGAGGCTTTAGGAAAGAACTTATTTCTTTTGTTTTCTGGCTGCTAGAGGCTGCCTGTATTCTTTGGTTTGCATCTCCTTCCATCTTCAAAGCCAACAGTGAATGATTAAGTTGTTCTCATGCCGCGTCACTCTGACACTCCATTTCCTTATATCTCCTAACAAGGATCCTGGTGATTGCACTGGGTCTCCCACACAAGTCAGAATAATTTCCTCATCTCCAGATCAGTCAGTTAAGAAACTTACTTTCGTTTGCACCTTTAATTCCCCCTTGCCACATAGCCTAACATATTCACAGCTTTCAGGGACTAAGACAGGGGCACCCTTTGTAGCAAATTATCAGTCTACCACCAAAGAGAACATAATGAAACCTAAGAATTGTTCTTTAAGCTTTCAAAGTCTTTTTTTTTTTTTTAGTTCTCCACTCACTTGCTGAGAAGGTAATTAACTGCAAGTTTATATGATGCTTCTACTCACTCTCATTATTCGAATCAAGAAGCTCACAACATGTCTCTGTTTCTGAAGAGTTTTCATAGGCTTGTCTCTTCCATAATAAACAATAGTCCTTAAAGAAGGAATAAATGCAGAATAATAAGTGCTTATTTCAAATTATGTATGTATATGGATGTAGACTTGCACAGGAAGGATACCAATCCATGAGAGTCTCCTTGTGCTTTAAAAAGCCTATTTGCTTTCAAATATGCTCTTTCAGACCTATTTTAGACAAATCTATTTGCTTTAAAAAGCATATTCCTATAAAAAGAACACATTTGAGTCAGTCCTAGTGAGGTGGCTGAACTTAGAGCCTGTTGTACGAGTGAAGCAAGTCAGAAAGAGAAGGACAAATGCTGTATATCGATGCATGCGCACGGAATCCAGAGAGCAGGGCAGCAACAGAGACGCAGACACAGAGAAGAAAGAGCCGTGTGGACACAGCGAGAGGAGGAGAGGTGAGGGGAACGCGAGAGAGGCGCGGGAAGGAAAGCATCCCCATCCGTGAAGAGGAACGGGGAAAGAAGCACGGGAATGAAAGCTTTCCCATTGTGAAGAGGAACGCGGAGAGAGGCGTGGGAAGGAAAGCATCCCCATCCGTGAAGAGGAACGGGGAAAGAAGCACGGGAATGAAAGCTTTCCCATTGTGAAGAGGAACGCGGAGAGAGGCGCGGGAAGGAAAGCATCCCCATCCGTGAAGAGGAACGGGGAAAGAAGCACGGGAATGAGAGCTTTCCCATTGTGAAGAGGAACGCGGAGAGAGGCGTGGGAAGGAAAGCATCCCCACTGTGAAGTAGACAGCCGGGGGGAACTTGCGGTGTGACCCAGGCAGCCCACGTGGGCGGGGCCGTATGTGCGCCTGTGGCTGATTCAGGCTGATGTATGGTGCAAACCAGCATGATATTGTAAAGCAATTATCCTCCAATAAAAGATTAAAACAAACAAGCATACGCTTAAATGCCAAAACATGTTAATATATCAACTTCTCATGAAAAGCAGAAATATTGATTCCTTTTTTCTTGAATGCTTTCTAAAACAGAAAAGACCCCAAACTCCCAACATGTAAAGGGTAATGAGACAGAAAGGGAAGTAAAGTATCTTCACATTACATGAACTGGTAAAGTGCTATATAACAAGAAAAACTAAGCACAAATATATAGATAACTAAGATAAAATTCTAAAAATGTTCAAATTACATAACATGGAGGAAAGAAAAAGAAAACAGAGAAAACAGAAAACAAAAAATGTCAGAATTAAGAACTGTCATATTCATAATTACATTAAATGTAATTTATGCAGTCTTAAATAACCAAAAAGGGAAGACATTAAGAGAATGAATTAAAAAGCACAATAATCCTAAATGTGTCTGTTAAACAACGATGCTTTAAAACATGTGACACAGACCATGGTGGAACTGAAAGGAGAAATAGACAAATCTACCTCTGCAGCTAAAGATTTCAGCTTCCATCTAAACAACTCATGGAAAAAATGTATAGAAAGTTATCAAATATATAGAAGAGCACAATCCACAAACAGGAGGCAAATGCTTTTATAAAATATTCTACCTCATAAACACTGCATGCACATTCTTTTTAAGGACCCATAGTAAATGTACCAAAGTAGACTATATCCTCAGAGAAGGCAATGGCACCCCACTCCAGTACTCTTGCCTAGAAAATCCCATGGACGGAGGAGCCTGGTAGGCTGCAGTCCATGGGGTTGCTAAGAGTTGGGCACAACTGAGTGACTTCACTTTGACTTTTCTCTTTCATGCATTGGAGAAGGAAATGGCAACCCACTCCAGTAATCTTGCCTGGAGAATCCCAGGGACAGAGGAGCCTAGCGGGCTGCCGTCTATGGGGTTGCACAGAGTCGGACATGACTGAAGTGACTTAGCAGCATCAGCAGCAGCAGACTATATCCTGAGCCACAAAACAAGTCTCAACATATTTAAAAGCATTCAAATCATACAAAGTTAGTTCTTGGAAAAGATCAAACTAGAAGTCAACATCAAAGACATCTTCAGTTAGAAACCAAACAAACATTATTAAAAGTAATACATAGCTCCCTTGAAGTTGCAAGGAAAACCAAGATATATAGGTGATACATTGAAGATGAAAATGCTACATACAAAATGTGTAAGACAGAGCTAAACAGTTCCAGATAAACATCTACTTCAGTTTTATGGACAACACCAAAGTCTTTGACTATGTGGACCAAAACAAACTGTGGAAAAATCTTAGAGATGGGAACACCAGACCACCTGACCTGCCTCCTGAGAAATCTGTATGCACATCAAGAAGCAACAGTAATTATTTTTTTCTTTTTGTTGCAATGGAGAGGGTGTGGAGAAAAGGGAACCCTCTTACACTGTTGGTGGGAATGCAAACTAGTACAGCCGCTATGGAAACAGTGTGGAGATTTCTTAAAAAACTGGAAATAGAACTGCCATATGACCCAGCAATCCCACTTCTGGGCATACACACTGAGGAAACCAGATCTGAAAGAGACACGTGCACCCCAATGTTCATCGCAGCACTGTTTATAATAGCCAGGACATGGAAGCAACCTAGATGCCCATCAGCAGATGAATGGATAAGGAAGCTGTGGTACATATACACCATGGAATATTACTCAGCCATTAAAAAGAATTCATTTGAACCAGTCCTAATGAGATGGATGAAGCTGGAACCCCTTATACAGAGTGAAGTAAGCCAGAAAGATAAAGAACATTACAGCATACTTGGAATTTAGAAAGATGGTAATGATAACCCTATATGCAAAACAGAAAAAGAGACACAGAAATACAGAACAGACTTTTGAACTCTGTGGGAGAATGTGAGGGTGGGATGTTTCAAAAGAACAGCATGTATACTATCTATGGTGAAACAGATCGCCAGCCCAGGTGGGATGCATGAGACAAGTGCTCGGGCCTGGTGCACTGGGAGGACCCAGAGGAATCGGGTGGAGAGGGAGGTGGGAGCGGGGATCGGGATGGGGAATACGTGTAGATCCATGGCTGATTCATGTCAATGTATGACAAAACCCACTGAAATGATGTGAAGTGATTAGCCTCCAACTAATAAAAAAAATTAAAAAAAAAAAAAGAAGCAACAGTAAGAATTGAACATGGAACAACAGACAGGTTACAAATTGGGAAAGGGTTACATCAAGGCTTTATATTGTCACCCTGCCTACTTAACTTAAATGCGGAGTATATCATGAGAAAGGCTGGACTGGATGAAGCACAAGCCGGAATCAGGATTGCCGGGAGAAATATCAGTAACCTCAGATACATAGGTGACACCACTCTTATGGCAGAAAGTGAAGAGGAACTGGAGAGCCTTTTGAAGAAAGTGAAAAAACAGAAAAAGTTGGCTTAAATCTCAACATTCAGAAAACTAAGATTATGGCATCTGGTCCCATCACATCATGGCAAATAGATGGGGAGACAATGGAAACCATGACAGACTTTATTTTCTTGAGCTCCAAAATCACTGCAGGTGGTGACTGCAGTCATGAAATTGAAAGATGCTTATTCCTTGAAAGAAAAGCTATCATCAACATAGACAGCATATTAAAAAGCAGAGACATTACTTTGCAGCAAAGGTTCATCTAGTCAAGGTTATGGTTTTTCCAGTAGCCATGTATGGATGTGAGTTGGACTATAAAGAAAGTTGAGTTCTGAAGAATTGATGCTTTTGAACTGTGGTGTTGGAGAAGACTCTTGAAAGTCCCTTGGACTACAAGGAGATCCAACCAGTCCATCCTAAAGGAGATCAGTCCTGGGTGTTCATTGGAAGGACTGATGCTGAAGCTGAAACTTCAATACTTTGGCTACCTGATGCAAAGAGCTGACTCACTGGAAAGACCCTGATGCTGGGAAAGATTGAAGCCAGGAGGAGACGGGGATGACAGAGGATGATATTTTTGGATGGTATCACTGACTCAATGAACATCCGTTTGAGCAAGGTCTTGGAGTTGGTGATGGACAGGGAAGCCTGGCATGCTGCAGTTCATGGTGTCACACAGAGTCAGACATGACTGAGTGACTCAACTAACTGAACTAAGAGCTAAACAGTGCAGAAAAGAAAGTTTATAGCACTGAGTGCTTACATTATAAAAGATGAAAAGTTTCAAGGAAATAACCTAAGTTCCTCCATTGATAATCTGACAAAAAAAAAAAAACTAAAGCCAAGGAGAAAGTTGAACATTCTATGGTAAAGAATGCAAATCAATAATGGAGAAGGAAATGGCAACCCACTCCAGTACTCTTGCCTAGAGAATCCCATGGATGGAGGAGCCTGGTAGGCTATATACAGTTCATGGGGTCACGAAGAGTCAGACACAACTGAGCGACTTCACTTTCAATTTTCACTTTCATGCATTGGAGAAGGAAATGGCAGCCCACTCCAGTATTCTTGCTGGAAAATCCCAGGGACGGGGGAGCCTGGTGGGCTGCTGTCTATGCGGTCGCACAGAGTCGGACACGACTGCAGTGACTTAGCAGCGGCAGCGGCAAATCAATAAAAGTGAAAAGGAAACTCAACAGAAGTCAATGAAGAAAATGGTTTCTTTGATAAGATCAATAAATTTGACAAAACTGTAGCAAAACAAAAATAAATAAATAAAAAGAATATACAAATTAACAGTATCAGAAATAAAACAGGGAAGACCTTGCAGATATCAAAATGATAGTAAGAATATAATATAACCAACTCTATACACATGAATTTGACAACTTAGATACAAGTAGATTAATTATTCAAAAATTTCAAATTCTTAAACTCACCAGATTCAAAATAAATGCTAAAAGGGAAGTTCAGCTCATTTGCTCAGTAGTGTCTGACTCTTTGAAATGCCATGGACCTCAGCACGCCAGGCTTCTCTGTACATCCCAACTCATGGAACTTGCTCAAACTCATGTCCATTGAGTCAGTGATGCCATCTAACCATCTCATCCTCTGTCATCCCCTTCTCCTCCTGCCTTCAATCTTTTGCAGCATCAGGGTCTTTTCCAATGAGGCAGCTCTTTGCATCAGGTAGCCAAAGTATTGAAGTTTCAGCTTCAGTATCAGTCCTTCCAATGAATATTCAGGACTGATTTCCTTTAGTATTAACTGGTTTGATCTCCTTGAAGTCCAAGGGACTCTCAAGAGTCTTCTTCAACCCAACACAGTTCGAAGGCATCAATTCTTTGGTGCTCAGTCATCTTTATGGTCCAACACCCATAGCCATACATAACTACTGGAAAAACCGTAATTTTAACTAGAGGGACCTTTATTGGCAAATAATGTCTCTGCTTTTTAACATGCTATCTGAGTTGGTCATAACTTTTCTTCCAAGGAGCAAGAGTCTTTTAATTTCATGACTGCAGTCACCATCTGCAGTGATTTTGGAACCCAAATAAATAAAGTTTCTCACTGTTTCCATTGTTTCCCTATTGATATGCCATGAAGTGATGAGACCAGATGCCGTGATCTTAGTGTTTTGAATGCTGAGTTTTAAACCAACTTTTTCACTCTCCTCTTCCACTTTCATCAAGAGGTTCTTTAGTTCCTCTTCACTTTCTTCCATAAGGGTGGTGTCATCTGCCTATCTGAGTGAGGTGTTGATGTTTCCCCTGGCACTCTTGATTCCACCTTGTGCTTCCTCCAGCCCAGCATCTCGTGTGATGTACTCTGCACTGAAGTTAAATAAGCAAGGTGGCAATATACAGCCTTGAGGTACTCCTTGCTGGACTTGGAACCAGCCTGTTGTCTAACTGTTGCTTCTTGATCTACATACAGATTTCTCAGGAAGCAGGTAAGGTGGTCTGGTGCTCCTTCTCTTGAAGAATTTTCCATTGTTTGTTGTGATCTACAGAGTCAAAGACTTTGGCATAATCAATAATGCAGAAGTAGATGTTCTTCTGGAATGCTCTTGCTGTTTCTATGATCCAATGGATATTGGCAATTTGATCTTTGGCTCTTCTGCTTTTTCTAAATCCAGCTTGAACATCTGGAATTTCTTAGTTCATGTACTGTTGAAGCCTTGCTTGGAGAATTTTGAGCACTGCTTTGCTAGTGTGTGAGATAAGTGCAACTGTGTGGTAGTTTGAGCACTATTTGGCATTGCTTTTCTTTGGGATTGGAATGAAAAGTGAAGAAAAAGGGAAGAAAAGAAATTCAAAGGCACACTATTTGGTACAGAAGTAAAACTGTGCCTGCCTATAGAATACATTTTGATAGCCGAAGAAACATTTTTAAAAATATATAACTTCAGATGGTAAGGAGTCAGCCTGCAATGTGCAATGTGCACAGTCAGCAATGTGCAAGACCTGGTTTGATCCCTGGGTTGGGAAAATCCCCTGGAGAAGGGAGTGGCAATCCACTGCAGTATTCTTGCCTGGAAAATCCCATGGATGCAGGAGTCTGGCGGGCTACAGTCTGTGGTGTCACAAAGAGTCAGACATGATTGAGCAACTAACACACTAACACACCCACTCAGATTAAAAAGCAATTTTGGGAAGTTAGTAAAATACAAGATAAACATATAAGATTCAGTTGTTTTTGTATACAGTATAATCAACACACATTAATAATATGATATAAATTCAGTAAGTCACAAATTAAATGCTTAGATGTTTATGTAACAAAAGATGTACAGAAATTTTATGTTGAAAAACACAACAAAGTGATTATATATATATATATATATTTTAACTCTAAGTAAATGGTAGATGCTCTGGGTTGAGGAAAACTGAAAATAATAAAGATGTCAATTGTCCTAAAACTGATATTTAAGGCAAGTTTAACCAAAATTACAATGATATCTTCTCATAGAAATTGATGATGATTCCAAAAATTATATAGAAAGATAAAGGAGCAAGAATAACTAAAACAATTTTGAAAATAGAGGGTGAAGGAGGAATATTCATTAGATGGCTTGAGTAGTCAATAATGTATGATATTTGCATAAAGGTGTACATGTGAATCCACTGAACTGAAAAAGAAACCAGATAGAACTTAACCAGATAGAACTTTCCAAATACGCCCCACTCATTTTAGACAAAAGTCAAAATCTACTTAAAAGAGGAAGTAGATCATTAAAAAAATTATTCTGGAGCAATTTCATAGACAAAAATCCATGAACATCTACATTAATATCATATCTTATATAAAAGTTAGAAAAAAAAATGGATTGTGGACTTAAGTGTAGAACATAAAAGATGTAACTTTTGAGGGAAAAGAACAGAGAATCATCTTCAGGAAATAAGGCTAGGCAAAGAGTTCTTGATCTTGACCTCAAAAGCAAAAATAAATAAATAAATTGAATTTCATCAAAATTTAAAACGTTTTTATGAAAAGACTGTCTTTCAATAGATTGAAGAAAATATTTACAAATCATTATTTGACAAAAGAATAGAATCTAGAATATACAATAAACCCTCAAACTCAACAAGAAAACAGCAGACAGTGCAATTATAAAATCAGCAAAGGCATGAAGAAGCATTTCACCAAAGAGGATACATGAAACTCAGGTTAAATGAGTAATATGTTCAACAACATTAGCCATTGGGAAAATATGAGTTAAGGCCCCAATGATATACCTGTAAGAATGGCTAAAATAAAAAAAATAAAAATAAATAGCGACAACAATAATGATGATGAGGATGCAGAGAAAATAAATCACCCATACATTTTTAATTGAAATGTAAAAATCGATCACTCTTGAAAACAGCTTGGCATTTAAACAAACCAATTAAATCTACCATTACCACGCGGCTTAGTAATCGTAGACATGGGCATTTATCCCAGAGTAATGAAAACGTTGTGAATGTTTGCAGCAGAGTGAAGCTAGAAGAAGTCTAGGTGTTCTGATAGAGATGGATGTTTAGAGTCTGATACATCCAGGTTATGGAACACTTGTTCTCCAGTCCCCAAGTCGTGTCCAACTCTTTACAGGCCCCTGGACAGCAGCACGCCAGGCTTCCCTGTCCCTCACCATTTCCCAACGTTTCCCTAAGTTCATGTCCATTGAATCAGTGATGCTATCCAACCATCTCATCCTCTTTCTTCCTCTTCTCCTTCTGCCTTCAATGTTTCTCAGCATCAGGGCCTTTACCAATGAGTCAGCTCTTTGCATCAGTTGGTCAAATGTTGAAGCTTCAGCTTTAGCATCAGTTCTTCCAGAGAGTTTTCAGGGTTGATTTCCTTTAAGATTGATTGGAATACTACTTATTAATATAAAGGAAATAACCATTGATATACTCAACAACTTGGATGAATTTCTAGGGATTGCAAATTGTATCAATATAATTTCACTTATGTAACATTCTTAAAATGGCAAAGTCATGAGATGGAGAACAAAGTTTGAGTAGCCAAAAGTTAAGGAGGGAGTCTGTATGAGAGGAAAGTGGGTGTGGAAAACATGTGAGATCCTTGTGAGGATTTTAATCATATCTATGTTCATATCTACACCCTGTAGTATAGCACAGATTTGCAAATTCCTACTACTGGGGACATTGGATAAAGGATACTGTGATCTTTCTGTGTTATATCTTACAAATTCATGCCAATCTAAAATCAAATCAAAGTTTGAAATTTTTTTAAAAAAAAGATAATAATGCTTAATTTCTAGATTTTTTGTCAGAATGAAATACTGATATATTTGAAAATGCCTGTTGAACAGCTGGTATTTAAAAACACTCAGTTTATCTGATTTTTCTTTCCTTTTCTCTTGCTCCTTTGAAGTGCACATGACTTCTTGCAAATTAAAATATTTTCCCTTCCAATGGAATACACCATCCCTTGACCTTGACAAACTTGTCTAGCCTGAACAGATACTCTGTTAAATCGGGATTTGAATTCAAGGTAAGATCCAGGAGCAGAGGTGATACTGCACATAAACACAACAAGTAATTCTTTAAGGCTGTCAAAACTAGAGATAACATTTTAATAGTGCTTGATATCAAAGGGAGGGAAGTAAGTAAAATGATGCATTACTAATCACCTGGCTATCTTGGGAGGCTCATGAGGACAAAATAGCAGACTAAGAAGCTAAGTATCAGCTTGCTGATGGTTTTAGGACCCCAGGAGACATGTGAACTGGGACTCAAGTTCAAGGTTATAGGTAGGATTTGTCTCCAAAACTTTCCTCTGCCACAACCAAACCTTAGTACCAGCTGCTGATACAGTAATTGAAGAGATAACTGTCTAGTTCCTATGGATCTTAGATGAATTTACCTACTGTTCTATGTGACTTTGTAGCTAGGGTTCAACTAAAACTAAACTTCTTTTTCCCACAAGTGAGCATTTCCAGAGAAGCAAAGTGTCTCTGTTCTCCCGACACTCAGAAGAGAAACAAAGTCAGTGAGGTCAAGGAAAGAATTAAAGGACTCAAGTACCTAGACAGCAGACCCCTCTGCAGACTGAGGGTATAGAGAAGAACGGGGAGTGAGTTTCCTCCTGCAGCCACGGGGCTCCAGCTTCTCAGAAAGCGAAAGCAAGCAGCCGGTGTCCTGACAGGGCAGGGGTGACGACCACCAGAAACGTTCAAGTCTGGAGTCCATGTGGGGAGAACCCAGATGTTTCTGCACTTCCAGTGGGCAGGCAGTCTGTTCTCTGGTTGCCTCAGCAGTGGTAACTCATTGGTCTTCTAAGAAGCCCACCAAGATTTTTCACCTAGATTAGAACCATTGCATTAAAATCAGGTGCTATCAGGTTATGGCCTATTGGCTAAACTTAGGAAATGATATAGATACCTAACCTGGTGCCTCAGATGGTAAAGAATAGGCCCACAATGAAGGAGAACCAAGTTTGATTCCTGGGTCAGGAAGAGTCCCTGGAGAAGGAAATAGCCACCCACTCCAGTAGTCTTGCCTGGGAAATCCCATGGACAGAGGAGTCTAGCGGCATACAGTCCATGGGGTCACAGAGTCAGACACAGCTGAGAAACGGACACTCACTTTCGTGGGCACCTGACCTGGATCGCTGCTAGTTGCTGGGGACTAGAAAGGCCATTAGAAAAGAAAGTGAGACGGAAGTACAGAGACTGGCTGTCATGTGACCTTATTTAACCCCAGGTAAGCCATGGGCCCTAAAGAGATGGTAGTGTGTTATAAGGGCCAGATGCAGCTCAAGGTACTATTAGGATATTGCAATGATTCAAAGGCTTTTCCTGACTTGCAAGGTGTTTGCAGTAGGGTTTTTGAGATCTTGCTGTGCAGCACAGTTTTCTGCTAAATGCTGAGTGAACCTTGGAATAGAGTGTGGACAGAAGCCCCATCTGTATCCTAAAACCTCCACCATTACAGATGCAGATTCCAACGGATGCATAAGGGTTTGTGTTCACGCGTTTGCATTCAGATAAATATCTGAACAGACTTGCTTGGCCAATGCTTCGTTTGGTTATTGCAGCACACAATCCCTAAAGTGTTTCCTTTCTGATCAATTTATTTTTTCTCTCTGATTTTATTGGAGTATCGTCAATTTGCAATGTTGGGTTAGTTTCAGGGGTTCAGCAAAATGATTCACTTATACATGTACATATATTCATTTTTCCCAGTTTCTTTCTGCATATAGGTCATCATTACAGAACATAGAGTTCCCTGTGATAAACAGTAGATCCATGTTAGTTCTCTTTATATATACTAGTGTGAGTATGTCAGTCCCAAACTCCTAATTTATCCCTCCCTGATGTGTTTCCCTTTTGGTAACCATAAATTTGTTTTTTTAATTTGTGAGTATGTTTCTGATTTGCAAATAAGTTCATTTATGTCATTTTAATTAGATTTCACATATCAGTGATCTCATTTTACCAGTTATTTTTTGTCTTTGTGAGAATCCTGAAGATCCTTTTTATTATTCTCAATAATAATAATACCAAATTTAAGAAACTGTTAATATTTATTCAGTACTTGCATATATTAGATTATTTTGTGCTCACAAATCTCTGTGAATGGGATACTATATATGTGGGATCTTTTTAGCATTTTATACAGGAAGTAATTGAGTCAAAGAGATTATTAGAGGTTAGAAAAGAAAGATGGGAAGTGTTAGTCTCTCAGTTGTGTCCAGCTCTTTGTGACATGGAATATACTTCACCAGGCTCTTCTGTCCATGAAATCTCCAGGCAAGAATACTTGAGCGGGTTGCCATTCTCTTCTACAGGGGATCTTCCTGACCCAGGGGTTAAAATTGGGTCTCCTGCATTGCAGGCAGGTTCTTTACCATCTGAGCCACCAGGCTGCCCAAGGTCAATTAAGCCCGACTCAAGAAAATGAGCTTTAATTTTTTGCTACCTAAGATAAATCTTATTGATCCTTTCCACAATGGTCAGTTCCCTCATCTTGTCTTCAATCGCAAGGGCAGAATGAAGCAGGGTCTACAGGGAGCCTAAAGCCCTTCTCTGGGCATTTCCCTCTCTCAGATTATCTCCCCTGCCAACTCAAGGCCTTCTTCTTTCTGAATCTATTCCAGGGTCCAGAATCAGAACATCCCATGTCCTTATCACCAGCCAATCACATGAGACAGAAGAGAAGGAAAAAAATAAAGTGAAAGCTCTAAATGCTCCCTCTTCCCACCTGAATGAGCTTAGCCCCTTTTCCCCACTCCCTCCACCCTAAGCTACCCGTATCTGTACCAGCTTATATTTACCACGTATAGCACCTTCATGGATCTCCATCTCTGGTGTTGAACAAACGAATAGGTGATAAAGGGATCTCCTAAAATAAGTGGTGGAGATATGCTGAAAAACATTAAGTTCTGCTTGGAATCCCATGATTTCTGTTTTGATAAAAATCTTTTCAACTGGCCAAGGACAGATGCTGAATTCTGACTTGGTCCCCATCGGCCCTGGACACAGGTGTAGCCAAACAGTGACCCAAAGGGAAAGGACAGAAGCACAAACAACCCCGTGACCCCACTCCAAACACAAGCATCCAAACAGCTCTCCCCAGAACGTGACGCTATGTTCCTTTATGTACCATATGAGGGAGGGTCATCAAACTCTCACTTATTAATAGTAGATGGCTTCCTGTCTTGCCCAGGGCTTTAGTGTCAATGTTTGCTTACATTTCAAAATAATAGAGTCATTTATTTCCTTTATAGCTGCCTGGAAATTTTTAGATAGCACTTTTATGTTTTCTCTCTTATGAAGAGATCAGTGCTTTTGTTCAGCATATACCAAGACTCGGGAAGATAGGCAGGCTTTTTAAAGCACCTATCAGGAAAATCACTGTTTTGATAGACTCAGGTCCATTCCTCCCTCCTCACTTCATACTTTCAATTTACAAAGAAAGCCTCAATGGACTTAAAAACTTTCCCTTGGAATAAGAAACCTTAAGGAAAAGTGCTAAAAGGGCAGGAAGAGTCCTCCTCATGTACTTAACAGACACTTGAGAAGATACAAAACCAATCAGAAATGGAAGAAATGCTTACCATCCAGTGCACTATTTCTACCTCCCGGTTTTTCTCCTCTAGTCCATTCTGTATAAGAATTTCTCAGTGAGATTTCTAAAGACATTTTTCATAAGTCAATGGTTTTTAAAAAATTATTGGAGTATAGTTACTTTACGATGTTATGTTAGCTTCTGCTGTCCAGCAAAGTGAATCAGCCGTATGTATAAAAGCTTCCCCTCTGTTTTTGGATTTCCTTCTCATTTAGATCACCACAGAGCACTGAGTAAAGTTCCTTGCGATATACAGCATGTTCTCATTAGCTTTCTTTTTCTATACAAGTCAATTCTTAAAATATAATCCATGGAGGATTAATGATGAGGTCAAGTGAAAAACAGTTGCATGCCTCTTTGCATACCTTCAGAGTTTTTAATTTCCTGGACCTGGTCATCTTATAGACTTTTTGTTTGTTTGTGCCTTTACCCCAATAGCTCAGTTATAAATAAACACTAACCAAGCAGACTGCTTAGGGTTTATACCTGTGTATCTTTATTTCCTTCAATGCCTCAAATTTATCACTGGCCTCCTAGACACAGAGGTGGAATCTGACCATTTCTGTGTCTCCCCTTCCATGCTGACAGTTAGGATTAGGGGTCTCTATTTGTGGAGTTTCTGTAGGAACTAATAGGGTATAAAATGAATGTCTGATGCCTAGCCATCTTTTTATGAGTCTCAGGCTAATAACATTTATTTAGATTCCCCCATGACAATGTAGTTTACATCCAGGCTTGATAAGAATGTGTGACCATTGACCAGAATGCTGGGGGCTGTGATTCTATGAAAAATTGCAAATTCAGTGTCTGACTCCCAAACATTTATAAAACTAAAAGCAGCATACACACACACAGACACACTAACACACATGTACACAATCATACAGAATACAGAAAGCTCAGGAGTCTCATACATTCATTTGTTTTTTTTTTTTTTTTTTTTTCATTCATTTGTTTTTTAACCAATATTTACTAAGCACCTGGGCTCACGTGGTTGCTCAGTGGTAAAGAATCTGCTTGTCAATGCAGGAGACACAGGTTTAATCCCTGGGTCCTCCCTGTGAAGGTAGTCCCGGGAAGATCCCCTGGAGGAGGTCATGGCAACCCACTCCAGCATTCTTGCTGGGAAAATCCCATGGATAGAAGAACCTGGCAGCTAGAGTCCATGGGGTCACAAAAGAGCGGGAGACTACCGAGAGACTGAACAACAGTATTAAGTACCTACTCTGTACTCAGTCTTGTTTGGGTATTGTGGCTGTGTCAACCACTGCACTTCAACAGACTACTGTCCTCTCTTGGGAGGATTATACTGACCAGTGAGAAGGAAATATGCAAAAAAAGAAGAAAAAATGCATTTTTATAACATGATTTGATACAGTATCAATACATATAAAGTATAATATCCAGAATGATATGACATAAATGCGAGAAGCTACTGGAGCTTGCCCTGACCCGCAGTGTCTTCACCAAATGAGAAGACAGCTTGTTTTCTAGGGTCTCGGGTAGCCTCTAAAGGGTCTTGCTAACTTCCTCAGTACATGCTACAGTATTTCTTGTCTTTAGCCTATATTCCTTTCACACCAATTTAAATCGTTCCTTTGGGTTCTTCCTTTTAGAACTTGAGCTCTGACACTCTCAAAGGGCAAAAGAACTGCTAGAAAGTTCAGGAAGAAGTTGAAGAATGGAGCTCATCCAATTAAACTACAGTGGGATTTGGGAGTAAGCAGGCTGCAAGGTGGCTAGGTACCAGGGAAAGAACTAGGCCACACTGGGGCAGGCCAAGACCCCCCACATCACCCCTCCAGCCACTGCTCCAAGCTTTTAATAATGACTCATTGTAATATTGCCATTTGCTGATCTAATTTTTACCCATATGGTGTTCTATTTAATAAAAAATTACATTAAGAACACCTGCTAATCAGCTGCTTCAGCTAATTTAAAAGGAAAAAAAATCTAATAGTACTTTTACATTTTCTAATTAGGTATTATGAGGTTTAATTAATGTCTTAATTAGATGCCATTATCTATTCCTGACACTGGTGCATTATTTGAAACCAGGCTTTGATTACTATACTGATATGCATTCTGTTCTTTTTTTTTTCTTTTTTTTCCTCCACAAACAAGTAGCTGGCTTTATTTTTTCTATTTAGGAAAAGCTTCCCTGCATCCAGTCAGTGCTGTTTCCCAGTCACATTGCCTGCAGTGTGATTTCTTCATCTGGCTCATTCCAGGGCTGTCTTTTCTGTAGTTTTCTCACACCCAGAGGCTCAGAGCCCTGAAGTCCATAGATGGGTGGCCTGGAGTCCCTCCTCTCTTAAAGCAACCTCACTGCACTAAGTATGCTCTCTTCAATTATCTGTTTCCTCCTTAACGCACACAGGTGCTGTGCTGGCAGTGAGGATAAAGAAAGGGGCTAAATACAGAATCTGAACTGAAAAAGGATGAATGACTAAATAAATAAATGAACTACAAAATGTCACAACATCAAAATGACAGGTAAGAAAATTCGTCTTCAAGCTTGAACTACTCTGTAACATCATATCCAAAGCGACCTTCAGGGTAAGAGAGTGTGCCTGAGAAGTGGGCGCATGTGGACGCTGGGCTAGTTTTGATCCAGGGAGACATGAGGATACATTCCCTAAGTGAGGCCTGGCAAACCATGTCTTGTTGATTTTGGTGTTTATATTGTAACTACTCAACTAAATGGAAGGTGCAAATGGGTAGGATAAGATTTAAAAGTATATTTTATACAATTGCAAGTGCCATATGGTCACAAAGGATTCAGTTTTACAATTGATGGAGGTAAGGGGGACAAGGAGAAGGCTGCAACATGTCCTAATTTATGAAATATGAACAGAAAATGCAGCAGTTTTCTGGTGTTGTTGACTGGTGGTTTCCGTCCATCCTGTTTTCTGCTTATTGTGATTAAAATGACCGAGAAGCTAAACCTATATTCTGAAGACTTTTTTTTTTTTTTTAATTGAAGTATAGTTGATTTATAATGTGTTAGTTACTGTGTTACAGCAAAGTGATTCATTTATATATTTATTGTTGTTCACCTGCTAAGTCATGTCTGGACTTTTTGTGACCCCATGGACTGCAGCACACTAGACTTCCCTGTCCTTTACTGTCTCCCAGAGTTTGCTCAAATTCCTATCCATTGAGTCAGTGATGCTATCTAACCACATTATCTTCTGCCACCCTCTTCTCCTTTTGATTTCAATCTTTCCCAGCATCAGAGTCTTTTCCAGTAAGTCCTCTCTTCCCATCATGTGACCAAAGTATTGGAGCTTTAGCTTCAGCATCGGTACTTCCAATGAATATTCAGGGTTGATTTCCTTTAGGGTTGACTGATTTGATTTCCTGGCAGTCCAAAGAGACTCTCAAAAATCTTCTCCAGCACAACTTTAAATAATCCAGAGCTCAGCCTTCTCTACTGTCCAACTCTCACATCTGTACCTGACTCCTGGGAGAACCATAGCTTTGCCTACGTGGACCTTTGTTGGCAAAGTAATGTCTCTGCTTTTTAATATGCTGTCTAGGTGTGTCATAGCTTTCTTTCCAAGGAGCAAGTGTCTTCTAATTTCAAGGCTGCAGTCACTACCTGCAATGATTTTGAAGCCCAAGAAAATAAAATTTGTCACTGTTTCCACATTTTTGTCTTCTATTTGTCATGAAGTGATGGGACTGGAGGCCATGATTTCAGTTTTTTGAATGTTGACTTTGAAGCTAGATATTTTGCTCTCCTGTTTCACCTTCAAGAGGCTATGTCGTTCGTCTTCACTTTCTACCATTAGAGTGGCATAATCTGCCTATCTGAGGTTGCTGATATTTTTCCCAGCAATCTTGATTCTAGCTTGTGATTCATCCACCCCAGCATTTCACATGAGGTACTCTGCCTATAAGTTAAATAGGAAGGTGACAATATACAAACTTGTCTTATTCTTTTCCCAATTTTGAACCAGTCAGTTGTTCAATGTAAGGTTCTAACTGTTGCTTCTTGACCCACATTCTGGTTTCTCAGGAAATAGGTAAAATGATCTGTTATTCCAATCTCTTTAATAATTTTCCACAGTTTATTGTGATCCACACAGTCAAAGGCTTTACTATACTCAATGAAGCAAAAATCGATGTTTTTCTGAAATTCCCTTTCTTTCTGTATGATCCAACAAGTACTGTCAATTTGATTGCTGGTTTCTCTGCCTTTTCTAAACTTTTAAATCTGGAAGTTCTCTGTTCACATACTGATGAAGCCTTGTTTGAATGCTTTTGAGCATACTATTCTGTGAAATGAGAGCAATTGTAAGACAGTTTGAACAATCTTTATTATTGTCTTTTGTTTGTATTGGATTGAAAACTGATTTCCAGTCCTGTGGCCATGGCTGAGTTTTCCTAATTTGCTGGCATATTGAGTGCATCACTTTGAATAGCATAATCTTTTAGAATTTGAAATAGCTCAACTGGAATTCCATCAACTCCACTAATTTTGTTTGTATATGCTTCCTAAGGCCCAGTTGACTTCACATTCCAGGATATCTGGCTCTAGGTTAGTAACCACATCATCATGGTTATCCCAGTCATTAAGACCTTTTTTGCATAGATTTTTCTGTGTACTCTTGCCACCTCTTAATCTCTTCTGCTTCTGTTAGGTCCTCATCATCTCTATCCTTTATTGTGCCCATCCTTACAGAAAATATTCCCTTAATCTTTCCAGTTTTCCTGAAGAGATCTCTAGTCTTTGCCATTCTGCTGTTTTCCTCTATCTCTTTGCATTGCTGTCTTAAGAAGGCCTTCTTATCTCTCCTTGCTTCTCTCTGGAACTCTGTGTTCATTTGTGTTCATCTTTTCCTGTCTCCTTTGCTTTCGCTTCTTTTCTTGGCTCAGCTATTTGTAAAGCCTCTTCAAACAACTATCATTCCTCCTAACATTTCTTTTTCTTTGGGATGGTTTTGGTCACTGCTTCTTGTACTGTGTTATGACCCTCTGTCCTTAGTTCTTCAGGCACTTTGTCCACCAGATCTAGTCCATTGAATCTAATTGTCATCTCCACTGTATAATTATAATGGATTTGATTAAGGTCATGAATATATTAAAAAAGATTGTCCACATTGCATGTCTTTGAGGTATCTTAGTTCCTTGTCCAGGGATTGAACCTGCATCCTTGGCAGTGAAAGCACAGAGTCCTAACCATTGGGCCACAAGAGAATTCCCTATATATATTTTTAAAATATTCTTTTCCATTGTGGTTTATAATAGCGTGCTAAATGCAGTTCCCTGTGATATACAGTTGGACCTTGTTTTTATCCATTCTTCATGTAATAGTTTGTGTCTGCTAATCCCAAACTCCCAATCCATCCCTCCCCTAACCCCCTCCCTTGGAAACCACAGCTCCATTTTCTATGTCTGTGAGACTGCTTCTGTTTCATAGATAGGTTCATTTCTGTCATATTTTGGATTCCGCATATAAATGTATTATATGGTGCTTGTCTTTCTCTTTCTGATTTGTTTCACTTGGTGTGGTAACCTCTGGTTGCATCCATGTTGCTGCAAGTAGAAGACATTTTTTACTTAGAGTTCCAGATTTAATTTAGATTGGGCCAATCAGCCCTACTTGCAATTTTTTTTTTTTTTTTCTTTCAGATGCACATTGTAGCAAATGTGGCTCATGGTCCTGAAGCTGGTTTCCTGATTGGAACAATATCCCAAATTGGTGGTATAATGACAGCATGAATTTTCTTATCATAGATTATACAGCAGCAACTTCGGAAGCTCAGGTCTGATGAAAGGTTTTGGTAGTAATGTTTAGAAGCTCAACCTAGAATGTATTGTTAGCTCTCTTAACCCTCTGTGACAATGTTACATCCTATAATAAACCCCTTCCAACTTAAGCTAGCTAGAATAAAATCAGTTCTCTGTAACTGAGCTGCTACACAGTGGTTTTAAATCCATTCTTATATCAAAGTGTTCTACTCTTATATATTTATTTACTTGTTAGCTCTTAGAACAGCCAAACTCTGATGGTAGAATTTCTCACAATGTTGGAACTATTATTTTTTTGTTTTTATTGCAGGAGAATTTTTACTTTAACAGTAGACTCCTAGACACAAAATCCATGACCATAGAATAAAAATACTGTAGATAGTATATGGCCAACTGGCAAGGATTTTCTCTTTATATTCTAGGAATCATTATATGAGTTTTCTTCATAACACCTTACAGCTTAATTATTTCATCCATATTGAGGTAACTCAAACTGCTAAACAATTACACAATGATTATGTTTTTTTTTCTGCTTTATATTATGGGATATTTAAACATAAGAAATAGTGTGAAATATTTAATATACTTGTAGATACTTATCAAAAATTATCAAGTCATGGCCAGTTTGTTTTTTTGTTTTTTTGTTTCTTTTTTTTTTTTTTTTTTGCACTTATAACATCAAGAAGTTATACCAACTTTGGTTATTTTGAAGAAATTGGATGTAACATCATGCCATCTGTAAACATATCAGCATGTATTTCTAAAAAATAAGGCCCTTTTCCTTCTAAAATAACCACATTACTATGATCAAAACTGTAAGTAAATGAGAAATGATTTTTAATATAATCAATTATTTAGTAGGTAGCCTTCAAATTTTCCTGTCATTAATATTTTTTTTAAAAAAGCTTGCTTGCTTAAATTTGGATTCAAATATGTTGCAGTTGTCTGATATGTGTCTTAAGTTCTGTTTGAATTATTGATTCTAACTCTTCAATTTCACTTCCAATTGTTTGTTGAAGAAATCAGGTATTTGTCATGTGAAGTTTTCAAAGTCAGTCTTTCTGCTCTCATGTGCTGTGTTCTCAGTGCCAAACATTTCCTGTTAATTCATTTCTGGGTCTGAGAGGAATCATAAAACTTTCAGTAAACATTCTCCACAGACTGGTAGCTTATTGCCACTAGGGAATATACCACGTTTAGTGGATTGTCCAAAAATAATGATGTTGGCAGCTGGTTGATACCACTGTCTAGATACAATACTTCGTTAAGAGTTGTAAATCAAGTACTCTAATTTTGTCAATTTTTTGGTGTTTATTAGTTCAGACACATCTCAAGCCCATACTGTTACTTCCAATTCAAGTTCAGAACTGCATGATTTTCACCGAGCTTCAGTGGCCTTACCTTGTATCTCCTTTGTCCTAAATTCTATGCTGAGAAAACCACAATTGAAAAAGACACATGCACCCAAATGTTCATTGCAGCAGTATTTACAGTAGCTAGGACATGGAATCAGCCTGGAGGTCCATCAACAGGTGAATAGATAAAGAAGCTGTGGGACATATATACAAAGGAATATTACTCAGCCATAAAAAAGGAACACATTCAAGTCAGTTGTAATGAGAAGGATGAACCTAGAACCTATTATACAGAGTGAAGTAAGTCAGGCGATGAAAAACAAAGGTCATGTATTAGCACATACACATGAAATCTAGAAAGATGGAACTGATGAAGCGACTTGCAGGGCAGCGGTGGGGGGACCGAGAACAGACTCGTGGACACGGTGCGGGGGGAGAGGAGAGGGTAGAATGAACAGAGGGAGCACCGTGGAAGCACGCATCACCACATGTAAAGCAGACGGCCAGTGGGGATTTGCCGAGTGACTCGGGGACACAAACGCGGGCTCGGTTACAGCCTAGAGGGGTGGGAGGGGTGGGAGGCGGGAGACGCACGGCTGAGGCATGTTGGCCTATGGCAGAAACCAGCACGATATTATAAAGCCACTAACTATTCTTCAACTGAAAAGAAATTATAAAAAAAGAATATTGCTCAATGCTTTATTTCATAATACATAGTCAACAGTTTCAGCATAATTATACCATCATTGCCTTTGACAACATGACTACTAAACTAGTCAATGTTTTGCTTGTTTGACGAAAGTTTACTTTTTCCTTATGGTATAGTCCACCCACTGGAATAACAGTAAAATTGTTGTGTTTTATATATTTTGAAATAATTCTTCTTGATTCAATTATGTCAGCAACTTGAGACAAGTTTGGGTGCGTTTGTTTTATTTTGCCTGGTTTTGGATATTACTTTACATGTAAATAAAATATTCACATTCTTAAAAAGTCATATTTGGAAAATATCACATATTCAGAGAATTCTAACTCCTATTGCTGTCACTTCCACCTTTTTCTCCTTCTTTTTTACAAAAGTAAACTTCTGTTTAATTTTATGATTTATGCTTTCATTATTTTTCTTATAAGTGCAGACATGTTTTATATGTGTGTTTGTATCTACATGCATGACATTATACATTTTTTAACATGAAATTTTCAGATTTTAATTTTTATTAATTTTTATCAGAGTGTGGTTGCTTTACTGTGTTGTGTTTCTTAAGAATCAGTTAGTAAATGATCGCATTTATTTACAGTAAAAATTTTTCTCCACGTTGTTTCCCTACTTCTCCCCCTTATATTTAGGATATCTCTCATAGGATCATATAGAGACATTTCTCATTCTTTTATATAGCTGCCTATTCTCCTTTTCATAGATCTATTAGTTTATTCAATCTTTCCCTTATAATGGACACTTGGGATATCTCTATCTTTTGCTATAAAAAATAAGCTTTCTGTGTATAAGATATGTATATATATATATATATATATTTTTTTTTTTTTTTTACCAGATTCACTTGGCAGACTCTCCATCTCCCCCACTGAATGGGGACGGCCATCGTGCAAGTGGGATCTGTGGTGGGGTGGAGCTGGGAACTCTGATGCAGGTGTCCTGACAGGGACATCCCATCCAGGTGATGATATGCTTTGTAGCTGCCTTGTAATATGTGTGTGTGTGTATATATATATATATATATATATATACCTTTTCTAAATTTTAAAATTTTGTTTCTATTTTTAAATTATTTATTTTTATTTGGAGGATAATTGTTTTACAATATTGTGTTGGTTTCTGCCAAATGTCAACATGAACCAGCCATAGGTACACATGTGTGTCCTCCCTCTTGAACCTTCCTTCCAACCCCCACCCAGTCCAACCCCTTTGTCTTCACAGAGCCTGGGTCTGAGCTCCCTGCATCACGCAGCAAACCCCACTGGCTATCATTTTACACATGGTAACTATGTGTTTCCATGTTACTCTCTCAATTCATCCAACCTTCTCCTTCTCCTGCTGTGTTCACAAGCCTGTTCTCTATGTCTGCATCTCCACTGCTGCCCTGAAATAGGTTCATCAGTGCCATCTTTGGCAATGTATTCTTAAAGGAGGAATTACTTGGATCAGAGTTAATGCATAGGTAAGTTCGACAACAATGCCACATTCCCTACGATACGCAAAGGATCATTTTGTGTTTCTAGGGTCACTTTTTCTCCATTGTCTCAGCAACAAAGCACATGGTCAAATTGTACACTGCCAATGTGTTGGATAAGAAATCATATATCACTGAATTAAAAATAATGTTTATCTCCTTACCCAGTTTGAAAGTATATTTTAAAAACTGTTTTATATGATTAAGCACACTGAACTTTCTTTTTCTGTAAAATATATGCTTGTGTCTCTAACCCATTTTTTTTTACCATATTCTTCTCTTTTTTAAAATATTTTTTGTATCTTAGGCAAGTTAAATTTTTGTCAGTGATATAAGTAATAAACATTGATGTTTCATTGCCACATTTAAGTCTCTATCATTAATGCTACTGAGAAGCAAAGAAAGATAAACATTAAAGAAAATCTTAAAGAAATCTCATTTTCCAGAATATCAGCTAATTGAGAGTTCAAAAGTGAAGAAGTACAAACATAAATGCTTACACTGCATCATTACTTCAGTTTATAAAACAAGGAATGCAGTCTGCCAGATAAAGAACAGAAATTCTAAAGGCAGAGAAGTTTATATTTTTATGGGGTTCTTGAATAAATGGAAATCATTTTGGGGAGACAGTGAATCAGAAGAGGCAGTAAAGTGCTTGTAAGACTAGAGAATACTTGAAATACACAAATGCATTATAGGTCTGTCAAACGACCTGCATAACAGCAACACAGAAAAACAGAACACCCAGGTAAAGCACTATTTATTCTCCAGCAAATAGATGTCACAGTATCGAAGTTTCTAACCTCATTAATATAGAGAGGGTTTTTAAAAGTTAGATAGAAATTTTGAGTGAAAACTGGGAAGACAAATCTCCATTATATTTTTAATCTTGGTTCTAAAAGAAGATTGCTCTTATTTCATGGGTCTTAATATTTAATAAAATTTTTATTTTTGCTTTATCAAAATCAGAGTAAAAAGCAATCTGAGTAATTTGAAGACATAGTATTAGCCTTTATTTTTTTAAGCCTGGATCTGGATAATATTGTCAATTGCATCAAATGTTATTTGGAATTGGAAATGATGCTCTTTCTCGATAAAACATGCTTTTTAATGAAAGTTGATTCCACTGTGTGTTGGATTGGAATGTCAGAATTTCTCAAGAGCTTCAGACAGCACCTTCTATAAATATTGTAGACTGCAATACACAAACAGAGCAGGTATAGAGAATCATGGCATTTTTTTGTTTGTTTGCTTGCTTGTTTTTTATCCGGAAGGGAATTTGGAATCTTGCACTTTAACCTCCTAGTAACCAATGACAAAACAAATCAGTCCAGTGGGTTACACTATGTTGCTCTAAGCACAGTGCTATTTCTTGGAAGAGTAAAGACAATTTAGCTCTCAGCTCAAGTATCTTAAATGAGGCAATGAAATTTCAATATGATTTTCTTCCACATCTGTTGGTCCTTTATTGGACCAGAACCTGGTGGTCCGGAGTCGAGGATGAGAAAGTGAAAGAAGGAAAGAGGCTAATATTCCCTGGGTTACCCAGATGGCTTTCATGCTCCAGGGAATCAGCCAGAAATAGAGAGAGAGAGAGAGAGAGAAAGACAGACAGGCACGGGGACCCAAGCTCTGATGGAGCAAAGGTGCTTTATTGAATTCTGTTAGAGTATATATACCAGTAGCTTCTTTAGATAAAGATCAAGAGACCAGACTTCACAAGTTTACCAAGGAAGCAAGGAGCAATAGAGGCCAGAAGGCCAAGAGGCGGTCCATAACAAAAGAGGGTGGAAAATAACCCCTTTTGCTAAATGGAAAAGCTAATGAAGGAAATCCTATGCAAGCATCCCATCTCTTTGATCTCTCTTTGATCTCTAGCCTCTGACGGGGACTGACAGGAAACAGAGGGCTCGAGAGAGATAGGAACCAGCACACAGGAATCCTACTGTTAAACGCTTCCAGACACACATCACGTTGTTCATCCTTAATGTTATTCAGTAAATATTATCAGTAAATATATTATTATCAGTAATAGTTATTATCAGTAAATATATATATCAGAATCACCCTTATTACCATAAATCTAATATGTGTCCATAGGATTTATGTATGTAATAGGAACTATCGATGTGGCCCTTCAAATGACTTTCAAATTTAAATGCTACAAATGCCTGCATTTTTAACAGGCAAAGCCCAGAGGGATAAAACTTTAATAACTAGTCCATGCTGGAGCTAGAATCAAAAATCCAAGCCTGACCAGTTTCAATTCACTGTCCCACTCACAACCTCATCATTATAATTAAGTTGGATATTTCCTCTAATCTTGGGACCCAAGGATAGCAGAGGAAAGGGCATGCCCCAGATTGGTATTAAGATATTTGGCCTGAAAGAGCTCTACAGCTAGGCAGTCTGATGTAAATTCTCAGAGTTGGCGTCTACAGCAGCCTTTGTATTCATCTGTCTCCATTAGTGGCTCTTAAGACATCAAAAGAATTTTAAGAAATGCCACAGTTAACTTAAAGAGAACTAAACACAGGGTTTTCACTAGTCAACACTTCAGACACATCATTTCAACGGTCTAACAATGCCTTTGTGCATGAAGGTGACATATGAACTGAAATTCTTCACACAACATGGTCGGCATCTGTAGATCCAACACTACACTCTGTTGCTCCATTCCTAATCAATGGTAAAAGACTGACCACAGTTCTGAAATAATACAGAATTCACTGGTTTTCTAGAGCTCAATATCCATTTTGCTTTATCATTGTTGGTGTCCTAACTGCCCTGCTAACAAAGGTCTACCTTATTGCTTTTGGAGCTGAAATGGCCCAGAATCAAAAGCAGAATTCTATCCTTAAAGCTGTGTGCACCTGCTCCTTCTATTGTGAAATATGGGGAGGATGGTGAGCAGGAATGCATTGATCATGACCAAATGGCTCAAGTTGATATAACTTGTGGTAAACTTGTTATAATGGTTTTATGTCCCAAAAGCGAGAAAGTGAAACTGTAATGAGTCCAAAGAGCACAGGCCTGAGGTCATATGAGCCTGGCCACACGTCAAGACTTGTGACCAAAACTGAGCAGGACGTCACTGCCGACAAAGGTCCGCATCATCAAAGCTCCGGTTCTCCCCGTGGTCAGGTATAGACGTGAGAGCTGGAATGCTGAGCAACAAAAAATGATGCTCTCAAACTGGTGCTGGAGAAGACTCTTGAGAGTCCCTTGGATTGCAAGGAGATCAAACCAGCTCATCTTAAAGGAAATCAACACTGAATATTCATGCGAAGGACTGATGCTGAAGCTGAAGTTCCAATATTTTGGCCACCTGAGGCAAAGAGCCGAGTCATTGCAAAAGACCCTGATGACAGGAAAAGCTGAAGGCAAAAGGAGAAGGGGGTACCATAGGATGAGATTGTCGGACAACATTGCTGACTCAATGGACATCAATTTGAGCAAGTTCTGGGAGACAGTGGATGACAGGAGAGCCTGGCATGCTGCAGTCCATGGGGTCATAAATAGTCATACACAACTTAGAGACTGAACAATAAAAGTCCCAGACTCCCACTCCATCCCTCCCCCAGACCTTTTGATGCAATTGTGTCTTGATATGAGACTAGAGAGACAGGTAGGCTGGCAGAAATTCACAGTGCCTGGTGCATTTTGGCTGCCCAATTAATAGGAGCATTAAAATAAACAATACAAATATTCAAGATACCAAGGGTTCACAAAATCAAAACAAAGTAATGATGACTGGAATTCTGGGTGGTTGATCAGGAAAACAGCAGCTAATCTAAATACTTCAAACAGAAGAAATTTAATGCAGAAAATCAGTTATATGATGATGGAGACCAGAGACGAACCTAACTATTAACAAGACAGGAAACCAGTCCCGCTAAAGATGGAGGTACCAGGAGAGGAGACAGCTTCCTGAAACCTGGCGCACTGGACTACAGCTTTGTCATCGAGCAAGTCTGGGAACCAGAGTGGAGGACTTGCGGTCTCTTCTGCAGAACGGACTCACACTCAGCTGGAGGCAGCCTTCCAATCACCCTCCTGCCTCTCCCATTGGCTGGACTCCCTGGGGAGTAAGTTGGCAAAACCTCCAGGTAAATGTGGTTTCTGAGATAGAGAACAGCATAGCCAAAAGTAAGGGAACAGAGCTGAGAGCAGTCTGACAGATAGTCCTTACAAAAATCCTTTCCTAATGCAAGAAGGATGCTAATTCTAACTCCTTCTCATTACATGCTGCAAGTACATTTGACCACTAGCACTCAATCTTTGTAACAGTTATGAAAAGACATGCTCTATTACACAGGTGAAATATCTGTTTCTAATGCTATGACATATGTGTTCTATACTATACAATATGTGTGTGTGTGTGTGTGTGTGTGTGCATCTGCATGTCTGTTAACAAATCATACTGAAAAATCTCTTGTTATTATTCAGTCCTAAGTCACATCTGACTCTGCGAACCCAGGTGCTGTAGCTTGCCAGGCTTCCCTGTCCTTCATCGTCTCTCAGAGTTTGCTCTGATTCGTGTGCTGTCTAAGCATCTCATCCTCTGCTGCCCCTTCCTTCCCCTGGCTTCAAAAGGCCTTGGGAGGAAGGGATAAATTACAAGATTGCTCCGTATGCACAACAAAATATATACAATAGATAACCAAAAATGACCTACAGTATAGCATGAGGAACTATACTCAATATTTTTTAATAACCTATGTGGGAAAATACAGTTAGAACTGTACATGGAAAAATAGACTGGTGCCAAATAGGGAAAGGAGTACGTCAACGCTGTATATTGTCACCCTGCTTATTTAACTTATATGCAGAGTACATCATGAGAAACGTGAGGCTGGATGAAGCACAAGCTGGAATCAAGTTTGATGGGAGAAATATCAATAACCTCAGATATGCAGATGACACCACCCTTATGGAAGAAAGCAAAGAGAAACTAAAGAGCCTCTTGATGAAAGTGAAAAAGGAGAGTGAAAAAGTCACCTTAAAGCTCAACATTCAGAAAACTAAGATCACGACATCTGGTCCCATCACTTCACGGCAAGAAGATGGGGAAACAGTGGAAACAGTGACAGACTTCATTTTCTTGGACTCCAAAATCACTGCAGATGGTGACTGCAGCCTTGAAATTAAAAGACTCCTGTTGCAGCTGCTGCCGGGCGAAGGAGGGCTGTGAGGAGCTACTCCACGTTCAAGATCAGGAGGGGCGGCCGTGAGAAGATAACCCTCCTCCAAGGTAAGGAGCAGCGGCTGCGCTTTGCTGGAGCAGCCATGAAGAGATACCAAACGTCTGAGGTAGAGAAACCCAAGTAAGACAGTAGGTGTTGCGAGAGGGCATCAGAGGGCAGAAACACTTAAACCATAATCACAGAAAATTAGCCAATCTGGTCACAGGACCACAGCCATGTCTAACTCAATCAAACTAAGCCATGCCATGTGGGGCCACCCAAGATGGTCGGGTCATGGTGGAGAAGTCTGACAGAATGTGGTCCACTGGAGAAGGGAATGGCAAACCACTTCAGTATTCTTGCCTTGAGAACCCCATGAACAGTATGAGAAAGTAAAATGATATGACACTGAAAGAGGAACTCCCCAGGTCGGTAGGTGCCCAGTATGCTACTGGAGATCAGTGGGGAAATAACTCCAGAAAGAATGAAGGGATGGAGTCAAAGCAAAAACAATACCCAGTTGTGGATATGACTGGTGATAGAAACAAGGTCCAATGCTGTAAAAAGCAATATTGCATAGGAACCTGCAATGTTAGGTCCATGAATCAAAGCAAATTGGAAGTGGTCAAACAGGAGATGGCAAGAGTGAAAGTCGACATTCTAGGAATCAGCGAACTAAAACGGACTGGAATGGGTGAATTTACCTCAGATGACCATTATATCTACTACTGTGGGCAGGAATCCCTTAGAAGAAATGGAGTAACCATCATAGTCAACAAAAGAGTCCAAAATGCAGTACTCGGATGCAATCTCAAAAATAACAGAATGATCTCTATTCGTTTCCAAGGCAAACCATTCAATATCACAGTAATCGAAGACTATGCCGCAACCAGTAACACTGAAGAAGCTGAAGTTGAATGGTTCTATAAAGACCTACAAGACCTTATAGAACTAACACCCAAAAAAGATGTCTTTTTCATTATAGGGGACTGGAAGGCAAAACTAGGAAGTCAAGAAACACCTGAAGTAACAGGCAAATTTGGTCTCGGAGTATGGAATGAAGCAGGGCAAAGGCTAATAGAGTTTTGCCAAGAGAATGCACTGGTCATAGCAAACACCCTCTTCCAACAACACGAGAGAAGACTCTACACATGGGCATCGCCAGATGGTCAACACCGAAATCAGACTGATTATATACTTTACAGCCAAAGATGGAGAAGCTCTATACAATCAGCAAAAACAAGACCAGGAGCTGACAGTGGCTCAGATCATGAACTCCTGATTGCCAAATTCAGACTTAAACTGAAGAAATTCGGGAAAACCACTAGACCATTCAGCTATGACCTAAATCAAATCCCTTATGACTATACAGTGGAAGTAAGGAATATATTTAAGGGACTAGATCTGATAGAAAGCCTGATGAACTATGGACGGAGGTTCATGACATTGTTCAGGAGACAGGGGTCAAGATCATCCCCATGGAAAACAAATGCAAAAAGGCAAAATGGTTGTCTGAGGAGGCCTTACAAATAGCTGTGAAAAGAAGAGAAGCAAAAAGCAAAGAATAAAAGGAAAGATATTCCCATTTGGATGCAGAGTTCCAAAGAATAGCCAGGAGAGGTAAGAAAGCCTTCCTCGGCGATCAATGCAAAGAAATAGAGGAAAACAACGGAATGGGAAAGACTAGAGATCTCTTCAAGAAAATTAGAGCTATCAAGGGAACATTTCAGGCAGAGATGGGTTCGATAAAGGACAGAAATGGTATGGACCTAACAGAAGCAGAAGATATTAAGAAGAGGTGACAAGAATACACAGAAGAATTACACAAAAAAGATCTTCACGACCCAGATAATCACAAGGGTGTGATCACTCACCTAGACCAGGACATCCTGGAATGTGAAGTCAAGTGGGCCTTAGAAAGCACCACTACGAACAAAGCTAGTGGATGTGATGGAATTCCAGTTGAGCTATTTCAAATCCTGAAAGATGATGCTGTGAAAGTGCTGCACTCAATATGCCAGCAAATTTGGAGAACTCAGCAGTGGCCACAGGACTGGAAAAGGTCAGTTTTCATTCCACTCCCTAAGAAAGACAATGTCAAAGAATGCTGAAACTACCGCACAATTGCATTCATCTCACACGCTAGTAAAGTAATGCTCAAAATTCTCCAAGCCAGGCTTCAGCAATATGTGAACTGAGAACTTCCAGATGTTCAAGCTGGTTTTAGAAGAGGAACCAGAGTTCAAATTGCCAATATCTGCTGGATCATCGAAAAAGCAAGAGAGTTCCAGAAAAACATCTATTTCTGCTTTACTGACTACGCCAAAGCCTTCGACTGTGTGGATCACAATAAACTGTGGAAAATTCTGAAAGAGATGGGAATACCAGACCACCTGACCTGCCTCTTGGGAAACCTGTATGCAGGTCAGGAAGCAACAGTTAGAACTGGACATGGAACAACAGACTGGTTCCAAATAGGAAAAGGAGTACATCAAGGCTATATATTGTCACCCTGCTTATTTAACTTATATGCAGAGTACATCATGAGAAACACTGGGCTGGAAGAAGCACAAGCTGGAATCAAGATTGCCAGGAGAAATATCAATAACCTCAGGTATGCAGATGACACCACCCTTATGGCAGAGAGTGAAGAGGAACTGAAAAGCCTCTTGATGAAAGTGAAAGAGGAGAGTGAAAAAGTTGGCTTAAAGCTCAACATTCAGAAAACTAAGATCATGGCATCTGGTCCCATCACCTCATGGGAAATAGATGGGGAGACAGTAGAAACAGTGTCAGGCTTTATTTTTTTGGGCTCCAAGATCACTGCGGATGGTGACTTCAACCATGAAATTAAAAGACGCTTACTCCTTTGAAGGAAAGTTATGACCAACATAGATAGCATATTAAAAAGCAGAGACATTACTTTGCCAACAAAGGTCCATTTGGTCAAGGCTATGGTTTTTCCAGTTTTCATGTATGGATGTGAGTGTTGGACTCTGAAGAAAGCTGAGGGCTGAAGAATTGATGCTTTTGAACTGTGGTGTTGGAGAAGACTCTTGAGAGTCCCTTGGGCTGCAAGGAGATACAACCAGTTCATCCTAAAGGACATCAGTCCTGGGTGTTCATTGGAAGGACTGATGCTGAAGCTGAAACTCCAATACTTTGGCCACCTCATGCGAAGAGTTGACTCATTGGAAAAGACCCTGATGCTGGGAGGGATTGAAGGCAGGAGGAAAAGGGGACGACAGAGGATGAGATGGCTGGATGGCATCACCGACTCGATGGACATGGGTTTGAGTAAACTCAGGGAGTTGGTGATGGACAGGGAGGCCTCGTGTGCTGAAGTCCATGGGGTTGCAAAGAGTTGGACATGACTGAGGGACTGAACTGAACTGAACTGACGTGGGAAAATAATCTGAAAAACAATCAGTTTAGTTAGTCACTCAGTCGTGTCCGACTCTTTGTGACCTCATAGACTGCAGCACACCAGGCCTCCCTGGCCATGATCAACTCCCCGAGCTTGCTCAAACTCATGTCCATGGAGTTGGTGATGCCATCCAACCATCTCCCACTCTGTCATCACCTTCTTCTCCGGCCCTCAATCTTGCCTACTATCAGGGTCTTTTCCAATGTGTCAGTTAATTGCATTACGTGGCCAAGGTATTGGAACTTCAGCATCAGTCCTTCCAATGAGTACTCAGGACATATTTCCTTTAGAATTGACTTTTTTAAATCTCCTTGATGTCCAAGAGACTATCAAAAGTCTTCTCCAACACCACAGTTCAAAGTGTTATGAAAAACAATAGATATATACATATGTATAACTGGATCACGTTACTATACACCTGAATTAACACAATATTGTGAATTAAGGATAGTTCAACATTTTTTAAAAGTAAAGCCTTAGTTTCATTTGCAAATATTTTTAAAATGTCTCTAATTATCATCTCACTTATAATAATTAAGGAAAATTTGGAAAGCCCAGAAAAGTAGCAGAAAGAAAACTCTGTATGCATCATTTTATTATTTATAGTTGCAAACTGATATAGAGAAGACCTTTGAAATTTGCCAAGTTACATAGTTTTAGCTATTTGGATGTAATAATATAAGTATCCTGATTTAATAATTGTGATTTTCTTGGGACCTGAGTTTAAGTTACACCCTCATATACAAAAATACTTTTTTGTTTGCCAAAAACACTGGACAAGTCTCCAACATGCTTATCTAAATATGGTAGCTTATTTATTTATTTATTTATTTTGCCTATTTAATGTCAGAAACAGAGTAATTATAGCTAGATAAATTTGAAAAAACAATTAAGCTTTATCTCACTGCAGAAAATGTAACATTTTAGTAAGTGATACAACATGAATGAAAGCTAAAGAATGTTTTCAAGTTGCATGAGGAGAAACAATGACATGAAAGTTCTCAATACAAACGCATCTTTGGGACTAAAACATGATCTCGTTTAAATGTTTATTTATAAATTGGAAGCTAATTAGAGAATATTCATGATTAATATTAATTTTATGCACATTTTCTAATCTTTTTACATCATTTTTATTTTCAAGTTTTATATAGTTGAAATAATACTAACCACATTTTATGTGTATAAATATGGTAGGAAAATACTATTTTCTAAGTTAGCATTATTATCTTTAAAAAAGTGTTTTTTCACTCAGGTCTCTGGATTTTATACCCATTAAACTAATAGTTTCAGATCTAGTTTAAGAACAGGCACTATGATCAACAAATTTTTCTACTTGAACAGGGGAAAAAAAATCTTGCTGAAAGCTGAGCTTTATTTTTAGCTAAATGAGAAAACATTTCACAGAGTATTTACTGAAAACAATCAATAAGTCCCTACTAGGTATGAGTCGATATATATCAAGTCAAAAGTACACTATTACTTGGAAGCCAATATGTTTTACTGAACACATGGAGAATTTACATTAAAACAAGCCACTGACATTTCCAATCTATTTTTTGGCAGTATAATGTACAACAATCCAAGCAAAATCCTGTGTCTCACTAAATCACCCAGTAAAAACTGCATTTAGCCAACTTTTAAGAAAATAATATCTTATTTCATTTGTTTCCAAAAGTCTCCTCAGATTAAATTAGGCCACCAGCTTACTCTGAAGCCTTCCTTTTTTCTCCTTTTAACTTTCAATAAACATGGAGGCAGAGAAAGAGAAAAGGGATATTCTAGACACAGACATTAAGGATATGTACCCTGTGGTGACTTTGAGGGAAAGGATCCCTTGGAGAAGGAAATGGCAACCCACTCCAGTCTTCTTCCTGGGACATCCATGGGGTTTCCCTGGAACATGAATCCACACAGGGTTCATGCCTGGGAAATCCCATGGGTAGAGGGGCCTGGCGAGCTACAGTCTACGGCTCACAGAGTCAGACACGGCTGAGCACACACCCACACACACAGCACCGTTTTACTCAGCTTGAGAGACTAAAAAAAACAAAACCAACAAACGAACAAAACCAGAAGGACGTAAGGCTGTGGGAGCAGCTTTGACAGAAAATAAAATTAAACTAAATGAAAAGGCTCTGATAATGTGTCAGAAGTCATTGTAAAATTGTAGACTGGGTTGTTTGTTTGAAAATGCTTTATTTGATATTCCAACAAAAAACAGAGCCTGCATCATCTGATAATTCTCTGAGGAAGACAATCCTGACAATTGTGAAAAAGAACATTTAGATAAAGGGGGAGAGAGATAGAAATACTGGTTATGGGCCTAATAAAATGTGTTAGGTAACTATTTCCTTAAAAATGTGTTTGAAGGAAATCTAATTTCATAGAATTTTACTACATTTTACAAGAGGAAAAAGTAACATTTCTGTAGCCACAATTCTCTTGTGTAAAACCAGACCTAAATAAAGTAAAACGGATTTCTTCACTACAGGATATCTAATAAGCTAATAGACATAACAAATATCAAGGAAGAGCTAATGGCATGAAGCATGCCCCAAACTGGTATGACTGTGGCAATCCCCTGCAAAGAAACATCTGCAGAAGTATTGTTAATAAAGCCTATTTTGCAACAGGCTGGTCTCTGCGATGAGGACCTCACTGGTTGCTATAGAGAGTGCATTCTGGGAACTTTTCTGGCGGTCCAATGGTTGAGATTCTGAGCTTCCACTGCAAAGTGTCTGGTCAGGGATCTGGTCAGGGATCTAAAGTCTCACATGCCACCGGGTGTGGCCAAAATATACATAACAATTGATTCAAAAAATCCATGATAAACAAACAAGACCAAAATTAAAAAAAAAAAAAAAAGTACGCTGTGTGTTGCTGACTTTTGTGACTTCAGTTTCTAGAAATCTGGCATAAAGTATATCCTCCAAAGACATTTATTGAATGGAGTTGACAGAAGGACCTAAACCAGAAAGAAATATGAATGAGAACAGGATTGGAAAAAATCCAGCTTGCATTTGCCTTGTTCTCTGCATGACATTATTCTCAAGTCATTGCTTTCGGGGCTTGGGTATTCAGCAATTCAGATTTGGACGCTTATAGGAAAGAAACTAGAGATGCTAAATCAGGGACTGAAATAATCTTCCCAACACTGCTCTGTTTAATCCAGAAGTAAACCAATTTGTCTGTGAAACATCATCACAGGAAATCTGTCAGTAGAGCCTTATTGTCCACGCCAGTGAACTGAAATTTACAGTTGCTTTAGGTTTTGAAGAACAAGTCACGTGGCCCAGAAAGACAATCTGATTTACAGAAAAAACACAGTTTTAGAATTAAAAATACTTTATTTGAATACTAGCTTTCCTGCATACTGATTGTTTTGGCAAAGGGGAATTTCACATTCTTTCAACTTTACTTTTTTTTAAATATCTATAAAAATGTGGAATTAATAATATGTAGAGAGTATGGTACTTAAGCATGTTAAACAAGGTAATACTCTTGAAGTTCTTTGCTGTGTCTTCAATGAATGGATTATAGGCAACTGAGTTTCAATAAGTGGAACTAGAAACATTCTAGAATCAGTTTTGGCCTGGAAAAAATAACAAAACTGTAAATGTCTTCTCAACAGGGTGATTAGATGCTGAATGTCATCAATGTGAAAAACAAAACCAAACATTTTAGGTTCAGGAAGATGTTTAGTCTGAACTCTCTGCTTAGTTTTAATATATAGTCAGTGTTGACAAAATCATTTAACTGCTATGAAAAACCTACCAGTCCTTGTTGGATAGGCAATTCATTAAATACACCTTCTCATAAAATCCTTAGAAGAATCCTATGAATTATTGTGTTCACAATTGTTTCAGCCCACTATGATGTTTTAGAGAAACAAAAATGCATGTTTATTTTCTGTGACCATAGCAATCCCAATTTTGACAGTGGATGAGAAGCCCGTAGACAAAGCACATTTGGGGGAGTAGTCATTCGCTGTGGCTGCAGTAGAGATTTTGAGGGAGAGTGTGGGAAGAGATATGGATGTAAGAGGAACACAGAGTATTGATCTGGATAGATTGTAACCAGATTGTGAAGGCAATAGAAGCCAAGTTCAGGAATGTGCACTTACTCTTTCAGAGAAGTCACAGCTATTAAGTGATTCTGAACTAGATGAAAACAATATGGGAGTGATTTTCTTTTGAAGACTGAATCTGATCATGGTTGTTTGATCAGATTAACTAGATATGCTTCCCAGCTCCCTGTCGAAGTTGTAACATTAAGTTCAGGAGTTTGTCTTCCCCTTAGAGTTTGGTACATTCTCAATTTTCTTTTAGAAACAAACTAACCCAAGTTAGTGTTCAGAGCACTGTGCTTGGAGCTAGGTCACTAGCCTGACACTCACTAGTCTGTGGCCTTATTTAAGTTAGTTAACCTTCAACGCAAAATTTTTTTCATCAGTAAACTAGGATGTTGCTTCCTCCTTTTAAAGCAAAGATAAAATTAGCTAACAGAGGCAGAGTGCCTGGCACAAGGTAAATGCTCAAAATAGTTAGCTGGAATGTGTATAACTATTATTGCAATCCTGAAATATTTCTAGTCAACCTGTCGTATTTTCACAAGACTTCCTCTTGCGAAGATTTATCCTCCAAATATGTGTCCCTTAATATTAACTGGAGATTGGTTCCAGGACCCCACCCCTTGCACATTCCAAAGACTGCAGATGCTCAAATTTATTTCATGAAATGAAGAAGCACAGGATTATCTGTATCCACAGGTTCCACATCTGCAGACTTAACCAATTGGAGAGCTATTCCCATGGATACAGAGAGTTGATCATAGTCTCTTGGAGTTGAACTTTTATCTCTATGCCCTTGTTCTCATAGTTACTATTTTAAAAGGAGATACATTCCCATATGCAGGATCTAGAAAAATGGTGCAGATGAACCTATTTGCAGGGCAGGGCTAGAGATGCCGATGTGGAGAATGAGTGTGTTGACACAGGGAGGGAAGGGAAGGGAAGGTTGGATAAATTGGGAGAACGGGGTTGTCATACATACATTGTGCATGTGTGCATGCTAAGTCACTTTAGTCGTGTTTGATTCTTTGTGACCCTATGGACAGTAGCCAGCCAGGCTCCACTGTCCTCCTCTGTCTCTGCCAGGATCCTCCAGGCAGAATACTGGAGAAGGTTTCCATGAGCTCCTCTAGGGGATCTTCCCAACCCAGGAATTGAACCTGTGTCTCTTATGTCTCCTGCATTGGCAGGTGGGTTCTTTACCACTGGCCCCACCTGGGAAGCCCCGTATATACACTACCATGTGTAAAACAGGCAACTAGTGAGAAGCTGATGTATAACACAGGGGGCCTGGCTTAGTGCTCTGTGATGACTTAGGAAGGTAGGATGAGAGGATGGAAGGAAGGTCCGGGAGGGAGGGGATGTAGGCATGCATATGTTTGATTTACTTCATCATGCAGCAGAAACCAACAACACTGTAACTACACTCCAATTAAAAAAAGAGAGATAAATTCCCAGGAAGATCACGATTACTAAGCTTTCCAAATTTTTAAAGTGTAACCTAAATATTTTTGTGGCGTTTTGCTTTCCTTTTCCTCAGTATCTCTCCCTTCTGTTATGGGCACACATTTTATCAAATTTCTATCACCTCTGTCTCAGAGCTTCAAAAATCTGCTAATTTAGGAAACTAACTCAGCGGTAACACCCCTAAGACTTGTGACAAAGCACAGTAACTATAACACAATCTTTAATTTCTAACCCTAAAGCCAAAAACTACAGTTTGACTCTTTCCCTGTATCAGAGGCACTGTCCTTGCTTTGCTGTCGTCACCCTGCCATTCCAGATTCCCCTAACCGGAAATCACATCAGGTCTGCAGGGATATCCAGATTCCCATAACCGGAAATCACATCGGGTCTGCAGGGATATCCAGATCCCCATAACCGGAAATCACATCAGGTCTGCAGGGATATCCAGATTCCCCTAACCGGAAATCACATCAGGTCTGCAGGGATATCCAGATCCCCATAACCGGAAATCACATCAGGTCTGCAGGGATATCCAGATCCCCATAACCGGAAATCACATCAGGTCTGCAGGGATATCCAGATCCCCATAACCGGAAATCACATCAGGTCTGCAGGGATATAGTTTCTGTTGTGACATCTCAACTTCCACTTGCTCTGCTCTAACCTGAAAGCGGGACGGTGAGCAGACTCCTCTGGGTAACTGCCTTGCAAACTGTGTGCTCTTTTCCAGAATTAGGATTGCCAACTGAAGAATGTTGCTTGCCTCCCAGCCCTACAAGGATGAAGTCACTGGCCTCTGCAGTTGCTGGCCTTCAATACCTCTTGAAAGGAGTTCAGGGCAGAGATCAGGAATGAGGCATTCTGTGCTCTGGGAAAAACTAGTAGCGCAGACCTTCAGCAAGTTAAATATATTCGGAAAAAGAAACTTGTGTGAACCCAGTGTCTTGCTCTTATTCTCAGAAAAGCACTGCCATCATTAACGACGTCTGCTCCTCGTGACTTTCTACCAAGATGTGTACTTGAGTGCATGTATCCCCCCTTCATCAAAATAATATGTCCATTGACCTCTCCACCTGCCTCTTTGGAGAAGATCCTCAGAGGTTTCTGAGAGGCTGGCTCCCAGACTATTGTTCTCAGTAAATCTCAGATAAAATCAAACCCACAAATCCCATATTGTGCATTTTTTTTCAGATGACAAGGTCAACGAAAAAGCGAACTGCACCAGGGACTAATGGTCAACAGAACTGCATGGCTTTCCATGTGCACCTGGACGTACCGACATAAGCTTTCATTTGAACTATTTTGAATAAAAATAAAAAAGTGCTTAAAGTAGATAAGTACCCCCGCCTTCAGGAACATACTTCACTCTTTTCCTGAAGAGACTTGCTGTCCCCAGAAGTATCCCTTACTCCTGTCTGTCTGAGCCTGTTGATGGACTCAGCCATCCGGGCCTGCTTGCCTCAGACCAAATGCTCTACCACTGACTTAGAGTCCTGGGTCTGCTTTTTATTTGTTTGTTTATTTAATCTCTCTGCTTATTAGATTTTTCTTTTAGCTTCACCCTTTTGCTCTTATATCTGCGCTGCCAAGCAGTCCTGTTTACCCCACATACATCCCCACTGCATTTTAACTTGTGCTTCTAATAAATTATTCCATAAGGTGGGAAATTCAGCAACCATCTCCTGTGAGTTATAACAGACAGGGGAATAAACTCTCTGTGTAAAGGATTGAGAATTATTTTCTTTTATTTTTATTTATTTATTTATTTTTTGAGTAATAGCTGTTTCCTTCTTATACTCATCTCTGTGACTCAATTCCCACTGTCTCCCACCTGGACAGCTGAGACCGCCTCCCAGCTGATCTCTCCATCTCACTTTCTTCTCTGCAACTCTTTCCTAACAAGGCTGATAATTCAAATATGATCATGGTGCTTTCCTACATAAAATCCTTTGGAGGCTTTCCACTGATAAACAATAAAATTCAAGCTCTCTGCATGACATTTAAGGTCCTACATGCTCTGTCTCCTTTCTCCCTTGCAGACTTATATCTGCCTCACTAGAAACTCATATGCACTAGGAGCACTGAAAACTGTTAGTTTTTCCTTAAAATATATGCAGACTTGCCTCATCTCTAAGACTTCAAGTGCAATATAATCTCTGTCTAGAATATTTCTCCTTTTCCCCCCACTGTCTTGACATCTAGGTGTTACTGAGAACACAGCCTGCGGTTTCCTGTCTGTGCATTTGTGATTCTGTGATTTAATTGCCATTTTACTCATTCTCCTCTTCCGGGCCTTGGGCTCCCTGAAGGCAGACGCTGCTGTACCTGTCAGAGGGAAGCTCTGACCTGCCCGGTAGGACCCCAGGGGTCCTTCAGGCTCACAAGTGCCTCCCCCTCGATCTGGGCTGAAAATCCTCAGTCCCACCAGGCTGCTGCGGACCTCCACGCCTCTGCACAATACGCAGACGCTTCCTTACAGGTAAGGAGGCGTCACAGGTTCAGGGACCCAAGGGGCTCCAGGGATTTTCTGTTCCCTTTGTTTCTGCCAAGCTCTCTTATCTGTGGAAGGTGTTGTCGACTGCTGGTGAGCCTATCTCTCATAAACCTAAATCCTCTTAAGAGGAGGAAATGTGTTTGATTTTACTTTTTTATTATCTGGGCTACCGTGTTGCCTGACTACAGTAGGTCCTATTATGAATGCTGCTTTTTGTGGGTTTTTTTTCTCCTCTCCCACAAACACTGTGTTATATGGACAAATGTGCATTGTAATGTCAGCGCTGCTCATCATGGGAAGCCAATGGTGATTTTTTATTTTACTTCCATTGATTTGGCCATATTCTTGATTGATGGTCCTCAAATAGGGCCATAGTTTGAAATACCTGGGGATTATTTAGTAAATAACTTTGACCACTGTTTCTCAGATGTTTATTTGCATAAGAATTACACAGGAATCTGGATAAATTACAGATTCTGATTCATTAGGTCTAAGGTGGGGCCTGCAACACTGTTTATCAGGTGAGCTCCCAGGAGATGGGCATGTTGCTGACTCAGGATCACACTGCATAGTGAGCCCTGAACTCCTGAATCAGAATCTCTCAGAATCTGCCCCAGGAATTAGACACTTTTAGAAATTTTCCGAGTGACTCTGATAATCAACAATTGGCATATATATTAAAAGGTGACTGTGTGTTTTCCTCTTGTATCCATCGTTATTTACACTGCAACGTTATTGGACAACTAGCCATTTACTATGGCAGAGGCCATGTCTGTATGAGAGAAGGAAGCAGGAATGCTCTTGAGCTCTTAAAGCTCAGTCTAAGAATATAAAAACATGCTAAACTCATTCCTACATGGTGAGATAAATGCCAAGAAAAGCATAATCAAGGCATCAGTTTGGCAATCAAAGGGGAAGATCTGATGAGGGGAAAGACTGAAGGTAGGAGAAGAAGGGGATGGCAGAGGACAAGATGGTAGGATGGCATCACTGACTCAATGGACATGAGCTTGAGCAAGCTCCAGGAGATGGGGAAGGGCAGGAGAACTGGCATTGCTGCAGTCCATGGGGCTGAAGAGTCAGACATGATGGAGCGACCGAACAAAAACAAGAGGGGAAGATCTACCTGTAAGTTAAGACTTGACTGACATAATTGCATCAACTATGGGATTAGCAGAAGAGTTTTTTCTTTTTATTTTTTTCCCTTTTAGCAAAGTTAAGAGCAAACATAAAGAACACTGAGCAGCAGTGAGAAATGATGCTTACAAACTGTGGTGCTGAAGACACTTGAGAGTCCCACGGACAGCAGGGATTTCAGCCACATAAATCCTAAAGGAAACCAACTCTGAAGGACTGAAGCTGAAGTTGAAACTACAATACTTTGGCTACTTGATGTGAAGAGCTGACTCATTAGATAAGACTCTGATGATGCAAAAGTTTGAGGGCATGAGGAGAAGGGGATGACAGAGGATGAAATAGTTGGATGGCATTATGACTCAATGGATGTGACTTTGAGCAAGCTCTAGGATGTAGTGAAGGACAGAGAAGCCTGGAGTGAAGGAGAGGGAAACCTGAAGCTCACAGGGTCTCAAAGAGTCAGACATGATTTAGGAATTGAACAACAGCAATAAATAGCATCAGTTCAGTTCAGTCACTCAGTCGTGTCTGACTCTTGGTGACCTCATGGAAGGCCAGGCTTCCCTGTCCATCACCAACTCTCCCATCTTGGTCAAACTCGTGTCCATAGAGTCGGTGATGTCATCCAACCATCTCATCCTCTGTCATCCCCTTCTCCCCCCGCCATCAATCTTTCCCAGCATCAGGGTCTTTTCCAAGGAGTCAGTTCTTCACATGAGGTGGCCAAAGTATTAGAGTTTTACCTTCAGCATCAGTATTTGCAATTAATATTCAGGACTGATTTCCTTTAGGATTGGTGGGTTTGATCTCCTTGCAGTCCAAGGGATTCTCAAAGAGTCTTCTCCAACACCACAGTGTAAAACATCAATTCTTCAATGCTTACCTTTCTTTATAGTCCATCTCTCACAACTATACATGACTACTGGAAAAACCATAGCTTTGAATAGACAGACATTTGTTGGCAAAGCAATGTTTCTGCTTTTTAATATGAGGTCTAGGTTGGTCATAAGCTTTTCTTCTAAGGAGCAAGCGTCTTTTAAATTCGTGGCTTTAGTCACCATCTGCAGTGATTTTGGAGCCCCCAAAAAGAAAATCAGCCACTGTTTACACTGTTTCCCCATCTATTTGACATGAAGTGATGTGACTGAATGCCATGATCTTAGTTTTCTGAATGTTGACTTTTAAGACGACTTTTTCACTCTCCTCTTTCACTTTCATCAAGAGGCTCTTTACTTCTTCCTTGCTTTCTGCCATAATGGAGGTGTCACGTGCATACATGAGATTACTGATATTTTCCCTGGCAATCTTGATTCCAGCTTGTGCTTCATATAACCCAGCATTTTGCATGATGTATTTTGCATATAAGTTAAATAAGCTGGGTAAAAGTATACAACCTTGACCTCCTCCTTTCCTGATTTGGAACCAGTCTGTTGTTCCATGTCCATTCTAACTTTGCTTTTTGACCTGCATACAGACTTCTCAGGAGGAATGTAAGGTGGTCTGGCTTTCCCATTTCTTTCAGAATTTTCAACAGTTTGTTGTGATCCACACAGTCAAAGTCCTTGGCTTAGTCAATAAAGCAGAAGTAGATGTTTTTCTGGAACTCTCTTGCTTTTTCCATGATCCAATGGATGTTGACAATTTGATCTCTGGTTCCTCTGCTTTTTCTAAGTCCAGCTTGAACATCTGGAAGTTCACAGTTTACATACTGTTGAAGCCTGACTTGGAGAATTTTGAGCATTACTTTGCTAGTGTGTGAGATAAGTGCAATTATGTGGTAGTTTGAACATTCTTTGCTGTTACCTTTCTTTGGGATTGGAATGAAAACTGACCTTTTCCAGTTCTGTGGCCACTGTTGAGTTTTCCAAATTTGCTGGCATATTGAGTAGCACTTTCAAAGCATCATCTTTTAGTATTTGAAATAGCTCAATTGGAATTCCGTCACCTCCAATCTAGCTTGTTCATAGTGATGCTTCCTAAGGCTCATTTGACTTTGCATTACATAGTCTGGCTCTAGGTGAGTAATCACACCATCGTGGTTATCTGCGTCATGAATGTATTTTCCGTATAGGTGTTCTGTGTATTCTTGCCAACTTTTCTTAATATATTCTGCTTCTGTTAGGTCCATACCATTTCTGTCCTTTATCGTGACCATCTTTCCATGAAATATTTCCTTAGTAACTCTAATTTTCTTGAAGTGATCTCTAGTCTTTCCCTTTCTATTGTTTTCCTCTATTTCTTTGCATTGATTGCTGAGGAAGGCTTTCTTATCTCTCCTTGCTATTCTTTGGAGCTCTGCATTCAAATGGGTATATCTTTCCTTTTCTCCTTTGCCTTTAGCTTCTCTTCTTTTCTCCACTATTTGTAAGGCCTCCTCAGACAACCATTTTGCCTTTCTGCACTTCTTTTTCTTGGGGATGATCTTGATCACTGCCTCCTGTTCAATGTCATGAACCTCCATCCCTAGTTCTTCAGGCACTCTATCAGATCTAATCCCTTGAATCTGTTTGTCACTTACACTGTATATTTGGACAGGATTTGATTTAGGTCATGACTGAATGGTCTAGTGGTTTTCCCTACTTTCTTCAATGTAAGTCTGAATTTTGCAATAAGGAGTTCACAATCTGAGCCACAGTCAGTTCCTGGTCTTGTTTTTGCTGACTGTGTAGAGCTTCTCCATCTTTGGCTGCAAAGAATATAATTAATCTGATTTCAATATTGACTATCTGGTGATGTCCATGTATAGTGTCTTCTCTTGTGTTGTTGGAAGAGGCTGTTTGCTATGACCAGTGCATTCTCTTGGGAAAACTCTGTTAGCCTTTGCCCTGCTTCATTCTGTATTCCAAGGCCAAATTTGTGTGTTACTTCCTACTTTTGCATTCCATTCCCCTCTTTTGTTGACTGCAAGGGCTACTCCATTTCTTCTAAGGACCTCTTGCCCACAGTGGTATATATAATGGTCATCTGAAATAAATTTGCCCGTTCCAGTCCATTTTAGTTCACTGATTCTAAAATGTCAATGTTCACTCTTGCCATCTCCTGTTTGACCGATTCCAATTTGCCTTGATTCATGGACCTAACATTCCAGGTTCCTCTGCAATGTTGCTCTTTACAGCATCAGACGTTACTTCCATCACCAGTCACATCCACACCTGGGTGTTGTCTTCTCTTTGGCTCTGTCTCTTCACTCTTTCTGGAGTTATTTCACCACTCTTCTCCTGTAGCATACTGGGCGCCTACTGACCTGGGGAGTTCATCTTTCAGGGTCCTGTCTTTTTGCCTTTTCATACTGTTCATGGGGTTCTCAAGGCAAGCACACTGAAGTGGTTTTCCACTCCCTTCTCCAGGGGACCACGTTCTGTCAGACTCTCCACCGTGGCCCGACCGTCTCGGGTGGCCTTACATGGCATGGTTCCTACTTTCATTGAGTCAGACAAGGCTGTGGTCCGTGTGATCAGTATGGTGAGTTTTCTGTGATTGTGGTTTTCATTCTTTCTGCCCTCTAATGGATAAGGATAAAAGGCTTATGGAAGCTTCCTGATGGGAGAGACTGACTGAGGGGGAAACTGTGTCTTGTTCTGATGGGCAGGGCCATGCTCAGTAAAGCCTTAGTCTAAAATTTTACTGATAGGCAGGGCTGTGTTCCCTCCCTGTTGTTTGACCTGAGTCCAAACTATGGTGGAGTTACTGACGAGAATGTGACCTCCTTCAAAAGGCCCCAGGCAGGCACTGCCCCACTCACGCCCCCGGCCCTGCAGCAGGCCACCGCCGACCCACGCCTCCGCCGGAGACTCCTGGACGCTCACAGGCAAGTCTGGGACAGTCTCTTGTGGGGTCACTGCTCCTTTCTCCTAGGCCCTGGTGCTCACAAGGTTCTGTCTGTGCCTCCAAGAGTCTGTTTCCCCATTCCTGTATAAGTTCTGGCAGCTACATTTAGGGGTTAACGGTGACCTCCTCCAAAAGGGCTAATGCCACAACCTGGTCTACTGCACCCAGGGCCCCTGCCCCTGTGGGGCCACTGCGGACCCTTACCTCTGCAGGAGACGCTCAGGCATTCAAGGGTAGGTCTGGCACAGTCTCTGTGGGGTCTCCTGGTGCACGCGAGGTTTTGTCTGAGCCCTCCAAGCATCTCTGGAGGGCATGGGGTTTGATTCTTTCACCCCTCCTCCCATCTTGCTGTGGCTTCTCCTTTGTCCTTGGACATGGGGTATCTCTTTTTGGTGGGATACCACATTCTCCTGCGGATGGTTATTCAGCAGCGAGTTTTAATTTTGGAGTTCTTTCAGGAGAAAGATGAGTGCATGTCCTTCTATTCCACCATCTCCAAATAGAGCAATTGGTTTGGAAACATAATGCAAAGGTGTCATTACCTGATTTCTTTGCCCTTGTTGTGTTCTTTTCTTAAAATTGACCATAATTGCTTCTTTTCAATCCAGTGATGATTACAAATCCAGATTCTCTGGACAGGAACGAACAGAAAAAGCCACTCAGAGCAAGATGACCAGGAGCTGGATGTCTCACTCTCAATTCCTTTGTTCCTCCTGGCACTTGGCAAAGTGATCTGCTGCTGATAACTGGTGAGATGCCATGGGACTGGCCATGTGAAATCTCGCCAAGAGCTGCAGCTTCTAGCGCCAGACTGCATCTCCGCAGCTGTGTGCACCAGTCTAAAGGTTCAGACTTAGCGGAAAAGAATAAATAGCACATGCAGATGCTATCCCCAAATTCTAAATTATGCCTCCTCCCTGCATCTCTCCCCTCTGGTAACCATACGTTTGCTTTCTATGTCGTGTATTTGTTTCTGTTTTGTACAGGTCAATTTTTTAGATTCCACATATAAGGGATATCATATGATGCTCATCTTTCTCCACTTAGCCTGATACTCTCTAGGTCCATCCATGTTGCTAAAAATGTCACTATACGCACTGCTATATACACAATAGATACACAACAAGGACCTACTGCTATAGGACAGAAGTGAAGGGATGTCAGTCATGTCCGACTCTTTGTGGCCCCATGGACTGTAGCCCACCAGGCTCCTCCATCCACAGGACTTTTCAGGCAAGAGTACTGGAGTGGATTGCCATTTCCTTCTCCAGGGCATTTTCCTGACCCAGGGATTGAACCCAGGTTTCCCGCATTGTAGGCAGATGCTTTACCGTCTGAGACTCCAGGTAAGTCCTCTGTATAGGACAGAACGCTATGCTCAATATTTTGTAATAATTTATATGGGATAATAATCTAAAAAAAATATATGTATAAAGCTGAATCACTTTGCTGTACAAAGAAATTAACATAACATTGCATATCATTTATACTTCAAAAAAATCATTTAAAAAGCAAGAGCATATGCAAGTCTTCTGAGTCAGGAAAGAGCCTGACAAATTTTGGGATCTTTCCAAAGACCCTGGTGGCTCTAGCCAATGGGAGGGTGTGTGTGATGAGGCGAGCAGGGGAAAGGTAAGCGTGCACAAGTTCAGAGTCTAAGCCGGCAGCACTGAGCGGAAGCTTCTCTCATTGACCTCTGGGACAGGGGTGCTTCACTGCTGGCGCACTCTGTCTTGAACCCTTTGAGATACTGCCAAGCTTAGAAAATCAGTGGTAATTCTTGGAATCCAGGATGCCTAGAAATGCTATTTATTCATTAAATGGATGATACGGACTATAGATGTTTTAACATTTCAATGGCTTTATCTTTTGTTTTCCATTTATCTAAATCAGCAGTTGAGAAATTCTTGTTTGTTAACTGGGACTAGTGTATTAAGAGTTAATGCCTCCTATCAATTTCAGTATAGGAGTAAAACATGGAATGGAATTTTCCTTGAGCAGGCATTTTCAAGGTACTTCACATGTACCTGAGTCTCCATTATATGTCATATGTCAAATTCTAAATCCTTTGACATATGATCAAAACAGTTAAACAAACTAGGATAGATGCATCTTCTACTATCTCCTGTATACCAAATTCTATAGCTTGGACAATTACTAGGTGTTTATTCATTCTATTATGCCTCTTCTTTCTAGCATTTTCAGTACCTTCTCTCTCTCTCTCTCTCTATTTTATTTATTTATTTATTTATTTTATTTTAAGCTCAGGACACCTTAGTCTTGATTCAATGGTAAAAATCATAATTTGTATTTCACTGGTTATTTTATCAACCAATACAATTTACAACTTGCCTCTTATAAAGGCATCCAGAATTCTTAAATGTTTATTCTGAAAATGATTTTCTGAATAGTCCAGTATCTTCAATACAAATATCTTTAACTGACATTACAACAAAAGCATCTCAGTGTTCATAGAAGTAGTTAGTCAAGCCGGTTTCACATCAGTGTCAATAAAACTATAGCTTTATTTATGTATTTTCTCTATTTCATCAATATTTTATTTCTTAGTAATCATTGTACATTTTACATTGTTACTCAACATATCATAGATTTTTAACACTGCAAATATTACACTAAATGCTTTAGATTTCGATCATCAAATCTATCAAAATTGAATAGGATATTAGGTAAAGCAGCTAAATGCTTGCACATAGTAAGGCCTTAATAAATAGTTGCTATTTTAATTAATATCATTATTTCCTCAAATACAACTATACAAGAATGTTCTCTAGAGACTCTTTTTAACTGTTTCATGAAATATGCAGGGAAGTTTAGCCCCAAATTGAATGGATTCAAATATTGGAGAAAACAGTCTTAAATAAAATAGATACCATACTCAAAACAATTGTTCACCATTAACACTTGAAGATCTAATAAGAAGGAAGCAGAAATGAAAGTAAAAGAGAAACTCATGGATAGGGATTTTTCCTGGAGGTTTCCTCATTATTTCCTGCTATCATTGAATTGGTGAAATTTTGTTCTATTTTTATAGATGTTAAAACTGAGACTCAGATATAATAGGTGAGTGATATAGTGAGGAACTGAACTAAGACTCAGACGGAAAGTTCTTATGCCCAAATGCAAAATCATGAGAGCCTCTAAGCCAGAGCCCACATTTAGATTGGCAGGTGACAGCGAGATGAATCTGCGCAAACACTTGCTCAGATCTAGAACAAGAGTAGACGTTTCCTGGATTGACATTTTCTGTCCATCTTCTCCACCTCGGCCCAAATTTCCACGAGCCAACACACAGGCGCTGCTAACTGGTGTTCAGGGAAGGGTTTGCTGAGTCTCCAGCGGCAGCAGATGGACAGTCACTGGGGACAAATGATCAGTATTGGCAATCCCTTTGTAATATAGATTTCTGATTGGAGTCAATGGCAATCACAGTTTCAACTAAACAAAGATCACTCACATTGAGCAATGAAACACACTCACCCTGGAAGAAAACAAAACAAAACAAAAAACTTCAGGACTATAGATCGTCAAGCTGAATGATTAAAACACTAGCCTAACATCACATGTAAAGTCTCTTGGCTCGTGATTACCTAATTGTATACATCACTCTATACCATGTAGAGTCCTGTGGGCTTTCAGTGGGCACATAGACATGTTTTCTCACAATGAAACTAGCATTTTAGTAGGTGACTGTGCATGATGTGTATAAATTTTCAGATTTTTTTATGGCAGAAACCCTTATTAATCATAATTAAGGAATTTATATTCTATTTTTGGAGATAGGGACACCTTTCTATATTTTTTTTTTATTCTACAGATAAATTTTATTTCATTTTTTTTCTTTTTTTACAGTAGGTCTTTGTTGGTTATCTATTGTACATATAGCTGTGTGTACATGACATTCCCAAACTCCCAATCTATCTCTCCCTTTGCCTTTCCCCCAGTAACCATAAGTTCATTCTCTAAGTCTGTTTCTGTTTGGTAAATAAGTTCATTTGTATCATTATTTTTTAGATCCCACATATAGGTGATATCATATAATATGTGTCTTTCTCTGTCTTACTCCACTTAGTATGAAATACATAATCTCCAAATCCATCCACATTGCTCCAAATAACATCATCTCATTCTTTTAAATGGCTGAGTAATATTCCACTGAATATATGTACTGGATCATCTTTATCCATTTCTCCCTTGATGGACACTTCAGATATTTCCATGCCCTGGCTATGGTAAACAGTGCTGCAAAGAACAGTGGGGTTCATGCATCCTTTTAATTCATGTTTTTCTCTGGATATATGCTCAGGAGTGAGATTGCTGGATCATATGATAACTCTCTATTGACTTAAATATTTTGATATTTAAATCCTTTATTCTTGTTACAATTATGCTGTGTTTGGATACTATCTATTGGTGTATTCCAGGAATCAGTGTATTCCAGTTTGAATCTGTCCTGGAGGTGTTTAGTCTGAATAATTTTAGACTATTTCAAATCAAAATGGAAATACACAAAGACAGTCAAAGTAAATGAGTTATCAAAGTTGCAAATCTAAGAGGGACTGAACTGAAGTTGGATTGAGAATAGAAAGGTAGAACAAATAATCAGAACTATAGTCACAGGAAGCGGACAAATGATCACTGAATCTTTCTGACTGCACATCTTAGAAAGACAAATGCAAGCATCTCCAACAAATATGTACTACTGTCAAGTAAGTTATATTATCTGTATTATAAAACATATAAAGTCAGAATGGTTTAAATTTGAGCTAAATATTAAATTAACAACACATATTTTAAAATTTTGCCAGTCATTTTTACTTTCTATTATCATATGCTAATTGTTTCAGGCACAAAATATACCCAAAGCACACTTTGTTCTTCATAACAGTGAATGCAAACTTGTATTTCAAACTTTCTTCTAGATAATTTTGTCACTTGATCATCAAGTAGCACTTAATGAGATTACATCAGGAAATGGAGAGCATATTCTTCTGGACACTAGAGAGGGCAGTCCTGCCGATATCACAATTCCGGACGTCTGACCTCATGAACTGTGAGAGAATAATAGTCCATGTGTTAAGCCAAATTTGAGGCATTTTGTTATGGCAGCCACAGGAAACTAATGCTGGGGTCAAGTGTAAAGTGAAAGTCCACTGTTTAGAAACCAGAACAAGTAAATGTGGGAAGTAGTGAGCCTGATTGAGTGGCTTTTCAGGGAGCAGTGGGACTAGAGTCTATGGAAGTCTGACAAAAATGAGCTGGCTCCTGAAAAGTTCAAGGATAAGCTTTCACATCCTGGGATGAAGTGGATACAAAGGCACCTTGTGTATGCTGAAAATCTTACCAGAGATAATTCACATTCTTATCATTTTATTTCCTTCTCACAAAAGGTGTCTGAGGTAAGAAGGTTTCCCTTCTTACAAGAGGGAAATTGAGGCTCACATATAACAAATAACGACTATAATCAAAGAGATTGTGAATCGCGGGGTCAACCACGTCCTAGGTCTTCTGATCCCAGGTCATATTTATATGACATGGCTCACTAGCCCTTGGTTTATTCTTCCCTAGAGCAGTAACATGAATTGCATGTTGTTGCAGGCCCATTGCAGATTCATTCTGTTACTGACCTGGGTTCTTGACCTTCCTTAATCAATAGAAATTGGTAAGAGGCCAGGCACGAAATTCAGGCAGGGTTTTATTGGGGTTCCTGCTGCAGTGGGAGGGAGAGAAAGGTAAGAATTTCCCTTGTTCACTTGGCGGCAGGAGTGGACAGACAGTTCCTTACATGGGGTGAGCCCAGGGGCAGATTCAGGGGTGAGGCTGGAGGGGTAGCTTAAGTGGTTTGTGCCCTTAGGTGGTGCTGAGTGCAGGGTGCATGCACAGTACACTGTTTTTTCCTGGCTTTTCAGAATTGGCAGTTGAGCTTTTAGTCCTTTCATATTCTGTTGTCCATAATTTGCCACAACTGTACATGCATGCAGTCATATTTAGCTCCTTATAGGTTTTTCTTTTTTTTTTTTTTTTTCCTGTCATTTTGTTGCTCAAGGAGACATTTATCCAGATGCAAGCACTTCAACAATGGTCCCAGGTCTCAGGCGCCAGTCTGTCTTAATTTTATAGAGTGTACAGATTTGGTGGTAAATGGGAAGATGTTCTTTCACCCTGAGTGGCAGTTTCCCCTGTATACATAGAAAGTGAGGGTGATTGGCATTAATTCTTATAATTCCCTACACTGAAATGAATCAAGCATGTGTCACTACTTCTGTCCCCATAGAAGAAAATTTCACACAATCTCTAAAAAAACTAAACAAATATCTTTCAGGATTGCATTGTAATATATAATGTTTAAAACTGACCCTTAACATTCCCAAAAGTTAAACATCTTTCTTCAAATCCTAAAAATTTCACATACTATTTTCACCTTTGATGTACTTTTCAGGGATGGATTTATGTGATCCCATTAACTAGTGCCAGGCTGGATTGTGAAATGCTGGACTGGGCTGGAAAAATCACAAGCTGGAATCAAGATTGCTGGGAGAAATATCAACAACCTCAGATATGAAGATGGTAACACTCTAAGGGCAGAAAATGAAGGGAAACTAAAGAGCCTTTTGTCAGGGTGAAAGATGAGAGTGAAAATGTTGCTTAAAACTCAACATTCAAAAAATGAAGATCATGGCATCTGGTCCCATCACTTCATGGCGTATAGATGGGGAGACAATGGAAACAGTGACAGACTTTATTTTGGGGGCTCTAAAATCACTGTGGACCGTGACTGGAGCCATGAAATTACAAGATGCTTCCTCCTTGGACAAACATAGACAGCTTATTAAAAAGCAGACATTGCTTTGCCTACAAAGTTCTATATATTCAAAGCTATGGCTTTTTCAGTAGTCATGTATGGATATGAGAGTTGGACTATAAAGAAGGCTGACAACTGAAGAATTGATGCTGGGATAGAGTCAAAAAATATCCATCAGAAACCCAGGAAGTGCCACAGGTTTTATCAAATTTCAGAAATCAGCAAGATGTGCAAGTTACATCAGGCACATTGGAAAGTCACCCAGTGGGAGCACTAGATTTGTGGGCAGGGGGCAGAAGAGGCCTGTGGAGCCTCTTGAGAGTGAACATACAGGGAAACTGTGATTCAGTGTAATGGGACCTCAGCATCAAGTAGTATGGGCTGGCCATGAGGAGCTGGGTGCAAGGTCATTCTGGCCCATAAAAAGGTAGAAGACCCAGCAAAGATTCAAGAAGTTTCTGATAAAGTGTAACTACTCAGCCTTTTTGTGTGGAGTTCAGGATTAAGACTTTGAACCTAAAAAAACAACAAACAGACCTTCTATGAACAACCCAGAGCCTCTGTCATAGCTGATCCAAAGAACTTGTAGAAAGATGAGCTCTAAAATACTCTTCTTGGAGTATGGTTACATTGAAAAGGACCAAAAAGCAAAACACAAAGATGAGGTTAAAAGAACAAGCAAGCCCAGTGGGTAGCAAGGAAGACAGCGGTCAAGTTCCAAGTTGCTGGGCCTCGTTCCCTCCCTTTGTGCCTTGCAGAAGCTGGGCAGAGCTCTGCACCCAAGGAGGACGACTCCTGGTAGTGAGAGAGAGGGACTCCACGGCAGGGAAAAAGGATGGATGTTATAAAGTCGATCACAAGTTAGAGAGCAGAGAGCTGAGTCCAGCAGGACAGCATCAGGGCAAGGCATGCTACCCTTCAGGGCAGCACTGAACAGGCTGTCGAGGGCTGAGGCCTCAGTGGGGCACATCCAGTAGTAGGCATGAGTTATCTAACACCTGAACGTAAGAATAATGAACTGATTCACAGAGTATTCATTTGTACCAGGACTAGAGGGTGCAAACACAGAGGCAGATTTCAAGGCATGGACAATAATTTCCCCGAATTTTACTTTCACGGGCCTTCAGACTGATTTTGCCACTCCATCCAAATCAGTGGAACAGAGCATCATCTCCTGTCTCTTCCTGCATTTTTTCTTTATTCTTAGCCCATTAACAGAGGGAGGAATGTTTGAATGCTTCCTTTAACCAATGACTCAAGAATGTGTCTTTGTGCCATCACCCCCTCCTGTTTTTAATAAGGCCATTGATTTGGACCAAAAGATTCAACAGGGTTGGCCTCCATGGATTCCTTTCAACTTAAACTTTATATTTTTAAAAAGCTTAATTGTGATCTTTTGAAGTGCTCAATTAAAGATTTAAAGAAATAATGAATATTTTGAGATGTCTGTCTGACCTAGATTTCTTTGCAAATGAGAGAACTAGGCTTTTCTTCTTAGCCACAGGGAATAACTGCAATGCTGCTTTTGCTTTTATTCCCTGCTCTTCCTCCTCTCCAGTGGCTTCCATATTCCTTCTTCCTCATCCTCTGCTCTCTCACTCCCCAGCTCTGAAGCCTGCTCTGACCACCCTCTGATGCCTTGCTTTCTTCTTCACTTGTTCAGTAAGAGCACTGATCCTTTGTAGTAAAAGCAAATAAAAAATGAAATTCTGTAGTCCATAGCTGCTCCAGGTCCTGCAGAGAGAAGGTGCATGTGGTTGACACTGAGCTGACTTGGGAGACCTTTCAGAGAGAGTTGAAGTAGTCATCGTCTTTGAAGTGGTCCACCTTAAGTGTTACCCTTCCAATGCAAAATTTCCATCCAGAGAGACTGTAGGGACTAAAATAAATGTCTCTGTGAAATCTTAATGATAGCCACGTCTCAGCACAGGGGGGGTTCACTATGCTAAAACCATTTTGGTGCCCTTTCTTTGCCCACAGACAACTCCACGGTGATTCATCACAGCCTCTATTCCCTATTTCCTGCCACAAAGCAAGTCCCTTAAGATCAGGGGCTGTGCCATTCATGCATTCACTCAATTTTACACTCAACAAACACTCACAAAGTGTTTTCAATGCCTGATATTCTATCAGTTGCTGGGGATGTAGTTATCACTAAACCATAGGCAGTTCTTGGCTATTGGAACCTGTACAGTCTTCTTGGGAAGACAGACATTTAATCAATGATCATATGAATAAATATTTAACTATGGAACTGTGAGCACATAGGGCTATGTGTATAATCTGATGCATTTAGAGAGATTAAGATTTTCCAGTATAGTAGCAAGTTATCTGAGGTCCAAAGTTTAAGTAGAAATTACCTTGGTAAAAAGAGACAGAAAAGGTAACAGCACTGGAGGAACAAGTAGGCGGCCTGTGGTGACACGGCTTATGCACTTCAAATCTGTTTATCAACACAGCTCATACTGTGCAAAAGTGTTGCCTGCAATGAACACTATTTGGCATTTCTGGTCTTCATACACTAAAGGCCCAAATCCAAGGCTCAAACCCACCATGATAGCCAAATGCTCCTCCACATTCAGAATCATCTTCAAGGCAGCTCAACATCTCCCACTAAAGCAGCCCCATAGAAATTTAAAAAGCCTCCTGTGTTTAAATGCAATGGACAGGTCAGTGGAGTAGACATTGGTATCAGGTGAGCTTGAAAAAGATGGTAATGCCATAGCTTTCTTTTTTTTTTTTTTTGTTTGAGTTCCAACTCATTTATTTATTTATTTATTTTTTTCATTTATTTTTATTAGTTGGAGGCTAAATACTCCACAACATTGCAGTGGGTTCTGTCACACATTGACATGAATCAGCCATGGAGTTACATGTGTTCCCCATCCCGATCCATAGCTTTCAACCTCTGGGGGAAAGAGGGAAAGATATTCCCTAGATATTGATTCCCAGAGTGAATTCTCACAAATTAATGTGCTGAGTGGTCATTCATCTATTGAATATTTAGTCTCACCCCATCTTTATGGTTGTCCTTCATTGTGTCTTTACTCTACGTCTGTGGGTTTTCCCACAGAACAATTCTGTAGAACTGTGGAACAATTATTTTGGGGCTATAAACAACAGCTTACAAAAAAGTAGGGACAAGGATGGCAGAGGAATCCATCTCTCTCTACAGATACATCAGGAATACACCTTCAGACAGAAGTGCGTGCAGACCAGTTCAGAGCAGACAGGAGGACCTGACCAAAGGAAAAGAGTGTACAGAACCCTGCAAAACTCGGAAGGACGAAGGAACTGGGGCGGGGGATGGGAATGTTCATAGGACTGGACCTGCCTTCAGTGGGTGGGGGGGTCTGAAGCAGGGATCCAGTCCCAACATGGGGGCAACTGTCTGAGTCGGAGGAGAAACATTTAAGGCTGAGAGTGAAGCAGCTGATCTGCGGCAGCCTAAGTGGAATGAGAATCAGACAGTCTTTGCCGCAGCCATACATACCCCAGACAGGAACGCAGGTTCCCTAGAAGGCATAGTAGCTAGGAGCTGGAGTTTAGGGATTGTGGAGCAACCCCAGGATGAGGGCTGCTGTTGACTGCCAAGAGACAGATCGAGGGGATGTGAGGGAGGAGGCTGTGGTGGGAAGTGCCTGTGGCCGAAAGCCAGGCAGTCCTGGAAGCAAGGGGGTGGACCATCTCCATAGCCTTTCCCTCCCCACACGCCAGCACTGGCAGCTGAACAATAGAGAGGCTGGCCCATCAAGTGTCTGATGCACTGAACACAGAGTAGGACCCCACCCCGGGTGCCCCTTTAGGCGACCGATGCCCTGATCTACAGAGAAGGACCCCAGGCAAGGGAGCCCTCTGTGTGCCTGAACAGGTACAGCTACAGACAAAGACTGGCCAAGAGGCCTCCTGATTGCCAGCTACAAGAGGTCAAAAAAAGACACTGACAGATCCGTAACCCCCGGGGTGGAGGCAGTCCGTGTCCTGGCACCCGGCGCCACCGGGGTCACCACAAGCCAAGCAACTGGGCCACCTTCAGGCTCAGCTCTTACTGGGGCCGAGCTGTCACAGCCAAAAAAAAATTAGATATATATATATATCTTGTGTCTATGCGTTCGGGGTCGCTTCGGTCGTGTCCAGCTCTTTGTGGCCCTGTAGACTATGTCCTTCCCTGTCCGGGGGTCTCCAGGCAAGAATACTGGAGTGTATTGGCCAGTACCGTTCGCCGTACCCTTCTGGAGCATTCCCTGCTGCCCCAGCCGCCGACTCCCCTGAGCACCTGGAGCGGCCAGAACCCCTGCGACTCCACACCCGGCCCTCACAGGGGCAAACCCCAGTCCTCCAGGGCAGCCTCAGGAGCAACCCCAGGGGACGACCCGCACACAGAGGTGGAAATAAAACCGCAGTTGAAACCCAGGGGCAGTGTGGCCAAGGAACGGGACCCAAAACCTTCCCAGCAGCTGTGCGAGCTGCAGGCTAAATCCACACGATCAACTAGGCAGATGGTGTCTATGGAATCTATAACAGGCCACTGAGAGCGCCCGCAAAAGAGAACGCACTCGTTCTGATAGCCGTGGGCAGTGGAGGCGAGGACACACAGGCGTGGGACCAGATGAGACTCCGAGCTGCGCCCACAGCAGGTCCAGAGACCAGCACAGGGTTGGAGGGCATCCCAGGGAGGCGAGCTGGACTGGGACTCCCGGCGAGGGAAAGGACTCTGAGAGTAGTGACTCAAGAAAAGCATATATTATTCTTATGTTTTGACTTGTTCTATAGAGTTTCTTGGAGAAGGCAATGGCACCCCACTCCAGTACTCTTGCCTGGAAAATCCCATGGACAGAGGAGCCTGGTGGGCTGCAGTCCATGCGGTCGCTAAGAGTCAGACACGACTGAGCGACTTCACTTTCACTTCTCACTTTCATGCACTGGAGAAGGAAATGGCAGCCCACTCCAGTGTTCTTGCCTGGAGAATCCCAGGGACGGGGGAGCCTGGTGGGCTGCCATCTAAAGGGGTCTCACAGAGTTGGACACGACTGAACTGACTCAGCAGCAGCAGCAGCATCATAGAGTTTCTTAGACATTTTTATTTTCCTTTTCTTCCCCCTACTCTGTTTTGTTGTTGATTTTATTGGCACTATGAATTCTAATTAAGCTTTTGAAGTTTTAATTTTTTCCTCAGTCATATTTTTTATTGTTGTTATAAACCTCTGTCTCTATGTTGGCCTTTTACAATTCTGTGGAGTTTTCCTTTTTTCTTGTTCTTTCTTTTCTCTTCCTTTTAACTTTTAAACCTATTATTATTTTTTTCTACATTTATTCCCTTGTTTACTTTTCCTACTGTTCATTTCCCCTTGCAGTTACTCTTTAATGTATATGTCTTCTGTATCTACCTCTAACTTTGTATATCTATTCTTTCTTTTCTTTCTTTCCTTTCCTCTCAAAATATTTGTTAGTTTTATTTTCATTGCTTTATTCCCCAATTGGCACCTTGCTTTAGTTTTGTTTTCCAGTTTGTGCTTTAGTTAGTTTTGTTCTTAACTGGTAGACATAATTTTTTGTTTTCTTTGTTTGCTGGATCAATCTATTGTACTTTATTTTTGTTGGACTGTTTTGGTTTTGCTTATGGGTGTTTATGTATATGTATATATTCAGTTACACTTTTTATTATTGTTATAGACTTCTGCCTCTATGTTGGGTTTTTACAGTTCTGTGGAGTTTCCTTTCTCTCTTTCTTTTTTTAATTTTATTTTTTAACCTGTTATTATTTTTTCTACATTTATTCTTTTCTTTGCTTTTCCTACTGTTCATTTCTCCTTGAAGCTACCTTTAATATGTATAAATCTTCTCTTTCTACCTTTATTTAACTTTGCATATCTATTCTTTCTTTCCTTTCCTCTCAACATATTTGTTACTTTAATTTTCATTGTTTTATCCCCCAAATGGCAAAGTGGAACTTTGTTTTAGTTTTGTTTTCCATTTTGTGCATTAGTTAGTTTTGTTCTTAACTGGTAGATGTAATTTTTGGTTTCCTTTGTTCACCAGATAAATCTATTTTACTTTATTTTTGTTAGACTGTTTTGATTTTGCTTATGGGTGTATATGTATATCTGTATATCCAATTACACTTTTTATTTTTGTTACAAATCTCTCCCTCTATGTTGAGCTTTTGTAGTTCTGTGAAGCTTTCCTTTTATCTCTCTCTCTCTCTCTCTTTTATATTTTAAAATGTTTGTAACCTATTATATTTTTTCTATATTCCTTTGTTTGCCTTTCCTATTGTTCTTCTCCCCTTGCAGCTAATCATATATATATATATTTTTTCTTCACCTACCTCTATTTAACTTTGCATATCTATTCTTTTATTTCTTTCCTTTACTCTCAACATATTTGCTAGTTTTGTTTTCATTCATTTATTCCCCACTTGGCACCTTGCTTTAGTTAGTTGTTGTTTTTTGTTTTCTTCCCCAGTTTGTGCTTTAGTTGGTTTTGTTCTTAAATAGTAAACATATTTTTTTTTTTTTCCCTTTGTTCACCAGGTCAATCTACTGTACTTTATTTTAGTAGGACTGTTTCAACTTTGCTTATGGGTGTAATGGATATGTGTATATTCCATTATTTTAATTATTATTTGCCTGATTTTATAACTTCCATTTGTTTGGGGTTCATCTTTGGTTTCTCATTTTTGGGTATTTGTTTTAATCTCACTTAATGCCATAACAAACCACTTGTGGAATCTTCATTCCTGACCAGAATGAACCAGGTCAGAAATAGGCTGAACCAGAAAGAAATAGAAATTATGAACAACTCAAGTACAAGCACTGAAATTGAAGCAGCAATCAAAAATCCTCCAAAAAACAAAAGTCCAGGAACAGGTGACTTCACAGGAGAATTCTATCAAACATTTAGAGAAGAGCTAATGCCTCTCCTTCTAAAACTCTAAAAAAATTGCAGAGGAAGGAGCACTTCCAAACTCATTCTCTGAGGCCACCCATCACCCTGGTACCAAAACCGGAAAAGACAACGCACAAAAAAGAAAACTACAGGCCAATACCACTGATGAACACAGATGCAAAAATCCTCAACAAAATATTAGCAAACAGTATTCAGCAACACATCAAAAAGCTCATACACCATGATTAAGTTGGGTTTATTCTAGGGGTGCAAGGATTCTTCAATATACACAAATCAATCAGTGTGATACACCTTATTAACAAATTGAAAGATAAAAGCCATATGATAATCTCAATAGATGCAGAAAAATCTTTGACAAAATTCACCACCCATTTATGATTAAAACTCTTCAAAAATGGGCATACAAGGAATCTACCTCAACATAGTAAAGGCCATATATGATAAGTCTACAGCAAACATTATTCTCAATGGTGAAAAAGTGAAAGAATTCCCCCTAAGATCAGGAACAAGACAAGGGTGCCCAATTTCCCCTGTATCATTCAACATAGTTCTGGAAGTCCTAGCTATGACAATCAAAGAATAAAGATAAATAAAAGGAATCTAGGTTGGCAAAGAAGAAGTAAGGCTCTCACTGTTTGCAGATGACATGATACTGTACATAGAAAACCCTAAAGATAGTATCAGAAAATTACTAGAGCTAATCAGTGAATTTAGCAAAGTTGCAGGATACAAAATTAATACACATAAATCACTTGCATTTCTATATAATAACAATGAAAAATCAGATAGAGAAATGAAAGAATCAATCCCATTCACCATTGCACCAAAAAGAATTAAATATCTAGGAATAAACTTACCTTAGGAGACAAAAGAACTGTACACAGAAAATTACAAGACACTAGTGAAGAAATCAAACACCACGTAAACAGATGGAGAGATATTCCATGTTCCTGGGTAAGAAGAATCAATATTGTGAAGATGACTCTACTACCAAATGCTGTCTACAGATTCAACTCAATCCCTATCAAGTCACCAATGATATTTTTCACAGAACTAGAAAAAAAAATCACAATTCATATGAAAACACCAAAGACTCTGAATGGACAAAACAGTCTTTAGAAAGAAGAATGGGGCTGGAGGAATTGACTTCCCTGACTTCAGATTATACTACAAAGTTCCAGTTATCAAGACAGTGTGGTACTGGAACAAAAACAGAGACATAGAACAATGGAACAAGATAGAAAGTCCACAAATAAACCCAGGCACTTATGGGCAGCTTATTTTTGACAAAAGAAGCAAGACTATACAATGGAACAAAGAAAGCCTCTTCAATTAATGATGTTGGGAAAACTTGACAGCTACATGTAAAAGAATGAAATTAGAACACTTCCTACCACCATACACAAAGATAAACTCAAAACGGCTTAAAGACCTAAATGTAAGACCAGAAACTATAAAACTCTTACAGGAAAACATTAGCAGAACACTCGATGACATAAATCAAAGCAAGAACCTCTATGATCCACCTCCTAAAGTAACAGAAATTAAAAAAAAAAAAAAAAAAAGAAAGAAAGAAAGAAAGAAAAAGGAAAGAAAACAAGTAAACAAGTGGGACCTGAGTAAACTTAAAGGATTTTTCACAACAAAAGAAACTATAGGCAAAGTCAAAAGACAACTCTCAGGATGGGAGAAAATAATAGAAAATGAAACAATTGGCAAAAGATTAATTTCCAAATTTTACAAGCAGTTCATGCAACTCAATACCAGAAAAACAAACAACCCAATCAAAAAGTGGGAAAAAGACCTAAACAGCCATTTTTCCAAAGAAGACATACAGATAGCTAACAAACACATGAAAAGATGCTCAGCGTTGCTCATTATGCAAATCAAAACTACAATGAGATATCACCTCACACCAGTCAGAATGGCCATCAGCAAAACATCTAAAAACAAATGCTGGAGAGGGTGTGGAGAAAAGGGAGCGCTCTTGCACTGTTGGTGGGAAGGTAAATTGATACAGCCACTATGGAAGACGGTAAGGAGATTCCTTAAAAAACTAGGAATAGAACCACCATATGACCCAGCAATCCCACTCTTAGGCATATACCCTGAGGAAACCAAAATTGAAAAAGACACATGTATCCCATTGTTCACTGCAGCACTATTTACGATAGCTGGAACATGGGAGCAACCTAGATATGCCCATCGACAGAAGAATGGATAAAAAATTGTGGTACATATACACAATGGAACATTACTCAGCCATAAAAAGGAACACCTTTGAGTGAGTTCTAATGAAGTGGATAAACCTAGAACCTATTATACAGAGTGAAGTAAGTGAGAAAGAGAAAAATTAATATCATATTCTAATGCATATATATGGAATCTAGAAAAATAGAACTGAAAATTTTATTTACAGGGCAGCAATGGAGAAACATACATGGAGAATAAACATGTGGATGTGGGGAGGGGGGAGGAGAGGTTTAGATGTACTGAAAGAGTAGCATGGAGACTTACACTACCATATGTAAAATACATAGCCAGCGGGAATTTGCTGTGTGTCTCAGGAAACTCAAGCAGGGGCTCTGTATCAACCTAGAGGGGTGGGGTGGGGAGGGAGATGGGAGGGAGGTTCAGAAGGGAGGGGATATATGTATACCTATGGCTGATTCCTGTTGAGGTTTGACAGAAAACAACAAAATTATACAAAGCAGTTATCCTTCAATAAAAAAAATAAATTAAAAAAATGCAGGGACAGATCCAAGGTCAGATACAAGAACAGGAGCTGTAGCGAAAGAAAAATACAATAGAAATGCTCATAATCAGCAAATGGCTTTTTGGTAAACTGATTTTCCAACCAATTGGCTAGAACTGCCTTGTACATCATCTTCAGTGTTATCATTCTGATAAATCAATGGAGGGGTGGAATGGAGGATGGTAGCGGGGTAGGTGAGCTCTAGGAAGAGCAGACTGCAAACATTAAGAACAAGGAACACCAGCTAAAAGGTTATTGTCATATTTTTAATAGTATGGATGACGAACAATACTGCTGCTGCTAAGTCACTTCAGTCGTGTCTGACTCTGTGCAACCCCACAGATGTCAGCCCACCAGGCTCCCCCGTCCCTGGGATTCTCCAGGCAAGAACACGAGTGGGTTGCCATTTCCTTCTCCAGACAAACAATGCTAGTTTATACCAACTTGGAAGAAATGGAGATACGTTGACTGATTCAATAAACATTTAGGTGGCAGCATCGACAGAGTTTAATCATACATGAGATGTGAGAGTAACACAGATGTATAAAGCTTGGGTGTAGCTAGATGGATGAAGAGAGAGAATAGTGGAAATATAAACCTATGTAAATGGAAAGTGAAAGTCACTCAGTGGTGTCCAACTCTTTGTGACCCCATGGATTTTACAGTCCATGGAATTCTCCAGGCCAGAATACTGGAGTGAGTAGCTGTTCCCTTCTCCAGGGGATCTTCCCAACCCTGCGATCAAACCCAGGTCTCCCTCATTGCAGGCAGATTCTTTTCTAGCTGAGCCACAAAGGAAGCCCAAGAATACTGGAGTGGGTAGCCTTTCCCTTCTCCAGGGGATCTTCCTAAACCAGGAATTCAATTGGGGTCTTCTGCATCGCATGTGGATTCTTTACCAACTGAGCTATCAGGGAAACCCATTGTGAATGGAAGAGAGTATTAGTTTGGTTCTGCAGATGTGGTTTTGAAACATCCAAGAAGAGATATCTTGTATAACTAGATCAAGAGCTCAGAGAAGAATTTGGTTCAGAAACATGCGTTTGGGTATCATCCACATATAAACAGTGTATTAGTCTTCTAGGGCTTTCATAACAGAATACTGTAGCCTGGGTGACTTAAACTACAGAATTTTATTTTTTCATAGTTGTAGAGACTAGAAGTCACATAGTTTTTGGAATACATTTTCTAAAAGATGTTTTTCATAAATCAATTCCAAATCTTTCTGTCACTTTATCCTGAACCATACTAAGATGGTATTTCAGAGAGTGGTAGAGGGAAGACAGGATAATGTGCGCATTGCTGTCTGCAACGAAAGAGAAAATAAGTCAAAAATGTTTAAATAGATGTTGGGAGTGAGATTGAGAATCACTTCTCAGCTATTTGTTTATTTATCTGATCTTGCCTCATACTCTCTGTCATTCTTCTTCAAGACAGACCTCTACAAAGGTCAAAATTCAGTGCATTGGCTATACAAAATATTACCATATAGACCCAGTCCTCAAGGAATAGGGGATAACTGTGCATCAGGAGATAAAAGGGTGCACCACACAGATCAGAACTACTGATTGGCTGCAGGTCTATGAAATATAAAAAGAAAGCAATCCTATTTTAGGTGCTCAGCTCCTGAAAGTGATCTACCTCCAAGGAAGCACAGCTTCAATGACAGAAATCTCCTTCATCTATGTCTCCTTTGTATTGCTCTTTTAAGTCAGTCTGAATGCAGGGGCTGTGACATTTAGGAAACATGAATAGTCCTGGTCCTGCCACATAATGGGCTTTTGTTAATATTTATTGAAATGACTACCATAATGGAGTCACTGGGGACAAGTCTTCCTGGACTCGAGATAAGTCTCTTCCTTGCTCTGAATCTCCCTTTGCCTATCTTTAACAGGTTATATGGAGAGATAATGAGCTAATCTCTAAAATTCCCTCCAAATCTAAGATTTTATGATCCACACGTGCTACAAGTCTGCCCACACTGAAAGAGTTAGCTGTTGTCTGTGAGCACTTTTTCTGTGGTGACCAGAAAAGGTCCTGAAGATGATTCAAGGAATATCCTCACCATGACAACCATTGATTGCACTGTGGTTGATGAGCTGATTTCCTAGGCAAGTGAACTTAGGGCATTTGAGAAATTAGGTGATAAGCCAAAGTAGACACAGAAATCGACCACTTCTCTTTGTTCTCAGGAGCCCTGGTGGTTTAAGTGCTTTTTAAGTCTCCTTGCTGTCGTTACAGAAAATGTGAACCCCACTTTCTTCTAGGCCTACTCTTACTTTTCCCAAACTAAGAAAATAACTGTAGTATCTAAAGTTACTTTGGTTCTAATGCCGTCTTTGCTGATAATAAACTTCTCTTATTTAATTAGGACACCCTGAAGTCTATGTTTTAAAAAAATGCAAAATAACCAAGATTTTCAAGACATACAGTGTCACCCAAATAGCTCAACACTGATTTCTCTTGAATGTAAACTGATTACACACAGGCTTAAATGCTCAGAGGTCCATGGAAATACAGCTCCCTTTTTGCCTCTAACCATTTTCTCTCAGTTATGGATGTGCTATTTTAGTAAATTAGCTGAAAAATGTTGTGCTTGCAGTTTCTTCAAACCTGTTTCACAGCCTTTCTTTTCCAAGTTTGGTTGGAAGATACCCAAGTGGTTAGGGAAACAAACAAAATAAATAAAATCCCCAAACAATGAACAAACAGAAAACAAAACACAAATTAGCAAGCTGGAAATGGGGGATGATTCCTCAATATCCACATAGCTTTTTATACACCTTACCTATGTATTACTCTGATTTCACATTTCTTCAATGATTTTTTAGGTTCTGTTTTAATATCTGTAAAAAATACCGTTATGCATGTATTTCCCCGTGTGTTTGTAAACAGTGCTACAGCAGACATGGGGGTACATGTATCCTTCTGAACCGACGTGTTCTCCAGGTATATGCTCAGGAGTGAAACTGTTGAATCATGAGGTAGCTCTAGTTTTAGTTTCTTAAGGAACCTACATAATGTTTTCTGTAGTGGCTGCGCTAGTTTACATTCCCGCAGAAAGTGTAGGAGTCTTTCCTTTAGTCCACACTCTCTCCAACATTTATTGTCTGTAGACTTTTGATGATAACTATTCTGACTGGTTTGAGGTAGTAAGTCACTGTAGTTTTGATTTGCAGTTCTCCAATGATCAGCGACGCTGAGCATCTTTTCATGTGCCTCTTGGCCATCTGCACATCTTTTTCAGGGAAATGTCTGTTTAGGTCCATCATTTTCTGCCATATAACTGCTACCAGTTGAAAGAGAAATATCATCGTATATTCTATGTATAAATAAATTCATAGGTTTATAGGTAAAATAAGCTGAAACTCCTATTTTCCTTCTCTGTCTTTAGATTGTTTTTCCTGCCTCTGCTATTCACTGTTATGGCAAAGAGTGAAAGTTAAGTTGCTCAGTCGTATCCAACTCTGCAACGTCATAGACTATAGCTTACCAAGTTCCTCCCATGGGGTTTTCCAGGCATGAATACTGGAGTGGGTTGCCATTTCTTTCTCCAGGAGATCTTCCTGACCCAGGGATTGAACCCAGGTCTCCCACATTGTAAGCTGATGCTTTTCCCTCTGAGCCACCAGGGAAGCCATGTTATGGCAAAATCCACACATTAAGCCATTAAGCAATGAACCCACAGCGTGTGTTAGATTTCAACCTAAGTCAACTACATGTTTTATGAGCACAAGCTTTACAAACGCTGTTTTAAACACTTATTTGGCAGCTTCAGGTTATGTCCAATTCAATATCCTACTAGCATTTATGATAGGCAGGTTGGAACCGTATTTGTACCTAGACTTCACTGGTGGTTCAGTAGGTAAAAGCATCTGTCTACGATGCGGGACACCCAGGTTCGATCCCTGGTTCAGGAAGATCCCCTGGAGAAGGAAATGGCAACCCACTCCAGTACTCTTGCCTGGAGAATCCCATGGATGGAAGAACCTGATAGGCTACAATCCATGGTGTCGCAAAGAGTCAGACACGACTGAACGACTTCACCTTGACCCGCCATTATCAACTATTCCACCTATACCTGCAATATGCTTCCTGAAATTATTCCAAGTTGATCATTCAGCATGTTTTGTGTGATGCCTCAGAAATTACAGACACTTCATTATTTGGGTTTCCTTCAATGTATAAAAATCTGATTATCCAAGGATTATGCTGTGGGCATTTATCATCTATTTTGATTGATTGATTGATGGTCTTTAAATAAGTGATTTGATGTACATTGATTTTTAGATTCCAGGTTTATGGGTAGATTAAGATATATCAATGAACAGTACATGATCTGCTTAAACAGCCTGACAACTCTTGATTGACTCACAATCTGGATACTGCAGGAGGCAGAAAAGGACCCCTAAATGAACAGGTGATCAGCAGAAAGGTATACCTGGTTATAAGAAGGAGAAAAAAGTTACCCAAGCCAAAAATACAGAGAAATGCATTTCAAAAAGCTGCAACGAATATGAAAAGGGAAGAAGAGAAGGGCAGATGCTCATGGTTGAGTCTGCAAATAATTCCTGATATGGAGAATCAGACTATTTCCCTCTCTGATGATTATGAATAGAAATAGAGATTATAAATATATATTTCCTTAATTAGGCAGGAGAATGCTAGTCAATCATGTGTCATTCTCCAGTCATAGACAAAGATCAGAGAAAAATAAAACAACTCTTGTGAAGGTTATTCTGTGAAAAAACCTCCCAGCTCATATCCCACTAGACAAAAAGTATTTCTCTAAGTATCCTCATGCTCCATTGAAAGCTGTTACCAAGGACATTGGAAGAGAGAAAGCCTGTACTATTTGATGAGATCCACTGAGCATAGGAGCCCAATCAAGTTTGAACTTTGTTGTGTAGCGTTTTTGAAGAATGTGATTCCTAAAGAGAGCCATACACAATTTAATGAACCAAATATGTGTCCTTCAAGTACCTCATTTGAAAGCTAGTATTATATCTTCTTGACTCTGATAAGATCCGCTTCCTTTGGTCATGACCAATTAGTTTCATGAAGGAAATCTTTCCTTGTATTGAATAGCAGCATGAAATGCCTGCCATCATTCAAACATTATTTTTTTATGTATCAGATCAATAATTGTAACAGGAAAGGGCATGTTAGGGTAACTGCTTTGAGGGAAAGAGTGAGTGAAGATCTGGGAGAAAGAGATCATAAACTCTTCTTTTCTCCTTCTCTGCTGCTTACCTCACAGGTGTCTGCAGAGAAAATGCTAAATCCCGCTTGCCTTTAGGTGACTCCTAGAGAGTCACAGATAATGGAGCATGCTCTTTACCATTCTTTTATTACTAGACTTGTTAAACATGTCAGTGTACTTCTGGACACACAGTATTTTCTACACACTTCTCTTATTATTGGGGAACATGAGGCATGGAAGATTCCAGCATACCAAATCCTGAGCTTATATTTCAAGGCAAAAATAAGCCAAAGTATCTTAAATACATTTTTTATTTCCTGGAAAATACGAAACAAAGGCTGAATCTATTTGAGAGGGGAAGTATTGGTGCCTATGTGTATGCATATTTTCAATAGAGGAGGAGTTGAATGTCTTCACCTTTCAGTCTGACCTCAGAGATAAAAAAAATTCTACAACATGGAATTTATTTAGCATCAGGACAGTGAATGCAATAGTAGGTGTGGGACACAAAAAGCTAGTAAATTGAGTAAATCTTTTCTGGAAAACCATTATGTATTGTGCATTAAAAAGAAAAAAAAAAAAACACCTTTCAAATAGTTTGGAGATTTCATTCAGTAATTCTCAAGGAATAATCATATATGAAAATTAAAATATAACCACAAAAGTTAATTGTGAGGAAAATAGTGCATTCGAAAGCTACTCCTTTCCTTCAGGGTAGTTACAGTGACTACTTGAAACACAGTTATATCATATAGTTTTGTTTGGGTTAAATTTTAGGTTTTTTGTCTTCCCATCTTTGTCAATTTCATCTTATATTTGAAAACATGAGACATATTAACCAGTTTCCTAAGTTAAAACTATACAAAAATGTATAATCAAAGAGATATATTTACTCCAACCTCAATATTTCTATCCCATTCATATCCACCCTTTATAATTCATCAATCTCATTAACTTGTGGTTTGTTTTTAGTGTTTTTTCAGCAAAAATAAATTCACTGCACATTTCACTTTCAATATTTTCTTACACAAATAATATACTTTTTTAATTTGAAGTTTTTCTCAGTAATTTTATTTCATAACAGATGGACTAGCCAGTTTATTCAGCCAGTCTCTTTAAATGAGTATTAAAATCATTTCCAATATTTTATTATGAGGGAAAGTGAAGCAATAAATAATCTTGTGTGCATGTAGATTTATAATTTTGGTGGTATATCTTCAGAGACATGGAAATGAAGCTAATTTTTCTTTCATTTTCTTATGTCTCTCCAGATTTTCCTTTATAATGGTCAGGCTAATCTGTACACCTAGCATGTGACTTATACTAGTATGTATTTCCCTAAAGTCACATTACTGAAAACATGTGAGGTGTTAACATTAGTGTTTTCTAGACTTTTTATTACTGAAGTGGAAGATGGGAGATTCCAGAAGAGCTCATCTCACTGAATTAATCAGGAGGTTTTATACTGAATAGAGTGCTGGGGACTTTTCACAACTTTGACTTTCCTATAGCAATATCTATACATTCTCCTCAGTAGATCTTAAACACATCAAAAGAAGAAAAGCAGAAGCTGTTTGAATTATACCCAGTGTTTATAGTTAGCTCTCAAAAAGTACTTATTTAGCTACTTCATTGTAAAGAGATAGGCAATAAATGAAATATTAAGGCAAAGTGAAAGGAAAATGCATATAAAGTCATATTTTACTCCTTCAGGACTGTATTTACACTTAATCTGATTGCACTACAACTTTCTTTCTTGTTTTATCTGGAAAAGCAAATTGAAGTTGAAACCTAATTAAGAGGTCACTTAGTGAAGGACACTGCAAAACCCCGTGAGAAATTACCAGGCCACCTGATGAGAGATTTTGGTTGGAAAATGAATCCTTGATGAGCCTGGAATACAGTATGTCTCTTTTTCTGTGCTCTCCATTTCCTGCTGCCATTTCTTACATCAAGCCCTAACACAGGAGAGTTTCTTGGGGAATTTAAACTGACAGTTTTGTGCTGATTAGAAGCCTTAGGACAAGGCATCTCTGAAATGAGATCAATGTCAGTGCTTTTGCCGGCAGCAGTCATGAGAGGAGAAAAAAATAAAATCAACAAATACTTCACAACACTCTTTATTAGAAGAAAATATGCCTCAGAAGCACGGAGGAGGAAAAGGAAAGGGTTTCACATTGTGTCCTTAAAAGACTTTCAGCCATGCCAATGAGAACAAACTTTATGAATAAAGGCCTAGGTACACACATAAAATGTGCTACAACTAAACATTTCAGATATTCTGAAGGATCTAGGATATAGTCAGCTGCCTTCTTTTATAAGACTCAAGGTTTAGGTTTAAAATAAAATTGAGAGGAAGGTACAGAGATTTCCCATATATTCCATACTCCAACACATGCATAGCTTCCCCTGATATGTTATTAGCATTTCACACCAGAGGGGTGCATTTATTGCAATTGTTCTGTCAACACTGATGTATCATGATCATTCAAAGTCCAGACTTTATATTAAAGTTCACTGTTAGTGTTGAACATTCTATGGGTTAGGACAAATGTATAATAACATATGTACATCAACATAATCTCATATAGAGTATACTTCCTGCCCTAAAAATATCCTGTGTAAGGTCCATCTAATAAAGCTGTGGATTTTCCAGTAGTCATGTATGGATGTGAGAGTTGGATCATAAAGAAAGCTGAGCACATAAAAATGGATGCTTTTGAACTGTGGTGTTGAAGATTCTTGAGAGTCCCTTGGATTGCAAGGAGATCCAACCAGTCCATCCTAAAGGAGATCAGTCCTGAATATTCATTGGAAGGACTGATGCTGAAGCTGAAACTCTAATACTTTGGCCACCTGATGCAAAGAACTGACTCATTAGAAAAGACCCTGATGCTGGGAAAGACTGAAGGCAGGAGAAGGGGACTACAGAGGATGAGGTGGTTGGATGGCATCTGCAACTCAATGAACATGAGTTTGAGTAAAATCCGGGAGTTGGCGATGGACAGGGAGACCTGGCGTGCTGCAGTTCATGGGGTCACAAAGAGTCAGACATGACTGAGGGACTGAACTGAACTTAACTGAAAAATATCCTGGGCTGTGCTTGTTTATCATCCCCCTTCTCCCCGTCAATCATTGACCTTTTTACTGTATCCATTGTGTTGCTTTTTCCAGAATTTCATATACTTGAAATCAACAGTATGCTAGCCTTTTCAGATTGGCTTATTTCACTTTAAAATACACATGTAATATTTCTCAGGGTCTTTTCATAGCTTATAGCTCATTTTGTTTTAGCCCTGAACATTGCTTCATTTCCTAGGTGTACCACAGCATATATTTATCCATTTATCTATTGAAAGGCACCTTGGTTGTTTCCAAATTTTGGCAATTATAAATATAGCTGTTATCAACATTTTTGCCTGGAGTTTTATTCAAACACAAATTTTCAACTCCTTGAGTAAACACCAAAGAATGCAATTGCTGTATTACACGGTAAGAGGATAACTGGTTTCATAAGAAATGCCAAACTATTTTCGAAAGTATCTACTTTCCCATCTAATCTACTTTCCCATCAGCAGTGTATGAGAGCTCCTATTGTTCCACATCTTCATGGATATTCGGTGTTGTCAGTGTGTAGATTTAGATTATTCTACTAAGTGTTATTTATTAGATAATAAATAATAAATGAAATATTACTAATAGGTAATAGCTCCGTGTTGTTTAATTTGAATTCCCCTAATAACATATGATGTTGAGCACCTTTTTGTATGCTTATTTGCCATCTGTACATCTTTGTAGAGTGTTGGTTAAGGTCTTTGGTCTATTATTTAATTGGATTGTTTGTTTTGTTGTTTTTGATGTTGACCTTTGTATATTTTGGATAATATTTTTCATATTGAATGTGTCTTTTGAAATTATATTTTCACAGTGGTTTATCTTCTAATTCTCTTGATATTGTTGTTCAAAGAGAAGTTTTAAAAATGTTAACTGACTTCAGCTTATCAATTACTTTGTTCATAGATCATGTTCTTGATATTCTGTCTTAAAGGATATTATCCTTCCAAAGATTATGTAGATTTTCTCCTATTATCCTCTAGAATAATGCAATTAGGTCTGTGATCCATTTTGAATTTTACAATTAGTTCTGTGATCCATTTTGAGTTAATTTTTGTGAAGAGTATAAAGTCTGTTTCTAGATTCACTTTTTGCAGATGGATGTCCAGTTTTTTCAGCATCATTTGTTGAAAAGACTATCTTAGTTTTGTATTGCCTTTGCTCCTTTGTCAAAGATCCATTGCCTATATTTACCTGTGTCTATTTCTGTGCTGTCTGCTCTGTTCCATTGATCTGTTAGTCTAAACTTGTTTCAATATCAAATTATTAATTATTGAGGCTTTAAAGTAAGTCTTGAGTTGGACATGACTTAACAACTAAACAACAAAAGAAATTAATCCTTAAAGTTAAGTGTTGTCAGTCCTCCAACTTCTTCTCTTTAATATTTTGAAGACTATTCTGAATCTCTTGAACTTCCCCATAAACTTTAGAGTCATCTTATTGATATCCATAAAATGCCTTGCTAGGATTATGATTAAGATTGCATTGAATCTACAAATTAAGTTGGGAAGAACTGGCATCTTGATAATATAGAGTCATCTTTTCCATGAGCATGATATATCTCTCCATTTATTTAGTTCTTTGATTTCATGTATTACAATTTTGTGTTTGCCTCATATACATTTTATATTGCTTTTGTTAGATTCACCTAAGCATTTCACTTTTCAGGGTCAGTCAGTTCAGTTCAGTCACTCAGTCATGTCCGACTCTTTGCAACCCCATGAATCGCAGCCCGCCAGGCCTCCCTATCCATCACCAACTCCCAGAGTTTACTCAAACTCATGTCCATTGAGTCAGTGATGCCATCCAACCATCTCATCCTCTGTTGTCCCCTTCTCCTCCTGCCCTCAATCTTTCCGAGAGTCAGGGTCTTTTCCAATGAGTCATCTCTTTGCATGAGGTGGCCAAAGTATTGGAGTTTCAGCTTCAACATCAGTCCTTCCAATGAACACCCAAGATCGATCTCCTTTAGGTTGGACTAGTTGGATCTTCTTGCAGTCCAAGGGACTCTCAAGAGTCTTCTCCAACACCACACTTCAAAAGTATCAATTCTTTGGTGCTCAGCTTTCTTCACAGTCCAACTCTCACATCCATAGATGACTACTGGAAAGACCATAGCCTTGATTAGATGGACCTTTGTTGGCAAAGTAATGTCTCTGCTTTTAAATATGCTATCTATGTTGGTCATAACTTTCCTTCCAAGGAGTAAGTGTCTTTTAATTTCATGGCTGCAATCACCATTTTGGGGGTGTTAATAAATACGATACAGTGATCTTAATTTAAAATTCTTCTTGTTTATTGCTGCTATATGGGAAAGAAATTGATGTTTGTATATTAACCATGTATGCTGTGATATTGCTCTGATAATTTGTCTCAGGACTTTTTTGCTTTATTTTTTCAGATTTTCTACATAGATGACTGCATCATCTGCCAGAAAAATAAAAGAAAAAAAAAGCAACTTTATGTTGTTCTTCACAATCTGTATATCTTTTGTTTTGTTTTCTTGCTGTTTTGTATTTGCAAGGACTTTCAGTATGATGTTAAAAGGGAGTGGTGAGAGGAGACATCCTTACCTTCTACCTTATCAGAATTTGAAAGTTTCAAGTTTCTCACCAGTAAGCATGGTATCGTTGCTGTTGTTGCTTAGTCACTAAAACATGTTCGACTCTTTTGTGACCCCATGGACTGCAGCCTGCTATATTCCTATCTTGCCTGGGATTTCCCAGGCAAGAATACCAGAGTGAGTTGCCATTTCCTTCTCCAGGGATCTTCTCAACCCAGGGATTGAATTTATGCCTCCTGCTGGGGAGGTGAATTCTTTATTACTGAGGCAACTGAGAAGCCCAAGTATGGTATTAGCTGAAGCTTTTTGGAGATAGTCTTTATCCAGTTGAGAAAATTCTCTATTCATAGTTTGCTGAGAGTTTTTCTCATGAGTAGCTGTTCGATTTTTTTCAAATGTTTTTTGTGTGTATGTGTTAATTGATATAATCCTGAGTTTTGTTTTGTTTTTTTATTTTCAGACTATTGATGTGATGAATTACCTTAATTAATTTTCAAATGTTGAATGAGACTTGCATACCTGGCATAAATCCCACTTAACCATGGTATACAATTCATTATTATCATTTTTGGATGGTTTACTAATATTTTGTTGAGATTTTTGCATCTATGTTCATAAGAGATATTGACTTGTATTCATATATTTTTTTTTCTCCCTCCTTGGGATGTCTTTATCTGGTTTTGTTGGTAAAATATTGCTGGTCTTAGAATGAGTTAGGCTTCCCAGGTGGCACTAGTGGTAAAGAACCCATTTGCGAATATAGGAGATGTAAAAGATGCCCATTTGATCCCTAATGAGGAAAATCTCCTGGAAGAGGGCATGGCAACACATTCCAGTATTCTTGCCTGGAAAATCCCGTGGACAGAGGAGCCTGGTGGGCTACAGTCTCTGGGGTTGCAAACAGTGGGACATGACTAAAGCGGCTAAGCAGTAGAATGAGTTAGAAAGTATTTCCTTTGACTTTGTCTTCTGTAGAAGATTGTAGATAATTGGTATAATTTTATTCATAAATGTTTGGTGAAATCCAACATTGTACTCATCTGAGCTTAATGTTCTGTTTTGAAAGGTTATTAATTATTGATTCAATTTATTTAATAGACATAGGCCTATTTAGATTGTTTCATTTTTGTGTGGGTTTTGGCAGTTTTGTCTTTCAAGGAATTGGTCTATTTTATCTAGGTTATTAAACCTTATCCACTTATTCCTTTGTTATCCTTTTAATTATCATGTGATATGTAGTGATATCCCTCTTTCATTTCTGTTTCTAGCAATTTGTGTTATCATTTTTTCTTATTAAATCTAACTAGAGGCTTATTGATTTTATAGATATTTTCAAATAACTTTTGCTTTTTTTTGTTATCGCTTTGGTTTTATTTTTTCAATTTTATTCATTTGTGTTTTAATCCTTTTTATCATGTTTCTTCTTCTTACTTTAGAAGTTTTTCTAGTTTCCTAAGGTGGAAACTTATTATTTGCTTTAGATATTTTTTTCTCTTTTTTAATATTTGCATTCAATGCTATTTGGTTAGATTTTTGAGATTGTTTTTTATTCATTTTCTTCACAGTAGAGCCCACTTGCTTAAATTCTTGAGGAAGAAGCTTGGAGTATCATCATATTTCTGCTTGCATGTTGAAGAAAAAAAAAAATGGGCTTTTACACCTGGTTAGCCAAGCTGTAGGAAAATTGTTTTAATATTTTCCGGTCAAATGGAAAAATGACTGGTAGAACCTAAATTAAAGATGATGCATGCCTATTTCTGATTCTTATTTCTTTATATTAATATAACTCCATGAAGACTTAAAGGTCTCAAAAAAGTTGGGAAGTAAAGTATTTTTTCTTGTATCTATTTTGCTAAAGCTCAGTAGAGTATTCTGGTGGTCTTAAGGTTCCAAGAAATTTACAAGTATGAAAATGTAAACCAATACTAAATAATTTAGTGATATGGGCATCTTTTTGAGTGACATGGGGACATTTATGTAGGAAGCTTTCTCTTGTGAGGAAGAAATGTTAATACCATCACAAATACAGGTTAACAATACTAACATTGGGTATTCAACATTCCAGGTTGATTCAACATCACCTTCTCCAGAAAGTCTCTATGACTTCTCTAAAGAATTGAGTAGTTGATTCCCTTATTCCAGAAATTATGTATTCTTTGAATATAAATTTAGAAAATATAAGGCATTCTACATAATATTTAGAGACACATACACAGAAAATGTAAAATGGTGTACGTGTGAAAGAAAAACAGGAAGGGGCACATTTGTATGAGAAGATGATGACTGCAGCCATGAAATTAAAAGACGCTTACTCTTTGGAAGGAAAGGTATGACCAACTTGGATAGCATATTTAAAAACAGAAACATTACTTTGCCAACAAATCTCCATCTAGTCAAGGCTATGGTTTTTCCAGTGGTCATGTATGGATATGAGAGTTGGACGGTGAAGAAAGCTGATGGCTGAAGAATTGATGCTTTTGAACTGTGGGGTCGGAGAAGACTCTTGAGAGTCCCTTGGAATGCAAGGAGATCCAACTAGTCCATCCTAAAGGACATCAGTCCTGGGTGTTCATTGGAAGGACTGATGCTGAAGCTGAAACTCCAATACTTTGGCCACCTCATGCAAAGAGTTGACTCATTGGAAAAGACCCTAATGCTGGGAGGGATTGGGGGCAGGAGGAGAAGGGGACGACAGAGGATGCGATGGCTGGATGGCATCACCGACTTGATGGACAATTTGGGTGAATTCCGGGAGTTGGTGATGGACAGGGAAGCCTGGCGCTGCGATTCATGAGGTTGGAAAGAGTCAGACACGACTGAGTGACTGAACTGAACTGATGACTTTTACTAGATATTTGTTAATAATTCACATTATACTGTAAATATGTATTCATTTGTTACTCCCTTTCTTTTATGAGATTAGAAGGAAAAGGAGATTATAATATTTCTCTCTGAACTGTCAAGACTGAACTCCAAGCCTCACCTAATTTATGTGTTCAAAAACAATTATCACATGAATGAGTAGGAGATGGACTGAATGTGTGAATACACGCATGACAAGGATTTGAGCAAGGCTGAGCCTGAGTGTAATATTTCACACTCTAACCTGCTTTTCACTCATCCTGATGACTGCCAACTCAGTAAGGTAATTTTCTCCTTTTCATTGAGCATTTTGGTAATTGCTAAAACAAAGAAATGTGTACGTGTGTGTGTGAATGTATTTGGGATTCTAAATACTTTTTGTGCTGAATATAATGTTGGTGCATTTTTCGAACATATTTGAGTAGAAAAAAATCTGAAGGTGTTTCCAAAACTCAGCCTCTGCCCACCAGTGCTTAATAGAAACACTGAGATACAGTTTTGGGAGAAGCAGTAAAGAATAGCTTTACTTCTTTGCCAGGTACAGTGGGCTAATACCCTCAAAGCCGTGTGTCTCACCCTGGAGTGGGTATTGAGGAATCTTATGGTATTCAAGGAGCAGGGCATGCCCAGCTCATGGATATTTTTCTGACTGATTGGTGATGGATGGGGTAGCTGGGGGTCAGCATTATCAGCCCTCTGATTCCAACCTGGGGTCCACATGCTTATGGGCAGCGTATTCTCCCACCTCGTAGTTGTTTCAGCATCTGCAAAACAGTTCAAAGGATCTGACTCAGAGTATTGCCCACAGTTCCTGAGGAAGAGCTAAATGTCCTTGACTTATTTAATGGATATAGTTTTATTATTTTGTTTTGCTTAACTGTTTTCCTTTCTTTCTGCACTTCATCACTTCTCTAATTAAAGTTATTCTTTGACTAAAGTCTTTCTACAGACAAAAGGCAGGCAGAAAATATGGGTAGTAGCCTATTCTGGGAAGTCCTCATAAAGTCCTGCTTGGTTATGATGACACTGAAGTTTAAAATGAGAAGGAGAAGTTATTGCCTCCAACAGGTCACAGGTTAATTTGGGCAATGAGTATAAGCTGCTGTCTTTTAGAGCTGGACAGGAAGCACTGCTAGGGCAACAGGGTGAGGGGCTGTGAAGTAGATGGTCCCGAACTGATAATCATATCTAGTATAATGAAAGTACTTTAAGAACGTTATTTTAACAACTTCATTGGAATATAATGGAATACAATATATTTGTACACACATAAAGTATATAACTTTATGCTTTTAATGTATGTATAATACCTGTGAAATCATCACCATTGTTAATAAACATATCCTGTAAATTCCCAAAGTTTTCCCATGTTCCTTAGTAATTCCTCACCCCAGCCTCTATCCATGGTCTGCTTTCCAATATATAGATTAATTTACATAAGTGGGATCATACAGTATATATTTTTCTTAGCATGACTCTTTTCATTTTGTATATTTTTGAATGTAAATTTTGTAACTAGTGACACAAGTGACAATAATCAATGAGCTAGATAGTTTTTATATATAGTTATCTAATTAATTTCATCTATAAAATTAAATTATTAAAAGGGTCTTTAAAATGGTCCTTATGAAAATTGATTTGCTTCTGGCAAAGGCAATCATTCCATTTGCAGAGGCTAATTATTTTACTCACATAGTAATAGAAGAAACAATGTATTATTATTGCACAACTAAAAGGTGATTATGATAAAATGATGATTAGTAATTCATTAGTTTTTAAAGGAAGAGCACTCTCTCATTTTTTGTAATTCTCAGTTTCAGAAGTAGAAAAGAAATACTCTAGCTTTAAAATTTTGTTGAGTTCAGTTCAGTTCAGTCGCTCAGTCATGTCTTTGTGACCCCATGAATTGCAGCACGCCAGGCCTCCCTGTCCATCACCAACTCCCTGAGTTTACTCAAACTCATGCCCATCAAGTCGGTGATGCCATCCAGCCATCTCATCCTCTGTCGTCCCCTTCTCCTCCTGCCCCCAATCCCTCCCAGCATCAGGCGCTTTTCCAATGAGTCAACTCTTTGCATGAGGTGGCCAAAGTATTGGAGTTTCAGCTTCAGCATCAGTCCTTCCAATGAACACCCAGGACTGATGTCCTTTAGGATGGACTCATTGGATCTCCTTGCAGTCCAAAGGACTCTCAAGAGTCTTCTCCAACACCACAGTTCAAAAGCATCGATTCTTCAGCCATCAGCTTTCTTCACAGTCCAACTGTCACATCCATACATGACCACTGGAAAAACCACAGCCTTGACTAGATGGAGATTTGTTGGCAAAGTAATGTCTCTGCTTTTTAATATGCTATCTATGTTGGTCATAACTTTCCTTCAAAGGAGTAAGCGTCTTTTAATTTCATGGCTGCAATCACCATCTGCAGTGATTTTGGAGCCCAAAAAAATAAAGTCTGACACTGTTTCTACTGTCTCCCCATCTATTTCCCATGAGGTGATGGGACCAGATGCCATGATTTTAGTTTTCTGAATGTTGAGCTTTAAGCCAACTTTTTCACTCTCCTCTTTCACTTTCATCAAGAGGCTCTTTAGTTCCTCTTCACTTTCTGCCATAAGGGTGGTGTCATCTGCATATCTGAGGTTATTGATATTTCTCTCAGCAATCTTGATTCCAGCTTGTGCTTCTTCCAGCCAGTGTTTCTCATGATGTACTCTGCATGTAAATTAAATAAGCCGGGTGACAATATATAGCCTTGACGTACTCCTTTTCCTATTTGGAACCAGTCTGTTGTTCCATGTCCAGTTCTAACTGTTGCTTCCTGACCTGCATACAGGTTTCTCAAGAGGCAGGTCACGTGGTCTGATATTCCCATCTCTTTCAGAATTTTCCACAGTTTATTGTGATCCACACAGTTGAAGGCTTTGGCGTAGTCAATAAAGCAGAAATAGATGTTTTTCTGGAACTCTCTTGCTTTTTCGATGATCCAGCAGATATTGGCAATTTGATCTCTGGTTCTTCTGCCTTTTCTAAAACCAGCTTGAACATCTGGAAGTTCTTGGTTCACGTATTCTGTATGGAGCATCAAGTCTGAAAATGTATGTTTGATGAGGCAGCTTCCTCAGTGGCTTTATACTTTGAAAGCAATATTTTGAGATACAGTCAATCATAATATTATAAAAGTTTCAGGTATGCAAAATAGTGATTACCAAATTTTAAAGGTTATACTCATTGGTAGTATGATAAAATATTGGCTATATTCCTTGTGATGAACAGTGTAGCCTTGCAGCTTGTTTATTTTATATATAATAGTTTGCATCTCTTATCTTCTACTCCTACCTTACTGCTCCATGCTTCCTCTTCCCACTGGTAGAGACTTGTTCTCTGCATCTGTGAGTTTGTTTCTTTTTGTTATGTTCAGTAGTTTGCTTTATTTTTTAGATTCCACACATAAGTGATAACATTAAGTATTTGTCTTCCTCTGTTTGACTTATTTCACTAAGCATAATGCCCTCCATGGCATTCTTCTCCATGGGTGAGTGATACTCTGTGTGCGTGCGTTTGTACGACATCTTTGTCCATTCATCTGTTTATGAACACTTAGATTGCTTCCATATCATGGTTATGTAAACAATACTGAGATGAACACTGGGACACATGTTTCTTTTCAAATAAGTGTTTTTGTTCTTTTGCTCTTTTTGTTTTGTTCTTTTCAGATACATACTCAAGAGTGAAATTGCTGGATCACATGGTAATACTATTTTTAGTATTTTAAGGAAACTCCATACTATTTTTCACAGTAGCTGCTCCAATTTACCTCCCCACAGTGTATAAAGAAGAATTTTCTGTTATCCACATCCTCAGCAACATCTGTTGATTGTGATCATTTGAATGAAAGCCATTCTGAGTGGTGTGAAGTGATATCTTGTAGTTTTGATTTACATTTCTCTGATAATTAGCAATGTTGAGTATCTTTTCATGTGCCTATGTGTCTTCTGTGGGGGAAAAAATGTCTATTCAGGTCTTCCACCCATTTCTTAATTGGGTTGTTTATTTTTTCTTACAGTGATTTATCTAATTTGTTTATATATTTTAGATATTAACCACTTAGTAGCCGTAACACTTGTAAATATTTCTCCCATTCAGAAGATTGTCTTTTCATTGTATCAGTGGTTTTCTTTGCTAAGTAAAACCTTTATAGTGATATTTTAACAAAAGGAATAAATATGCCTTTCACATGCTGCTAAGAGGAATCAGCCAGGGTGGGATTAATATAATTCTATTTCAGTGAAAGGACAGTCATTTTGACAAATTCCATTTTATAATTATTTTACTTTCTTCATTGTGATCAAAAAACAGTCTCATCTGTAACTGTAAGTTTGAAAGATAAACCACACACACATACACAAACACACACAAAAGCTTCTGAGATTTATACCTAGCACACTGTCAGTGAATGATATCTGTTTCCTATAAGCTTATCACCAAGACACTGCATGAGGTGATAGGAGTGATGAAACAACATTTAAGGCACAGCTCCTCCCTTCAAGAAGATAATTAATGCTGAGCTAGGAGTAAAACATACATATAATAGATAACTTGGATTTCATAGTGATGGACAAACATCTTGCAAAACCACAGAGAATTTAAGTGACCTGAGTGATCAGAGGAGAGAGCCTGTGGAAGTAGAGTGGTCCTGAGATCCCCAGAGTGGAGAACTGTAGATCACTTTTTAGGTGAGTAGGATTCAGGCAGGAAGAGTATTTGGGTTGGGGGCAGGAGACGGTTTCTGGATGGAGGAATAGGGATCACTAAAATGAACAAGACAAAATATAATCTCAGAGGACAGCAACAGCACGTAGGAATGAGGATGATGAACAAGAGTATAACGTGTCAAAGTGGATGAGGTTTGGAGAACCCAGAAGGGTCTATTGCCTGGGGCTAAGGATAGATATGTTCACTGCATTCTTCAGATTATTCTATAATTTTCCTACACTCTCATCCTTTCCAAAAGCATTGTAAAAGTCCCATGCTACTATTCGTTAAAAAAGAAAAAAACATTGATAGGAGTTGCAGGGATCAATTGCACCTGACCAGAACCCAGCCCACTGAGGTGTGGGGGGATTGGAAAACTAACCTCTAGCAGCCATATAGAAAGCCCTAGAATACCCACTCTTCTGTTCATCTGGCCAGTGCTCTAGGGATAGGTGGAACGGTTATTGCTGTCTACGTACTTAAGTCTCACATCTAAGACCACAGAGCTAATAGGTCTAGCAACCAGATCTCATGTTCTTGAGTGTTACTCAAGGTTCTTTTCAGTAAAGGAAGCAGCTATTGGATGCTAAACTTGTTTTGAAGATTGACAGAAGTTGAATAGTAAATCTGGAATTCAATCACTATGAACTAATGTTGGTGACCTTCAGACAACAATGTTCTGCAGTGTCTTTTAGAATTATGCCATGTGTACATAACACCTGTTCATCCTTCTTTTTTATGAATCTTAAAATGTTAACACTGAATTTGTTATATATTTTAAAGATAATTAAACTGAGGCTTTAACTTTTCTATGTTATTGTTTTCTTTGCTACTACCTTACAGAAACCTTTACTCTCCTGGTCAGTCTCTGTAAAAGCATCAGACATATCTAGTTCCACCACAGATATGCCGTGATATGCACTTTTGTTGTGTCTCCATAATATAGGGCAGTGACTGCTCTGATAGGAATATAGTCAGTAACGTTTGAGGATATAAGAATACATAAGTGAGTATTTGAACTCCATGATGAAAAAAAAATATATTCTTCCAAATTCTGCAATCCTAGAGTCCTGCAGAATTGTAAATACTCATGATCGTGTTCTAATCCTGATTTTTCATCTTTCAGCAAAAATTAAGAAACTAACTAACTGCAATGAACAAAAGGCATCAAATATGATTGTTATGCTGATTATTTCTTGGCAAATGGTGTGTTAGGGACTCATTAGCAGCATGTTTTCTCAAAGAAACAAAAGAGTTTCATAGTCCATTTCCTCTCCATTACCTTGTGATATTTCTACTTCGTTTTGCTGATATCTCAGTGAATAAATTTAATATTGGACATCATTTTATCTCACTTCTGTGGAAATGAACCTATGGGTAAGAAATTATGATTTTATTTGGATTGAACAGTAGGTTATACATGTTAGTTTTACCTGTGATTGGCAAATACACCATTTTGTTATGAGAAGTTCATTATTCCCCATGTTATCTTGGCTATTTTTTTCTCTTCCTGTTTTATTTTTTAAATTATGAAAGTATGATAATATTTCCAAGAGACTTGGAAAATACAGAACAAAGTTAAACATAGCTCTACTATATATTACAATTATTTTTAAGTAGATAAATTAAGATATTTGGTTGGAATTTCAATATCAAACTCCCCAAAATTAATGCAATGAATATACAGAAAAACAGAAGCATATAGTAGACCTGAAAAGCACCATAAACTTATTCAATATTATTAAGAATTTTACAATGTTCACACAACAGTAGGATACAAATTCTATTCACACTCCAATAGATTATAAACTAGGAGACACTGGAACACATCCAAGGGCATAAAACAAGGTGCAGAAATTTCATGGCCTAAAGATATTAAAATCATGCAGAGTCTGTTCTCTCATCACTGTGGAATTATGTTAGAAATGAATATCAAAAGATATTTGAAAGTAACACATGTATTTTCAAGTGCAGTGTGACATTTACCAGGCGAGATCTTTGACTTAGCCATTGAAAGCCTCAATAAAGTTAGAAGACTGAAAAAACGCAGAGGGTGATTACAGAAAGTATTAATGAGAAATTAATATCAAAATGAGAAATTAATATCAAAGATACTTAAAAAACATACATTGCAAATTAAATGTCCATTTTATTAATAAATGATGGATGTATCTAAGAAGTCATAACAAGGAAGATTAGGAAAAAATTGTTAACAGAATAAAAATGAAAAGAGAATTTACCAGAATTTGTTGCATATAGCTGAAACTGCTCAATGCAGCTAAATGTAATGTGGAATCTTGAATAAGGTATGAAAATAAATAATGGACACTAGCATAAAATTCTTTGAAATTTGAATAAAATCTAAACTTTATTTAATAATATTGTATCACATGTTAATTTCCTGTTTTGTTTTTTACACAGCATAGTATTTCTCTACATTCTTAGAATTGGATTAGAAGTTTCAAACCTCATTCAATTTTTTTTTTTTTAAATCACTAAGATAATAAACATTCTAGTCTTTCAGCCATAATATTAGATGCCAAAATACATGGAACCATATGAAAGTTTTGAGTGAATATAAATTTGAATCTATCTAGCATTCTATTCAAACTAAATCAAACAAGCAGAATCCAAATGTCATCAAGTGGAATCAAAATGTCATACATTTTTTAGCTATGCAAAAAGTGGTAAGTTTTCTCAAATATGTATATTATATTACACATACTACATATACATATAATACGTGTGTGTGTGCACCAAAGCGTTTCTGCTACACTTGATAAAGGCTTGAGAAAGAACAACAGCAAAGAGAAACTGGAGCAGGAGTTGCATGAAATGGAAGCGCTGCATATGAAACAGAAAGAGGGAAACAAACTGGATAAAAGTGAAATATCTTCACATGGTTCAGTTGTTTTCAAACATGGATGCTCATAAGAAACACATCTGGAGCTTTGGAGAAAAATAACACTATCTGGACATTTGCATTTTTCAAAAAAATTCCAAGGTAATTCTGATATAGTCTACCATGTTTCCTAATGTGGATTTGACTATTCTTTTAATGTACAAGTGTCTGTGATGAATACCAAATATCCTTTCCAATAAATAAATAAAATATCCATTCCTTCTTCTATAAAGTTTCCAGAAGATATTGCTTTTCGATGAAGTAGAGGAGTTATGTTTTAGATTCTTCAGTTTGAATGCAAAGCAAATATAGTTTGATTTTAGGGAGCAATTGAATAGATGTGGTACACACACCTGTGAAAACTTGTGGACAATGACCAATTATCACTCTTTCAAGCAAAAACCCAGCTTTTGTTGTTGTTGTTTTGTTGTGCTTTGTTTTACCTCCACAAATTCCTGGGTTGTACTGAGACAACGAAGGCTAAACGCAGCTTCCCTTGCATCTCATATTTGCCGCCCATGCGGGGGCTCCCTTCCGTCTTCGTTTCACCCCAGGAAGTACCAGCATTCTTGTGCCTTTGCTTCACTGGAGACACTATTCACTCTGTGGATATTGTTTTCTCATTTAATGGCCAAGACATGGAAACAGCTTAAGTGCCCATAACGGATGAAGGGATAGAGAAGATGGGGTACATATGTACTCTAGAATATTACTCACACACAGGAAGGAATGAAATAGCATCATCTGCGGCAACATGGATGGACCTGCAGATCGTCACACGAAGAGAAGTGAGCCAGACAGAGAAAGTCAGACATCATATAATATCACTTACATGTGAAATCTAAAAAAAAGATACAAGGAAGCTTATTTACAAAACAGAAACAGACTCACAGACACAAAAACAAGCTAATGGTTACCCAAGAGCAAAGGGTGGGGAAGAGAGATAAATTAGGAGTTGGGGATTAATATGCACACTACTATATATAAAGTAGATAACTAACCAGGACCTCCAGTGTAACACAGGGAACTGTACTCAATATCTTGTAATAACCTATAATGGAAAAGAATCTAAATATATATATGTATGAATCAATATACTGTACCCACAACACTAACACAATATTATAAATCAAGTGCACTTCAATAAACATAACCCCAATAAAATTAAAAAGAAAAATTAATGAATCTTTGAAGCACACATCCACACTATAAGTCACCAGATTTTTTTCTGCTCCTCTGTGTGAGATCCCAGCCTGAGCTGTGGAGCTGCAGAGGTGGAAGGCCTGGAGTCTGCCCTGAGGCAGGGGGCGCACAGGGAAGCAGCTGCAGAACAATGGGAGGCACCTGGGTGAGCTGGTGGAGCTCAGCAGAGAAGTCGGTTCAGAGAGATGCAGACAGGGAGACTTTCCTGATGAGTGGGGAAGGTGGTTAGACAGGGTTGTGAGAGAAGGAAAAGTAATAGGAGGATTCTTGTGCAGAGGACACGATGTCTTAGCTGAGTCTCAAATTATAATAAACATAGCCAAGAAGGCATGTCAAGTAGAGATTACATAGAGTATGACAAAACTTCGAAAGGTGCTTTGCTTAATTGGAAAACTAGTCTAGAGATGGTTAGAGCACCACATGTGCATCAGTGAAAAGCAGATGAGACATGGGAGCTTGGTGAGGGATACAGCCAACAAGACAACTTTTGGATTCTCTGTCTTCATAGTACTGTGTTAGTTGTTCAGTCGTGCCCGACTCTTTGCGACTGCATGGACTTCAGCCCACCAGGCTCCTCCGACCATGGGATTTTCCAGGCAAGGGTGCTGGAGTGCGTTGCCATTTCCTTCTCCTGGAGATCTTCCTGACCGAGGGATAGAACCCAGGTGTCCTGGACCGCAGACAGATTCTTTACCAACTGAGCTATGAGGGAAACTGTCTTCATGGCGGAAGGCTATTCTTAGGCAAATGTACATGGCGTCTGCCCTTGGAGAAGCCTCTGAGGTTCTCCTGTGAAAAAGTAGGAATGAAGAAGAAGGGATGAAATGGTAGGGAAGCAAAGAGAATGGAAACCTGATCTCTTGGAGCAGAAGAATCAGAAAAGACTGTAGGAGAAAGAGAATACTTTTTAATCTGTACCCAGAAGCTTTCAGTATGTTCATACTGGGTCCAATTTTTTACTTTTTTCGAATTTTTTAATCGAAATAGTTTACAACATTGTATTAGTTTCAAGTGTACAGTAAAGTGATTCATATATATATATATATAAAGTATATATATATATATATATAATATATAAAATGTATAATATATATATTTCAGATTTCCTTGGTAGGTTATTTCAAAATATTGAGTATAGTTCCTTGTATACAGCAGTTCCTTTTGCTTATTTATCCCTTCCCCTCCCTTTCCCCTTTGGTGACCATAAGCTTGTTTTCTCTACCTGTGAAGTTGTTTATGTTTTATAAATAAGATCATTTGTGTAATATTTTTTTAGATTACACATATAAGTGATATTATATGATGTTCATCTTTTTCTGACTTACTTCATTTAGTATGGTAAGGCCCATTCATGTTGCTGCAAATGACATTTTATGGCTGAGTAATAGTCCATTGTACTGGACTATAAATATACCATTTTTTAAAATCTATCATCTCTTGACGGACATCTAGGGTGATTCCATATTTTGGCTATCAATTTTTACTTCTAATTTTACTGAGAAGGGTAAACCTCACAGGGAGGCTGGGACCGCATGGCTAAGTACTCCAGAGTGATTTTCTCTAATAGCCTTGTCTTCCTTGGCCTTCTGATCTTCTGTGGATCCATTATGCTAACCCTGTGTCCGGAGACAATTTTCTCCTGCTCAGTTCTGAGCTCCTGAAGGTCAGGGTTCATCAGTTCAGCTGCTAGTACCCAGCCCTCACACACAGAAGTCTTTCAGAAAAATGCACAAAAGAAAGGACAGCAGGGGTTTGGAAACTGATTGAGAAAGCAATCTTACCTACTCAGGTCTTTTCTGACCGTCTAACAGGCGTAACTGGAATGGATACTAGGCAGCAATGAGCCAAAAAGCATGGAGGAGACGTAACAAAGAGAGAAACGAACGATTTTAAAAACTGAAGCAAGGCAGAGTCGACAACCATTTGACATCTGGAATAATATATGTGGAAAATGGTGTGGAGGAAATATTTCTATGGGATATGGAATGAGCAGAATATATTGTAGAATTAAGAGAGACCAAGAGAAGCAGGTGAGGTTTCTTGCAGGGGTGAAGGGGAAGAAATACATGGAAATCTAGGGCAGAGCCAAGAATCTACCCCCTCAGCCCCTGCAAAGACTACAACAGAAAGGTCAACTTCTAAAATCCACATTTCCCTGGGATCTGAATAATCTGGAGCTCTGTGGTCAGCCCTGGTGGGGGTTGTGGGGGAACATTAGAATGATCCTGTCAGCTGAAGGAAGTATTTTGTTAACTGGAGCCACTGCCCTGCCCATCTTTGTCCTGCCTGGAGCAGTTGCGGTCACGGTAGCTAAGCCCTATTCTTATGGTGGCAATAGTTAACTTAGAGGCAGAATATTTGAGTTCTTTCTCTGGTTTCTCTATCTACTGTAGGTATGAATAGAGCTTTATAAGATGACATCATAAATCCTGTGATCAAATTTAAAAATATTTGTTCTTCACAGGCATTAAATATGCTGACAAAATATGAGCAGAAGCTCTAAAGAAAAACCATATCATAAACTCCATGCTTTTAAAAGTGGTTAATTTTCAAGAAGAGTTATATATCAAGCTGTTTAAAACATTTCTTTTATGTCCCCAATTTTTTTTTTTTTGGTTTCCTAATTTTTGTGCAAAATATAACAGAATGGATCATCAAACTCTCAAAAAGCACCATCAAGTAAAACATAAAAAAGGAGTTTATCAGATTTAGTACTGAAAAATTATATATTTGTATAAATATAGTCACAGTCTGAAAAGAATCTATCTTGAGTATATCAGCATTACCATTCTGTGTCTTCTGACAGTCCCTTCCTTCCACTGGTTAAATAATTTATTTTCTTTGACATCACTGACAGGACTACTAGAACTGTAAACTTTGAAGAAAAACCTAGTATTTATTTTGATCAACCACTAAAATAGGATAATAAAAATGTACACACTTTAACAACAAGTCTGATTATCTCACCTCACATTTGAGGTGTAGAGGATATCCAAACACTCTCTAAATACTACTGCAAAGAAATGGCCAGATCTGTGCAACATCACCTCTATGCAAATAAATGAACTAAATATGATTGCAAACACATTAACCTTTATCAAATCACTGGGTTTCTGCTTATGTACTGTTGAGAGTTTCTACTTCAAAGTGGAAAAGATAAGTGAAGCCAGCATAGCATGGGAAAGATAAATAGAAAGCTTATTGTTGGAGACTGATTTTGATTCCTGGGTTGGGAAGATCCTTTGGAGGAGGGAATGGCAACCCGCTCCAGTATTCTTGCCTGGAGAATCCCACAGACAGAGGAGCCTGGCAAGCTACACTGCAGGGGTTTACAAGGAGTCAGACATGTCTGACGTGACTAAGCATGCAAGTATTGTTGAAAGGCAGTAAATCAATCATCAGGAGACATTAAAATGTTTACACTTAGCTATCCCATGGTAGATACTACATTTCAGACTTATTATGACTTTATGGCAATGAGGCAGACCGTCAGTGATGACCAGAGCACCAGTGCCTAGAAAGTATTGAACACCCTGTAAATTGAATCCCCTTCTCCCCTCCACTTTCACTGAAGGAAGGGAAAAACTGAATAAAAAGTAATACACCAAAATTAGCTAGACATCTGCTGTTTTTAGGTAAAACACTGAGTAGTGATATTTAGTTTTAGAACATATGTGAATATTTTGTGTTCTACTAAATATAAAAAGCATTAAACACATTGCAAGACTACTTACCAATTGACAAATATTTGATATCCCTGTGTATCAAGCATTATAATAAAAGCTGTAGATCATTCATTCAAGAACAAGGAAGGCAGAGATCCTTTCCTTGAAGTAAGAAAAGATGGTAGAATATTACTCATATTACTCATATGCTACCATACCTCTAAAGCAGTGGTTTATGCTTTAACGTTCATAAAAATCCTACTGAGGTGTTTGGAAATATGGAGATTCTTCACTACCAACATCCCCCAGGCAATCTGATTCAGCATATCCGAGGTTAGTCCCAGCAATCTACATCTGTTTACAATGGATGCCCTAAATGAAGGTAAAATAAAAGTTTATAACTTGGGAAGCAGTTATCAAACTTATCTGCTTATTAAAATTCCTTTATGATCTTTCTAAAAATTCCAATGCCTATTCCTCACACCCAACATTCTAACTGAATTGCTTTTGGTGTAGTATTTTTGAAAGATCTGCAAGTTATGCTAAGGCACACTCAGGACTGAGGAACACTGCCTTAGAGAACCAGAACAATGAGGTCAAAAACCCTGGCAGATATTGTACGTTGTGTGGGTCATAGCTTTTCTGATGTGACCCCGCTTCTTAGATGCTTACTAGCTAATTATCATATCGTCATTGTTGAAACAATCAGCAGTAGAATAGTTACATTTTATTTTACTTTTGCTTTTAATATTTCAGACACTCTTGTGCTTTACATATGGATAATTGTGTTTAATCTTCCTAATAATAGTCTCTGCAGAGGGACAGACAAATCTGCATTCTAGATAATTTATTATACATATTAACTTTGAGACCCACTACCCCTTTATGATTTCTTTAAAATTTAGATCTGTGGATAGATTACCTTTCTTGAAGCAATCAGGAACTCCTCCTTACCCTTAGGCAGATTGATTTGTCCTGCCCTCAGATATTATGATGGTTAGGAATAAAAGAGAACAGTTGTATGTAAAGAACCTGACGGTCCGCTGCTGCTAAGTCGCCTCAGTCGTGTCCGACTCTGTGCGGCCCCATGGACCGCAGCCCCCCAGGCTCCCCCGTCCCTGGGGTTCTCCAGGCAAGAACACTGGAGTGGGTTGCCCTTTCCTTCTCCAATGCAGGAAAGTGAGAAGTGAAAGTGAAGTCGCTCAGTCGTGTCCGACTCTTCGCGACCCCACGGACTGCAGCCCCCCAGGCTCCCCCGTCCCTGGGATTCTCCAGGCAGGAACACTGGATGGGCTGCCATTGCCTCCTCCGAACTTGACGGTCTAGAATCCAGTAAATATAAAATCTGATCTCCAGATACACACACACGCAGACATATATGCTCACAGGAGTGGGTTGCCATCTCCTGCTCCGGGGGATCTTTCTTCCCAACGTAGGCATTAAGCCCACTTCCCCTGCGTCCCCTGCACTGGCAGGGGGATTCTCTACCGCTGCGCCACCTGGGAAGCGCTATATGTAGGTGTGTGTGTGTGTCATAGATTTTTCACGTGTAGGTTATGATAAAATATTGAGTGTTATTCCATGTGCTATACAGTAGGTCCTTCCTTGTTGGCTATCTCCTGTATTTAATAGTTTGTATCTGTGAATCCAACACTCCTGATTTGTCCTTCCCTCCCTTCCCCTTTGGAAGCTGTAAGTTTGCTTTCTATGCCTGTGAGTCTCTTTCCGCTTTGTAAATAAGTTCATCTGCATCGTGTTTCAGATTCCACATGTAAGTGATATCATATGATGTTTGTCTTGCTCTGTCTGACTGACTTCACTTAGTTTGATCGTCTCCAGGTCCTTCCATGTTGCTATAAAAATCCCTTCGCTATGCACCTGAAACTGACACACATCGCAGATTAACCACGTGAAAGTGAAAGTGCACTCTCTCAGCGTGGCCGCCGCGGCACCCCGGGGACTGCAGCCTTGGTGCTCCTCTGTCCATGGGGCTCTCCAGGCAAGGATACCGGAGTAGGGTGCCATTCCCTCTCCACGGGATCTTCTTGACCCAAGGATCAAACCCAGGTCTCCCACATTGCAGGTAGACTCTTCACTGTTTGAGCCACCCTATACTTCAATCTAAAAGAAAAAACATACCTTAGAAAAAGAAGGAGAGGGAGGTGGGAGCGGGGATCGGGATGGGGAATATGTGTAAATCCATGGCTGATTCATATCAATGTATGACAAAACCCACTGAAATGTTGCGAAGTAATTAGCCTCCAACTAATAAAAAGAAAAAAGAAAAAGAAACAAAACAAAATCTGACCCTCCAAAAACCAATTTACCTCTCTAGTAAAAGGTAATGGCTTTACCATCATCCTCCTCTTTATAAACATACACAAGCTCTAAACTATTTGCAGAACCACCTATACCCTCTGAGGCATCAAATCTTATAAGCTGTTTCTCCCTCTTCTTTAAAGCCTTTCTCATTCTGCCCCTCAACTTGCTCTCTGTCTGGTTTCAGTTTAGCTGTCTGGAAGCCATGATATTTTTAATATACATTGGACATCCTGGCCAGTTTTTGATCCTGGAAAATGGTGTCCTGCATGGTCTAAGTGCATAATAGGTTATGACCATTTAAACAGAAATTCAAAGGTGGAGACATGTGCGTGTGTGTCTGTGCGTGCATGTTACAGAGAGAGAGAGAGAGAATCGTCCGTGAAAGGCACTGATTGTTGAAGGTGGAAAGCCTGTCTCAGGAGATGGTTGATTTTCTACCAGCTGATCTAATGGTAATGACATATATCAGCTGGTAAACAAATCCTTTAATCTGACAATTGCTGCTTTCAAAATCTATACGTTAGTTTAGAACATAAATAATGCAGCTTCTCAGTAGCTTAGTAGTGTTTTTGTTTTTCCACTGAAAAATTCCACTCCTGATTCTGCAATGATAGTGCATTCCAAGTTCCCAAGTGCATTCTCTTCAGGGCTAGTGCTAATGAAAACTGAGCAATACGGTCAATGTAGAGTTGCATAATTAGAGATAAGTTGAAAAAAATCTTTGGGACCATCAAAACAACCCCGTTCTTGTAGAGATGAAGAACCGGTTCCATGGTGCTAATATTCTCTCATAAGTAGGTCACCAGCATTCTGTATTCCCATCTGAATAAGAAACAGTTTTGTCCAGAAAGGAGTCTTTATTGAAAACGAAAGCTGCAAAAGTTACATTTGATCATGGGCCAATAATGTCAAAAGAAAGACTGAGTGTTAGTAAATTCAAAAAGATTTCAGGGATCTGGAATGGTCAAGGGAGGCTAAAGGATTAAAATGAATTTTAACTTGTTCAGAGTGTGCCCTAGTTTTGTCAACCATGTTTGGGTCAAATATTTTTTTATTTTTTCCCATTTATTTTTATTAGTTAGAGGCTAGTTACTTTACAATATTATAGTGGTTTTTGGTTCAAATATTTAGAGAGAGTTTTCTCCCTTCTCTCTGTATTCTGAATTGTTTTCTCTAGTAGTCATAGAAAATGCATTTTCTTTCACCCTTTTCTTACTGGTTAACTAAGCTAGACAATCACTATTTTATAAATGTGGCTTTATTCCTTGAAATAGTCTAGAAAATAAAATAAAAATAAGCATACAGTTAAGAAAGTAAAGGTCGCTCAGTCGTGTCTGACTCTTTGCGACCCCATGGACTATATAGGCCATGAAATTCTCCAGGCCAGAATATTGAAGTGGGTAGTCTTTCCCTTCTCCAGCAGATCTTCCTGACCATCCTAAGAATCAAACTAGGGTATCTTGCATTGAAGGCAGATTCTTTATCAACTGAGCTATGAAGGAAGCCCTATACAGTCAAGCAAGTAAATAAGAATTATAAAAGATATAGGAGTAAAGTAATTTTAATTTGTGACACAGGTCAAATTGTTCAATAATCAGAAGTCTGAGTTTTCATTGTTTAGAGGGAATTGTGAAAGTTATACCGTGCCGCGGTGACCCTGAAAACAGTACGGGGGGCATTTAGGGCTGGGGAATGTAAGTAGGGAGAAATGTGAGTTATTGATAATGTATATGGGGGTTCTTCTGAAGGTGAAAATGTTTTAAAATTATAATATTATAGTAAGGTCTGCACAACTCTGTATTACTAAAGGCTATTGAGTTATATATTTATAACTATATAATGGGTGAATTGTATGGCAGGTGGATTATACCTTAATAAAGCTATCATTGTTTTTTTAAAGAAGGTTTTCAAGTTTGTGTACACAGAAACCAAAAGGATTAGATAGAAACAGATACTGATAATCTCTAGGAATTTTATTTCAACATAGTCATTTCAGTAACTATTAATTACTATAGACCATATCTCATCTGAGAGGCTGCCTCCATCAAGTAATTGACTTTATTTAGCTGTGGTTCTTTGCTGTGGAAAGTAATTACATATAATAGGCATTCCCTCATCTTCAAGTCACCCAAGATGTGAAGCCTATAGCAAGAAGTGATTGCATATAATGGGAGTAGTTGTTTCTAACAGTTGATATACAGTTTCTCATTTGTTAGGGGGAGAGAGTTTCGTCTACATCCACATGTGAATGTTATCTTTTAACCAAATTTATACTGTAGTTGCAATAATACCATTTACTATCATTTCAAAATTATAGATTGATTATTAAAACCAGCAGCTTTTAATGAGCCCATATAAATAACAGCTAGCCTTGCCATTAATTAAATGTTGCTAAATTATTTTCTTTCTTTGTGTATGCTTGCCTTATGCCAAGAGATGGTAATCTAATGTTTATTAAATGACAGTAAATGCATAAAAGGGATGGTGATAAATAGCTTTATAGAAATTTTCAATATTATACTGTCATTCCTATGTGACTCATGTGATTTTGAATGAATAATGAATATGGTGAAATGGGATTTGTTTCTCCACATTTTAATTAAACATGAAATGAAGGAACACAGAGAAGAGTGTCAGATAATTTGCATTACTGGTCCTTTGTACCATATGACTTGAGAAGAGGTGTGGTCTGCTTTTGTTTTAGTGTCCAACTTGTGTTAGTATGAAGCCACATATTACCCAAGCTGTTTAATCAAGGGCAAGTTAATTAACCTCTCTGAGACAGTTTCCAAATATGTAATGACAGGGATAAGGCACTAATCTGCTGTAGTTTTGTGAAGATTACATTAAAAAGCTTCTATAAAGCACCTGCTACAATATATATATAAAGTATCAAAATATTAGTTTCATTTAATTTCATTTGAAAGATACTCCTAAGAGTGCTGTATGAGGTCTCTTTCATAACCTATAATGTTTTTCAAAGTCCACCATTAAATCTGATTTTTTTAGAGTTTTTAAGTCATTTTAGCCATGAATACTAAGCAAAATTTGGGGAATTACACACATTAATACACCGCTGCTTTACACAGTGTTGTTGACTGTGTGAATTGAAATGCATTTCTGGAAGTGATTTGGACATAAATGTGTTCAGATCTTCTGAGCTAGATGCTCACTTTTAAATGAACATCTAGTTTTAAATACTATCCTAGGTTATAACAAGACATGTGGGCCAAGATTTAGGTACAAATATATTAACCACAACATTATTTATAATATTTATCTGAGTTTCCAACTTTAGGGAAATTAAATAATTTTTGATAGATCTTTTAACAGCTATACTGCTCTCTAGTTCTATCCCCACCTTCATGCTGTGAACGAAGCCAAAAAAGGGGTGTGTGTAGGAAGCCACACCTGCCACTGAATGAACAAACATATCTTCATAACTCAACAAGTTCTTAGCTCCAGGAAGAAAATCCTTCTAATAGTTATTACCAAGAATACTATCTCTCCAGTAGAACTGCAGAAACTCTCTGTTTTTCCTCTCTCTCTCTGTATCTATCTATCTATCTATCTATCTATCTATACACACACACACACATATAGGCACATATATATATATGTATATATAGTCTTTTGATGAGAAAATATAAACCATTTAAATTTGAAACAATGATAAATAAGGAAGGAAGACAGCAAGAGAGGAAAAATTGAACAAGAAAGCTACAAAGCAGCCAGTAAAACTATATAGAAGATAAATAGATATAAATAGATAAATAGGGCTTTTCAGATGGTGCAGTGGTGAAGATTCTGCCTGCCAATGCCAAAGAGGCAAGAGGTGGTTTCAATCCCTGGGTGGGAAAGTTCCCCTGGAGGAGGAAATGGCAACCCACTCAAGTATTCCTCCCTGGAAAATTCCATGAACAGAGGACCCTGGAAGGTTACAGTCCATGGGATCACAAAGACTTAGACATGACCAAGTGGCTGAGCATGTGCACAAGTGAGCACTCACACACACACACACAGCGCGTGCACGCACACGTGCACACACACACGCGTGCGCACACACGCACGCACACACACACACACACACACACACATGTATATAGAGAGAGGCCTCCAAGAGACTTATAGGAGACTCCAGAGACTCTAGGAGAAAACTGCTCTGAATTTTGAAACAGGCTTTCATATTGCGATCTTACTCGATGTTTTGCAGAGAAGACCTGTGGTGCGGGCTTCTCAGAAGAGGCCCGTCTCATGCCGTCCATTCCAAAGGTGCGACTGTTGCTCCAAAGCTGCTGCTAAACAGTCACCACAAATACAGGAAACTCACGCGAGTTCCACTGTGATGAGAACCCGACTCTCCGATCAGTCTGACAAAAACCCATTTTTTTCCTGTGGATTTTCTGTAATATATATTTACTCCTTTAGGTTTAATTGTACTTAAATATCAGGTTACAAATGGAAAGAAAAAGGTATGAAATCAGGAATTATTTTCTGCTGTGGCATTTTCATTCAGATTTAACTTTAAATATATATGTGGGCACATAAAGCTGTCTAGCCATCAGAAGCTTTCTGAGAATAGATTTTAGAAATTTAGCTTTATGACAGCTATAAATAAACATCAAGTATTCCAGGCAAATACTTTATTAACAGCAACTGAATATTGCTTTGATGTTCATCTATATTATAGAATTGGTTCTACCAATTCACTACACTGTTACAACTGAGTTGTCTTGAAGGAAGGTTACTATTTAAAGTCTGTTGTGTATTATTCCTATACTTTTCTTATTAAAACATATCAATCTATTCATATGGCATATTATGAACATATGAAACTGGGCACCATAATTCAAAAGGGAATTCATATTTTGTGTAATAGAATGTAAATAAAAACAAGATATATCATGATTAGGCTGAAAAATATTATAAGTAAACATACCAAAATAATTAGTAGCCGTTAGGTCTTTGTGATGAAATAATATTTTTATCTTTATATCATTACATTTTCTTTATTTTCTATGATTCTGATAATGAACATGTGGCAATAAAAGCTGTGTAAAATATCAATACCAGTTTCTTTCTTTAATTTTGTGTAAGAACTAAGTAAAATTTCACACAAGAAAATATCCCTATGGTGCAATGCTCATCAAATGATGAAGCTCAGTAGATGTTCATTTCCTCAGCTTATATTGGAAGACCATCAGAATAGTTTCTTCTCTCAAAATATCTCTTCTACAGTCATTAATTGTTTTTGAAATTCTACCATTAACAATTTTTCCATTTGAGACTTGAAGTTTTTTTATTACAAAGAATTCAGTGATAATTTTGATAGTCCTCAGAGGAATCAAGAATGGGGAAAGTATATCTAGCAATTTCTAGTTAATTCATTGTCATCAAGAATGAGTTCGTAGTTGCTTGGGGAAAGGGTCTGACCAGATGCTCTTCCTTTCCGTAGGCTGTCAGAATTCAGTATAGCCTCTATTTGATTGACTCTGAACCATTTAATGATTGCCTTTCTCCTAAATGTATCTCTTAAACTAGACTGAAAGAAATTCCAAATTTCAAATGATTACAAGAAAACAGTTTTTTGTTCTGTATATGGTGTATGTATATGTTAGTTTGACTTCATCCCTTCTCATCTGTGCTGATATGTACGCAGAAGAGGGAAGAGAGTTTTTATTTTTCAAAGTAAAATTCAGGTATTTAAGTTAGTGAATCCTAGCATAAATACTACATTCTTTCATAAATATACATTTATGTATGTGTATGCCTTCATATTTCTTTGTCTTTTGCTTTATCTATACCGACTTTGCTTTCTTTAGTAATTCCATATCTAAACATGCTATTAGATAAAGTCAGCTGTTGTGATTAAGACTCTGAAAGCAAATGACATGTGTTTGAATCCCAGATCTACCACTTATAAGCTGTATACTTAAAACATTGTCTATAACATAGCAAATGGGTTGTAGATATTATTGTTGTTGTTGTTAGCTTTGCTATTATTAATGTTTATATTTTTCTAAGTTAGCAGACATCATTCCACACCATCTTTAAATATTTAAAAATAAACATCACTGTTTACACCTATCTTAAGCAGGAGGCAGAGAGGCTTATATGAAAATTAATTGGTCTTGAGAGACAAAGAGTACATTTCTGAACAAAAAGTTAGGAAGTATTCTTGAATCTACTAATTGTTTCCTCCTTTCACTATGTGTTTTTTATACCTCAGTTTCAACTATTCAGAGTCAGCTACCTGTCTATGAAGAACTTTTTGGAGGTACCAAATATGAATATCATATATGTGATTGTTTCCCTCATAGCTCAGTTGGTAAAGAATCAGCCTGCAATACAGGAGACCCCAGTTTGATTCCTGGGGAGGGAAGATCTGCTGGAGAAGGAATAAGCTACCCACTCCAGTATTCTTGGGCTTCCCTTGTGACTCAGCTGGTAAAGAATCTGCCTGCAATGTGGGAGATGTGGGTTCAATTCCTGTGTTGGGAAGATCCCCTGGAGAAGGGAAAGGCTACCCACTCCAGTATTCTGGCCTAGAGAATTCCATGGACTATATAGTCCATGGGGTGGCAAAGAGCTGGACACAACTGAGAGACTTTCACCTTCACTTTCATAGGTGATGGCCAACTAAAAACTGACACTTGCCATCTACCTCTACAAAGATTAAATTAAAAGCTGCTGCAGTCTCTGACCTTCAACACCCCCCTGAAAGGAGTTTGGGAGATCAGGAATAAGAGATTCTAGGCTCTGGGAAAACTCATAGAGCAGGCTTTCGCATAGTTAGATATATTCAGGAAAAGATTTTCTGCATCCAGTTCTTGCATCTCCTCATATCTTGAAGAGCACTAAGGTCACTAGTGGTAACAGCTCCTTGTGACTAACATCAATCTTGTGCAGAAATGTGTGCTTGACTGCATGTACTCCCCTTCACTAAAATCACACATATACTGACCTTTCCCCCTATACTGACCTTTCCCCCTATACTGACCTTTCCCCCTACCCTTCAGAGCAGTTTCTCAGAACTATTTGAAATTGGTGTCTCCCAGGCTATAGTCCTCATTTTGCTCAAATAAAACTAAACACAACTATCACAGTGTACATACTTTTTCAGTTGACAAGAAGTGTCCTATCCTGCAAGGCAGGTCAGCCAAACACACTCTCCACATCTGTTGAAATCTATTCTTTAATCAGAAGACTATTAATCACTCAGAAGGATGTGCTACAAGATGCCATGTCGTATCCACAAATACTGCTCACAAATGCTTGTACAGATCTTTTACAACACAATGGCTCTAATGTAGTATTTCCACGTACAAATTAAATACAAGCAAAGAAAAGATGATGTTACAAGTAAAAAAAAAAATATGTTAACTAAAATAAAACAAAACAAAAAATAACCCAAAATAAAATAAAAGTAGTCAGAGCAAGGGGAATCTTTCATCTTTCCCTTGCTGTTCTAGTTAAATTCTCCACAGCCAAACCCTATTTACCTTCTCTCTATTTAGTTTATTACTTTTATCTTCTTTATATTTTACTCACTATTCACTCACTTGGAACTTGGGACTTCTTTCCTTTAAAATGTGCATTTTTATGAGATCTATCACACACACTAAAGACTTATATAGATGTGTTTATATATATATATAATCTATATGTATGTAAAATATATGACAAAATTATTAATAATAAAACCATTTGACTGCACAATTGTTATGATTGTGTAGCAAATTACCTAAAGACCTAGTAGAGGGAAATGGTAATTTAATTCTTCTCATGATTCTGTGAGTGAGAATTTGGACCCAAATTGGGATGCCTTGGTGCCCAATATCCTACTGGAGAAGAGTGGAAAAATAACTCCAGAAACATATAAGAGAGAGAGCCAAAGTGAAAACAATACCTAGTTGTGGATGTGACTGATGATGGAAGTAAACCCAGTGTTATAAAGAGCAATATTGCATAGGAACCTGGAATGTTAGGTCCATGAATCAAGGTAAATTGGAAATGCTCAAACAGGAGATGGCAAGAGTGAACATCATCATTTTAGGAATCAGTGAACAAAAATGGACTGGAATGGGTGAATTTAACTCAGATGACCAGTATATCTACTACTGTGGGCAGGGATCCCTTAGAAGAAATGGAGTAGCCATCATAGTCAAAGAAAGAGTCTGAAATGCAGTACTTGGGTGCAGTCTCAAAAATGACAGGATGATCTCTACATTTCCAAGGCAAACCATTCAGTATCACAGTAATCCAAGTCTATGCCCCCATCACCATTGCCAAAGAAGCTGAACCTGAATGGTTCTATGATGACCTATAAGACCTTCTAGAACTAACACCAAAAAAAAAGATGTCCTTTTCATCATAGGGGACAAGAATGAAAAAGTAGGAAGTCAAGAAACACCTGGAGTAACAGGGAAATTTGGCCTAGGAGTACAAAATTAAGCAGAGCAAAGGCTAACAGTTTTGCCAAGAGAACACATGGGTTATACCAAACACCCTCTTCCAGTAACACAAGAGACGACTCTATACATGGACATCACCAGATGGGCAGTAATGAAATCAGATTGATTATATTATTTGCAACCAAAGATGGAGAAGTTTTATATAGTCAGAAAAGTCCAGACCAAAAGCTGACTGTGGCTCATGAACTTCTTATTGCCAAATTCAGACTTCAGTTGAAGAAAGTAGGGAAAACTACTAGACCATTCAGGTATCACCTAAGTTAAATCCCTTATGATTATACAGACATAGTGACAAACAGATTCAATGGATTACATCTGATAGACAGAGTGACATAAGAACTGTAGGTGAAGGTTTGTAAAGGAGGTGATGATCAAAACCATCCACAAGGGGGGAAAAAAAGGCAAAATTTTTGTCTGAGGAGGTCTTACAGATAACTGAGAAAAGAAAAGATGCTAACGGCAAAGGATCAAAGGAAAGATATACCCATCTGAATTCAGGGTTTCAAAGAATAGCAAGAAAGATAAGAAAGCCTTCCTAAATGATGGATGGAAAGAAATAGAGGAAAACAATAGAATGGGAAAGACTAGAGATTTCTTCAAGAAAATTAGAGATACCAAGGAAATATTTCATGCAAAGATAGGCACAATAAAGGTCAGAAACAGTATGGATCTAACTGAGGAAGGAGATATTAAGAAGAGGGGGCAAGAATACACAGAACTATCCAAAAAATATCTAATAACTCAGATAGCCACGATGGTGTGATCACTCACCTAGAGTCTGACATCCTGGAATGTGAAGTCAAGTGGCCTTAGAAAGCATCACTATGAACAAAGCTAGTGGAGATTATGGAGTTCCAGCTGAGCAATTTCAAATCATAAAAGATGATGTTGTGAAAGTGCTGCACTCAACATGTCGGCAAATTTGGAAAACTCAGCAGTGGCCACAGGACTGAAAAAGGTCATTTTTCATTTCATTCCAAAGAAAGGCAATGCCAAAGAATGTTCAAACCACCACACAATTGCAATCATCTTGCACGCTAATAGAGTAATGCTCAAAATTCTTCAAGTTAGGCTTCAACATTATGTGAACTGAAAAATTCTGGATACTCAAGCTGGGTTTAAAAAAGGCAGAGGAACCAGAGATCAAATTGCCAACCATGAAATTAAAAGATGCTTCCTCCTTGGGAGAACAGCTACAGCTGACCTAGACAGCATATTAAAAAGAAGAAACATTATTTTGCCAGCAAAGGTCTGTCTAGTCAAAGCTATGGTTTTTCCAGTAGTCATGTGTGGTTGTGCAAGTTGGAACATAAAGAAAGCTGAGCACCGATGAATTCATGCTTCTTTTGAACTGTGGTGTTAGAGAAGATGCTTGAGAGTCCCCTGGACTGCAAGGAGTTCAAACCAATCAATTCTAAAGGAAATCAGTCCTGAATATTCATTGGATGGACTGATACTGAAGTTGAAGCTCCAATATTTGGCCACATGATGCGAAGACCTGACTCATTAGAAACACCCCGATGCTGCAAAAGATTGAAGGCAGGAGAACAGAGGATGAGAACAGGGATGGCAGAGGATGAGATGGTTGGATGGCATCACCAACCCGATGGACATGAGCTTGAGCAAGCTGCATGAGCTGACGGACAGGGAAGCCTTGTGTGCTGCAGTCCATAAGGTCTCAAAGATTTGGACACAACTGAGTGACTGAACTGAACTGGGGATGGCTTACCCTTGTGTTGCAATACCTGGAGCCTCATCTGGGAAGATTCAAGGCCTGGTACTGATTACACAACTTGAGTCTAGACTCATCAGAATGATCAGTAATTTTAAAGACAGTGTCTAGGCTTTGACACCTCTAAGAATGAACTTCTAAATTGAACTTCATATATTTCAGCTTCCTGACATCATGGCAGCCTCACAGTAATCAGAATTCAGGGATCCAAGAACAAATCTTCTAGTGAATAGGAAACAGGCTGCTGCATATTTTCCAACCACTTTCAAAACTTTTAAGAAATATATTGATCGAAGTAGTGACAAGTTCACCAGACTTCAAGGGTGGGAGATCTGGAACCCATGTCTTTACATGAGGAGTGGCCAAGTGAGAAGTGTTTGCCAGATGGGAGACATTGTTGCAAACATCTATGGAAAATACCCACCATCAGTATCAAAAGCAGACCAATATTACTGCCTCTGAATCTTGCCATGGTTACTTTCTCTCCCACGTAGAAAGGTAACAATTTTTGTGAATCTGCCTCAGCTGTTTGTTGTCTGTAAATAATATATTATTTTACTTTATCAGTTATTAATTTTTGTGTCAACTCTGTAAACATGATGGATGGGGTGTTTCTAAAATATATCTGCAAATTCTTTGCCATTAGCATAGAAACAAAGAGCTAGAATCTAATCCTTGGCCTTTGAAAATGAGCTCATTTAGTGATTGATTCTAATAAATAGAATGCAGCAGAATGGACAGTATGATTTTTGAGGCAGCTTCATAAAATACTATGCAACTTCTACCTGGCTTTCTCTTGAGACCTACATTTTGAAGCCCACAACTGCCATGGAAGAAGTTCAGTTTTGCTTCATGCATCAAACTTGCACTGGTCATCCATTTTACATATGATAATGTACATTTTCAATACTATTCTCTCAAATCATTCCACCCTCTCCTTTTCCCGCTGAGTCCAAAAGTCTGTTCTTTACATCTGTGTCTCCTCTGCTGCCCCGCATGTAGGACCATTGATACCATCTTTCTAAATTCCATATGCATGCTTTAATCTACAGTATTTGTCTTTTTCTTTCTTACTTACTTCACTCTGTTTAATTGGTTCCAGTCCACCCACCTCTTTAGAACTGACTCAAATGCACTCTGGGAGAACTCAGAGTGATAGGGTCGGGGGGGGTGTTCAGGATGGGGGAACTCATGTATACCTGTGGCCAATTCATGTTGATATATGACAAAAGCCATCACAATCTTGTAAAGTAATTATCCTCCAATTAAATGAATTAATTGAAAATTTAAAAATAAATTTAAAAAAAAAGAAGTTCTGTTTTGAACCACCATGTTGAAGGAAACATGTAAAGAGGCCACATGGAGTTAAGAGAGAGATGTCTGAGAAAACCAGTTGTTTTGATTCTCAGCTGTTTGAGTCTTCCAAGTCCAGGCACCAGATATGTGAATAAGGACGCCTTTGAGTTGACTAAATATCCTCTTGTCAGTTGATGACTGCAACATTATACTTTGAGCAAGAGGCATTAAACCCAGGCAATCATCTGCACTGTGAGAGATAATATTAATCGATGCTAATATAATGCTTGGTAAAAATTCTCCTGTAAAAAATCACTTAGAATTTATGAAATAGAAATCAATATATAAATATCTGAATATCAATGCATTTCAATATATCAATATATATCTACCTATCAATTGGGAGGTATATTTTTAGCCATGTTCTATATTTTATACTAACTCATCTTTTCATTTTATGTCATTCTTATGGTTAATTATGTAAAATATTTTCCATGTATTTTTTTACTTCATCAAGACTTTTGAATTTATTAGCAAAGAGCTGTCCAAATTAAATTTATTCTGTATTTAGAATTACCTGTGATTTTTCATCTCATAATGCTGTTTATTGTTGCTTTCTTTCCATTCTTTAATGTAATTGGTGATTTGGCTTTTACAAATTATTTTGAAGTGCTTTACTAAGATTTATTTATACACTCTGTATTTTTGTATTCTTCCTCATTAATATTTCCTTATATATTTGCAATTTTCTATCTTCTCATTTTGTAGGCTAAGGTTTCACTATTGTCTAATTTTTAGTGTTTCTTGCCCTTGTTTTCACCTGTACTGAGATAAGTACATGATACTTAGTTATTTATCCTGGTGACAACGTTAGGTGTATGCCACAGACTGCAGGCCCTGAAATCAATTTCACAATTTTCAAAATGTGTATTTTCATTCTGTAGTTTCATTTTCATCGATAGAGGTTTAGTATTATTTCAAGGTACATGGTCTTTTAGAAAATGCCTTTATGTTCTAACTTAAATCAGTGGTACTATTTTCTAGTAGCACTATTATTTTGAAGTACCATTGTCTAATGGACAATCTATTTGAATTATTTTTACTCTTTGGTATATATACATGTTTTCTTTATCATCTTACATATCATCAGTTTACATAAATGTTTATTTTGACCTTGAAAAAATATATCATTTATAATTGGGATTCTAGTTTTGACATATATCTACAAGAGCTAACATTTTTGTTCATCAATGTGTACACACTTCCCTTAATAAAAGATATTTCTATATGTTTATTTTTGTGTCATGTAATTTCTACAGTATGAGTTATTTTCATATCTTCCAGAAAATAAATATTAATGAACTTTTTGCATTCACTGGGACACTTTATCATTCCAAAATGTCCTTCTTTGCCTCTGCTGATGCTTTCGTTTGAATTCTTTTGTTGTGCATCCATACTGAAATGCTGCTTTCTTTTTGTTTTTGCTGCCTTATACAGCTTTGTTTTCAACTATTCTCAGTCTCTTTGTTTTATATTCATTTATCGTATAGTGTTTGATTATACGTTCTAAGCAAATCTGAAAAAATAAGAACTTTCAGTTAGTGTTTCTGAATCATTTACATTTACTATTATGATTGATATACCCTCCTCCCATTATTTTCACATTTTATATCATATTCACTACAAAATATTTATATAAGCAGACATACAGAGATATGCACAATATACACACATTCTGTGCTGCCTATGGATGCTTAAGCCTGGAAGTGATTCCTGTCATTTTGCTCACATTGCTTTTGGTTTTGGTTATTTAATCACTAAGTCATTTCAGACTCTTTGCAGCCCCGTGAACTGTAGACCCACCAGGCTTCTCTGTTCATGGGATTTTCCAGGCAGGAATACTGGAGTGGGTTGCCATTTTCTTCTCCAGCAATCTTCTCAATCCAGGGATTGAACTCATGTCTTCTGCCTTGGCAGGCAGATTCTTTACTGCTGAACCACAAGGGAAACCCATGCATGCATTCTTTCACTATGTAATCTACATTGTTTACCCTTTGGCATTTATTTTTTACATTTAAAAACTTAGAACTATACCTGTATGCATATGTAATTTTCCTTCTGATTATCTTTATACTAATATCATCAGATCTTGCTTCCTTTAAATGGGGTCTAATGATTTCCTATCATGAGTAACACTGAAATGAATGTTGAAATTCCTCTTACTCTACTTCTCTCCTAGCATCTATTTGAAACACTGCATTTCTCCTCCAGTAAAAACCTATAAGGAATACATAGCTTATTTTACTACCAAAATGGGGCTAGATTTCTATGAGTACGTGATCCTTTATATTTTCTCAATATGTATTTTCTCTTGGTTTTGAAATGAATTCTCCCTTCCACATTCCAAATTTTTAAGTCAGTTATAATGAAAGGCATATAATAGGATGGACAATAAATTGTGCCACATGGGTTGAAAAGTAGCACTAACTAAAGCATTTCCGATTTTTTGGCAAGTCTTTTTCACTGGCTTTGCATCTGTTTTCTCCACAGTGCAAATCAAAACACCAGTCATCTCCGTTAATGTTATCCAAATTGGTTTTTATAGTCTGTTTTTACACATTATTTTAATTAGTGTGTTGTGAAAAATAAACTTGATGTTAAACCCCCAGGGAGGATGAGAGGGTGTTTTTATTTTAAGATCCTCCAGGATCTTCAATAGACGAAAGTGCATAGCGAATCTGCAAGAGGAGGGTTTAGCGTCCAGTATGCCCCAGTGGTATGGGACTATGAATCCTCTTTGCTCACAGTACTCACTAAACTCTCCTGAACTAAACTCTTGTAAAAGTAGTTTTAAAGGTGCTTTTCTCTATCAACAGATTTAAGCGGTAACATGAGTAAGGCACTCTTCTCTATCCCAGCTGAGAAAGTGCAGAACTAAGCCACTTTATTGAAAGGAGTTAAAAACAATATTCTAAACTGAAATAGTCACCTGCCTCTTGTTGATTAATATTGGGTTTAGTAGCTTCCTGGAATGTAAGAATGTTTAAATTTTATTTACCTTTAAAGTAATATTGTATCAGTCAAGATTTTGATTCAGGCAAGGTAAACAAACTTTGATTACATTAAAACCAAGAGATTTGTTTTAAAATATCATTAGTTCAGTTCAGTCAGTCAGTCATGTCCGACTCTTTCTGACCCCATGGACTGCGCGGCACGCCAGACTTGCCTGTCCATCACCAACTCCCGGAGTTTGTTCAAATGCATGTCTAACGAGTTGGTGATGCCATCCAACCATCTCATCCTTGTATTTCCCTTGTTCTCCCGCCTTCAGTTTTTCCCAGTATCAGGGCCTTTTTTAATGATTCAGTCTTTGCATCAGGTGGCCAAAGTATTGGAGTTTCAGCTCCAGCATCAGTCCTTCCAATGAATATTCAAGAATGATTTCCTTTAGGATGGACTGGTTGGATCTCCTTACAGTCCAAGGGACTCTCAAAAGAGTCTTCTCCAACACCAAAGTTCAAAAGCATCAATTCTTAAGTTCTCAGCTTTCTTTATGGTCCAATTCTCACATTCATACATGACTACTGAAAAAATCATAGCTTTGACCAGACCTTTGTCAGCAAAGTGATGTCTCTGCTTTTTAATATGCTGCCGGGGTTGGTCATAGCTTTTCTTCCAAAGAGCAAGCATCTTTTAATTTCATGGCTGCAGTCACCATCTGCAGTGTATTTGGAGTCCCCCAAAATAAAGTCTCTCCCTGTTTCCATTGTTTCCCTATCTATTTGTCATGAAGTGATGGGACCGAGTGCCATGATCTGAGTTTTTTGAATGTTGAGTTTTAAGCCAACTTTTTCCACTCTCCTCTTTCACTTTCATCCAGAGGCTCTTTAGTTCCTCTTTGCTTTTTACCATAAGGATGGTGTCATCTGCATATCTGAGGTTATTGTATTGAAGGGAATCTGGACAAAAAGCTTAGTTTGCAGGCAGTCACCATGGACGACTAGGATAATTTAAAAAATAAAAAAACTTATGGAATATCCAACTTTTATTAGATATTATGTAGACAATACTCTGGCTTCTCTGGTGACTTAGATGGTAAAGAATCTGCCTGCAGTGCGGGAAACCCAGCTTCAGTCCCTGAGTCAGGAAGATCCCCTGGAGAAGAGAATAGCGCCCCACTCCAGTATCAATGCCTGGAGAAGCCCATGGACAGAGGAGTCTAGCGGGCTACAGTCCATAGCGTCACAAAGAGCTGGACACGGACAAGTGACTCAGCGGACAGACACCACTCCACCACCCGCACAGTGACGCCGCAAAGAGTCACTGAATGGATTCCAATCACCACAGCCTCACTTACTCCAGGTTTAACCGTTCTTGTGTGACTATACAACTGGTAAAACCTAATAAACAGAGCCTTGTATTGTTCCTTTGTGGGCAGAACTAACAAGAGAAAGAAGACCTGGTTTCCAGAGTTTCCTGGTGGTCAAGGTGAATACCTGTCTCCCATGAAGACTACAGTCTTACAGGTGGATTTCCTCAAAACTTTCCATTTGAAGACTCAAATGTTAAGCAACTGAACAAATAAATGAGTCAATTTTCCTGTGGATTATTGTAATTGTATCTGAAGGATATGGGCAGACCTGACAGAGGACTTAGAATAAAAAGGGCAAGGAAAACCCACAGAGAAGCTTCATTATGAAATAATAAATATCATAAAATCACCAAATGCTTACAGTATACATTGGAGATTTCTCTTGCAAATATTCGTGTTGGAAGTGCCATAAAAAATTAGACCATGTAATTGAGCAAGAGGCAGTTTGGAGTTATTGAGATTTGGACATGCATATTAATACAACCATTTATGGAGCCAAGGCTGTGAAATATAAAACAGTTTTCAGTATATTTATCCAATCATTAATTCCCTCATTTATTTATTGACCTGGTAACCCAGTTATTCAATGCAGGACTATTGTCTTGAAGATAAAAGTCTATCTTTGAGGAGTTTGAGAGAGTTGACATGAAAGCATATCATTACAGAACAGGATGACATATTAAATGTATTCAACAAACATTTATTGAACACTGATTATGTGCTATGCATCTGGGGGATACAGATATTCAATACTTTTGATGACTCTCAAAGAACTCGAGTTAATGATGAAAATAAATGCATAATAAATGCAGTAATTAAAGTTCTGTGTGATAAGTGCAATAATAGGGACATAGACAATGGTGTCACGGTCATGATTTAATGGACTTGAATGCACATTAGAGCAAGTACATGGTAATTATTAAGTGCACTGGATGAAAATAGTAATAATATTTTCTAATTTGTCAGGTGAAAAAATTTGCTGATTCTAATTTTCCTCTCACAGCAAATTGTCCCTTTACTGAAAAGTCTCTCTGGCTTCATTCCCTGTATTGTGAAACACTTTACCATTAAACAGACTTTAGTCAGCAACCTGATATAACTCCAAGTTATGTGGGGAGAAGGAATTTCATTTGAGATTTGCCATTTATATTTGCACAGAATAGAAGAGGGGTCAATGAGTGTATTTAGGAGAAAAATATGCTGTGTTATATTATCTTCATTATTTATATTATCAACTTTAGACATTAAAGTCTAATTATGTTCCAGTATCAATTAGCTTATCTTCTTACATACATGGATTCATTTGTTTATTCAAATAAATACTTCAAGAACAGCAACTCCATGCCAGACCTATACTGGGTACGTATATCATGAAGAATAATTTGACACAGCTGTAGTTCTGAGGTTCTAAGAAAATTTTTGGTTAGTAGCTAAGTTGTGTTCAACTCTATGCGACCCTGTGGACTGCAGCAGGCCAGGCTCCTCTGCTCCATTATATTCTAGAGTTTGCTCAAACTCATATCCATTGAGTCCATGATGTTATGTACCTATCTCATCCTTTGCCACTTACCTCTCCTTTTGCTTCAGTCTTTTCTAGCATCTGGGTCTTTTTCAATGAGTTGGCTCTTTGCATCCGGTGGCCAAAGTATTGGAGCTTCAGTTTTAGCAAAGTCCTGCCAATGAATATTTAGGGTTGATTTCCTTTAGGATTGACTGGTTTAACCTCCTTGCAGTCCAAGGGACTCTCAAGAGTCTTCTCCAACACCAACCTTCAAAAGCATCAATTGTTCAGCACTCAGCCTTCTTTATGGCACAACTCTCACATTAGTACATGATTACTGGAGGCACCATAGCTTTGACTATATGGACCTTTGTAGGCAAAGTGATGCTTTACTTTTTAAGATGCTGTCTAGGTTTGCCATAACTTTCCTTCCAAGGAGTAAGTGTCTTTTAATTTTATGGCTGCAGTTACCGTCAGTAGTAATTTTGGAGACCAAGAAAATAAAATCTGTCACTGCTTCCACATTTTCACCTTCTATTTTCCTTGAAGTGATGGGGCTAGATGCCATGATCTTAGTTTGTTTAAGAAACTTTTTCACTCTCCACTTTGACCCTCATCAAGAGGCTCCTTAGTTCCTCTTCACTTTCTGCCTTTAAAGAGGTATCATCTGCATAACTAAGAAAATTACTGAAATATTATTAGGTGATTAAGTACAGGAACAATTATTCATTCTAAAAATATGCAGAGGAGAGTACAATATTGCCTGGAAGATCAGAGGAGACCACACTTCATTTGTGGGTTCATAACAGCAGAGCAATGCCAATAATGACTTCTTATGGGAGAAATCAGGAAAGAAAGATGTTAAGAAACCATATGAAGGGACAGTGTGTGAAGAGCTTGCTGTGTGCTTCTGCTAATGAATCACTGACCTGCTGGAAAATGCTTTAAAAAAATAGCAAACAAAACAAAACAACTATTCAATGTCTGGGAATGTTCCTAAGCATGCAGAAAATGGAAAAACATATATTTAAGAAAATGTATTAAATCTCAGTAAGAGAACAGTGAGTCTGTGGGGTGATGACTGCTATTTCCTCCCAGCTCAGTGTCAAGCGAGCTCTATTTTGGATGAGCTTGGCCAGGAACACGGGGTTCCCATTCACATCCACTGCCCTTCTAAGATGATGGCTTCACCTAGTGAGGACAGGCCGCTTGTATCTCTCACCTTCTGCTCAGGTCTGTCTTGTGACTCCTTCATTATTTCAGAGAAATGTGGCCATGAAGACTGGGGTTTCCTAAATATTCTGAACACGGCAATATTCCTTAAGTTGATTAAAATGTTAAACATAGTCCTTATCAAAATCCCAGCTTCCTCCTTTACATAAATTGGCAAACCGATCCTAAAACTCATGTGGAAATTCAAAAAATGCATCAGAGCCAATATAATCATGAAAGGGAAAACCAAGGTTGGAAGATTCACAATAACTAATTTCTTTTTTTCCCCTGCTTTATCAAGGCATAATTGACAAAGTTGCAATATATTCTAAAAGTACAATGTGATGATTTGATATACCTGCTTATTATGAAAGGATTTTTACAAACATTTAATCAGCATATTTATCATCTCACAGAGTTACTCTTTTCCTCTTTTCTTTCCTTTATTCGTTTCTATTTCTTTTCTGTGAGAATACTTAATATCTACTCTTTTAGCAAGTTTCAATTACACAATACAGAATTATTAACTATATTCATTGTGCTATGTATTAGATCCTCAGAACTTATTCACCATAACACTGAAGACTGCACCTTTTTTTCCAAGCTCTCCTCATTTCTCCCAGCACATAAGCCTTGGTAACCATCAATCTACTCTCTGTTTCTATGATTTTGACTTTCTTTTTTTTTCACTTTTTTTTTCCATTTATTTTTATTAGTTGGAGGCTAATTACTTTACAATATTGTAGTGATTTTTGCCATACATTGACATGAATCAGCCATGGATTTACATGTATTTCCCATCCCAATTCCCCCCTCCCGCCTCCCTCCCCACCCCATCCCACTGGGTCTTCCCAGTGCACCAGCCCCAAGCACTTGTCTCATGATTTTGACTTTTTAAAAATATGCATATTTCACATATAAGTGAAACATGTAATATTTGTCTTTCTCTCTCTGCCTTATTTCATTATATGTTATCCAAGTTGATCCATGTCACAAATGCAGAATCTCCTTCTTTTTTTAAGGCTAAATCATATTCTACCATATTATTTCTTATTTCAAAACCAGCTACAAAGTTGCAGTATTCAAAACACTATGGTGTGTGTATGTATGTCTGTTGCTCAGTCATGTCCAACTTTTTGCAACCCCATGGACTGTAGCCCACCAGAATCCTCTGTCCATAGATTTCTCCAGGCAAGAATACTGGAGTGGATAACCATATCCTTCTCCAGGGGATCTTCCAGACCCAAGGATTGAACCCAGGTCTCCTGCATTGCAGGTGGATTCTTTACTGACTGAGCCACAGGGAAGCCTAAATACTGTGGTACTGGCATGTAAATAGGCATATAGATCAGGGAATAGAGCATAAAGACCAGAAACAAAGCAATTCATTTATGGTCAACTGATTTTTGACAATCATGCTGAAGCCATTCAATTGGAATGTGAGTATTCTTCACAGCAAATGGTTCTGGGCCACCTGGATACCCAAATGCAAGAGAATTAAGTTGGTCTCATTCCTCAACTCATGAAGAAAAATTGACTCAAAATAAATCAGAGACCAAAATATAAAAGCTAAAATAAAAGAAATCTTAAAAAATAGAAGTACATTTTCACAACATTGGTTTGGGCTTTATTTATTTATTCTGATAGGACACCAAAATCAAAAACAACAAAAGAAAAAAGGAATTAATTGGAATGCAAAAAGACAAACCACAGATTTGCAGAAAACATTTTAATATCATCCATCTGATAAGGGAACTCTGAGTACATACTAAAAACCTGAAAGTTTAGTGGGTGAATTGTGTGGTAAATGAATTATAGCTTAATAAAACAGTATTTCAAAAAAGGAAACAGTTCCTATGCATTATAACTTACGTTAGACACTTTACTCTGTGTGTATACACCACCTAAATTTACTGTGCTTTCTGAGATGCGGAGAGATGTTGGGGCTCATTAACAACTGCAACCGAGGTCTTCATGACTTTTGTCCTCTCTTGTTCAAGTAGGGCCATGTAACTCCAGTCCCCTTTCTGGGTCGTATCTCCGGGCTCCTTCCGCAGGTGGCTCATAGCGTTCTCCTCCCAGGCACCCTCGCTGCAGCGCCCTGGGCGTGGCGTTTCCCCCTCCCGCTGCCCCGCCGCAGAGCTCCGCGGTCGGGGCGGGCTGCTGCCGGCCGCGCTCGTCGGCTCCGGGCAGCTGCTGCTGGTGCCCCGGCTGCGCCGCAGCCTCTGGAGGTCTCCTGATGCTCTCGCTGTCTTTCTCGCCCTGCGGGCGCCACGAACCACGCTGTGGTCACTTCTGGGACACTGGCACCTCCTTAGGCTCCCTTGGCACAGGCAAATCCTAAGCCCCATCGTGGTATGTTGTTCCACAAAGCGAGCACTGAGGTTTAAAACAAAAACTAGAGAAAGACTCTCTCCCTTTCAAATTCTATTAACGTTCCATTTGAGGAATTCTCAGTGTAAGAGCTCTAAATGTTTACAGCCACCCTCTTCCCACGCATCTCCAGAGGGCTGGGCAGAGCAGGTAACCACTACCAGGCTGCAGAACTCACAGTCCTCCTGACAAGGCCATCGTTGTTATTACGCATTATTCCAAAGATTCACTTTGTCTTGATCCTTCTTTTAGTAGCTGCCTCTTTCTTTTAATTCGAGCTCTCTTGTTAAAGCCAGCATCCAGACTTTGTTTACCTCATTAGTTTATATTCATCCCACAGCTGAATTGCAACAGTAAATATGATTGGAGTTTTCCAAAAGGCTACTCAGTCCCCCTGCAAATAGATCCTTACCTCTCTTCTCCCGTATCCTTTGTTAGGCACCTGTCTTAGCATGAGCCACAGCACACCGTGACTTTTAATCTACTTCCATGTCTTAGTCTTTGGTAACTCTCTGCAGATCCTAAGGGCAGGAGCAATGCATTATTCAACTTCTGTTCTTAGCACCAACATCTATCCTTGTGTTAGAAATCGAGCAAACACTCTGCATACACGTCCTGAATTAATGAATTAACTCACACTCCATCTATTTGTTTTCTTTCCAGTCTTGCTTATTATGATCCTTGAACTAAAGATATGTTATTCATCACATTGTGCCAACAAACTAAAAGAGTTGGGTCCATTCTATTGACAGAAGTTTATTAAAAATTTGCTGAATTGTGTGGCATTCACAAATGTGTGGGAATGATTCATACAACTATTGATAATGATTGTCAATGCAGTATTAATTGATTATAATACCAGACCTCTAAAGCATTGTTACAGGTCCTATCACATGTCAGGCAACCTTTTGCTTTTTAAATGAATAGGAAAAAGATAGCATTTGATTACTCTGAGAGTAGACTTTCCACCAAAGGCGTTTAGATATAAGCTGGAATGAAATAGACAGATGCATTTCATTTACAGTGTGAGTTAAAACGTCTGTTTGATATTCACTCCTTTGTGTGGAGAAAGCCTTTCTACTTTTCTGAATTCCAGTAATTGTCTTATTTGTAGTCCCTTGATGCAGACCTTTGCCTCCTGCCAACTGCTTGCCAAACGTGGTCTCAATGCTAAGGAAGGGAGAGGTTCCCAGAGAGCAAAAGATATATATTGAAATCAAACACTCTTTCAAAACTATTGTTTTCAGATTTCCACTAAATCATCCTTTTGGTGACCCATTCTTCCCGGTGGATTTCAAAACATTTAGTGAAAGAATAACTAAAATAAAAACTCATTATTCACAGATGCTCTGCAGACCTGAAGGGTAAAGTTAGTTTTCCTTGTGTGTGTTATTTATATCAGCGATGCAGTACTCCCCCCCACCCCAACCCCTTCCTGGATCCACTTTGATTTCTCCTGCTTAGCTATGGTATAGCAATGGAATTTAAATATCAGAGAATCACTGCCTCTGAGGTGCCTAAACTTAGGGTCAAAATAAAAGATTAAAAAACAGAATGGGGACATCAAGCCTGCTTCTGGATCTTAGAATAGGTATCTTTATTTTATAATATAGTATCTTTATCTTATAATATAGTATCTCTATCATAGAATGGGGACATAAACATTCCTTCTCTATCTTAGAATAAAACCAAGTCCAATAAATTCTTGAATGTATGGGACACAGTTTAAAACCTCTGTCTTCTGATTACTCCCTCTATGACCTTGGCAAAGTTACTCAGTCTCTCTATTCTATGGTTTTCTAGTCTGTGAGAAAGAAAAAGGAAATGAGTTTTAGGTATAATACCTATGTTACAGTCTTATTGTAAGAATTGATTTGGGGGACTACCTCGGTGGCCCAGTGGTTAAGGATCCACCTTCCAATGCAGGGTATTCTGGTTTGATCCCTGGCCAGTGAACCACTATCCCCCATGACATAGGACCACTAACCCATGTGCTTAAATGAAATATACTACATGCTGCAAAGAAGATGCCATGTGCTGCACTAAGACCGTAGGTAGCCAAAAAATAAATAAATATTTTTAAAAATAGAATTAATTTGGAAGTGACACCAGCAAGATGGCAGACTAGAAAACGCCACTCTCTCATTCCCCAGTGGAAACATTAAATACACAACTATATACTGGCTAAAATAACTTCACTGAAGTTCTGGAAATCAGTCAACTACCTCCAGCAATCAAGTGAAAAACCAACCAAGAAAAACATTCAAACAGTAAATTTCTTTATTTTTTCAACTGCTTTTGTCCACACCTTATCCAGCATGATGTGTCTTAGTTTGACAAAAGGAGCAAAACCCAGTACCACTTGGATCTCACACTTGTAACAAGCATGAGAAGCTGCAGGCAAGGTTAATGGACGCCGTGAGTAAACTAGAGACCTGCTTGTGCCTGGGTCAAGTGGCTACTGATTAGGACAGAATAGCACATTGAAGGCCCAGAGGAGAAGCAGAAGGAGAGTCTCAGCGAAAATAAGACATTAAAGCAAAAAACTGTGTGTAGGGTGAATCAGGGAGGTGGTGAGGGACAGAGTGGCCTGGTGTGCTGCCATCCATGGGGTTGCGAAGAGTCAGACACGACTAGGTGACTGAACAATGACAACAGGGTGAAACAGAAAACAAAACGCAGAAGCGTGTGCCTGCATGCGCACACACACAGGGGCCCTCCCCAGAATGCTGACAAGACCTCAAGCCTTCACACTGGGTTGGTTTGAACGCTCAGAACATGCCCTACTAAAGGTCTTCCATTTCATAGCACTAATGAGATGAACAAATCACTAGAATCACACAACCTAACAACATTGAATCGTGAATAAAGAGAACATTTGAATAGAAATGCAACTGTTAAGGAGATTGAATCAAGACTCAAAATATCTCCTAAAAAGAAAAGCCCAGGACAAGATTGCTTTATGAGTTAATTCAACCAAACATTTAATAAACTTAGTGTCAGTCCTTTTCAGTATCTCCCAAAAGGTTGAAGAGGAAAGAATACTTCCAAACTCATTCTGAAGCCAGCATTATCTCAGTACCAAAGGTGAACAAAGACACTGCTCAGTAAGAAAATTTAGACTAACGTCCTTTAAGAATATTGATGCAAAAATCCTCAATGAAATTAAAGCAGTAAACCAAATTCAGTAATTCAAGAACATTAAATGATTATATACCATGCCTATATGGGAATTATGCCTGAAATTCAAGGATAATTCCACATTTGAAAGTCAATCATTATAACATGTTAACAGAATGAAGGAAAGCATACATACTCCATTGATGCAGGAAAAGAGTTTGAAAAAATTCAACACCCTTTCATGATGTAACCACTTAATAAACTAAGAAAACAAAAATCACCTCAACATACAAGAGCCCATATATGAAAATCCCACAGACAGCATCATACTCAGTGGTAAAAAGCAAAGCTTTTCCCCTAGGGCCAGGAACCGGACAAGGATATTGCTTTTATCACTCCTATTCAAAACAGTCCCAGTCAGAACAGTTAGGTGAGGGCAGAAACACATACAAATTGAAATGCAAAAAGTAAAAATCATTGCAATTCACAGACAACATGATCTTATATTTTGAGAGTCATGGGTGGTACTTTCCTGGCCCATCTTGATAAAAGCAGCCAGTTTTCCAGGAAAGTTTATAATAAACAATTCACAGTGGTAAAGAATTTGTCTGTCAATGCAGGAGACATGAGATGTGGGTTCAGTCTCTGAGTGGGGAAGATTTCCTGGAGCAGGAAATGGCAACCTATTCCAAAAGTCTCGCCTAGAAAATACCCATGCACTGGGCAGCCTAGTGAGCCAATGTCCATGGAGTCACAAGGATTAGGTCATGACTGAGTGACTGAGCGCACACACACACACGATCCTAAATGGAGAAAATCTAGTGATTCTACAAGAAGGATTAGAACTGATAAACCGATTTAGTTAAGATTTGGGACACAATTTTAACACAGAGAAATCAGTATGTTTTTATATACCAATAGTAAATAACCTGTAAGGAAATTAAGAATACAATTTTATTTTTAATATAATCAAATATGAAAAAAAATAATTCTTAGAAATAAACTTAACTAACAAAGTGGAAGACTTGTGCACTGAAAACTAAAAAAATGTTCCTGAATGAAATTAAAGAAGACACAAATAAATAAGAAGGCATCGTATTCATAAACTGGAAGACTTAATATTGCTAAAGATATCAATGAAAGGCAATGTGGTCTACAGATTTAATATAATTGTTATTAAAAAAAAAAAACCACTAATCTTTTTTGTCAGAGTAGAAAATTTCAATCCTAAAATTTATATGGAATTTCAATGAACCCTGAGATGTCAAAATAATAATAGAAAAGAAGAACAAAGTAAGATGTCTCACACTTTCTTATTTGAATTCTTACTGCAAAGCAGTAGTAATCAAATTTGTCTGGTATTGACAGAAAGACAAACATATGGACCAGTGGAATACGGTTCAGTTCAGTTCAGTCTCTCAGTCCTCTCTGACTCTTTGCAACCACATGGACTGTAGTACGCAAGGCTTCCCTGTCTTTCAGCAACTTCTGGAGCTTACTCAAGCTAATATCCATCGAGTCGGTGATGCCATCCAGTCATATCATCCACTGTTGTCTCCTTCTCCTCCTGCCTTCAATCTTTCCCAGAATCAGGGTATTTCCAATGAGCCAGCTCTTCGCATCAGGTGGCCAAAGTATTGGAGTTTCAGCTTCAACATCAGTCCTTGCAATGAATATTCAGGACTGATTTCCTTTAGGATGGACTGGTTGGATCTCCTTGCAGTCCAAGGGACTCTCAAGAGTCTTCTCCAACACTACAGTCAAAAGCATCAATTCTTCAGTGCTCAGCTTTCTTTATAGTCCATCTCTTACATCCATAATGACTACTGGAAAAACAATAGGTTTGACTAGAAGGACCTTTGTGGGCAAAATAATGTCTCTGCTTTTTAATATGCTGTCTAGGTTGGTCATAACTTTTTTTCCCAGGAGCAAGCACCTTTTAATTTCATGGCTGCAGTCACCATCTGCAGTGATTTTGGAGCCCCAAAAGATAAAGTTTGTCACTATATCCATTTTTCCCCATCTATTTGCTCATGAAGTGATGGGACCAGATGCCATGTTCCTAGTTTTCTGAAGGTTGAGTTTTAAGTCAACTTTTTCACTCTCTTTTTTCACTTTCACCAAGAGGCTCTTTAGTTCTTCGCTTTCTGCCAAATGGGTGGTGTCATCTTGATATCTGAGGTTATTGATATTCCTCCCAGCAATATTGAATCCAGCTTGTACTTCATCCAGCCCAGCATTGCTTATGACCTACTCTGTATATAAGTTAAATAAACAGGATAACAATGTACAGCCCAATGTCCTCCTTTTCCAATTTGGAACCAGTCTGTTGTTCCATATCTAGTTCTAACTCTTGCTTCTTGACTGCCATACAGATTTCTCAGGAGACAGGTCAGGTGGTCTGGTATTCCCATCTCTTGAAGATTTTCCCACAATTTGTTGTGATCCACATGGTTAAAAGCTTTGGCGTAGTCAATAAGGCAGAAGTAGATGTTTTTCCGGAACTGTCTTGCTTTTTCAATGATCCAACCAGCAATTTGATCTCTGGTTTCTCTGCCTTTTCTAAATCCAGTTTGATCATCTGAAAGTTCAGCATTCATGTACTGTTGAAGCCTGTCTTGGAGAATTCTGAGCATTACTTTGCTAGTGTGTGAGAAGAGTGCAATTGTGGGGTAGTTTGAGCATTCTTTGGCATTGCCTTTCTTTGAGATTGGAATGAAAATTGACCTATTACAGTTCTGTGGCCACTGCTGAGTTTTCTAAATTTGCAGGCAGATTGAGGGCAGCACTTTCACAGCATCATCTTTTAGGATTTGAAATAGCTCAATTGGAATTCCATCACCTCCACTAGCTTTGTTTGTAGTGATGCTTCCTAAGGCCCACTTGACTTTGCATTCCAGAATATCTGGCTCCAGGTGAGTGATCACACCATCGTGGTTATCTGGGTCATGAAGATCTTTTTTATATACTTCTGTGTATGCTTGCCACCTCTTTTTAATATATTTTGCTTCTGTTAGGTCCATACCATTTCTGCCCTTTATTGTGCCAATCTTTGCATGAAATGTTCCCTTGATACTTCTAATTTTCTTGAAGAGATCTATAGTCTTTCCCATTCTATTGTTTCCATCTATTTCTTTGCATTGATTACTGAGGAAGGCTTTCTTATCTCTTTTTACTATTCTTTGGAACTCTGCATTTGAATGGGTATATGTTTCTTTTTCTCCTTTGCCTTTCACATCTTTTCTTCTCTCAGCTATTTGTAAGGCCTCCTCAGACAACCATTTTGCCTTTTTGCATTTCTTTTTCTTGAGGATGGTCTTGATCACTGCCTCCTGTACAATGTCACAAACCTCTGTCCATAGTTCTTCAGGCTCTCTATTAGATTTAATCCCCTGAATCTATTTGTCACTTCCACTGTATAATCGTAAGAGATTTGATTTAGTTCATACCTGAATGGTCTAGTGGTTTTCCCTATTTTCTTCAATTTAAGTCTGAATTTCATAACACAGAAATAAAAGCTTGAACATATGGTCAAATCAACCAATACAAGACTATTCAATAGATAAAAAGATATTCATGTCAGTATTATAAATTCTTACAAAAATATAAGAAAATAACTTAATTATTTTTCAAGCTTTTAACATGACTTCAAAGTACAGGCAACAAAATAACTAGATAAATTGGAGCACAGTAGTATTGAAATCTTTTGTACATCAAAGGACACTGTCAACACAGTGAAAGATCAACCCATGAAATGAAAGAAACACTTACAAATTATATATTTGATTAGTGGTTAAATCTAGAAGATATAAGGAATTACAACTGAAAAACAAACAAAATATCCAATTAAAAAGTAGGCCAAAAACTTGAGTAGACATTTGTCTAAGGAGATATGGAAATGACCAACAAGCATATGCTGAAATGCTCAATATCATTAACCATTAGGGAAGTAAAAATAAAAAATCACAATGAGATAAACTAATATCAAAACAGAATGTGACAAGTTTTTGTGAGGATGTAGAGAAATTATAATGCTTATTAACTCCTGTAGGAAATGTGAAATGGTGCAGGAACAACAGGATATTAGTTACTCAAACAGGTAAACATTCAATTGCCATAAATATCAATAGACTCATGAGAAATTCTGCTTTTGGTTATATATGCAAAATATTTGAAAGAAGGTTTGAGCAGGTAAATATACACTTAACTCCATAGTGACATTGTCCACAACATTCAAAAGATTGAAGCAACCCAAATGCCTATCACTAGATGAATGAATAAACACAATGTGATAAATATTTGCAATTAAATATTATTCAGCCTTAAAATGAAAGGAAATTCTAACACATGCTACAATATGGATAAACCCTGAAAACATTATAAGTGAAGTCAGTCAGAAAAGGAAAAACAGTGTGTGATTTTACTTGTGATGGACCTAATAGAAAATATAGAAAATATAATGGTGATTCCCAGGGGCTTCTTGGGGGTAGCAGTAAATGAAGAGTTGTTTTTAATTTTTTAAATTATTTTTTAAGCTTCAGTTTGGGAAAATGCAAAACTTTCTGAAGATGTATGCCTGTGAAGGTTGCACAATAATGTGAATTAATATTATTGAATTTTTCACTTAAAATGGTTAAGATACTACAAAAGGAATTCAATTAGCTACATATTAGAAAAGAAGCTGAAATACAGAAACTGCCTTATTTAGCATTTATCATTCTTCTTTGAACTCTAAAATTTCCAAATAAATATGAAAATTGTGATCCTTCCAACAAAAATAAGAAAATGAGCAAAGTCATGACCATACAATTGCAAAAAGTAAATCAAAAAAGGGGAATTAAGAAAAAAGGATTTTATAAAAGGAAAGAAGAAAAGGAGGGATGGAGGGAACTGGATAGCAGGCACTGGGAAGAGTGAGGGGGAAGGAAAGCATAATAAAGCAGAATAAACTGTAGTAGGATAATAATGAAATGAGGTGAGAGTTAGTCTGGAACCAGGTCAGGTTAAGGAGTTTAGAGAAGCATTTAAATAAGCAATCTCTATTGAAAAGAATTTTAGAAGGAGTAAGTGTTCAGCAAGGTTATCCTTTAAGAAATGTTCTGTAGGTTTTAAAGACAAAAGGGTGGGGATATATCAGCCCTCAATAAACTTTATATTAGGGCTTTCTCAGGAGAGGCAGAGTAAATAAGAAGTAAGAAAGTGAATAAATTAAGCATAAATTGTTTTTTGCTTTAAGAGTTTGGTAAGAATGAAGCAGAATAAAAACTGAGATGGATGTAACCAGTTTCATTGATAACAATATTTCTTACTTCTCAATACATAATTATGTCACTAGTTTTGAATAAAGAAAGATGACAAAAAATAATATACGTCACTTTCAGAGTAAAGTATTTAATAGTCTGTGCTCGACTCTCCAACCCTCTCTGCAAACTTATAATAAATCATGACCATTGTATTAAGAAAACAATGCAATCAAATGGTGTTACCTTTGTCCACCTGTATCTCTAAGAGCTTTTGGTGAGCAGAGGCCCCCCTTACCAACCCTCCTAGAACATCTTGCATAATAGGAATAATCCTTTGATTTTGTAAACTCACTAAAATCTGGAGGTTTTGTTTTACTACAGTATACCTTAGACTAACCTGAATAATACATTATGCACCCTCATCTTTTCATCATCAAAGGAAAATTTCACTGTGGTGCCCAGTCTGAGGTGAAGATTCTTTTTAGGCAGATAATTTGTACTGTGCAATAAATTTCCTTTTCAAGTTTAGAGAAAGAAATGAAGGAATGGAGCCACTGACAGCTCCATGGAGATGCAGCTAATGGGCACTATAGAGCCCTTGAGGTTGTAAAATGCCTCCTGTGAAATGTTCAGTTTTAACTCTTTACATTCACAGAGATAGCTTACTTTGTTGGTTTGTTTTATAACCGTGATTGGATTTCCACCCTAGAAATGCAATTCCTTCTATCAAAAGTAGAAGCAAAAGAAGAAATGTCACATATACCTGGTGAGAGGGGGGAGGGGGAGTGAGAAACATTGCCAGTTGTATTTATAACCTTATATAAAGCACAAAATTTGGAAGATAATCTGCACATGATAATCATGTAGAATAGCAGCCTCTCCCATTCAAATTTTACTCTTTCCTTTCTCTTTTATGATGTCCAGGTGTGATGTTTAAGTGAGGAAGCACCCAGTGGTGATCAGTGGAGAGATTTTCATGTAAGCACAGCAGATCAGGAAAATAGCAAAGCCTGAGTCCTTTAAGACATCACTGCCATGTCCACATTTCAGCCCTGACTTGTCTACACCCAGGTTTCTAAATAGTGATAGCAAATCAACCCATACTTGTTTAAGTCACTTGGGATTATATTTTTTGTGATCTGCAAACAGTATCCTAACTGACCAAAACATACCATTTAACAGACACTATTTTAAACTCTTAAACATATTTTTCACTTTTAACTTTTAAGTCACCTAAGAGATAGGGTTATTCTCTATTATGTAGATGAGGAAACTGAGGCTCAGGGTACAAACAGTTCACCAGATCTATCAACTCAGTTCTATTACTCATTCTTTCCCTTGCATCTCTCCCCAAAGAATCTAATTCACAGATTTCCATCTTCTCTTCCAGCAATGGGCATCATGCTCTTCAAGTCATAAATATGCTACCACACAGTACATTCCTTCTGGTGAATTACTACTTGTGTGATTTGGAGAAAGTGAGTGAATGCCTCCAAGCCTTTGATTCCTTGCAGAGTTGTAACAAGGATTCAGTAGGTCCTGACGGTTATAGGTTCCGACACTTCACAAGAGCGAACACACATAGAGCACACTTGCCTACGTGCCAGGCACTGCTTTCACCACCCTTCACAGACTGACTCATGGAATCCTCACATTCACTCTGTGGTGTAAGTAGTTTTTGTTGTTGTTGTTGTTGATGCTTTGTTAATTTTTTTTAAAAAAATGGTAGATAGTTGCCTTACAATATTTTTGTAAATTTACAATATTGTGTTCATTTCTGCTGTACAGCAAAGTGAATCAGCTATATGTATATACGTATCCCCTAACTCTTAGACCTCTCTTCCATCCCCCATCCCACCCAGCTAAGTCATCAAAGTTTACAGACATAAAACAGAGATCAGTAGAACCTATGTGGCTTGCCTGAGGTTGTCCTGGCAGACATGAAGCCAGGCATTCGTGGCGTTGTAGCACCAGAGTTCCCGATCACCCCTCTATGCCAATGGGTAAGTCTATTCCCACAGCCTCATCCTAATGAATGTCCACACACTAAGAGATCACATCACCCTGTAATTCCAGTGGAACGGTCCTGCGTGTCTCACTCCCCGCTCAGCGTGTGCATCATCACGGTCCCAGGCATTTCTCACAAGGCTTGTCTAAGCATTGCTTTGCTGTCCAGCTGTACAGAGCATTTCTCTCTCTCAACACCCCAACTCACGATGTTCCTAGTCACACCCCTGCTTACACATACCAAGTCAAATGTCTAATTAGGTACTTCCAGCAAAGCATCTTATTAGAGCCCCAACAAGGCATTTCATTATGGCTCCCCAGCCAAGCGTTTCATTACAAAGTCTGAACACATCTGATTTCCTATAGAGTCACCCATCTCATTACACTATGCAGAGAAACGCATATGAACCTAGGGCTTTGGACATTCACATAATTAAACCCATTCTATCATATCCCATTTCACATCAATTCTTGACAACACATTCATGAAAATTTCAGAGATCAAGTCTTGTCCAGTGTCAGGATGGTTGGAGAATAAAATTTAAAAAGCAGTCAGAAAGCATGCATTTATATCCAAGCTACCAAGTCAGCAAGGCTATATCCATAGATAATAGTTAGGGCTGTTAAACATAGATAATCTGTACATTGTTTTCTTATTTTTTTCCCTGAAGAGACACAAACAAGTAACATATTTACTTAGCTGAAAAACAGAATAGGCGGGCAAAGAAAGAAAAGGTCACCTATAACACCACCTATCTAATATAAAGTCAGATTATATATATTTTAGCTATATATGATAATATATATATGGTAGGCAGAATTATGGCTCCTAAGAAGATTCTAATCCCTGTGAAAAAATATGTTGCTCAATGGCAAAAGGTACGTTGCAAATGTAACTAATAATGCTAACCAATTGACTTTAAGATAGGAAGATTATCCTACATTATCTGGGTGAGCTTAATTCAGTTCACATAAGCAATAGCAGAAGGAAAAACGGTGAATTCAGAGATGAAAAGAGTGAATAGAATTCAACTGGCTATTTCTGGCTTAAAGATGGAGCCATGTAGCAAGAAAATGGAGAACTCAGTCCTACAACCATAAACAACTGAATTCTGTCAATAATATAGATGAGTTTGGAACCTTCAAAAAGTTTTGTAGAACCTTCAAAAAGAAATGCACTCATGCTAAGCTTTGACTTTAGACTTGTAAGACCTGAAGTAGAGAATCATATCACCTATGGTAGACTTCTGATCCACAGAACTATGTTATAGTATTTTAATCTGATAAAGTGTGATATATTATGCATCCATAGAAAACTAATATAATGTACATACATTTATAAAATTAGATTATATCGTACATCATATTTTGAAGCTTGTTTATGTAAGAAGGCATTGAAAATACTTTGCATATCAAAAATTCATGTTGATTGTCTGGAGAATGAATAAACAAGTTTCTACTCTATAGCAATGGGAACTAATTCAGTATCCTGCGATAAACCATAATGGAGAAGAATATGAAAAAGAATGTATCATTTTGCTGTACCATAGAAATTAGCACAACACTATACATCAACAATGTTTTGATAAAATAAATTTTAAAAATATATGTTGGCAAAATATGTCTGCATATTCCCTTTACTATCTAGATCATAATTTGTATAAATTATCATCTACTTATAGACATATAGTTGATCGCTATTTTTGATATTAAGAAACAATGTTGTGATGAAATGACTATTTTTGTACATGTGTCTTTTTAAAACAAATGGGTGAATATAAATGGAATTACTTTTAAAATTTTGTGTGAATATATAAATACAAAAGACAGCTAACAGAAACAACCACATATCTGCAATATAAAGTCCATGGTTTGTGTATGTTACAAATACAAGTTCTTGAATCTTGTTATACCGTCAGGTGCGTTTTTTGCAGAATCCATTTCTTTCCTTTATTCTGATTCCTGAGTTCATAACACTTTGTATTTAATAATTGGTGTTTTCAGTGGGCTACATGCTCTAAGTAATTTAAATAATGAGTTAAAACAAAGCATGCTTATGAAACTAATAATGTGGTGTTAGGTTGACAGGAGAAGAATCACATATGTTTATATGGAAGAGATGGTTGTATGACCACCAAGAGACAGAGTGCTGTCAAGTGCCTGCCCAAATCAAGCGGGGGAAACAGACAAAGATCAGATACCAAAAACTCATGAATGTATTGTTATTAACATGATTCAGAAAGAAGACTGCATATCTGTTTATGAGTACAATTTTTTTTCTAAAAGATGTACATTTATGAAACTCAAAACAAAAATGGAATTTAAATACATATATGAGTCTAGAAGGAAAGCCCAAACTGGACAGTAATGAGTATTTGGTTGTTGTTGTTATTAGAGGAAATCTGCTCTATTTTTTTTTCTTGGGGGCGGGGGTTATGTTGAAGAAAAATGGTCTAAAAATGCAATATACTAGGATTATTCCTAGTAGCAAAATAAATCTAATATGAAAAAGACAATATTTTCCAGACACAAATCAGCATTTTATCTAATGAGAAAGCAATAAGAATTTTGGCAGAAACCATTTAAGAATAGTCACTGCCTCCAAAACTAGGTAATATTTTGCTGGAAATATGTTATATTGAAATTGTTAGAAACAATGCAATTATATAAATTACAACTGGAAAGTATAAAATTTGATTTACAAATAGTTTGAATATCCCTCACTTTTCAAAAATTCAGTTTACAATACTTCACTCTTATGAAACACCTGCATAAGTACCTGTTTTCTTTAACTGAAAGAAATCCAAAGAAGACTTTTGCTTTCAGGAAAGAGGGTTAAGAGGGAAAAGAACGTTCACGGGCTGTTTGGCAGAGAGCAGTCCCAGAGGCCACCTGCGCCCCGAGCGGCGTGAGCGGCCCCGCCGGTCTCGCGGGCTGGAACCGACTGGGCACCTCCCCAAGCTGCGGCGCCGATGGGTTTCGTCTGCAGCGTCTGTGCAGTATCTCATCGTGTTTGGGGCATCCATCAGCAAGATGTGTCCTGAGGCAATTGCTTCTTTGCTTTATGTTATTCTGGATGACGAAATTTGTCTTGGGAGCACTCTATTTTCAGGAACTCCATGGACACGAGCCTGAGCGAACTCCGGGAGACAGTGAATTACAGGGAAGCCTGGCATGCTGACTCCATGGGATCACAAAGTGTTGGACACAATTGAACGACTGAACATCAACAATTTTCAGGAAGTGGGGAAACTTACACATCTTGAAAACGAAAAGAATCAGTGAAAAATTACTCCTTAGTCAGGAAAAAGGACAAGATGAGTCTGGAATCTTTTGAAAAATGAGAACATATCAAAATGAAGACTTCTAGAGTCATATCAAAAGGAAAAAACCCAACCTGAATGTGAAAACTGAGTGAACTTTCTAAATGCCTGTGACAGGATTATTTGAGCCTCTATTAGTATCTTTATGGCATTGGATTAAAACTCATTAAATTGAGTTAAGTTGCTCAGTCCTGTCTGACTCTTTGCAACCCCAGGGACTGTAGCCTGACAGGCTCCTCCTTCCACGGGATTTTCAAGGCAAACTTGCTGGAGTGGGCTGCCATTTCCTTATCTAGGGGATCTTCACAACCCAGGGATCAAACCCAGGTCTCCTGCATTGCAGGCAGATTCCTGACCATCTGAGCCATCAAGGAATTAAATATGCTTAAATATATTAGTTTCTGATGATATTTTGAAAGCAACTTTTATTGAACACATTTTGAGAGTACTAAAGAAACCATTCAGAAAACTAAGATCATGGCATCTGGTCCCATCACTCCATGGGAAATAGATGGGGAAACTGTGGAAGCAGTGTCAGACTTTATTTTTTTTGGGCTCCAAAATCACTGCAGATGGTGATTGCAGCCATGAAATTAAAAGACACTTACTCCTTGGAAGGAAAGTTATTACCAACCTAGACAGCATATTAAAAAGCAGAGACATTACTTTGCCAACAAAGGCCCGCCTGGTCAAGGTTATGGTTTTTCCAATAGTCATGCATGGATGTGAGAGTTGAACTGTGAGGAAAGATGAGTGCTGAAAAATTGATGCTTTTGAACTGTGGTGTTGGAGAAAACTCTTGAGAGTCCCTTGGACTGCAGGGAGATCCAACCAGTCCATCCCAAAAGAGATCAGTCTTGGATGTTCATTGGAAGGACTGATGCTGAAGCTGAAACTCTAGAACTTTGGCCACCTCATGCGAAGAGTTGACTCATTAGAAAAGACCCTGATGCTGGGAGGGATTGGGGGCAGGAGGAGAAGGGGACGACAGAGGATGAGATGGCTGGATGGCATCACCGACTCGATGGAATTGAGTTTGAGTAAACTCCGGGAGTTGGTGATGGACAGGGAGGCCTGGCATGCTGCCATTCACGGGGTTGCAAAGAGTCGGACACAACAGAACGACTGAACTGAACTGAAAGAAACCACTGTTTATTTTGAAAATTGGAAAATAAAAGGGAAAAAAATCAAGCTTTTCCTGTTTGAACTATACCTTATAATAACTGAATAAGTTTCTAAAGAAGTTTATCTTTAGGAACTAATCTAACTAATAATGAAAACATATTAAAATTTTAAAAGTACAACTTGAAACTCTTAACAAATTAATAGATTTTATGAATAATTAGTAGAATAATTAAATATCTGTTAATATAAAGACAAATATACATAGGCCTACCAATTAATGAATAAATAAATAATTTAATGAATTAACTTGGCTACTGATTTACAGGAAATAAAAGAGACAGAAGAATATATCAAAAAGTACCATGGATATGTACCCTTTAGCATCCTGAATTTTGGAAATCCTATAGAACAAATAACCTGATTTCTTTAACAAAATATTATATTGGAAAAATATAAATGAGAAGAATATTAGATAGGTCTATGTGTAAATACACAAACAACACTAAATACTTAATGACATTAAGAAATTATTGTTAATTGTACTTTGGTGAGATGATACTATACTGACTCTGTTTAGGATAAAAACCTCTAGCTATTAGAAACACAGAGTTAAAATTTATAGGTGAGATGATATGATGTCTGGGATTTGCTTCAGAGTAACCCTGGAGGCAGAATAAATGAATGGAGGTAGAGATAAAATAGGATGGCCCACAAGTGACTTGGTCTTTGTTGAAGCATACCAGCTTCAACTGAGCGGCTGAACTGAAATTTATTGAACCACTTTCTCTTCTTTGGTATATGTTTGAAAATTTCTAAACTTTAAAAAGTTCCAAGTGTTTAAATAAGTTAAAATAGACAGTATTTCAACAGATGTGGTGAAACATGGTTGTACATGCTGTTTGTTAAGGTATAACAAGTTCTACAATTTTAGGAAAAAAATTTTATTACTATAGTTTAAAAAGTATTTAAAAAAAAATGTGTGCTCTTGACCTAATAATTTCAAAATAAGGGAGCTAGGATATAATAAGAAACACAAATAGCATACCTTACATTATTTACCAAATAATGTAAACGTTAAATTAGGGAGGCAAGTATGACAGCAATATAATAAATCAGGAAATTTTATTCATACAACTGAATATTACTTAGACCTGTCTGATGTTTCTCAACAGATTTAGTGACAATGGAAACTCAACCCATAATGTAATGCAAATTGAAATAAGCTGGATTATGTACATTACTGTGTGGTCACACCTCTGTAGGAAATGCATGTATTTTCAGTCACCAAATCAGTTCACATTCATTCAGTTCAGTTCAGTTCAGTTGCTCAGTCAAGGCCGACTCTTTCTAACCCCATGAACTGCAGCACACCAGGCCTCCCTGTCCAGCACCAACTCCCAGAGTTTACCCAAACTCATATCCATCGAGTCGGTGATGCCATCCAACCATCTCATCCTCTCTCGTCCCCTTCTCCTCCTGCACTCAATCTTTCCCAGCATCAGAGTCTTTTCAAATGAGTCAGCTCTCTGCATGAGGCCAAAGTCTTAGAGTTTCAGCGTCAACATCAGTCCTTCCAATGGACACCCAGGACTGATCTCCTTTACAGTGGACTGGTTGGATCCAATGAATTGAACACCATAAAGTTGCTAGGGTGGTAAAAGAAAAAGAAAAAGATTTGTTCTATACTCTCAAAGAGTGTACAGACTTTTGCTGAATTTTTGGCTTGTTTCTATGACAAAATAATGGATGCAATAAGAAGCAAAACACAGGACTTTCTGTTGAGATATTCACTAGTATTCCCAAGAAATGGGCAGGAAATTACAAATAGCAAGTGTTATAAAATGTGTTACCTTAAAACAAACATGGAACTGTTCATAACTGTTCTAGAATGGCAGTGGTGAGGTCTAATAATGGAACTTACCAGGGTGCAATGAACTAAGTGTAGAGTGAGAAAATAAAAATCTAGGGGAAAAAAATCAGAAAAAGCAAGAAGAACAAGGTCATCATGAGAAAAATGAAAACAATTTAGTGTAGTAGGATTGTAGTTTTCAATCTAATATTGACAAGGAAGACAGGCCCTATAGGAAACTATGGTGTGATGATGTGTTTAAGAGACATCTGACTGTTATCCTAGGGAAATGGAAGCCCAAGGTAACAATGATGTCTTGGGAATTTGGGGGTATTTAAACTTTCCTCTCCATATTTTTTGGTAGCTGACAAACTCAAATAAAAAACAAATGTATAGGTAGTTATAGTCTAGAGACACTGGCGGTTCTTCAGTGAAGGGAACAGAACAAATAAGAAAGATGACATTTGAAAAAAAAAGAGAGAGAGAGAGAGATTAAGCAAACTTCAGGGAATAAGTCAGTGTCAGAGAAGAAAAATAACGATAGGCAATGTTGCTTATAGTGGGCAAGGATAGTCATTCACACAAGAGGCCTACAGGATCTGCATGAAAGAGCTTGCAAGGAGATTTTTTTAAAAATGGTGAATTTCGGAGACCTCTTGAGAAACCTATATGCAGGTCAGGAAGCAACAGTTAGAACTAGACGTGGAACAACAGACTGGTTCCAAATAGGAAAAGGAGTGCATCAAGGCTGTATATAGTCACCCTGCTTATTTAACTTATATGCAGGGTACATCAGGAGAAACGCTGGGCTGGAAGAAGCACAAACTGAAATCAAGATTGCCAGGAGAAATATCAATAACCTCATATATGCAGATGACACCACCCTTATGGCAGAAAATGAAGAGGAACTAAAAAGCCCCTTTATGAAAGTGAAAGAGGAGAGTGTAAAAGTTGGTTTAAAGCTTAACATTCAGAAAACTAAGATCATGGCATCTGGTCCCATCACTTCATGGGAAGTAGATGGGGAAACAGTGGAAACAGTGTCAGACTTTATTTTTGGGGGCTCCAAAATCACTGCATATGGTGATTGCAGCCATGAAATTAAAAGACCCTTACTCCTTGGAAAGAAAGTTATGACCAACCTAGATAGCATATTAAAAAGCACAGACATTACTTTGCATATCCATGTATGGATGTGAGAGTTGGACTGTGAAGAAAGCTAAGCACCGAAGAATTGATGCTTTTGAACTGTGGTGTTGGAGAAGACTCTTGAGAGTCCCTTGGCCTGCAAGGAGATTCAACCAGTCCATCCTAAAGGAGATCAGTCCTGGGTGTTCATTGGAAGGACTGATGCTGAAGCTGAAACTCCAATCTTTGGCCACCTCATGTGAAGAGCTGACTCATTGGAAAAGACCCTGATGCTGGGAGGGATTGGGGGCAGGAGGAGAAGGGGACGACAGAGGATGAGATGGCTGGATGATGTCACTGACTCAATGGACATGAGTTTGAGTAAACTCCGGGAGTTGGTGATGGACAGGGAGGCCTGGTGTGCTGTGATTCATGGGGTTGCAAAGATATAGACACGACTAAGTGACTGAACTGAACTAGGAAGGAAGAAGTAACATGACTAGTAAGTAAGCTGTAAGTGATAAGGGAGAAAGTGATTTCAAATATGAAGGTGAGATTAGATATAGAATTATGCTATCACTTCTTAGATTAGAAAAGCGTTTTGACAGTTTGCCATGTGGAAACCACAGACTCTATAGCACATTTTTGGGCAGTATCTAAGTGGCTTTTGGTTCAAACCAAAAACCCCAAACTTACAATTAAATATTTGTGATATACTCATTCATCCACTTATTCTATAAACAAGAACCTCTAGGAGCCAAACACTGGCAATAAAGACCCTCAAAAAGATAAGAAACTAGTAAAGCATATTATTTTGAGGATGAGAGTGGCTTCTTTTTAAGATAATGTGACAAATATTTCAGATGTGTTAAGTATTCTAAAAGATATTCCTGCTGGAGCAATATACACTGGTCAAAATTTCAATACAAAGAAAACAAGCTTTTGTTATTTCTGTGCTATTCCTATGCATTTTATCTATAGAGCAGCATCATTTAATACTCAAAGTGAAGTCCTTCAACATAGGTGGAATTCCTATTTTATGGAATAAAAAACATTCTTGCTATAAAGATAAAAGAGCTGCATTATTTTTGAGCAAAAATATGTGGGTCTGAGCATTAGTGCACTTGACTTCTGTTCACCTTCCCTCTCATTCATTTTAAATAACAGATGTCAAACACCTTGCTTATGCTGGCTTCAATTTTTTGTTCATTAGTTAATGAATCAGCATTTCAGGACATGCCAGATTGGCACTCTGCTGTCCATCAATTGAATTGGTGGTTATTTTCACAACTGTTAGCACAGTACTTTTTTGTGATGTCATTGCTGTCCACTTTTATGACTTAAAAAAGGGAAGAAAATGGAAAAATGAAAATGCTGATATAGTGGCAAGAACTCAATATCTTCTTGTGAACTCCCTTACCTTCACTTCTAAAGAAATGCAGCTGAGACCAAAAAAATCAATTTTTTATGCTGAGTAACTCCTTAGCTTCTATGACATCAACGTGAATAAACTTAAACCATTAAAGAAAAAGAAATGTCAAGAAAATAGTAATGATGGAAGTAAATATTCAAAATTGAAGTGTCATTAAATGAATGAGACTAATTTTAGTTTCTTGTAAATGAAAGTCACAGTTATAATGAATGACAATAGCTTGCATTTTTCCAGTTGGTATTTGTGCACCTTTATAGAAATGCTGTCTTAAGAAATGAAAGACATAACTGCATGTTTGGAATTCCAGGTTCTGAGAGGCACTTTTCATCCATGATTGCATTTGCGATAAAAACAGGGAGTTTTTATTTAATTCTAGGAGTGGATTATTATCAGCCCCATCTCACTGATGACAAAACTGAAGTTTATTCAGAAACAGACATAGAGAACAGGCTTGTGGTTGCCAAGGGGGTGGGGAAGGAATGGATTGAGAGTTTGGAATTAACAGATGCAAACTAGTATGAAGTGAAATGAAGTGAAGTCGCTCAGTCATGTCTGACTTCTTGTGACCCCATTGACTGTAGCGTACCAGGCTCTTCCCTCCATGGGATTTTCCAGGCAAGAATACTGGAGTGGGTTGCCATTTCCTTCTCCAGGAAATCTTCCCAACCCAGGGACTGAACCCAGGTCTCCCACACTGTAGGCAGACGCTTTACCATCTGAGCCACCAGGGAAGTCCCTAGTATATACAGAATGGATAAGCAACAAGGTCATACTGCAAAACATGAAAACTATAGTCAATATCCTGTGATAAACCATATTGGAAAATATATATATATATATATATATATATATATATGTATATATGAGTCACTTCATCATATACCAGAAACTGACACAGCATGGTAAATCAACTATGAGTCAATAAGATAAATTTTAAAAAGCAAAAAAAAAAAAAAAAAATCTGAAGTTTCTTAAGATGATAAAGTTGACCATGTTAAATAACTTTTGAATATTAAAGGTGAGACAGGTAGAGGTTCAAATTTTGCCACCCTCAAATGTCACTGGCACAAAAATTATTTCAAGCTGAAAACAATCAAGGTCCCTATGACTCATAAAGAAACACTTGTCTTCTCTCTAAATGCCTAAAAATAGTTTAAATGGAAAGCCTGTTCCTGGAATAGAATTATCACCAGAAATACCTGCAGAGAATATGAGCCAGGTGTGATGAAGAAACTCTTCAAACTCAGAGTTCCTTGTGAGTCCCATTCTTTCTGACGGTCCAATAATCACTTATTTACCAAACATCTGCTTTTCCATCTTCATGTCAATTGCCTTCCTCCCTTCCAAAGTTCCAAAACCCTACCTCTAACAACCTCTTTTTTTCTTTTGCTGAAAAGGGGAGCACTTTGGCCATTTTGGTGAGTTTCCCAGTTTTCATGGGTCTTTCCCATACATATGTGTTATCAAACTTTTGTTTGATTTTCTCTTGTTGATCTGTCTCATGTCAATTTAATTATTTGATCAGTCAGAAGAACTTACAATAGAGGATAATGTACTTTTTCCCCACAGACTCAAATCACATACTGACTATATATCTATATCCACTTATAAATTTACTGCATTGAGCTAACAGATTCTTTGAAAATTTTATATTTTTCAGAGAAAATTCGGAGAAGGCAATGGCAACCCACTCCAGTACTCTTGCCTGGAAAGTCCCATGGATGGAGGAGCCTGATAGGCTGCAGTCCATGGGGTCGTAAGGAGTCGGACACGACTGAGCGACTTCACTTTAACTTTTCACTTTCATGCATTAGAGAAGGAAATGGCAACCCACTCCAGTGTTCTTGCCAGGAGAATCCCAGGGATGGGGGAGCCTGGTGGGCTGCCATCTATGGGGTTGCACAGAGTCAGACACGACAGAAGCAACTTAGCAGCAATAACAGCAGCAGCATAAAAATAGGAAGTTATTTTTTCTGGAAAACTAGTATGAGAAAGATAACCTAATAAAATCTGAAGTTATTTTTGCTTGTTGTACCATTAATCACCCTTTCAGTCTATCGTCCCCCAAAAGCCACAGTCAGGAATGACACTTTAGGTCTGAATTTTATGGAGAATGTAATTCTTGGAAGCAGAAGTAAGAGATAGGAGGTGGTGGACAGAGAATGGAGGATTGATAGAAGTATCAGCTGAAGGTGTGCTCACAGTCTATATGCTGTCCAAGACATTCAATGAAGACACATGGAATGAAGCCCAAGAGATGAATTTCAGATGACAAAGGGACACATCCACGGGCTCTAACTCCACTGGTTGTGTCTCCAGTGAATCTGAGGTTCTTGCTATCCCAACACATATAGAATTCTTTGAGAGACAAAGAGATAGGTAAGTGGTGAATTTATTTTGAGAGAAACACAATTCATAGACAGGGTGAATTGTGTGGTGGGCCATTTTTGATGGCGAGAGGCCCTGAAATATGGCATATTTAGTTTTTATGTGCTAGATAATTTTATAGTGGGGGGATTATTCCAATTATTTTGGGGAACGGTGAAGATTTCCAGAATTTGGGCCACCATCCACGTTTTGGCCTTCTGTGGTTGGCTTCTGAACTATCATTGTGCCTGTGGGTGTGTCATTGAGATGTTAATGCATTACAATAAGCATGTACTGAGGTTTATCTGATGATGCAGTCACTCACTTAGAGCAAGACATCCTGGACTGTGAAGTAAGTGATCTTAGGAAAAATTTCTATGAACAAAGCTAGTGGAGGTGACAGAATTCCAGCAGAGGTATTTAAAATCTTAAAAGATGATACTGTTGCAGTGCTGCACCCAATATGTCAAAAATTTTCAAATCTCAAAAGTGGCTACAAAACTGGAAAACGTCAGTATTCATTCCAATACCAAAGACAGGCAATGATAAAGAATGTTCAGTTCAGTTCAGTTTAGTCATTCAGATGGGTCTGACTCTTTGTGACCCCATGGACTGTAGCATGCAAGGCTTCCCTGTCCATCACCAACTCCCAGAGCTTACTCAAACTCATGTCCATAGAGTCGGTGATTCCAACAATCTCATCATCTGTCGTCCCCTTCTCCTCCTGCCTTCAATCTTTCCCAGCATCAGGGTCTTTTCAAATGAGTCAGTTCTTTACATCAGGTGGCCAAAGTATTGGAGTTCCAGCTTCACCATCAGTCCCTCAGTGAATATTCAGGACTGATTTCCTTTAGGACAGACTGGTTGGAGCTCTTTGTAGTCTAAGGGAATCTCAAGAGTCTTCTCCAACACCACAGTCAAAAGCATCAATTCTTCAGTGCTCAGCTTTCTTTATAGTCCAACTCTCACATTCATGCATGACTATTGGAAAAACCATAGCTTTGACTAGACGGATATTTGTTGGCAAAGTAATGTCTCTGCTTTTTAATATGCTATCTAGGTTGGTCATAACTTTCCTTCAAAGGAATAAGCGTCTTTTAATTTCATGGTTGAAGTCACCATCCGCAGTGATCTTGGAGCCCAAAAAAATAAAGTCTGACACTGTTTCTACTGTTTCCCCATCTACTTCCCATGAGGTGATGGGACCAGATGCCATGATCTTAGTTTTCTGAATGTTGAGCTTTAAGCCAACTTTTTCACTCTCCTCTTTCACTTTCATCAAGAGGCTTTTCAGTTCCTCTTCACTCTCTGCCATAAGGGTGGTGTCATCTGCATATCTGAGGTTATTGATATTTCTCCTGGCAGTCTTGATTCCAGCATGTGCTTCCTCCAGCCCAGTCTTTCTCATGATGTATTATGCATATAAGTTAAAAATGCAGGGTGACAATATACAGCCTTGATGTCCTCCTTTTCCGATTTGGAAACAGTCTGTTGTTCCACATCCAGTTACAACTGTTGCTCCCTAACCTGCATATAGATTTCTCAGGAGGCAGGTAGGTGGTCTGGTATTCTCATCTCTTGAAGAATTTTCCACAGTTTGTTGTGTTCCACACAGTCAAAGGCTTTGGCATAGTTAATAAAGCAGAAGTAGATGTATTTCTGGAACTCTCTTGCTTTTTGCATGATCCAATGGATGTTGGCAATTTGATCTCTGATTCCTCTGCCTTTCTAAATCCAGCTTGAACAACTGGAAGTACATGGTTCATATACTGCTGAAGCCTGATTTGGAGACTTTTGAGCATTACTTTACTAGCATGTGAGATGAGTGCAATTGTGCAGTAATTAAGCATTCTTTGGCACTTCCTTTCTTTGGGATTGGAGGGAAAACTGACCTTTTCCAGTCCTGAGGCCATTGCTGCATTTTCCAAATTTGCTGGCATATTGAGTGTAGCACTTTCACAGCATCATCTTTTAGGATTTGAAATAGCTCAACTGTAATTCCATCACCTCCACTAGCTTTGTTCATCGTGATAATTCCTAAGGCCCACTTGACTTCACATTGCAGGATGTCTGTCTCTAGGTGAGTGATCACACCATCATAATTATCTGGGTCTTGAAGATATTTTTTGTATAGTTCTTCTACGTATTCTTGCCACCTGTTCTTAATATCTTCTGCTTCTGTTAGGTCCATGCCATTTCTGTGCTTTATTGTGCCCATTTTTGCATGAAATTTTCCCTTGGTATCTCTAATTTTCTTGAAGAGATCTCTAGTTTTCCCGTTCTACTGCTGTTCTCTATTTCTTTGAACTGATCATTGAGGAAGGTTTTCTTATCTCTCCTTGCTATTCTTTGGAACTCTACATTCAAATACGTATATCTTTCCTTTTCTCCTTTGCCTTTCACTTCTCTTCTTTTCACAACTGTTTGCAAGGCCTCCTCAGACGATTTTGCCTTTTTGCTTCTTTTTCTTGGGGATGGTGTAGATCACTGCCTCCTATACAATGTCACAAAGCTCTGTTCATAGTTCTTCAGACACTCTATCAGATCTAGTCCCATGAATCTGTTTGTCACTTCCACTTTAAAATTGAAAGGGATTTGATTTAGGTCATATCTGAATGGTCTAGTGGTTTTCCCTACTTTTTTCAATTTAACTCTGAATTTGGCAACAAGGAGTTCATGATTTGAGCCACAGTCAGTTCCCAGTCTTGTTTTTGCTGACTGTATAGAGATCCTCCATCTTTTGCTGCAAAGAATATAATCAATCTGATTTCGGTACTGACCATCTGGTGGTGTCCATGTGTAGAGTCTTCTCTTGTGTTGTTGAAAGAGAGTGATTTCTATGACCAGTGCGTTCTCTTGGCAAAACTTTATTAGCTTTGCTCCACTTCATTCCGTACTCCAAAACCAAATTTACCTGTTACTCCACGTGTTTCTTGACTTCCTACTTTGCATTCCAGTCCCCTGTAATGAAAAGGACATTTTTGAGTGTGTGTTCATTCTAGAAAGTCTTGTAAGTCTTCATAGAACCATTGAACCTCAGCTTCTTCAGCATTATTGGTTGGAGCATAGACTTGATTTAGTGTGGTATTGAATGATTTGCCTTGGAAACAAACAGAGATCATCCTGTCATTTTTGAGAGTGCGTCCAAGCACAGCATTTCAGACTTTTGTTGGCTATGATGACTAATGCTTTTCTTCTAAGGGATTCTTGCCCACAGTAGTAGATATAAGGGCCATCTGATTTAAATTCACCGATTCCAGTCCATTTTAGTTTGCTGATTCCTAAAAGTAGAAGCAGAGACATTACTTTGCCAGCAAAGGTCCGTCTAGCCAAGGCTATGGTTTTTCCAGTGGTCATGTATGGATGTGAGAGTTGGACTGTGAAGAAAGTTGAGCGCCAAAGAATTGATGCTTTTGATCTGTGGTGTTGGAGAAGACTCTTGAGAGTCCCTTGGACTGCAAGGAGATCCAACCAGTCCATCCTGAAGGAGATCAGTCCTTGGTGTTCATTGGAAGGACTGATGCTGAAGCTGACACTCCAATACTTTGGCCACTTCATGAGAAGAGTTGATTCATGGAAAAGACCCTGATGCTGGGATGGATTGGGGGCAGGAGGAGAAGGGGACGACAGAGGATGAGATGGCTGGATGGCATCACCGACTTGATGGACATGAGTTTGAGTAAATTCCAGGAGTTGGTGATGGACAGGGAGGGCTGGCGTGCTGTGATTAACGGGGTTGCAAAGAGTCGGACAGGACTGAGCGACTGAGCTGAACTGAACTGAAAATGTCAATGTTCACTCTCCTGTTTGGCCACTTCCAATTTGCCTTTATTCATGGACCTAACATTCCAGGTTCCTATGCAATATTGTTCTTTACAGCATCGGACTTTACTTCCATCACCAGTCACATCCACAAATGCGTGTTGTTTATACTTTCATTCCGACTCTTCATTCTTTCTGGAGTTATTTCTCCACTGATCTCCAGTAGCACATTGGGCACCTACCAACCTGGGGAGTTCATCTTTCAGTGTCCTATCTTTTTGTCTTTTCATACTGTTCATTGGGTTCTCAAGACAAGAATACTGAAGTGGTTTGCATTCCTTTCTTCAGTGGACCACATTCTGTCAGAACTCTCAACCACGACCTGTCCATCTTGGGTGGCCCTACAACAACATGGCTCATAGTTTCATTGGGTTAAACAAGGCTCTGTTCCATGTGACCAGATTGGTTAGATTTCTGTGATTGTGGTTTTCAGTCTGTCTGCCTTCTGATAAGATAAGAGTCTTGTGGAAGATTCCTGATTGGAGAGACTCTCTGGTGGGAGGGGCCATGCTCAATAAGTCTTTAATCCAATTTTCTGTTGATGGGTGGGGCTGTGTTCCCTCTTTATTGTTTACCTGGGGCCAAACTATGGTGGAGTTAATGAAGATAATGACAACCTCCTTCATAAGGTCCCATGCAGGCACTGCTGCACTCAGCACCCCCGACCCTGCAGCAGGCCACCACTGATACACACCTCAGCTGGAGACTCCTGGACACTCACAGGTAAGTCTGGGCCAGTCTCTTGTGGGGTCACTGCTCCTTTCTCCTGGGTCTTGGTGCACAGAAGATTTTGTCTATGCCTCCAAGAGTCTGTTTCCCCTGTCTTGTGTAAGTTCTGATGGCTCTCTGGTGGGGTATCTCCTCACAGTCACTCCTGCATTATGCAGCCTCCATCTCAGCACCATGCAGCCACTGCTTCATTGTTTTAGAAGCTTACAAAATGCAGACACCACTCCAGTGCTGTGTAGCTGTGGCTTCTGGGTCCAGATTCAGAAGATAAATGTGTGTGTCCCTGCTCAGTCATGTCCGACTCTTTGCAAAGAACATCCTGTGAAATGCTGGCTTGGATGAATCACAAGCCAGAATCAAGATTGCTTGGAAAAATATCAACCACCTCAGATATGCAAATGAAAACACTCTAATGACAAAAAAGTGAAGTGGAACTAAACAACATCTTGATGTTGGTGAATCAAGGAGAGTGAAAAACTGGCTTGAAATTCAACTTAAAAAAAAACCCAAAAAACTAAGGTTATGGCATCCAGTCCCATCACTTCATGGCAAATCGAAAGAGCAAAAGTGGAAGCAGTGGCAGATTTTATTTTCTTGGGCTCCAAAATCACTGCAGACAGCGACTGCAGCTGTGAAATTAAAAGACGTTTGCTCCTTGTTAGGAAAGTTATGACAAACCTAGACAGCATATTAAGAAGCAGAGACATCACTGCTGACAAATGTCCATATAGTCAAAGCTATTGCTTTTCCAGTGGTCATCTACTAATGTGAGAGTTGGACCGTAAAGAAGGCTGACTGCTGAAGAACTGATGCTTTTGAATTTGGTACTGGAGAAGACACCTGATAGTCTTCTCTCAAGACTCTCAAGAAGATTGCAAGGAGATCAAATCAGTCATTCATAAAGGAAATCAGTCCTGAATATTCATCAGAAGGACTGATGCTGAAGCTGAAACTCCAATACTTTGGCCACCTGATTGAAGAACTGACTCATTAGAAAAATCCTGATGCTGGGAAAGATTGAAGGTGGGAGGAGAAGGGACAACAGAGGATGAGATGGTTCGATGGCACCACTGACTCTGTGGACATGAGTTTGAGCAAGCTCCAGGAGTTGGTGATAGATAGAGAAGCCTGGCATGCTGCAGTCCATAGGGTAACAGAGTCGGACGTGACTGAGTGACTGAATTGAACTGAAGGTCCTCTGGAAGTCCCATCTTGGATCCGTTTGTTCTAACAAGCTTTTTTAAATGTTCTTAATGTCCATTAAAAACATTAAATGTTTTTAATGTTTTAAAAGAATGGGCTATGCCATTCTTTTAAAGTTAGTGTCCTGCCCCCTTCCCTCTTGTCTTAGTTCACAGTTTTCTCTCTGAGAACTTAAGATCCCCTTACCCGTGTTTCCATGTTGTGTATGCATGGGTACCTAGAAGTTTTCCACAGTGGGAGAACAAGGAGCTTAGCCTATGAGGCAGTAATTTGATGGGTTGTCCTTTTTGAATTTACTTGGAACCCACAAAGAACTGGTCTCCACAATGCTGGCTAGAATAAGAGATAGGAGAAGCCAAGTTGAGATAAACTGGTGCACAAGAGTTGACTGATATATTTAGATATAGGTTTGCATACAATATGATATGTCCATATATATGTAGATACACATGACTATCTTTTCTAAAACATTTTATTGAAATAGGCTTAAAACAATTTTTTTTTAACCTAAAACAATTTTGTGAATTTTGTGTTTGGAAATAGGAAAAATATGTAGACATACATAGGCTTCCCAGGTAGCTCAGCTATAGAACCTGCCAGCCAATGCAGGAGATGTAAGAAATACGAGTTTGATCCTTGGGTCTGGGAGATCCCCTGGAGGAGGAAATGGCAACCCACTCCAGTATACGTGCCTGGGAAATCCCATAAACAGAGGAATCTGGTGAGCAATAGTTCATGGAATTGCAAAGAGTCAGACAGGACTTAGTGACTGAGTACTCACACACATGTAAACATACACACACATGTACAGACCCATACACACATACAGAGTCCCACCCATCAAGACATAAAGTGTACCGAGGAAAGGAGACACACACACAAACACCAATGCACGTGGGCTCTTCTAGAACTACATGGTGTCCTCAAGGTGCATTAGGTGGTCAATTCTTCCTGCAAAGAAATTCAAGAAAAGGGCCTAGTGTTTCTAGACTGAGTAAGCTTTACAAGCATTCAGTTTTGACATCAAGTCAAAGCTCTGCTTACAGGTATGAGAAACTGAACTGAACCCAAAACCTGGATCTGAAGGTTTCAGGTGGGTACATTATATAATTCCTAACTCTATTTCTTTCTATGGTAGAAAATCTTCTTACAGGAAATGGAAGTTGGGGAAAGATTAATAAAAATAGGAAAACCATTAGGAAGTAAAGATAGGTAGGCAAGACATGACAGAGGTCTGTAGTGAGGCATTGTCTGAGCTTGGGTGTAGGACTTGAGAGGAAGACAGAATTCAAGAGATATTTTACTGGCAAAATATGGGGACCAATGGGTGATGGTTATCTGGGTAATGAAGATCTTTTTTGCATAGTTCTTCTCTGTATTCTTTCCACCTCTTCTAGCTAAGATCATGGCATCCAGCCCCATCACTTCATGGCAAATAGATGGGGGAAACAATGGAAACAATGAGAGACTTTATTTTCTTTGGCTCCAAAATCACTGCAGATGGTGACTGCAGCCATGAAATTAAAAGACACTTGCTCCTTGGAAGAAAAGTTATGATCAATCTAGACAGCATGTTAAAAAGCAGAGACATTACTTTGCCAACAAAGGTCATCTAGTCAAAGCTATGGTTTTTCCAGTAGTCATGTATGGATGTGAGAGATGAACTATAAAGAAAAGTAAGTGCCAAACAACTGATGCTTTTGAACTGTGGTGTTGAAGAAGACCCTTGAGAGTCCCTTGGACTGCAAGATCAAGCCAGTCAATCCTAAAGGAAATCAGTCCTGAATATTCATTGGAAGGACTGATGCTGAAGCTGAAACTCCAATACTTTGGCCACCTGATGTGAAGTGCTGACTCCTTGGAAAAGACCCTGATGCTGGGAAAGATTGAACGCAGGAGAAAAAGGGGATGGCAGAGGATGAAATGGTTAGATGGCATCACTGATTCGATGGACATGAGTTTGAGTAAGTTCCAGGAATTAGTGATGGATAGAGAAGCTTGGCATGCTACAGTCCATGTGATTGCAAAGAGTTGGACATGACTGAATGACTGAACTGAACTGGACTGAGTGGGTGATGGGAAGAAGAGCGATGAAGAACTCAGAGAATCTTGCCAGTTGCTTCACTTAAACAGTTGCCTAAATAGAGATGTTATTTAACAAAGCTGATACAGAGGAGAAGAAGGTAGCTTGAAGGTAGCGGGTGAGGTTTAACAACTTTCATCTTGTGAGTGGTGTTTGGGGTTCTCTGTGTTTGTAGGATATGTGAGTGTGTATGTGTGTGTATCAGTACTGTCCACGTGCAGATGGCCGATTAGCAGTCACAGGAAGGTCTCCAGGTTTCAGAGACATGTGTGCATTGTTGAAACTTGGGGTAGCATGGATGAAAGTAACAAGAGTGCAAAAGGTGGGGAAAATGCTAAAAATGGAATGTGGGAAACTAGTACTAAAGGCAGAGGAAGAGGGACTGATGATGTCTGTGAAAAAGAATCAGAGGGAAGTTTTCTCAGAGAAGACCCAAGGGGAAATATCAGCAGAAAGCCAAGGAGAATGTTTAAGATAGCTGTAATCAGAATTCCCATAAATGCTATAAGGAAATCCAGAAAGAATTTACAAGATGTTTTTAATTTTAACAGTTCATAATCACTGATGACCCTGGCAACAGTCAGAGGTTGTGACAAAAGACTGACCCCAGTAAGTAAAGGTGTTGAGTGTGTTTTGGGGGACAGGTAGGGAGGCAGGAGGAGAAGGCAAGGGCTTAATGGGAGTAGCAAAAGCACTAATAGAACACATGAAGAGAACAGAGCTGGGGGAGAAGCATACGAGGTCAAAGTTGATTTGATTTTAAATTTTTGAGTGTGTCAGAAGGCTGAGGAGTCTCAGGCAGAGAAGGAAAAATTCAGTTATAAAAAGACAGTTGACAATTAACAGAGCAAGATTCCAGCACCATTTACAACAGCCAAAACACAGAAGCAGCATAAGTGTCCATCAACCAATAAATGTATAAAGAAGATATGGTAAATATCTATAATGGAATATCAATCAGCCTATAAAAGATTGAAATAATGACATTTGTAACAACATGGATGGACCTAGAGATTATCATATTATTGACAGTTTTCAGTGAACAATGTCAGATTCATGATCTCAGAAGAAGAAGATTTAGCTTTGGGACCAGGGATCAGGCTTGATCACTCAAGAGCTTTTGTGTAGCAGAGTTTTATTAAAGTGAAAAAGGGACATAGACATCAGAAGGGGGATGGAGAGTGCCCCCATTGCTAGTCTAAGCAAGGTAGTTATGTATTTTTTAATTGGTTATTGCAATGAATCAAAAGAATGTCTCATGGTTGTAAAGATCTTATTAGACCCACTCCCATAATATACATTTTAAGATAACATGACTGGTCAGAAGGTTCTCAAGAAGGAGAAACATGTCCTCAAGCCGAATACATTGTTGTTATATAATCCTTACTAAGGAATGTAGAAAAAAAGACATTTGTCATTTCCTCTTCCTTGAGAATTCCAGACTCCTATCTCCTCCTTGAGAGCCCCAAACCCCTTTCTCTTCCTCCTCCTCCTCAGGGACCCTGGACTTTTTATCAACCTGCCTAGGAATTGACTCTCTCATTCCCCCTTTTCTTTTAGAATGATGTTGCCAAGGGAAAGGGGTCCATTTTCTTTCCATAACTACTTCCTGCTGTGATGGGGCACTGCCCCAAATTGTTGCGGCAACATATTCTCCTAACCCTCATATTGACCGTCTCCAATCCAGGGGCTCCAAATAATAGTTGGAGGAGGCTGTGGCACTCGTAGGAGCCTGGACAGTCATTTGTAACTTAAAAGCCTTCAGACTGTTAGAAACAAATCTGGTTACACAGTTACAGATGAAGGAAAAAACAGTAACAACAGAACAATTAGATTTATTATGATTAATATAGTTTTCCACCATGGGGAACTAGTTAACATTTCCCAAAGTGAGGTGACTGAAGTTTCAGTAGAATCTATAGCCTGAATCATCTTGTCCATGTGTTTAGGAAAGTGAGTAACATTAGTGTTCCTATCTGGTATATATGTGCAACATTGGGCATGAATAATGCACAAGTACCTCCTTGTGCAGCCAATCTGTTTTGTGAAACCACCTTTCTAATTTGCATTTGTTCTGCATTAAGGGCTGAAATAGCTTTTTGAGAATCTTGTAAAGCCTGTTCAATAAAGTTAGTCAGAGCATCAACTCGTAGCATAACATCTGTAGATCCCAGAGAGGGAATGATCATTGAAGCCAGATAATCATACCAGTGAAATATAGACCTTGCTCAGCACGTTTTAAGGTGTGGAAGGTTAGCTGACTTCTCTGGAAACTCCGAAAATATGAAGCCATGAGTAAAAGCTAGACCTAGAGTTCATCTCCCTATCCACCGAGGGGAAGCCACGCCCATAGGTAAGAGCCACATACCCAATAGGTGCGTTTTGGAGCAAGCCAACGTGACTGAGGGATCTAGCCTCAGTCAGCGCCTGACCAGGCAAAAGGAGGACATGAACTGGGACTGGAAAACACAACAATGATTACATCGCATATTTCTTGAGACAAAAAAATCCCAATTATTTCCAGTCATTATACTTGTCAGCTAACTTCCGGGACTGGATCTGTTGGTTCCCTGCATATGGAAGAATTGGATACTAGGTGTTCCTTTTTAGGAGTTAACCATATGACCTCATCCCATATTTGATAAACATCATGTAGAAAACCACCAGATGTAGACCCATTTAACTTTTTTATGTGCCACAAAATAGTCATTAAACGAAGATAATGTATAATCAAAGTTGAAAGTCACATTATGCCCATAGTTAAGGTACAAAGTGTTTTATCAGTCCATCTTAGGATTGTTAGATGTCATCAGATCAAGAAGAAGTGTCACTGGTTTTTGGTGGTAAAGGTATTTGCAGAGTTGAAGTCCTTTCCTTGAAGTGAAGAAACCCAGCATGGGAAGCCTTCAATTGATGAGGAGGTTGAAAAGCTGAAAACTGAGTCACATACTTAATTCTAAGGCTTCAGGATCTATGACAATATCTGTGAGCAAAAACAGTCTGTCATAGAGACAGTCCCTTCTTCTTATGGGCAGTTTGAGCCCTCATTAAAGTTATGGGTAAAACTTTAAACCAATTGTCCTGTGTTTCCTGAGTTAGTTTATGCAGATGCCTCTTAGTAATGTCCTTAGGCTTTTCAACTTTCCTGAGGATTGGGATCTCCAGGAAGAGTGTAAGTGATATTCTATTTGTTGAGCTTTTGACACCCCTTGAGTTACAGCAGCTTTAAAGGTGGAGCCACTGTCGCTCTGAACTTTACAGTTTAAGATCCCACTTAGATCATAAGAAGTCAGTACAGTAAGATTTTGCCCATTCATTAACCTCGGGCTTTAGTGAACACTGCTTTTGATGTGAAAATAGGTGCAGGTCATTGAGCTTGATAACGACAGGAACAGCATTTTGTGTTCAACTAACGGTTTTTCCATCAGCCCACACTCTAGGATTTACATTTTGTTCAATTAATAGGAAAGAAAGAGCAGGCTCCATCTTCATGAAAACAGAGGCCTGGACCTTGCTCAGTATATCACTCTCCAGAAGGGGTGAGGGAGATTCTGGCAAGATTAGAAACTCGAGAAAATAGCACAGAGTCCTACTTGCAGCTTAAAGGACAACTGAAGTAATAACATTTGGCTCATCCAGACAGTCCCATTACGGTAGTGGATCAGGCAGAAAGTAGACCAGGGGCTTCAGTGAGCACACAGAAAGTTGTCCCAGTGTCCAAAAGAAACTGGCTGATTGGCCCGCCACAGTTATTAATACTCAGGTTCCTCAGGTGTAATTAGGATGGAAGCTCGTGTGGGGACCCCCGGGCACCTTCAGTCCCTATTGTGTTCAGAGTCCAAGCCCTGGGGCCTACACCTTGGGGGGCAGTCTTTTCTCCAGTGTGGTCCTTGCAGACTGGACATGGAGCTGGGGGCAGCTTAGATGCCTGAGGGCAATCCCATTTGTGATGCCCCTCCCTTCCACAGTAATAACAAGTCCACCCCTTTTCACCTGGGTCCCTCTGGGCATTTTTCTCAGACTGTTTAAGAGTGGATCTAACAGCCAGTGTTGGGGCTTCAGTCTGTTGCCTGGTTCTTTTCTGTTCTTGTTTTCCTCTTCATATTCTCTACCATAATACACCATCTGAGCCAGCTGTAACAGTTTTGTTGTTGTTGTTGTTGTTTTTAAATTGACTTGGTCCAAACAGTGTTTTCATAACTTATGGCAGATATCTGGAGCTGACTGTGTGAAAAATCTATTTTTTAAGATCATTCCTCCTCTGCACTTTTGGAAGCAATGTCAGTAAACTTGCAGAGAGCTTCCCATAGTCTGTCTAGAAATTTACCAGGAGTTTCCTTCTCTCCCTGTTCTATGTCAGCCAACTTAGCACAGTCTATAATGTCTTAGCATGCGCCCTCTTGAGTCCTTAAAGAATACATCCAGCAAAGTGGCTCTGTTATGGGAACTGCTTGGCTTCCAGTAGAGAGGAAGGCTATTGCATGTTCCCTCTTTCCCTTTGTCTCACATTCAAACCATTCATCTCCAAAAGCAGTAGCTCCCCAAAACTCAAGTTCTCGGGTCAGGAGTCAGTGTCTATCCTAAGACATGCATTACATCTCTCCAAGTAAGGTCACAGAGTAAAGTTAGTCCCATAAAGACTTCCATGTACTTTTTGGAACCACAATTTAGACTGTTAGAATTTCTACCGAGGCTGAGTCAACCCCTCCTGGAAGGGTGACCTAATTCTCAGCCTTTTAGTTGGGAACCCTGCATACAGGGACAAAGTAAGAGGATAGTTGAAGGTTTCACACCCAAATCTGGACCCGTAGTACACAAGTCTGTCATGTCTCATGGAGAGGTAAAGAGCAATGTATATGTCACTTCTACCCATTTCCCTTGTTTTCTACAGAACCAATCTAATTACAAAGCAGTATTATAATTGAGACCCTTCAACAAGCCAGCCTTCCCCATCTTCCAAAGAATACCATGGCCATTCAGTATCACAGAAGAAAATCAGGCATGTCTTTTTAAACTCCGGGGATCAAAGGTTCTAGTTTTTAAAATACATTTTAAAGGAGTGGTTCTGGAACTGCCAGCTCCCATCTGTAAGAGGGGGGGAAAGCTGCATCCACAGGTGTGGCTTCTTTCCACAGAGGCGTCCCTCCCTGCTCTAGATGGGGGTGCAGACGGACTTTCCACTGAAGCTTCCCTTCCCTACTCAGACTTAGTCTGTCCCTTGCCAGTGCAGGCGCCTTACTCGCCCCTCCCAGTTCTACCACCGAGGAAGAGTGGAGACGCACCAGGGGTAGACCTGATGGCATCCCAGGTTGATTTCCAGTTCCTTACCACCAAGACCTTCGTTTGATTTTCCCTTTTCCTCTGATACCGCTCATGGTGGAGCAGAGCAGTCTTTTGGAATGTTTCCCAAGCTAGGACTACTCGGGGAAGCATCCGTTTATGTGCGCCAGGGCACAGTTCTGACCACAGTCCTGACCACGGTAGAAATGGTGAGTCATAAAGGGACAAACAACAACCAAATGTCCCCTGAGTGTCACCACGCCAGCATATGTGATAGCAAAAGGGTCAGCCAGTGAGGAAAAGTGATTTTTGTCCTCAAGCTATGAGGGTCAGTCCTTCCGGTTCATTTCCACAGCTTCCACAAAAGAAATGTCTAAGGGGTTGAGACAGAAGCCATCAGAGAGCCTTCTCTGGTCTGCTAAGAGCTAGCATTACCAAAGAAAAAAGCCCACTGTAATTCCAATCTAACCACATCCTGCAATTCCCGATCTGTATCCTCAAAAGCCTCATGGTCACCAGCAATGCCTCCAGCCAAATAGTTTAGAGGCACAGCTATGACAAGGACTCACTTTTAGGACTCTGGTCCCCGAGGCAGTCAGCCAAGAGAGTGACCTCTAGCCTGAGAGACGTTCCTGGAGGTGGAGCTCCGCTTCCCTCCCAAACGTGCTCATATAACTTTCAGCTCCTAGCAAGGCTAGGTGCTTCCATACTTGGGGTCTAATAAAAGTACATAGTGATGGCATGAATCACAAATCCACTGAAAGTCTTTGATCTGACAGACTAGTTTAGTAGTTCTAACTCCCCACACAATTACAAAATGGGCAAAGAGACCAGGAAACGGTGATGCAGAAAGGAAAGTTTGGCTCATACGTGTGGCCCATTTCTTGCCACTCCCCTCGTAGGGATGTTGGGTGTCTCTCGTCATTGACAAGTTGGTACAAACCCCTACAAGGCTCCCCTTTTGGGGGCTGCCTTCAGTCATTACGTGGCACCGCAAAATTGCAGAGCAGGGCTCATCACATGCTTTGTCTGGGTTGGTGCGGGGGGGGGGCATTTATTCACACAAGCACAACCATAGAGTTAGCAAAGTAAAGCAGAAAACATGTACATTGAGAAAGCAGAGAGACTACAGCGCTGAGTGTTCTTACCTTGTCCTGAAGATCCCGGGCCATCCCCCAAGATGATAGCTTACAGTGAATGATATCAGATTTGTTATCTCTGAAGAAGAACATTTAGCTTCAGGACCAGGGACCAGGCTTGATCACTAACGAGTTTTTGTGTAGCAGAGGTTTTTTTAAAATGGAAAAGAGACAGAAAAAGCTTCTAACATAGGCATCAGAGTGGGGACAGAGAGTGCCCCTCTCACTAGTCTAAGCAAGGTAGTTATATACTTTTTAAATTGGTTATTACAATAAATCAAAAGAATGTCTCATGGTTGTAAAGATCTTACTAGACCCACTCCCATAATATACATTCTAAGATAACATAATTAGTCAGAAGTTTCTCAAGAAGGAGAAACATGTCCTCAAGCAGGATACATTGTTGTTATATATTCCTTACTAAGACTATGGAATGTAGAGGGGGGAAGAAAAAAAAAAAGTGTCATTTCCTCCTCCTTAAGAATTCCAGACCCCTATCTCCTCCTTGAGAGCCCCAGACACATTTCTCCTCCTCCTTCTCCTCCTCCTCGGAGACCCGGAATTTCTTATCAGCCTGCCTAGGAATTGACTCTCTCACTGTGTGAAGTAAGTCAGAGAAAAACAAACATCTCACGATATCACTTATATGTAGCCAGAGAAAGACAAATATCATATGATATCACTTATATGATATCACTTACATGTATCATATGGCACAAATGAACTTATTTCCAAAAAAAAAAATAGATTCACATAGAAAACAAACCTACAGTCACCAAAAGAGGGAGGGAGAGTGGGATAAATTAGGAGTTTGGGATTAACATACACTTACAACTTTATATGTTGAGTTTCAGCTGCATAACTTTTCCTGACTCTTTGTGACCCCATGGACTGCAGCATGCCAGGCTTCCCTGTCCTCCATCATCTCCCTGAGATCACTCAAACTCACATCCATTGAGTCAGTGATATCACATAACCATGTAATCCTCTGTTGTCCCCTTCTTCTCCTGCCTTCAATCTTTCCCAGCATCAGGGTCTTTTCTAATGATTTGGCTCTTTGCGTTAGGTGGCCAAAGTATTGGAGTTTCAACTTTATCATCAGTCCTTCCAATGAATATTTAGGATTGATTTCCTTTGGGACTGACTGGTTGGATCTCCTTGCATTCCAAGGGCCTCTCAGGAATCTTCTCCAACACCACAGCTCAAAAGCATCAATTCTTCAGCACTCAGTTTTGTTCATAGTCCAAATTTCACATCCATACATGACCACTGGAAAAACCCTAGCTTTGACTAGATGGGCCTTCATTGGCAAAGTAATGTCTCTGCTTTTTAACATGCTGTCTAGGTTTGTTATAACTTTTCTTCCAAGGAGCAAGTGTGTTTTAATTTCATGGCTGCAGTCACCATCTGCAGAGATTTTGGAGCCCATGGAAATAAAGTCTTTCACTGTTTCCATTGTTTCCCTATCTATTTGCCACAAGTGATGGGACTGGATGCCATGATCTTCATTGTTCGAATGTTGAGTTTTAAGCCAGGTTTTTCACTCTCCTCTTTCACCTTCAACAAGAGGCTCTTTAGTTCTTGTTCACTTTCTTCCAGAAGGTGGTGCCATCCACATATCTGAGGTTATTGATACTTCTCCAAACAATATAGATAAACAACAAAGACTTACTGTATATCAGGGGGAACTATGCTCAATATCTTATAATAATCTAAAAAGGAACAGAATATGAAAAATAATGTATATATGTGCATATATATGTATATAACTGAATCACTATGCTGTATACTCGAAACTAATACAACGTTGTAAATTTCAACTTAGAAAAATAAAAATAAAAAGCAGTGTGCTTCCAAAATAGGTATGAAGAGGTGTTGCTAGTATATTGTTTGTCAGTTGTTTATTTTTTGTCTGGACTCTGTGAGTCAGCTATGTGCACATGGGCCCGTCTTCTTAATTTATTTATGACTCTTCCCCATTTGTAATAACAAAAGTTTGAATTACATGATCAGTGAGACTTAGTCTGGAGCTTTGTGTGTGTGTGTGTGTGTGTGTGTGTGTGTTTTATTTGAAGGATAATTACAGAATGTTATTGTTTTCTGCCAAGTATCAACATGAATCAGTCACAGTAGTCTGGATATTGATAAAGATACTTCTCTCAAAGCAGGCAAAATCATCACCAGTTTAGAGAACACTGTGCAGCCTTTTGCCCTAATTGCTATTTATCCCAAGACCATTTCCGATGTTTCAGGCTGTTTTGACAGTGACGTGAGATTCCACTGGGATCTTAATCAACAGTCTGAATTAGGAAGCACTGTCACCTTCTGGATCTTCATATTTATCGTCTAGTGAATTATTTCACCATTCCCCAGGAGACACACCCTGGAAATCATTTCTGTTGAACTTGAATAGAGAAGGCATCATTTCAACAGACACTCATCCTGTTTAGAAAGGCATTGATATTCTAAAGCAAACAAGCATGGCCAGGACATGTTTAGGGTTTTTTGTTTGTTGGTTGGTTGGTTAGTTTTCCCCCAAGCTATATGGCACTATGACTACATTACAAAAAATGCAGCAAAATGCTCTCTGTAAGCTTAACTACAGAACATAATGGACTGTGGGTAACTTCAGGTAATTAATGAGGAGGAAGCTAATTAGCACCAAGGGTTACAGCAGGTTTATGATTTCCTCCAGCTGCCCTTGGCACCTGCTGACCACTATGTCGAGGCCCTTTCCTCCTCTGACTATCATCTGAGAATCTGAAATCTCAGATTTCCCCATTAAGAAACAGAGACCAGACAAGCATCCCCATGTTAGATCCCCTTTATCAAGACGACTGCCCTGGCCTAGCAGCAAAAACTCTAGCGATGCTCCTGTTGCACCTGCTTAGAAAAGTAGATTCTACCATAAGCCAGAGAAAGCAACAGCAGAACTAAAAAAAATAAAAAATAAATTCCCACAATTATTTTGTTGACTATCCCAGTTTGTTTTCAAGGGAGGTCTCAGAGGAAATGACATTGTGGTGCCTAAGTCCACCCTTAAACTCTACCACTCAATATAGCCACTTGAGTATAACCATCTGTGTGACAAGAGGCATGCTCCTTTAACTACTTTTTTTTTTTTTTTTTAACTTTCAGAAAGGAGTACATCATTTAAAATGAGTGAGTAGCTAAATTTAGATTTCAAAATGCTGAGAGTCAGTAGCATAGAAATAAGTTTTGAGTAAAATCTTTTTATTTTTATTTTTGAGTAAAATCTTATAATAACTATGATAGAAGTCCCCATAGTCCAGTGCCATGAATATTTGTTGGGTTTTTTAAAAACACATCTCAAGTTAGGTTAAAGTAGAAAAAGGAGTTATATAGAAAATCAGAAAAGGAGAAGAGACATAGGAGTCAGGGGTGGGAGTTGAACTGTGACTCTTTCTGTTTCCTTTTTCTGATCCTATCCTCAGGAGTGTTCACTCTTTGTCATTCATTTAATCCATGAAGATGGAATCCTGGCTTTCAGCTCACCCAGTCTCACACCTTTCCAGGTTTCTCTCACCATTTGTTTGAAAACCAAAAAATATCTAGTAACACCACTCTAGTAAAAACACTGCCTACAATCATTCCCCTACTGATTCCTTGGAAGATTCCTCCTGCTCAGCATTTGAGGCAACTGCTGTTGCTTAGTCATTCAGCCATGTACAACTCTTTGCCACACTATGGACTGTAGCCTGACAGGCTCCTCTGTCTATGGAATTTATTAGGCAAGGATACTGGAGTGGGTTGCCATTTCCTTCTCCAGGGGGTCTTCCCAACCCAGAGATCGAACCCACATCTCCTGCATTGGCAGGTGGATTCTTTACTACTGAGCCACCTGGGAAATCACTTGATGTAATAACACCTGGTTATTCAGGAGAGCCCTGAATCCTAGTTCTCATGATCCCAACCAGGTGGAGTATCCCAAATGGGGAAAGGGTGTAAGAGGAAAAAGCAGCTACAAATATCAAATACATATGATTAGGGCAGAAAGAAGGAAAGACTGATTTTACTTGGTTACCTGGGACATACATGACATATTAGATGGTGCTTCTGTTGAACCTTGAAAGACAAATATGTGATCACAAAGACAGAGCAGTCTGAGGGGGAGGGAGACCTCCAAAGAGTATACTACCCAAAGCAATCTATAGATTCAATGCAGTCCCTATCAAGCTACCAATGCTATTTTTCAGAGAACTAGAACAAATTATTTCACAATTTGTATGGAAATACAAAAAACCTCAAATAGCCAAAGCAATCTTGAGAAAGAAGAATGGAACTGGAGGAATCAACCTGCCTGACTTCAGAATATACTACAAAGCCACAGTCATCAAGACAGTATGGTACTGGCACAAAGACAGAAATATAGATCAATGGAACAGAATAGAAAGCCCAGAGATAAATCCATGCACCTATGGACACCTTATCTTTGACAAAGGAGGCAAGAATATACAATGGAGAAGAGACAATCTCTCTAACAAGTGGTTCTGGGAAAACTGGTCAACCACTTGTAAAAGAATGAAACTAGAACACTTTCTAACACCATACATAAAAATAAACTCAACATGTATTAAAGATCTAAATGTAAGACCAGAAATATAAAACTACTAGAGGAAAAGATAGGCAAAACACTTTCTGACATAAATCACAGCAGGATACTCTATGACCCACCTCCCAGAGTAATGGAAATAAAAGCAAAAACAAAAAAATTAGACCTAATTAAACTTAAAAGCTTTTGCACAATGAAGGAAATTATAAGCAAGGTGAAAAGATAACCTTCAGAATGGGACAAAATAATAACAAATGAAGCAACTGACAAAGAATTAATCTCAAAAATATACAAGCAACAGCTGCAGCTCAATTCCAGAAAAATAAACGACCCAATCAAAAAATGGGCCAAAGAACTAAACAGACATTTCTCCAAAGAAGACATACAGATGGCTAACAAACACATGAAAAGAAGCTCAACATCATTCATTATCAGAGAAATGCAAATCAAAACCACAATGAGGTACCATCTCACACCAGTCAGAATAGGTGCTATCAACGTCTACAAACAGTAAATTTTGGAGAGGATGCAGAGAAAAGGGAACCCTCTTACACTGTTGGTGGGAATGCAAACTAGTATAGCCACTATGGATAACAGTGTGGAGATTCCTTAAAAAACTGGACATAGAAGTGACATATGACCCAGCAATCCCACTGCTGGGCATACACACCAAGGACACCAGAATTGAAAAAGACACATGTACCTCAATGTTCATCGCAGCACTGTTTACAATAGCCAGGACATGGAAGCAACCTAGATGTCCATCAGCAGATGAATGTGTAAGAAAACTGTAGTACATATGCACACTAGAATATTACTTAACCATTAAACAGAATGCATTTGAATCAGTTCTAATGAGCTGGATGAAACTGGAGCCTATTATACACAGTGAAGTTAAGTCAGAAAGAAAATCACCAATACAGTATACTAACGTATATATGTGGAATTTAGAAAGATGGTAATGATGACCCTATATGTGAGACAGCAAAAGAGACACAGATGTAAAGAACAGTCTTTTGGACTCTGTGGGAGAAGGCAAGGGTGGGAGGATTTGAGAGGGTAGCGTTGAAACGTGTATATTATCATATGTGAAGCGGATCACCAGTCCAGGTTTTATGCATGAGACAGGGTGCCCAGGGCTGGTGAACTGGGATGACCCTGAGGGATGGGATGGGGAGGGAGGTGGGAGGGGGTCCTGGATGGGGAACACATATGTGTCCCTGACTGATTCATGTCAATGTATGGCAAAAACCACTACAATATTGCAAAGTAATTAGCCTCCAATTAAAATTAATTAATTAATTTTCAAAAATACAGCAGGCAAGCACCTTCTTGGGGAATGCAATTAGTGTGGCAGAAGTTTTGATAGGTGAGGAGATCTCTTCAAGAAAATTAGAGATACCAAGGGAACATTTCATGCAAAGATGGGTCTGATAAAGGACAGAAATGGTATGGACCTAACAGAAGCAGAATATATTAAGAAGAGATGGCAAGAATACACAGAAGAACTGCAAAAAAAAAATATCTTCACGACCTAGATAATCACGATGGTGTGAACAATCACTTAGAGCCAGACATCCTGGAATGTGAAATCAGGTGGGCCTTAGAAAGCATCACTACAGACAAAGCTAGTGGAAGTGAAAGAATTCCAGTTGAGCTATTTCAAATCCTGAAAAATGATGTTGTCAAAGTCTTGCACTCAATATGCCAGCAAATTTGGAAAACTCAGCAGTGGCCACAGGACTCAAAAAGGTCCTTTTTCATTCCAATCCCAAAGAGAGGCAAAGCCAAAGAATGCTCAAACTACCACACAATTGCACTCATCTCACATGCTAGTAAAGTAATACTCAAAATTCTCCAAGCCAGGCTTCAGCAATATGTTAACTGTGAACTTCCAGATGTTCAATTTGCTTCTAGAAAAGTCAGAGGAACCAGAGATCAAATTGCCAATATCTGCTGGATCATCAAAAAAGCAAGAGAGTTCCAGAAAAATGTCTATTTCTGCTTTATTGATTATGCCAAAGCCTTTGACTGTGTGGATCACAATAAACTGTGGAAAATTCTGAAAGAGATGGGAATACCAGACCACCTGACCTGCCTCTTGAGAAACCTGTATGCAGGTCAGGAAGCAACAGTTAGAACTGGACATGGACCAACAGACTGGTTCCAAATAGGAAAAGGAGTACATCAAGGCTATATATTGTCACCCTGCTTATTTAACTTATATGCAGAGTACATCATGAGAAACACTGGGCTGGAAGAAGCACAAGCTGGAATCAAGATTGCTGGGACAAACATCAATAACCTCAGATATGCAGATGACACCACCCTTATGGCAGAAAGTGAAGAACTAAAGAGCTTCTTGATGAAAGTGAAAAAGGAAAGTGAAAAAGTTGGCTTAAAGCTTAACATTCAGAAAACTAAGATCATGGCATCTGGTTCCATCACTTCATGGGAAATAAATGGGGTGACAGTGGAAACAGTGTCAGACTTTATTTTGAGGGGGCTCCAAAATCACTGCAGATGGTGACTGCAGCCATGAAATTAAAAGACACTTACTCCTTGGAAGGAAAGTTAGGATCAACCTAGATAGCATATTTAAAAGCAGAGACATTACTTTGTCAACAAAGGTCCGTCTCGTCAAGGCTATGGTTTTTCCAGTGGTCATGTACGGATGTGACAGTTGGACTATAAAAAGTGCTGAGCACCGAAGAATTGATGCTTTTGAACTGTGGTGTTGGAGAAGACTCTTGAGAGTCCCTTGGACTGCAAGGAGATCCAACCAGTCCATCCTAAAGGAGATCCAACCAGTCCATCCTAAAGGAGACCAGTCCTGGGTGTGCATTGGAAGGACTGATGCTGAAGCTGACACTCTAATATTTTGGCCACCTCATGCAAAGAGTTGACTCATTGGAAAAGACCCTGATGCTGGGAGGGATTGGAGGCAGGAGCAGAAGGGGACGACAGAAGATGAGATGGCTGGATGGCATCACTGACTCGATGAGCATGAGTTTGAGTAAACTCCGGGAGTTGGTGATGGACAGGGAGGCCTGGCGTGCTGTGATTCATTGGGTCGCAGAGTCGGACACAACTGAGTGACTCAACTGAAGTGAACTGAACTGATGGGATCATCATAACCAAGACTGGAGAAAAAATTCAGCAGCTTTCCCTGGGGCCCTTGCATGCTGTGCTTAAGAATTTAGAATTAGTCCCATGTTCAATAGGAAGCCCTTGAAGGATTTTAGGAAGATTTGCCTTTTTAAAGGGATTCCCAGGTGGCTGGGTGGTAAAGAATTCACCTGCCATTGCAGGAGATGAAGGTTTGATCCCTGTGTTGGGAAGATCCTCTGGCAAATGAAATGGCTACCCACTCCAGTGTTCCTGCCTCAAAAATCCCATGGACAGAGGATCCTGGAGGGCTACAGTCCATGGAGTGACAAAGAGTTGAACATGATGAGTGACTTAAATGCACACAGTGTTAAATTTTATACTCCAGCAACTTCACTGGCAATGAACTGGGGCCAGACGTAAGGAAGAAGCAACAGAGACACAATGGAAAGCTTTGATATTCAATTCCATCATCAATGCTTATTGTTTAAATTAGCTTTTATTGGAGCACAGTTACTTTGCAATGCCAGATTAGTTTCTGCTCTACAGCAAAGTGAAGACATGTATTCCCTCTTTGTGGATATCTTCCCCGTCTAGGTCACCACGGAATACTATGAGGATTTCATGAGCTATGCAGTAGGATCTCAATAGTTATCCATTTCATACATAGTATCAATAGTGTACATGTCAATCCCTGCCATCCAGCTCACCCACCAGGCCCTTTCTCCCTTTGGCGTCCATGTTTGTCCTCTACATTTTTGTCTCTACTTTGCAAATAAGATCATTTATACCATTTTTCCAGATTCCACATATATGTATGCATTAATATATGATGCCTTTTTTTTTTTTTTTTTCTGACTTACTTCACTCTGTATGACAGACTCTGGGTCCATCCACATCTATACAAATGATCCAACGTTGTTCCTTTTTATGGCTTAGTAATACTTTTTAAACAATAATGTAATGGGATTAATGAAAAACATGTATTTCATTCTTCAAGTTCTTTCAGTTGGACCATCATGAATCATTCATAAATACTTGAGTAGCTTAAGTGGTTTAGATTTTTTTTTCTGTTGTAATTACTGTCTTATTAGGTGCTTAAATGATTATGACTCTATCGATGCCTTAAAGATGAAAACATCAGCAGCAGGCATTGTAGAGTTAAGAATACAGTGCATTCATTCTGTGATGTACATCCCATGTAAGTGTGTCTGATTACAGCCTCACTCAGGGTAAAACTTGGATGTTTAAGAAAGTACCATTCGTTTCACCATCTCTGTCCCATGGGGCATTAGATAGCATAAAAAGATGGGAAAGATGTAAAGGATTAGAATATTTCTGGCCAATATATATCTATAATTCAGACTACAGAAGATTTATTCTGCTCTTTAGAGGGAAAATAATTAGTAGCTTTGGTTTTATATTTACAAAACTGTGTCATCTAATATTTAGCTTGCTGAATATGCATTGTCTTTATAACTAATAGTTTAAGTATGGTCACCATCAGATATTCCATTAATACCATAGTCAATACAGCCATAACATCTGTTTTATAGATTCTTTAAATTTCTACAATGCTATGTTATTTCTGGTATCACTAATAGTATGATAATTATTAATATGACTATGAGGACTAGCTTAGGAGTCAAAATGTACTGCCATTTCCCAGTTATTCTCATGATTTGCTGTGTGATTTTTTAGTAATTTCACCACTTGTGTCATTTTCTATCCAAATAAGAAGCAGTCCACATAGGTTAACTCTGGTCTCTCCTAGTCAGGAAATTCTCAAATGTGTACCATGATGTTCCTGGAGGACATGTAGTATTTCTAGGGACTAAAATCAGATGTTGGCCTTTGTCAGACAAAGACAAACAAGCCATCTTCTCAGAAACCTATTTTGTTTAAAAACAGCCTCATTCCAGATAAAGGCATTAATAGAGTTATTTACAAGTAAAGGTCAGTCTGTGTGTTATTCCCTCCAAACTACCAGCTGTTACTGTATTTTGATGCTTAGCTTTCTTCTATTATTATTACTATTATTATTATTATTGTCTCTAAATTATACCTCTGTTTCCATTGTTTGTTGAAGAACCACCTCTTAAAATGATACTATGTATATTTTCATTTCCAAAATCAATGGATGACTTTGTAGCAACATCCCCTGTGTCACAAATTATTCTCCAGGCACATATGTAGATTTGCAGATTAGCAGAGGGACTTTAGATTCTCAACCGTTAGTTTCTTATGGTATTTAGGACTAATTTCCAACATAGTGTCAGGTAAAGTCATTATCATTAAAAAAAAAAAAAATTAGGAAGCTCAACATCCTTAAGCCAAATAGATAGCTGAATTGGAGAAGTCAATAGGTAAATATTCTATCCTTTCCTACATATCCCATCCCCTTCCCATCTACAGAATAAATATTTACTTTTTGTTAATTGAAAATGATTTCTAATTTGTCCCATTGTGTGACTACTCTATAAAGCTCAAATTTAACCTTCATCCACCATACAGCCCTTCCAGAGACATCTTTTTAGGATTTAAACTGGCCAGATCCAATATCACTTATAAGCAAAAATTGTAAGTTGAAATACAATAAATTTTATGTTTTACCCTTTCATTAATCTTGACATGTTTATTAATCCAGGCAATTTATTAAGCATAGCAAAGTCTTATTTTGTAGATGTACATGTTAAAAAAAAAGACACCCTGAGGCACTGTTGTTGTAAGGAAAAATTAGAACAATCTCTCTGAAAGACTTAGCAATACACCTCATGTTTTAAAGTAAACATATGTGACCCAGTAAAATTTCTTCTTTAAAAAAACAAAACAAAACAAAACTTTAATTAGAATGTATATATCATACAAATACATTTATATATATTTTATTACATACACATGCATATTATATAGATGTATATGTATACACATGTATATACACAGATGTATATCTTTATATACAGGTACAAGTATAGGTAGAAGAAACATAGATACAAAAACAACTTAAATAACCAGAATGGATTGTTGATTAAACATATTGAGATGAATTATTAATTTTGCATGTGCTATTTAGGAAGCTTCTCTAGGATAAAACCCAGATACAGAGTAGAATGCACTTTTTCTGAATATATAGATATATGTGTGGACACACTTCAATATTTCTAATGCAAGAGTTGACTCTGAGGAGTGGTACTAGAAGACAAGAGGGATAGACAGGATAAGAGGAATGTTTACACTGTCTATACTTTTGCTCAGTTCAGATTTTTGCCACATCAAAGTAATACTTTAATCCCGTAAAGAGACAAGGGTCATTAAAACAAAAACGAGATGAGAATCAAAGTGGAGAATGTCTTTTACTTGACTACAGTGTCATTTTTGTAATTCTTATGATCTCAAATTAAACTATATTTTCAGAACCTCCCAGGCATTTTCTTTTCTATTTGCTTGAAATATTCTTTATTCATCTCCCTCCCCACCAATATGCCTCTTGAATCTCAGAACCCAGTGCAATCTTTGGCTCCTTTATGTGTATTTTTCTTTTCACCATGTGGTTGATGCTATAGGTTTCTTGTCCATCCCCCTCCTAGGGACCTTCTGCTACTTCAGAGAATGCGAAGTTAAAATTTAACTTCCCAGGCTCCTTTTGTAGCTGTTTCTTGATGCTAAGTAGGTTTTGCTATCCGGAAGCCCTTGTAGGGAGTTGTAAGATTTTTCTGCACCAGTGTTGCAGTATTGCAACATCCATTCTCTTCTCTGGGTGCCCCAAAGACTCTAAGCGAGGGCCTTCCCTGGTGGTCCGGTAGCTGAGAAGACCACTTTCAGTGCAGGGATGCAAATCTGATCCCCGATCAGGGGGCCAGCATCCCACATGCATGGGGCAACTAAGCTGACACACCGTAGCGAGAAAGCCACTGGGGAATGGCGCATGCCAGAGTGAACAGCCTGCACATCACAATAAAGCCCCAGCACAGCCAAAAAAATAGAGAGACTGAGGTCGGGTGATGATGATGATGGTCAGACTTTCCTGACTCAACCCTTTTAGTTCCAGAATCACACCTACTATAATCTGCTTTTGGACTCAGTAATTTGACACATTCATGGTGGTAGCTCCCCTCCTGCTTCAGTTCTATACCATCTGGGGAGTCATTCCTGAAACGTATGCTATGTGCAAAAATAAGGAAGATTTAATAAACATAACATTCAGTGAAAGTTCTCAGAAATGAGTAAATATTGTATAATTTCATTATAAAATATTCAAAATAGGTGAAACTCTCCAGTGATCATTGAAATCAGAATAGTGGCTAACTTCCGATTGGGTAGAGCATGTCTGGGTAGGTCATAAGGGAAACCACTGAACTTTTATTAATATTCTCCTTTTTTTAACTTGGCTGGATATATGATTTGTTTAGTAATTAAATTCAATGAATTGTTCATTGACAATTTAGGTATTTTAGGTTTGTTAAGTTATACTACCACTTTAAAAATTTACTTAAAACTGTACATTTAATAAAAACCACTTTTGTATTTACTTGTCATGAATTTTATCTTTTCAGTCATGTCCGACTCTTTGCAACCCCATGGACTGCAGCACGCCAAGCTTCCCTGTCCTTCACTATCTCCCAGAGTTTGCTTAAACTCAGGTCCACTGAATCAGTGATGCTCTCTAACCATTTCATCTTCTGTCACCTTCTCCTCCTCCTGCCCTCAATCTTTCCCAACATCACGGTCTTTTCTAGGGAGTCGACTCTTGGCATCAGGTGGCCAAATTATTACTTCAGGTGGCCGTGAATTTTATAATAGACTTAATTGTGTTTCCTAAAAAAATATACTGAAGTCTTAATCCAAGATGCCTGTAAATGAGACCTTATTTGGAAATGAAGTCTTTGTGAATATAGTCCAGTTAAGTAAATGTGATCATACTGAGTGAGAGTTATATTTCTTTAGAGTTGCAATATCTCCTCTTTCACTTCTTGTTTTACTTATCTGAGACTTTGATCTTTCTTGAAAGTGAAAGTGAATTCACTCAGTCGTGTCCAACTCTTTGCGACCCCATGGACTGTAACCTACCAGGCTCCTCTCTCTATGGGATTTTCCAGGCAAGAATACTGGAGTGCGTTGCCATTTCCTTCTCCAGGGGATCTTCCCTACCCAGGGATTGAACCTAGGTCTCCCGCATTGCAGTCAGACTCTTTACCGTCTGAGTCACCTTAGTCTAGCTAAAAATCAGTTGTTCATTTTATTGATTTTCTGACCTATCTTACTGTTTTTCTGGTCAATATTTCATTCATTTCTGCCCTGATCTGTTATTTCTTTCCTTCTCTAACTTTAGGCTTCCTTTGTCCTTCTCTTTCTAGTTCCTTGAGTTGTAAAGTGAGGTTGTTTATTTGAGATCTTTCTTTTTTCTTGTGTAGACATATATTGCTACAAATTTCCCTCTTGGATTTGCTTTTTATGCAGTTTTGATATATTGTATTCTTCTTTTTCAAGACTTTTTTTTTTTTTTGCTTTTTTCGTTGACCCATTAATCATTCAAGAGTTTGACGTTTAATTTCCAAATATTTATTAATTGTCCACTTTTCTTCTTGTTATTGATTCTAGTTTTCCTCTTGTTATTGATGTCTAATTTCACACCATTGCGGTCAGAAAAATATATTTGTATTATTTCAGTCTTCTTAGCTTCACTAACATTTATTTTGTGATCTAACATATGTTCTGTTCTGGAGAATGTTTCTCCAGGAAATGTATTCTATTTGCTATTGGAAGGAATGCTCTATAAATGTCTGTATTTATTTTGGAACTAAAGTACAGTTTCAGTCCAGTGTTTCCTTACTGAGTTTTTGTCTAGGATTTATCTATTGTTTAAAGTGGAGAAGGCAAGGGCAACCCACTCCAGTACTCTTGCCTGGAAAATCACATGGATGGAGGAGCCTGGTAGGCTGCAATCCATGAGGTCACAGAGAGTCGGACACGACTGAGTGACTTCACTTTCACTTTTCACTTTCATGCATTGGAGAAGGAAATGACAACCCACTCCAGTGTTCTTGCCTGGAGAATCCCAGGGGCGGGGGAGCCTGGTGGACTGCCATCTATGGGGTCGCACGGAGTCGGACACAACTGAAGCAACTTAGCAGCAGCAAAGTGGGGTATTAAAGTCTCTTACCGTTAATGGAGTATTGTCTATTTCTTTCTGCATAAATTTTAGTATTTGCTTGATATATGCACATGATCTGATGTTGGCTGCATGTATATTTTTGATTCTTATTTTCTCTTCATGAATTGATCCCTTTTATCATTATATAAATATCTGGTTTCTTGCTATAGCTTTTGAATTACAGTATATTTTGTCTGATATATTTCTATCCCTTCCTTTCTTTGAATTTCTACTTGCATGTGGTATCTTTTTTCATCAAGTCACTTGAACCCATGGATATTAAATGCTAAAATGAGCCTTTTGTACGCAACTGGGTCTAGTTTTTTCATGTATTCAGTCACTCTGTGTCTCGTGATTGTAAAATTTAAACCATTTACATTTTTTACAATTGAAGCAATCATGAATAAGTAAGGAAATCAGCAAGAGAGAAAAAATGAAACAGTAGAACTACAAAAGAGCCAGAAAACAGTCAGCTGACATGTGTATGCCTCTCTGTATTCAATTTACTATGTTTGAACAAAACCTTCTGTCAATGTTTACTTACTTGTAAAAGTATGTTCCAATTTTTTTTTTCTAGATTTTAGACCAATTCAAAAATATATGACTGTTTCAAAATAATTAAAATTAATTGAGGAGATCTATAAGTCATGCTATTTCATGACATAATGAGAAAAAGGTTGCCAACTTAATGAATTATTAATACATTTTTATCTTGGTTGTGAACAATAAAGTCATTTTTACTACTGCTATTAATATTAGCCACTTAATCTTTATGTACAATTCTATTCATTCTTCTGATGTAAATATTAATTTGTTTTTCATTACCTACTCTGTGTTAAGAAAATCTAACATTCTGAACTTTTCAACAAGCCCAGGCTAGTTTATTTAGCAAAATGGTCAACAGACAATGAACAGTCAGCTCTTAACTTTTGTTTAATTCAAAAACTGGTAACTATTTTTTTGTGCACATTTATTCTGAAAAGTCAGATAGTATCTTTTGAAAGACTCTAGAAAGAATTGAAATTCAGAAGACTGAAGTTATGTCATTGTTTCTGCCAGTAACTTTCTCTGAGTTTGGATTTGTAAATGCAATTGTATAAATGACTTATAAATGTCATACGACTCTGTATTCTAAGATTTTTGTATGATGATAATATTTTCTGTATATAGGAAAATATTAAAACCTTCTGAACTTCACTAATGAATAATTGTAATATGATTTAATTGATATCTAGTTTTATGTTTACTAACATACATGGAGTAGAAAATTGACAAGATAATATAAAGTACAGAATGACCAATATGTTAACGTCATCCTTGACTCTGATACAGCAAAACAATAAAAAAAAATAGTTATTAAACATCTTCATTTAGCAAACATAGGCTGTCATGCAGTGTTCATACATTTCTTGGCATTGATGAACATAGTGACCTTTAGTGGCATTTCAATGTTTTTGGATATCTCAGTCCTGCTCAGAAGATACTACATGGAAATCATGTAGAAGTCAACACCATTTCATTGCTTCCTTTGAAATGCAGGGTTGGAGTATGCAGTGAGAGGTCTAAGCCATCATTAAAATGGATGTCTTTCTCTCTCAGCATACCTACTGACTGTGTTTCCCACCCCCCCACCTTTGGCTTAGTACAGATGGAAAAAATAAGGACATTGGATTAGAGGAACCAATATTCTTGGGCAAATGTTTAGGCTAGTTTACACTATTTAGACCAGAATGAAGCAGCTAATAAATCACTCTGTAGATCTTCTCTATGAAGTTTTCAGATACATGATGGATTTCTAAGGATGGTCTAAATAATTAAAATGTTAAGCATGAAAGAAAAATCTATCTTGCATAGGACGTATCTGTTATCGTGGAAGATACATTAGACTAAGGTACAAATGAGTAAGTTCTGTCGATCTGTCTACTTTAGTGATGCAAAAGCATAATGATAGTGTGGCAACAAATAAGTGAGTTGTCTCTATGGAATATCATTTTCACCTCTGTGAAATGGAAAAATCATCACTTGCCTGTTGAGAGTAGTCATTGAAACTCTTTTGAAGTAACATTTTTGCATACCAATATAGTTTTATGAAAGTTTATAATACAGTTGAATGAGAAAATGCAAGGTATTATAAAGAAGAAATAAAAGTTACTCATAATGTTCTCAAAGATAACTATTTTGAGTATATAATCTCTAAATTTATCTTAAAGCATATGGATATGTTATTCTGTTACCAAATGATATTGTGCTAATCAATATTCTTTTTAACTGAACAATACAAGGAACATTATTTGAGGTCAAAAAATTTAATTCTAAAACATTTTTCTTAATAATTTCATAACAGTCTAGTATGTGAAGTATATCATGATATGGAAATAATACACTACTGTAAGCATGTTACAATTACAATTGTTCCTGGAAACAGAACAACCAGACAACCAGCAAAGACCTACTGTATAGCACAAGGAACTAGACTCAATATTTAGTAACAACATAGGGGGAAAGAATGACAAAGAATGAAATAATTCTGAACTATGATGTACACCTGAATCACTGTCCTATATACCTGAAACTATCACAGTACTATAAATCAATTACACTTCATTAAAAGTAAAATTTTAGAAATTAAATTTTAAAAGTGTTCCTGGAGTTTCACAATTTAGAATTGTATTTATAACATTTTTATTGAGATACCTAACATGAAATAAACTATATACATTAATAAGATGATAAGTTATGGTATATGTGCATACCTGTGAAAGTGTTACCACACTCAGAATAATAAACATACCCACTTATTCTTTAACGTTCACTCATGACTGTAATTTTTCACCCCTTTCTCAGCTCATCTGTCCTCAGGCAACCACACATCTCCATTCTGTTGCTAAATAGTTTGTTGTGTAAAATTTTATACAAATGAAATCATATTTTATAAAGGTTTTATACAATTGAAATCACATACAAATGTAGTATGTATTCAGGATTGCCTGGCTTCTTTCACTTAATATGGTTATTTTGAGATTCACCCATGTAGTTGACTGTAACAATAGTTCATTTATTTTTATTGCTGAATAGTATCCTTTGTGTGTATCAACATATATCATATTTTCTTTATACTTTCTCTTCTTGATGCATATTTGGGTTGTTTCTAGTTTGGAAATAGCACATTTCCATAGCACATTAATTTTTTTTTTTTTTTTTCTACAATTTGAGTAGAAGTCTTTGCATGGATGTATGCTTTTTTTCTTAGGTAAATACCTAAGAATGGAATGGCTAGATCACAGTATAGCTGTATGTTTGACATTTTAGAAGCTGTCAAAAACTCTTTTCCAAAGATATTGTACCATTTTAAATCCCCATTAAGAATGATGAGTGTTTCATTTGTTCTACATACTTGATGACATTTGATGTCATCAGATTTCAAATTTACATTTGAAGACATAGATACGTAGTGGCATGTATTTGAGCTTTAATTTGCATTTCCCTGCTAACTAACACTGATGAACATCTTTTCACATGCTTAGTTGCTATAAAAAAGACTTTTTCAATGTTTCTTATAGTCCAGGCCTAATGGTAATAAATTTTTTCAGCTTTTATATGTCTAAGATGTCCATCACCTTTAGTTTTTGATAGCTGACTCTCCTTGTTTAGAACTCTAATAGCTCCTTCCTTCCTTCTTGGCTTCCTTCCCTCCCTCTCTCTCTCTCTCTCACTCTGTCTCTCCATGTACTTTAAACATGAAACCCCATGGAGCCCCAGTGTCTTCTATTTGACTGACTTCTGACCAGAAAGCTACACTTTCCTAACCTCTATTTCCTCTGTATGTAATGTGTGTTTTTTTCCCATCTGTGGCTTCTTTAAGAGATCACCCTTTGTGTTTTCTGAGCAGTATGATTATCATGTGTCTTAGAGTTATTTTCCTCATATTTTTTAAATTATAGTTCATTTAGTTTAATGAGTGTTGAATTTATAGTTTTTGTCAAATCTGGAAAAATTTCACCCACTATGTCTTGATTTTTTTTTCTTTTTGCTATCTTCTCCTTCTTTATATGTACATTAAACCCATATGAATTTTTCTAGAAACTCACTGATGCTTTTCTCATTTTGTTAAATTCTTTTTTTTTTCCTCTATGTGCTGGATTTTTATACTTTATATTGATGCTTTGGATCTTTTTCTGATTCTTTCCTGTTTTCACTTTTGACAATATGAAAAAATAATTAAAATAGTTGCTTTACTATCCTACTCTGGTATTCTAAGTCTGTATCAACTCTCATTTGGTTTTACTCATTGATGCAGATTATGTTTTTCTGTTCTTTACTTGTCTGGTCATATTTGATTGCCGGGCCTTGTCAACTTTTCTCTTTTTAGGTAAGAACCAGCTATTTTTGTATTTCTATAAATATATTTGATCTTTGGTCTAAAGCACAGGTAAATTCTTTGGAATTTTGTTTTTGATCTTGCTTTATTTTATTTCATTTTTTGAGGAAGGACCACAGCTGTGTTTAGTCTGCAATAAATTCTTCCTGTCTTCCCAGAAGAACTAAGACTTGGGTGAGGCAAGTGAGGAACACAGGGTACAAAATAAGGGTGCACTCATGTTCAGGATCCTGCAAGGACCTGCTGGGGGTTACTTAAGAGCAAGGTCCCAGACTGAAAAATGTCGAGAGGTAGTCACTTTGAGGTAGTCATTTTTCATGTGCCAGCCCTTGGAAACTTGAAAATCAATGTCCCCTTAAATTTTCTCCCTGGGTGCCTCCCTTCTGGAATGCTCCTCCCAACCTGTTTCCTAAATCCGTATATCCCAAGAGTAATACAGTTTTCTAGCTGGCATGGTAGTAACAGTCACTATTCCCAGAACTCTGTGAATACCAGGGCCTGTTCCAGTTCTCCCGGGTTGCTCCTCCCCGGCCCTCGGCAGTTCCCTCGCTCAGGAGCCAAGCTGTCTGTGTGTGCCCGGCAGGGACCCTCCACCGCCGCGCGGAGCTGCCTGTCTGAGCATCTCCGTCCTCACTGGCATGCTACCCTGCGAAACCCAACCAACTGACCTTCTGAACGTGTAGCTTCATGTCCTCAAGCCAGGGTCGCCTCTGAGCTCCGCTGGGTTACCTCTCCCTAGAATACACTTCTGGAAATAGTGACCGTTACTACCAACACCACAGTTCAAAAGCGGCGATTCCCCGGCGCTCAGCTTTTTGTGAATTCACAGTCCGCTCTCACCTCTGTACGCGGCTACTGGAAGAACCACAGCTTTGATTAGAGGGACCTCTGTCGGCAAAGTAATGTCTCTGGTTTTTAATACGCTGTCTATTTTGGTCATAACTTTTCTTCCAGGGGGCAGGCGTCTTTAAATTTCATGGCTTTGGATGTGCCCGTTGAGTTCAAGGCAGAAGATAGCCAGAAATGATAGTTCTGTTCACAGAAGACTGGACCAAGAAGTAGGAGCTATGTGAAGAGTCACGATGTGGGAGGCACCCAGAGTCTAGGGGCTTGTTTGCCATGAGAAAGACGCCCAACATAATGCAGACCGATGGAGGGAGACAGTCAGATTTTCTCTCAGGAGTCTGAATTTGAGGCACGGAACCAGCGAGTCGGCAGCAGCTGGTAGAGCAGAAACAAAGGCCGAGGGTAACGGGCTCAGTGTGAGGGCGGCGGCGGAGGAGACCGATCAGAGCTGCGCGGTGCCGTGGGAGCTGCTTAAATCACCCCGGCCGAGCGGCTGCTGAAATGATGCGCAGTGATGATGAAGTCCCTAACTCCCCCGGACACTTCATAAGGAAGGAAATGAGCCCCAATAGGACTCACAGTGCGTCTCCTTACCTTGAAACCTTGAATGAATTCAATGTTATATATATATATATATATATATACCATATACATATGGCTTCCCAGGTGGCTCAGTGGTAAAGAATTTGCCTTCAAATGGAGGAGCCACAGGAGACACAGTTTCAATCCCTGAGGAGGAAAGATCCTCTGGAGTGGGAAATGGCAACCCACCCCAGCATTCTTGCCTAGAGAATCCCATGAACAAAAGAGCTGTTCATGGGCATCTCAAAGAGTTGGACATGACTGAGTGAACATGCATGCAAATATAAATATGTATATATTGCTCAGACTACTTATTAGTGTTGTTTTGTGTTTTTATTTCTACTTTATCTGACTGATAGTGACTGCATGACACCTGTATCTCACATTTTCATATATTTAAAAAGCACACATCACAGCACATAAGCATTAATGCATTTACACACTATGTAATAGTCTTCATATCTACTCTGTATTAACTATCCAATCTCCAGATTGTCTTTAACCCTTCCTGAAAACAAACAATGCTTTAATAATTATCTTTGTGCATGTGTCTTTATAGACTTCATATGCATAATTAGGATTTATGTTCAGAAATAGAATTGTTGGGTCTTAGGTTATGGGCACAATTAACAAAATGAATGTTATTTGTCATCCCACATTTCCCTCACACCAGCATTGCATGAAGGTCCTTGGTTCCCACTACCCTAACAAACCCTGGAATTACTGGTTTCCTAATTCTCAGCAATATGACTGCAATAATGTGGCATCTCATTATAGTACCTATTATTGTACTCTTATTCTTAGTGAATTAAAAAAGAAAAATAATGCATAGGAAAGCTGTTCACATGGTTATTACTCATTTGGATTTTTCTTTTTTAAAACTCTATATTCAATGATCTTCTTCAAAAAATATTTTCTATTTTTTTCTTATAGATACAGAGAAAATTATTACAGATTTTATCCATTAATCCTATGTCTAAAGTAATTATTATTCAGTATTGAATAGGGAACATACCTTCTAGGCCAGCCATTTTCTAAGTTACTTTCTGAAATACACACAAACATATGCATGGATCTCTTTTACGCTACATTTTTCTCTGCAATATTCAGCTCAATAGACCACATTACCATGCTTTCTCTTTCCTATAGTGTTGCCATTGAAATGCTGGCATTTGACTGGAGCTGAGTGATTTTCTTTTTCATGGGAAGGGTGGTACTCCTATCTGCTTCTTTGTGTGCATTACTAGAAATTTCCAAATGTATATCAGGCTGGAAAGACTTTTGACATGTTATATATCTATTTAGTTTGAGGTAAAGATAAATCAAGTTACATCATGTGCAATTCACATTAGAAAACTTGTTTTTTGCATACAGATTGCCAATAGTTACATGAAACGATGTTCAACATTGCAAATTTAGAGAGATGCAAATCAAAGCTACCAAGAGGTACCACCTCAGAACACCCATCATTAAGAAGTCTACAAATAGAAAATACTGGAGAGGGTGTGGGAGAAAAAAGGAAACTCCTACGTTGTTGGTGGGACTGCAAACTGGTGCAGAGAGTATGGAGAATGCAATAGCTCAGTTCAGTTCAGTCACTCAGTCGTGTCCGACTCTTTGTGACCCCATGAACCACAGCACAACGGGCCCTCCTGTCCATCACCAACTCCTGGAGTTTACCCAAACTCATGTCCATTGAGTCGGTCCCTCAAAAGACTAAAAATAGAGTTGTCATATGATCATGCAATCCCACTCCTGGGCATATATTTGGACAAAACTCTAAAAGCATACATGCACCCCTATGTTCATAGCAGAACTATTTAAAATAGCTAAGATGTGGAAACCACAAAAATGTCCATTGGTAGAAGAAAGGATAAAGATCTGGTACATGTATACAATGGAATACTACTCAGCAATAAAAAATAATAAAATGACACCATTTGCAGCAATATGAATGGACGTAGAGATTATCATACTAAATGAAGTAAAAGACAAATAGCATGTGCCATTCACTCACATGTGAGACCGAAAACATGACATAAATGCCTTTATCTATGAAATAGAGACAGACTCATGGATGTAGAGAACAGACTTCAAAGGGGAAGGTTGGATGAAGAGTTTGGTATTAGCAGATGCAAACTATTATATCCTGAAAGAGATGGGAATACTAGACCACCTAACCTGCCTCTTGAGAAGCCTGTATGCAGGTCAGGAAGCAACAGTTAGAACTGGACATGGAACAATAGACTGGTTCCAAATTGGAAAAGGAGTACGTCAAGGCTGTATATAGTCACCCTGCTTATTTAACTTATATGCAGAGTACATCACGAGAAACGCTGGGCTGGATGAAGCACAAGCTGGAATCAAGATTGCTGGGAGAATTATCAATAACCTCAGATATGCAGATGGCACCACCCTTATGGCAGAAAGTGAAGAGGAACTAAAGAGCCTCTTGATGAAATTGAAAGAGGAGAGTAAAAAGTTGGCTTAAAGCTCAACATTCAGAAAACTAAGATCATGGCATCCGGTCCCATCAATTCATGGCAAATAGATGGGGAAATCAGTGGCTGACTTTATTTTGGAGGGCTCCAAAATCACTGCAGATGGTGACTGCAGCCACGAAATTAACAGACACTTACTCCTTGGAAGGAAAGTTATGATCAACCTAGACAGCACATTAAAAAGCAGAGACATTACTTTGCCAAAAAAGGTCCGTCTAGTCAAGGCTATGGTTTTTCCAGTGGTCATGTATAGATGTGAGAGCTGGACTATAAAGAAAGCTGAGTGCCAAAGAATTGATGCTTTTGAACTGTGGTGTTGGAGAAAACACTTAAGAGTCCCATGGACTGCAAGGAGATCCAACCAGTCCATCCTAAAGGAGATCAGTCCTGGGTGTGCATTGGAAGGACTGATGCTGAAGCTGAAACTCCAATACTTTGGCCACCTCATGCGAAGAGTTGACTTATTGGAAAAGACCCTGATGCTGGGAGGGATTGGAGGCAGGAGGAGAAGGGGCCACAGAGGATGAGATGGCTGGATGGCATCACTGACTCAATTGACATGGGTTTGGGTAAACTCCGGGAGTTGGTGATGGACAGGGAGGCCTGGCATGCTGCAGTTCACGGGGTCACAAAGAGTTGGACACAACTGAGCAACTGAAATGAAGTAATAAAACGGATATTATACTATTAAAGGTATGTCTTCAACTCCAAGGTCTTAGAAGTTAATATTTCATAGTTATCATATATGTGTGTGTATATCATCTTTCCATCAACTTCTGATGTTCTAGAGCAAAGGCCAGTTTTATATATCTTTTACTTTGCTGAGTTTAGTAACTGACAAATAGATTTTTTTTTTTTAAGATCAACTTGGAGTTGACTATGTTGTAACAGTTCACACTGATTTAGAAGTGTTTAATATCATAACTCTGTGTCCTGGTCTGGTGGTCAGGTTTTGATGAAGGACTAATATATGAAAACTCACTGCCTCAATTTTAATTCTGAGATACTGTTTGGACTAGATTTTACTTTAGGAAATTAAATTATTTTCTCCTAAGCCTCTATTATGATGATTATTATTATTGTTTTACTATCACCATCATCACCATCTTTATCCTCACCCAAGAGAGAAAGGCACTAACATTTGTTGAAGGCCAATGTACAAATCAATGTACAATCAATGTATCAATAACCTCAGATATGCAGATGACACCACCCTTATGACAGAAAGTGAAGAGCAACTATAGAGTCTCTTGGTGAAGATGAATCAAGGAGAGTGAAAAAGCTTACTTAAAACTCAACCTTCTAAAAGCTAAGATCCTGTGATCCAGTCCCATCACTTCATGGCAAATAGATGGGGAAACAGTGGAAACAATGCCAGACTTTATTTTCTTGTTCTACAAAATCACTGCAGATGGTGACTGCAGATATGAAATTAAAAGATGCTTGCTCCTTGCTTTCTTTGTCATAGAAAAACTATGACAAACCTAAACAATATATTAAAAAGCAGAGACAGTACTTTGCTGACAAAGGTCCGTCTATTCAAAGCTATGGTTTTTCCAGTAGTCACGTGTCTATGTGAAAATTGGACCATAAAGAAAACCAAGCATCAAAGAATTGATGCTTTTGAACTGTGGTGTTGGAGAAGACTCTTGAGAGTCCCTCGGTCAGCATGGAGATCAAACCAGTCAATCCTAAAGGAAATAAATCCTGAATATTCATTGGAGGGATTAATGCCAAATATGAAGGTCCAATACTTTGGTCACCTGATGTGAAGAGCCAACTCATTGGAAAAGACCCCGATGCTGGGAAAAATTGAAGGCGGGAGGGGAAGGGAATGACAGAGGATGAGATGGTTGAATGGCATCACTGACTCATTGGACTTGAGTTTGAGCAAGGTCTTGGAGATGGTGAAGGCCAGGGAAACCTTGGATGCTACAGTCTATGGAGTCACAAAGAGTCGGACATGACTGAGTGACTGAACATCAACTGTGTACAAATTTCCCAAATTCTGGGCTGTTTCTGCTGTGTGACCTGCCCCCTCCTACAGTCCACTCTCATGAACTCTCAGGGGTTCTCATTGCTAAATCCACCCAATACACTCTGTGATAACTCATTATCAGGCATTCTTTAGGGTTCACCAGTTTAGTAGTTAGAAAGTTAAATGCTTGACTCTTGTTGCTCATGAAGCCTAAGAGAAAACTTTGCAGCAAGTAAGGTATACCTTTACTATTTTACAGAGAAGCAACAGAAAGCCAGGGCTTATTGTTTATTTCAAATTTCAAGAACTTAGTCTTAAAGAGCTTCACTTTGTAAACATGAGCACAGTGGTGGCAACTTAACTAGTTAAAGATTCATTTACAAGGAAAAGAATCAGATGAATTGCAATAATAATGGTAAGTCTAACTACTTAGTATTCCCTATAGTGTGTCTGCTGAAATGAAAGCAAGAATAAATGTGATTGTACACTCTTAAATATTATTAAGCATGGCAAGTGTAAAATTGCTTCTGTAATGCATGTTTTCACTTAAAATTACTGAGTTATCTTAAATGCTCAAAGCTTAAGGCGCTTGTGAAAACACATCCATCTTGAGACAGCTAACTGTCAAATATGGCAGCCTAATAGGGAAGCTTTACAAAGGTAAGTGGGTTGCTCCCTATTCATACAGAGGGGACTAGATTGCTCCCTAGATTAAAGCTCATGTTGACCCAGCTGCTTTCAAGGTTTGGAGAAAGTCTTAGAGAGTTTTCTAAAAGGTTGCAGGGAGATGAGGTTCATCTATTCTAATTACTTCAAAGAGGATATTAAATTGTTTGTATAGCCCATTGTTGGCACTGTCTATCTGTCATGAAGGGCAATCAAAATAACATTCTAAAGGTAGAATAAGATATAGTTATATAGCTACATACTTATTGCTATCTCATTTTCAAAGAATATTAGAGAAAAATACATCTACCTACCTAGAATGAACTCTCAGCAGGGAAAAATACTGCCTCTAGAAGAGAAATTCATGGGAGACTCAAGCTTAATGTCTCCTCTTGACCACATATCTTGTGACCTAGTTCAAAAATCTGACTTTTCTCAGTTCCAGAAACTTCTACCCAGCTAGTGAGTGAAAGCTGTGGGGATACAGTTTTTGGAATGACGTAAGGAAGAACTCCTTGCTCAACATAATTGCTTATCATGGAATTTGGGAAATATTCTTAATCATTAGAAAGATACAAGTTAGGCAAAGTTGATAAAACAAAATACAAATCAGGTAAAATGTTATCAAGACTTTTAAATTTGTCTCAAGTCAACCCTATAGCCACTCTGGGGCACAGAGTAGTAAACTTATTTGCTCAACATCACACAGTTTATAAAGTGAACTGTTTTTGAGGCCAACTCTGTCAGACTTCAACACCGATGTTTCCCTCCCTGTACAGAGATGCTACAGACAGAAACCTTGAATTAGAGGCTGGATGAGGAAATACACGAGTGAGCATGGTCTCTGGTTCTGTAGTAATATGGAACATAAATTGTCCTAACCCTTTGTTCCAATTCCTGTGTAAACTCAGTCATTCTGCCAATTTTCTACTTGAACTTTACATCCTGCACTTAGATTCTACTCCTGAATTTAAACAACCTTCTTGTTTCTGAATCATATCAGATGAGCACAGAAATCTCATTCTTTGTTTACTGGGGCACATCAAATTCCACTCAGAATGTCTTGTTTACTGACTTTATTAAAAAGTGGGAGGGGCAGGGCCACATTACCCTCCACTGTAGCACCCCATATCACCTATACCATTACATCCTCCTTCAATTCCTTGGAATTCAGTCCAGCCATTTCCTATCACATCCACTTTCTTACAGGACAGTCTTGATAATCTGGTCTTCTTTACTGAGGCCCCTTGAAATCTCAGAAAAACCTTCTTCACCTCTTCACGCAAAACTGTCTCTTAATCAGGTGTGGCAATTTTTGATGTTTGCAATATGGGAGCAGGCAAATATAATGGCTTGGATGATTTTCACAAATAATTCTGGCATCAGTTTGGTGTATGGATGATCAGGGATGTGACTGGAGGCAGGGGCACAAGTTAAGATCATTTTAAGAGGATTGGGGGGGAAAAGGGGAAAACAAAGCTGGTTTATTGTCTCTCAGTCGTCAGTCTTCTCTCTGCCCTCCCTCTTACACTTCCTTCCTCCAAAGATGAGATGAGGCTCCGGAGAGGTTAATGCACTGGTAGGCACCTCCAGAGAATGCCCTTGTAATAGGAATTGTAGAGATTGAAATCTATCATAGGGGCTGTTGCCAGGGGAAAGCCAAACAAAGGGAGACAAATTTAGATCCATGGGGATGAATGAAATTTAAAAGCAAGATGTTAGGAGAAATGGTACAAGACTGTAGAACAAACGGCAGAATACAGTGATAGGCAGAGTGTGATTAATTCATTATGTAAGAGAAAGAGAAAGTGAAAACAACCCTCACAGGACAACACAGACCTCATTAGGGACTTTGACTCAAAATACAGATTCTTAAGGCCTTTGATATTCTGAGTCCCCTATTAGTTAAAAAACAGGAAAATACAGGTAATTAATAGCAGCCTGTTCTGTGTTAGAATTCATATCACAAAATAATGACAGGGTAGGTTTAGATTTGAGGATAAAAGCCAAAATCCAAGGCTCTGTTAGGCAAAGAAGCTACTTCATGGAGTCCAACGAGTGTGCAAGATCAAGTCTTAGTCCTAGAAGTTGAGACAAAGCTCAAATATTCAGGCATAGACCAAAATGAGTGATATAGCCATAAGGCTGAAGTGTAGGGGCATTTAATATCTCTCAAGCCAGTGAGAGTGAAAGTGTTAGCTGCTTAGTTGTGATCCCATGGACCCTGTGGACTGTAGCCTGCCAGGCTCCTCTGTCCATGGAATTCTCCAGGCAAGAACCCCGGAGTGGGTTACCATTCCCTTCTGCAGGGGATCTTTCCTACCCAAGAATTGAACCCGGGTCTCCTGCACTGCAGGCGGATTCTTTACCATCTGAGCCATCAGGGAAGCTGTCCCTCAGCCAGGAGGATGCTAGAAGAGAATAGTCAGAGGCCTTCAGAGTGACAAAGGGGTCCGCCAGACAACCTACACCCAAGCCAGAAAATCAATTGTGTGAGGGAGGGAAAAGTCAAACATGAAAATACTAAGAAGTTTAGGTTTACTTCCTGACAAAATTAATTGAGAAAAAAGTTAAGCAGAAAATACCAAAAGAGAGAAAAGTTTGAAATACTATAAGAAAGAGTCTATCAACCCCAGGAGCACTGAAACGCAATGTCAGTAAAATAGATATTGGCAGGCTTAAAAGGCAGGTGGTTTAGCGTAGCACAGGGAATGAACGTGGCCCAAAGAGAACATCTGACAGAAAAGTGGAGGAACCTAACCACTGAGAGTCAAGGGGACAGCGGCGTCTCGATGTGGTGAAATGGGCGTCTGCTTTCCCCATCAGGTGTCATCACGGTAGGCCTTTTGGGAGAGGAAATAGTAACTTCTTCCCTTTCTAGTGAATAGCATCTGCAATAAATAATATCATATACTTATTGCAGATATTATGATAACTTTTAGAATAACGATTTAGATAACAGCTTGGTAACTTAATTAATACAGAACAGAAAGTGAATTTTTGGCCTCTTCTTCATATACCTTAGTAATGTTGAAATATAATTTAAGGTACAGATAATATATAATTTAAGTTTTTGGCAGCAGGATAGTGACAGAATCAGTGTCAGTTTATACCAACTCTGAAATGAAGGGAGACTCTGTGAGAGAGAATTGAGATTGTTGTTACCTAAATTAGAAGGTATTCCAAGTTACCTAAAGTAGAAGGAAAAACAGTAAGATATCTTTCAAAAATTTGGAGCGAAAGGGGAGTACTACAAAAATGGGGAACACTTGGTACCCCTTTGTAAAATGTGAATTTGTAGTCTACAAAGCTGAAACAACTTAAAATAAAGGGACAGACACATTGTTTAGAGATAAGTGGACAACTGCCATAAAAGAAAAAGGAAAAGGAAAGAGAGGTGGAAGAATCCAGTGCAGGGCCCATGAAAACTGGCTGTCTTTGCCTATTGGACTGGGGGTGGTAGATGCTTGGGAGCTGGCTATGCTGAGAGTCTGGGGACAGTGGATAAAGGAAGCTTTGGGGACAAGTGACTCAATTTTCATTTTAAACACTGTTCTTCCCCATTTTATCATTAACCTGCTGAACATATTACATTGATAAAAATAATACACTTTTTTTTTTTTCTCCCTGGCAGCAGCATGAGGTGGAAGGAGGCAAGGAGTAGCGGGAACAGTTGAGGATTTAAGTCATATTCCTGAATTGACACAAAGAATTAATGCCAAAGGTGATAAAGGAAGCTGGGCATTCCCATTTCTATTTCTGTGTTCTTTATACCACACGCACTGCCTCCCACTGAGCTAGAATTATATTATTTTGGGAAGCGGCCCAAGTTCTTTCGAGGTGCATGATTAACATTTAAAATGATAATGCCAACTCATTTTGTAACCCACAACGGAGCAGCTCTCTTACGCACTGTGACCCGGTGCTGCGATGCCGCTTCCCGAGCATGCGGATGAGGTCAACGCTGAACCGCGGCCTCTTGTTCCAAATCCGGAATAAGTGTCCACCGGGCTCATTAATTCATGAGCGCTCTATTTTAATACTCATAGGGTGCTGCGGCATTTAGGTCACCTTTCGTTTCAAGTTGACATTTACCTCTCATCGAAACTAATGAACATTCAGGGACAGTTCAACAAAGGCAAGAATCCCCTGAAAATGAGAAACACTTTAGGGTCCAGAGAAGGGTTACATTAATTCTGGCACAGTAGGTCTGGTCAATGAAATCCACACTCAGGTGAATAGCAATGTGTCAAAGAATCTTTTGGCATTCTGTGAGAAGGTCAGTTTAGGGTGAGACTCACATTCCACACTGAGTGCTCTTCCTGTAAGATTACAGAGTTCAGGGTATAAAGAGTGACCTCTAAACCCAAATTCATCTCTATCTCTTATTCCCCAAATTCACTGGCTATATCCTGAATATAATATAGGAGAATACTGGAACCAGAACTTTTGCAGCGATCAAAATAGTTTCTTTGCCAAACACTTAACTGAGCCAAAATTCAGGGCTGGCAGTGAAACCAATTCTTATATTCATAAATGACTTTATATTTTTCAGAGATTTTCACATCTAATATTTTGCTTCATTTTGAGCCTTGCAGCAATGTTGAAGGTTAGGAAGGGAAGAGATTCATCCTATTCTAAAAATGAAAACAGGATCAGTTACTGCTGAGGGACTATCTTGAGGATTTTTATTAAAGACTTCAAAGTCTTCTTTCAAATTTTGAAATACAAAAAAAGAAGATTCTACATAGATATGGCTTCCTTATTTAGTGCTTACTGTCTGGAAAATTGGTTATGAACATATATCTTCAGTCTTCTCTGCTTACATTTAATAGGAGGGCTGGTTCACTTACCTTGTAAAGCATTTGCATCTCATTTAAGGTGATTTAACACAGTCATTTACTTGGGGGTATGAATTCCCAAGGGAGTGAGTGTGGTGCATGCCACCCAGACCCTCCTGCTTACAAAACATTGTAGCAGTGTCTGGAGGAACACAGTGGATCCTGGTATGAGACAGAAGTAGGACTCAAAACACAGACCCATCACTTAGCTCCAGATTTCTTCCTCATTAAATTGGCCTTCAACGCCTAACTCTCAAGAGCACATTTGATGAGATGATATCTGTGAGTGTGACTAGCTCACAATTTACACTTTAAATAAATGTATTTTTTTTTTCTTTTCTCTACTAATGGTGGTTCAGTTGCACATATATTTAAAAATCAAAATAGAATCTTTGATCTCCTGCCTATTAATTGACTTCACTAAGGACATTTTTTAAAAAAAACAATCCTTGAGATTTCTGCAGAGCTACACTTAAACTGATGCCTCATGAACTGTTTTGAGTTTAAAGATCTAGTTGGCCTTTTATAACCAAAGGAAAAAGATTATCTTCTTCATCTCTATTCAGTGGCAACACTTTATAATTCAAAAGAGGAAATATACTCATGGTTGTCAGCAGAGGGGAAGCACTTTAGAAATGACTTTTGTGAAAATGATGCCATCTGTCCACCGTGCCTTACCACTGCAGAGGGAGAACTGTGTTTCTTTCGATCAAAGCACAACAAGCAACACGTCCAAACCAATACACGGAGAATTTAACCCTGTGAGCTGTCATAATCACAGACAGAGAGAGTGAACAGTAAAGACAGGAAGGTGAACGTGTTTGTTGTGGAGAGGTTACTGGTGAGAGACCTGCTTGGCCCTCTTAGAAAAAGCAAGGGATGACATTATCCATGGACCTTAAACTTTGTCACTAATTCTCTTTATAAAAACTAAAACATGATGTTTAGCACATCAAATTTGCAAATTTGAATGAAAGAGAATATTAGTCAAGAAATATGACAAAAGTTACACTTACCTAAAATATATTTTAAGTGTTTGCTTATCTATATATGCATTTTAATGTATTTAAAAATGCAAGTAAACATTGGGAAAGACAGAAATAGAGACTACGGTAAAATGAAAACTCATAAACTCATCATAAATAAGAAATAAGTATCATGATTTTGGCACTTTTGCTTTGCTTTATATGTTGTTTTATTTTTCTACTTTATTTTTTTTTTTTGAGGAAGCATTTTAAAGCAGTTGAAAAAACCACTAACTCCTAAATATTTCAATAAGCATCCTTTGAAAACACAGGCTCTTACAAAACCACAATGCTGTTGTTTTGCCTGACATAATTTCCTATCATATCATATTTACTATGTAAAATATATTTCTCAAAATGTGCTCTTATAGTTGTTTTTTCAATCAGCTTTCAAAAATGCTTATATAAAGTTTTAAAATGATAAATTAGTAAATAATTTAAATAAAGAATTCAAATAAGACAGTATATTAAAGTGAAAAAGTAATGTGGTCAAATATTCAATCTCTGCAAATTGAAACAATAGTAAGGTGATATGTTAAAGAAATACTTAATGCTATTGAGGTAACATACATTAACAATTATTTGAAAAATGAAATGTTTATGATATTTAACCTTAGTAAAGCTCAGAATTGCTTAAAACACTTTTGTATTGCCAAGAACTTAGTGAATCAGAGCAATTGCCTTAGAAACTATGAGTATGATAGTTATTGGAAGCCAAAAGAATTTTTTTTTACTATTTAACATCATACACCCATTCTTGAAGATCTGTTTTAAGGAAAAAAATCAGAAAAAAGTGCAATAATTTGTATCTAAATAGATTTTCATAGCCATGTAACTTTTAAGGGTAAAAACATAAAGGAAAAAACAGCTAAAACTACAGTATCACCTAGGTTCAGTAAATGTCCTATATTAACTCACAGTGGTATCATGTAGTTAATAAATAATAAATATAAAGATTATAAACAACATGAAAAATTTAAAAAAACATAAAATTGAGTTAGAAAACAGAAAACTGCATATTTTATTGTAATAAAATAAAAATATGTAGAAACATAGATCAAGCATTGAAACCAAACATAAAAATGAAAACAGGTTGGGGGAATGTGAATAAACATTGGGAAACAATAAGGCTTTATTTCAATATATAGTCATAAAAACCAATATGACTTTGCTATGTTTTCTGAAAAATGAGTAATGTTTTCATATCAGTAAGTTTCTTATTGGTATCTTTTAATCATTTCATTCAGCTGTTCTCTATCTCCAGGGGGGAAGGCACTCTCCTCTACCCTCTTTGGTTCTTCTGGCTGCTCTATTGCAAAGGGGACCCCTTTCAGGGCTCGAGAGTGGGCTCTTGTTTAATACTCAAAAATAAATTGCCTGCAGAGCTACATCTACTGACAAAGCAGGAGACTGCATTGGGAAGGGGCTCCAGGTAGAAAGCAGGAACGGGAACCCAGGAAGACCGCCCTGCCACATGGCTTGCAGTCTCAGATTTTAGGGTGATAGGATGAGTTTCCAGGTTGTCTCTGGTCGATCATTATGACTTAAAGTCCTTTCTGGAGGTACACGCATCACTCATTCAAGATGGATTCCAACAGCAACGATTCTGTGCATTTGGATGGATTCCAACAGGAAGGATTCTGTGTAGCTGGTAGGACATATGGACTGGCATCTCCTCTCTCCTTTTGACTTTCCCTGAATTCTTCCAGTCGGTGGTAGCTCATTAGTTCTGCATTCTTTACCAGGACCTCTTGTTGTTATGATAATTCATGCAAGTGACTACTGTCTTGCCTGGTCAGGATAGGTGATTTTAGTCAGTAGGTTCCCTAACAGTTCCCCTCTGAGAGACTTCATCTTCAAGATGCTCCTTGGGAATTGAGGCAGAGATCTTTTTCTGCTGTAACTATTTCCTGCAGAGAGTGGGTGCTATCCTGCCTAATGGAGTAGAAGTCTCTCCCCATCTGATCTATCTGATAGATACCTGATCCCCACCTGATCTATATACATATACATATATGTGTACCACACTGAGTAATTTGTCAGTACACGATGAAAAGTCAAACACTGAAGCACCAGACTTTCTCAGAAAGAAAGGTTCATTGCAAGTGGGGCAAGCAGAGGCAGGAAGCCAGTTCAAATGTTCTCCTCTATAGGAAGATGAAGTAGATATTTCAGAATTTCGGGGTGTTGAAGAAAGAGAAATTGTGGTTGTTTACCTGATTTAAGAAAGCTTCATGTTTCTTCATGGGTCATATGAAAATTTGGGAAATGTTGGTGTAAAACGTGTGGTAGAAATTTAGGTTGTGACCTCTAAAGATCACCCGTCAGAGAAGCAGGTGCATTCTGCTCAGTCATAGTGGTTCTAATTGGCATCAACCAAATTCCTTGTCTTAGAAGGAAAAGGAATTTCAACAAGCTGTTTTCTTCCCTGCTGTTCTGAAGGAAGCAATTAAGAATTTCTGCTAGTCATCAATTTCTTTAATCCTGAGTCGTGGTTCCATATATACATTTACATATTCATATGTATGTATACAAATATCCTGGTGAAGGCATGGCAACTCAATACATTATTTTCATCCGGAAAATCCCATGGACAAAAGAGTCTGTTGGGCCACAGGCCACAGGGTCAAAAAGAGTCAGATATGACTAAAGTGACTTAGTATGCATGCACACATAGAGACATACCTATGTGTAGATAGGTAGAAATATGTTTATGTCTCTAAATATACCATACATCATAAAACTCTAGTAACATTGATTAGAAGTTCATCATTTCAGTTTTCTACTAGTAAAGACCAGTTTTTGTACATCTATCATTCTCTGCATTTCTTTTAAAATTATTACTATGGATACATTATAAAATACAGTTAGGCAACCAAGAAGATTTAAAAGCATCCAAAAAATGTTAGAAATTACAGTTGGATTTCATTACTTTTATTTATTAGTTTTCTAAAATATACATAATATATGCTATATGTGTGTATATAGGGTGGCATTTTTGTTTTTATACTGTACAATTAATTCAATTTATGGTAAAAATATTAGATTAAATATTGCAAAATGCATAAGCATAGGCACATATCATACCAGCATGTAATAATTTATTAGACTAAGATTTTTCTTAGCCACATTAAAGAACATAATTGTTAGGAGTTTAAATATTATATCAAATGCCTATTACTACATTGTCTGGATGCTATCATCATTATTTGATCAACTTCCCATTTTGAGCAATTAAAGTGCTTCCAATTTGTCATTCTTATTAATTAATCACATGAAATTACCTACTGTTATGTATTCTTGTGATTTATTTCTGGGGACAGGGAAAACTTGATAGGTAAAAAGTTTTAACATTGTGTAGTACTAATTTGTTTCTTAAAATGATTGTAAGCCTAAACCTTTTTTTACATATATTAACCATTTTATTTTTTTTGTAAAATAATATTTATGACTTTTACTTGTTTGTCTGTAGAGGAGGTGATACTATTTATCAATTTGTAAGATATTTATAAATTAAAAATAGTGCTAGTGCTAAGTCACTTCAGTCATATCAGACTCTTTGTGAACCTGTGGACTTTAGCCTTCCAGGAGCCTTTGTACATGGAATTCTCTAGGTAGGAATACTAAATTGGGTTTCCAATCCCTTCTCCAGGGGATCTTCCCAACCCAGGGATCAAACCCAGGTCTACTGCATTGCAGGTGAATTCTTTACTGTCTGAGCCACCAAGAAAAGTCCCCATAAATTTACAATATCACTCCTTTTATTTTTAACTTACATAAATATATATTCTAGTTATTTAACTTTTAATTTGTGTTATTTAGAAAAAAGAATGTAGCAAATTCTTTTATAATTAATTATAATCATGTCACTATTATCTCTAATTTTTGAGTTTACAAAATCCTCTTCACCTTGTATCAAATAGATGTTTATCTGTATTTTCCTTTTTTTCCCCTTAATAAATCTAAATTTATTTAGACAGAAGAACTATACAAAAAAGATCTTCATGACCCAGATAACCATGGTGGTGTGATCACTCACCTAGAGCCAGACATTTTGGAATGCAAATCAAGTGAGCCTCAGGAAGCATCACTATGAACAGGCTGGATTGGAGGTGATGGGATTCCAGTTGAGCTATTTCAAATCCTAAACGATGATGCTTTGAAAGTGCTGCACTTAATATGCCAGCAAATTTGGAAAACTCAGCAGTGGCCACAGGACTGGAAAAGGTGAGATTTCATCCCAAAACCAAAGAAAGGCAAAGCTAAAGAATGTTCAAACCACTGCCCAACTGTACTCATCTCAAGGCTAGCAAAGTAATGCTTAAAATTCTCCAAGCCAGGATTCAACAGTACATGAAGCATGAATTTACAGATGTTCAAGCTGGATTTAGAAAAGGCAGAGGAACCATAAATCAAATTGCCAACATCTGTTGGATCATTGAAAAAGCCAGAGAGTTCCAGAAAAACATCTACTTCTGCTTTACTAACTGTACCAAAGACTTTGACTGTGTGGATCACTACAAACTGTGAAAAATACTTCAAGAGATGGGAATAGCAGACCACCTGACCTGCTTCCTGAGAAATCTGTATACAGGTCAAGAATCAACAGTTAGAACTTGACATGGAACAATAGACTGGTTCCATATTAGGAAAGGAGTATGTCAAGGCTGTACATTGTCATCCTACTTATTTAACTTATATACAGAGTATATCATGAGAAAAGCTGGGCTGGATGAAGCACAAGCGGAAATCAAGATTGCTGGGAGAATTATCAATAACCTCAAATATGCAGATGGCACCACCCTTATGACAAAAAGCAAAGAAGAACTGAAGAGCCTCTTGATGAAAGTGAAAGAGGAGAGTGAAAAAGTTGGCTTAAAACTCAGCATTCAGAAGACTAAGATCATGGTATCCAGTCCCATCACTTCATGACAAATGGATGGGGAAGCAATGGAAACAGACTTTATCTTTTTGGGCTCCAAAATCATGGCAGATAGTGACTACAGTCATGTAATTAAAAGACGCTTGCTCCTTGGAAGAAAAGTTATGGCCAACCTAGACAGCATATTAAAAAGCAGAGACATTACTTTGCCAACAAAGGTCCATCTAGTCAAAGCTATGATTTTTCCAGTAGTCATGTATGGATGTGAGTGTTGGACTATAAAGAAACCTAAGCGCTGAAGAAGTGATGCTTTTGAACTGTGGTGTTGGAAAAGACTCTTGAGAGTCCCTTGGACAGCAAGGAAATCCAACCAGTCCATCCTAAAGAAAATCAGTCCTGAATATTCATTGCAAGTTCTGATGCTGAAGCTGAAACTCCAAGACTTTGGCCACCAGATCTGAAGAACTGACTCATTGGAAAAGACCCTGGCACTGGGAAAAATTGAAATCAGGAGGAGAAGGGGACAACATAGGATAAGATAGTTGGATGGCAAGGATGAGTTTGAGTAAGTTCTCGGAGCTGGTGATGGGCAGGGAAGCCTGGTGTGCTGCAGTCCATGGGTTCGCAAAGAGTCAGACACAACTGAGCAACTGAAATAAACTGAACTGAATCTCAAATTTATCCTCATCTAACACTAGTTTGTGTGTGTCTGATACTCAGTGTGGTGAAACAAACAGAAATGTTGGAATTTGGAGCAGAGAAAGTTTTATCTCAGGGTTAAGCAAGGAGTGCAGATGGCTTGTACTCAAAAGACCTGGGTGCTCAGATGGTTTTCAAGAGTTTCCAAAGACTACACTTGGAGTGAGGTCTGAGGGTGTGTGACTTTCTTCTGACAGGCCCTCGTTTCAGGAATCTTTTGCTCAGCCTGAAGTTATCATCCTCTACCTGGCTATAGACCTCAGTTCCTGCAGAAAAACTTGGTAGTCACATTGTTATATGCATCCCTTGAGGAGGGTCCAGAACTGCCCCAAGGCTGCACTATTGTTTCTTAACTGCTCTTCCTTTGTTTCTACAAGCCTGCTTTGTCTAATCAGAAACGTGGAATCTGCCCTTTTGGAGTCCAGGGAAGCTCCAGGGGTTTGAAGCCTGTTCCCTAAAAATGAGAAATGGGGCGCACAGGAAGCCTTTTGTATTCAAACCTTGGAGGGCCGCAAAGGGGGCTGCTTGGTTTCACACCTAAATTTTGATCTGAATATATAATGAATCTTTTTTAAAAATTACACTTTTTTGCTTCATGTGATTGTCTGGAATTGCCAGGCTGGTTATTTAAGACATTATACGTAGGAACTCACATTTTTGAGTGTTTTAATTCCAACAGTTTCAGTATTAAGCTGTTTATTTTGAGGTTATCATATTAATTATTTTACTTTTTGTCAAGCTCAGTATATGCTCCTTCACTTGAAGCACTTTATAGATTGTAAATCTATAAATATTTAAATCTATGAATCTATAGCTTCATCTATGAAAATATAGATTCATAGATTTAAGCATTTTATTAAAGTTACAGTGGGGATTACAAGTGATTTTTAATAAGACAAATGTTAATAGTACAGATTGTGACTACCTGGATATTCCCTCACCTCCAACCCTCAGAAAGTGATGTATGAATTCCTCCATGTCTCTGCACCCTAAAGGCTTACCTCAGGGACACATAAAGATAACTATGCTACATAATGACAGAAAAACTGCCCCATAAAAGTGCAAGTAGGAATTACTATTGTTAGTAAACATTTGGGGTATTGATGGCATATAATGTCACCATTCTTAGTATTAAACCACGTTTGCATGGCTGGCTTAAACTGTGTTGGACATGGTGTGTCACCAATGAATTCAACTTATATTTTACTCATTTCATCTTATTGAGAAAAAGCATTAGTTATAAGATTTTTGGGGGGTCATCTGTATTAGATATTAGATTTGCTATAGGAATTAAAATAAGACTACAAAATAAATGGAGTTCTACATATTCATATTTTGAAATAATTTATTTACTATTATCTATCCTTACAAAGTTTGAAAGACTTTATTTATTAACAATAAATATTTATTTATTGTTTATATTTATTTATTGGTGATATTTAATAACAATAACGTTATTTGTTGTATTAATGACATATAACTAATATGAACAGTAACCTAATATCAGGCATTGACTCTTTTTGACAACTTGTACATTTTTAACATTTTTAAATTTCCACAAGATATAGTATTTGTGTGTATCTTAGCATGTTCTTGACCCTTCAGTGCTCTACAAAGACACGGATTTTGCCATGTTTAGGGTTCTTTAAACTGTGTGTGTGCATCCATTTCTGTGTGTGTGTGAGCAAGAGGGGGGAAAGAGAGAAACTTAAGAGAGCCTCCTCATCCCTCAGTCTACCAAGGAAGTCAAAAACAGACTTCAGGACAGACTGAGACTGTAAAAATAAGAACAGGTCCAATGTCTTAAAGACCAATGATTCATACATCTAACATCTTTCATAATGCAGATTATTACTGAATGGTTTCAATATAACCATTGCCTTATACCCTCTAGATGTATTCAACCTGTCCATGGAATTTGAAATCATGCAAGGAGGCTGTAGCAGCTGGTAGTATGAAAAAAGGACACATGAACGACATGTGGAGCGACAGTTCTTTAGATACGTGCATCTGAGCAACTTCTTTTCTGGGTTCTCAATGTTCTGGCACCTGAGGGTCTGTCGACCTGGGAGGGACTAATCCTCCCGGGAGAGGCTAATTCTTATAGATTAAAAAAAAAAAAAAAAAGACTCTCCTGTAATTGTGCCTTTCATATGCAAACCAACCAATCCAGAGTTTACACAATAGCCAACTCTTCTATCTGGCTCTTAGAGGCCAGAATGCACTATCACATGTCCTAATTATTCCAGGGTAGGATAACAGATAACTAGGGAGAGCCCTATAATTTGGTGTTAACGTGCTAAGTCTTACTCTGTCCATAGGATTCTCCAGGTAAGAATACTGGAATGGGTTGCCATTTCCTTCTCCAAGGGATCTTCCTGACCTAGGACCTTCCTGACCTAGAACCCAAGTCTCATTATGTCTCCGCCAGCATTGCAGGTAAATTCTTTGTCACTAGAGCCCCCCAAGAAGTTCAGGGTCCTCTGAAATCATTCTCAGGGGCCAATCCTTGCCTTCTCTTTCCTGTGAAAACCAAATCTCGTGCTTCCACATATGGCCTGCATGGCCAAGTGCACCTCCTCCTCATGGGAACTGTGAAAAACAAACTCTTTTCAACAACAGTCATCTCCTGATCTGTTCACCTCACCTACATTCTAATAGCAAAACTTACATTTTAAAACACACACCCATTAGGGTGGTTATAACCAAGAAAATCAGTTATTAACAGAAGTTGATGAGAGTATCGAGAAATGTGAACATTTTTACAGTGCTGATGGCAAGTAAAATGATGCAACCACTTTAGAGAATAGTTTTTCAGTTCTTCCAGAAGTTAAACCTAGAGTAACCATTTGACCCAGCAGTTCCACTTCTAGGTCTATATACTAGAGAAATGAAAAATAGATGCTCACAAAAAAGAAACCTGTATATGAACATTCATAGCAATTTTATTCATAACACCCCAAAATTGAAAACAGCCCAAATATACATAACTGATGAATAGATAAACAAATGTAGTATTTCTAAGCAACAGAATATTATTCAGCAAGAAGTGATATGCTAATATACATTAAAACGTGGTCAAAACTTGAAAACGTTAGGCTAATTTAAAGATGCCAGTCATAAATAACCACATATTACATAATCCTATTTATACTAAATGGCCCAAATAAGCAATTCAATAGGAAAAGAGTAAATTAATGGTATGCTTGCTACGGAGTTTGAATGAGAGGGGAGGGGGTCATAGCTAGGAGTTACAGGATTTCTTATTGATAGTGATAAAGATAAAACAACTCATGAATGTACTAAAAATCATTTGAAAAGTGAAATGAAAGTGAGGTCGCTCAGTCGTGTCCTACTCTTTGCCTACTAGGACATGGGCTGTAGCCTACTAGGCTCCTCCATCTGCGGGATTCTCCAGGCAAGAATGCTGGGGTCGGTTGCCATTTCCTTCTCTAAGGGATCTTTCTGACCCAGAGATTGAACCCAGGTCTCCTGCATTGTAGGTAGATGCTTTACCAGCTGAGCCATCAGGGAAGACAAAAATCAATTAATTAAAATATATATATATATATATATATTTCTATGACCAACCTAGACAGCATATTAAAAACAGAGACATTACTTTGCCAGTGAGAGTTCATCTAGTCAGAGTTATGGTCTTTCCAATAGTCATGTATGGATGTGAGAGTTGGACTATAAAGAAAGCTGAGCTCCAAAGAATTGATGCTTTTGAATTGTGATGTTGGAGAAGATTCCTGAGATTCCCTTGGACTGCAAGGAGATCAAACCAGACAGTCCTAAAGAAATCTTTCCTGAATATTCATTGGAAGATCTGATACTTTGCCACCTGATGCGAAGAACTGACCCATTGGAGAAGACCTCAGTACTGGGAAAGATTGAAGGCAGGAGGAGAAGAGGATGACAGAAGGTAAGATGGTTGAATGGCATCACCTACTCTATGGATGTGAGTTTGAGCAAGCTCCAGGAGTTGGCAATGGACAGGGATGCCTGGCATGCTGCAGCCCATGGGGTCGCAAACAGTAGGACTGAGCAACTGAACTGAACTGAATTGCATTAAATACAACTTTTATCTCAATAAAGCTGTTGCAAAAGAGAAGTATATAACACTAGTTATTACTGCTACATCTCTTATTATATAATGTCCTAAATATTTTGTGTATAGTAACTCCAGGAGCCTAACCCTGAAGTTTGAGTTCTTAACCATTTTGATTTACTGTCCTTGCAAACATTCTTTTCTTCTGACTTGTGGTTTATATCAGACAAGAAAATATCACTGGGCATTGAAGAAGGATCCAAAGTTCAAGAGGATGGACCAAGGTAAGCAACTGTATAAGCTAGCCCCTACTAAACACGCTTGGTGGAAAAGTACAATTGTTTAGAAAAATATCAAGGAAATATGTAAACAAAAACATATTAAGAAATTAATGAGATTACTTCATTGTCCAAACAAAAATAAACTTTAATGCAAAAGATTATTTTGCTTAAAATAAGATTTAAATAAATAAAATGTTGCATTATATTTATTTACAATAATAAAGATGTCTAAAATTAAATTAAAACAGCAACACTCCCCCCCCCATCAAAGACATTCAGCAGACAGAGGATAATAAGGGTCAGAAAGGAGGATATATCACCAAAAGGATTCCCAAATATCTTTTATAAGGACAAATGTTTTAAATACTTCATAAATTTCATCATCAATATAATGAAATAGAAATACTCATAAATAAATAAAGAATCAGATAAAACATATTAAAATCAATAATTATCAGAGTGGAAAAAATAAGACCCACCAAGAAATATTAATGGACTGTAAACAAAACAGAACAAAAAAGAAAACAGATGTTGGGTGAAAATAGAACAAATACATCAGTTTTTACAGGAAAAAGAAATATAGTTTAAATAACTTGGAATCTCAGATTCTGAGAGTTAACATGTACATGTATGCTTATTACAACAGACACATTAGAAGCAAACGGCATATAAAGGCTGAACTGGACAGATAGATGAAGGTTTGGGGACTATTAAAAACTTTAAGAAAGAAAAGAAAGCAGATATGGCAATATTAATAACATAGAAAGTAGTTCTTGAGGTGAAAACCATTTAAAAAGGACAAGGAGAAATATTTTATAATTATGAAAGGTAAGATCTCTAAAAATGATATAATAGTCATGGGCCTTTTTGCACTCAAGAATATGATAGTGAAATATATAAAGTAAAACCTGTTAGAATTATAAGGTTAGATTGAAAAAACCTCATACTTGTAAATGAGAAATTTTATATACTTTTATCAGATTTTAATATCTTTAATAGAGAAATACTACATGAAATTACTAAGAAATGGAAATTCTTAAAGTATAATATCAATGCTATAACATAAAATCTATGCCAAACAAAATAACCTTATATTCAAATAAACAGATTGAATTTTAAGACATTAAATATTTAAAGTACAAAAAAAAAAATAAAAACCTGTTAACAATATACAAATGTCTCAGATTCTGGTCATAGTTCAATACAAAAATTTAAATATTTTAAAACAACAAAATCAACAAAAATACACAGATTAAAAAGAAACAAATATTGGCTGTTTCAGTGCAAAAGCAAAATTCAAAAACTAGATATAAAAATTAACAAAATAAAAACCCACAAAAATCCCTAGGATATGATGCCAAATTAATATTTAAAATTATAGTTCTAAGCATTATCTACCATGTCATGCAATAACCCAGAATTTCTGATTTGATTAGCCTGGTTTAGGGTCTTGAAGATACATCTTTTTACAACTAACCGTGTTGATTGTCATGAGATGGTCCATGAGTGACATTTTCAAAATCATCTAGAACAGAGGCATCTATAAAGAAAAGAAAGAATTACTACTTCACCTCCTCTTGTTTCCCAGAGTCAACCTCCAATCAGCTCTCTGCTTTCAACTCTTTCTGGCAGCTCATTTCTACAATTCCAGAAGGCACCTTTGCTTCTTGATTTAATATCTGGAGAAACATATACTTTCCCTCATGTTTCCTGAATGAATGAAGGCCAAGTATGTACTCATAGTGGCTTCTGGGTTCAAGATAGATCTCTGTGCTAAAGAAAGCAAAGGAAGCCCAGAGATCATTCTGGAGAAGACGGAAAGTGGAGGTGGGGAGCCAACCTACCCCTAACTCCAAAGCCAGAACCCAGGGCGGTGGGGGATGGAGCCAGAGGTCAAGACTGAGAAAGGGGTTCACTAAGTCAGGATGTGGGTACATCCAGATAAAAAAAAAAAATCAGTATTATCAAATGGTATTGAAAAATGGGCTGAATTGAAAACATAGTTATGTCCTTTGGATATGGGAAAACAATGGGTCTCTGATGAGCCTCAGGGAAGCAAAAATAATAACAACAATAATAGAGTAACTCGCAGTTTTAGTGAATGAACTTATGGTTACCTGGGGGAGGGATAGATTGGAAGTTTGAGACTGATATGTACACAGGGCTATATTTAAAATAGATAATTAACAAGGCTCCACTGTGAAAGAAAATAGTGAAAAAACTGAGGAATTGTAGTGAACATACTGTGTCATTGCTAAACTGGTGAACTAGGGACTTTGTGCGTGGAGCTTTCTGTGAAGAGACGTGGCGAGTAAAAGAGCCCGATGCTTCAGAGGATCCACAGTGCGTGTTCTGTACCATTTGCTGAACTGAAGCCCAGTTTTTCACATTATTTTCTTCAAAGTGTTAATCCACAGAGCCTTCTCTAAAATGGAAGTTAATTTATTTAATTCAAATATCATTTATTAAACATTCATTATGCGAAAAGAGCTTAGTCCAACCACTATTACAAGATGCTAATTTTATTTCTTGTGACCTTGGGAATTGGGGTTAAAGAGGAAGTTTTCATTCTGCAGCTGAAGGTCATGTAATAAAAGGAGCGTAATAGCCAGTTAGGTAGTTTATGGACTGAAGGCTAATAACATAGCTGACCTCTGGCAGACCCCACCTTCTTTCCGAGGAGGAAAGAGAAGTTCTTGCTGGACTCAAGCTTCAAAGTCAGTACCTGAATGCTCAGCATTAATATTTAGCACGGAAGTTGTTGGCTCTGGTCTTTAGCTTTTCCATCCTAACAGAATCTCTCAAGAGGACTAGGAGGATTTTGCTTTCCTGTGACTATTTTCAGCAGAACTCCATCCCCATGGGAGTCCTTCCAAAGTGGAAACAAGGTTCCTAGAGGAAATTGTGCCACTTCTTTTAAAAGATGCATCTAAACTTGCTAATACCCTTGCTGCTTTTACAAAGACTTGGCAGTGAAAAGGTCACTCATAGCAGCATTAAATGCCTGACCTTTACTTTTTGTTCTAAATTATCCTCTGATTGTACAGCCTCAGACAAAGCACTCATTTTGAGCTTATTAGAATGCCCACAGATGGAATCTTGCCCAGTGCTAAAGCAGCAGGTAGCTACACTTAACGTTTTTATCTACATTTTATTTGGCATTACCACTGGGAAATGAAATGCTAGAAAATGAAATTTGCTGAAGGATTATTTTATTCAGGTGTGTGGTATCAGCATATATATAAATAAATATATATATATATATGTGTGTGTATGTGTGTGTGTATAAATATCCTTCTATGAAGGTAAAAAACAAAAACAAAAAAAAGCATAGGCAGTGAGGAGGAGAGAATTTTCACCAAGCTATAGACTTGTTTGGATGCCCTAGATTCTAATGCTAACTCACCTATCATGGACTGAGTGAACTCAGGTGGTTTTAAAATTATTTGCTCCTTAAAATTTTATTCTAATATTCATTGAATCTGATTATCACCATCTCTTCCTGATTCTTTTCATATTTTTCTCTTGTCTCTTCCAGTCAATGAGAACCCAAGTTAGATCACACCAAGTCAGAGCCAAAGCCCTCTCTTCCAGGATTTTGTAATTAAAACCAAACTAAAAGATTGGAGATGTAAAACATCAGTATTCTCTACGCAGACTCCTAATTCTTATTAAAGAATAATGAATCACTGTATAGTTTGATAATTTTTTGTTAGACTCTTGTATCTTTTTAACCTATGTTGTTGTTTAGTCACCGAGTCACGTCTGACTCTTGTGACCCCATAGACTGTAACCTACCAGACTCCTCTGTCCATGAGATTTCCCAGGCAAGAATACTGAAGTAGGTTGCCATGCCCGTCTCCAGGTGATCTTCCTGACCCACGGATCGAACTCACATATTCTGTGTTGACAGGTGGATTCCTTACATCTGAGCCACGAGGGAAGTCCTAACCTGTGTTACTTTTAAGACTAATGATCGCCCTGAATTTGCTTGCCACTGTATGAAAAGAGTATGAGCAGAGAATATCAAAGTAGACTTTCATAGCTTTCGCTGTGCATCAAAGAACCTCAAAATCCTCTATCTGTAAACAGTGGGTATTAACATGTGTCATGACTGTGGACTTGCTTTAAGGGTTGGATACTCTAACATGGACTCATTAACATGTTTGAGTTTTCAGCTGTAGGTCTGGACATTTGGGACATCGAGACTGTTGAAATCCTCACTACAACTGGGGCACGGTCTCTGATCCTCTAGGAAGTGAGCCCAAGCATTTTTAGGAGGTTCGTAGAGGTGTTTCCAGTACTGAGAAATCACAAGTGCCAATGTTTAATCACTTTTCAAATTTCTGTTTGTATCATGCTTGCTAAAGACCAACTGGGTGAAGAAAATCACATAAAGCAACTCGGAATCAGTGTGGGTGGGACCCACACGAGGGTATGGGTATAAAGAGAAAAATAAAGATGTCATTTAAAAAATATTTTACTAGGGACTTCCCTGATATTCTAGCTGCTAAGACTTAACTCTTTCAATGCAAGGGACTTGGGTTTGATCCCTGGTTGTTGACATAAGATCCCACATGCCACATGGAGAAAAATGAATTGTTTCATGCTAACCAAAAAGGCATCACAATTACAACCTAAATAAGATGTGGCAACTTAAAAAATTATATAATAGGCTAGCAAATTAAGATTGAGAGGCTAGATCGTGCTCTGTGCATGTCCAAGAGTATGAAAAAATGTAGAACTCCATTGGCTAGGGATTGACAAAACATCTTCTGTAAAAGAGTAGATAGAAAATATTTTTTAATTTGAAAGCTAGATGGTCTCTGTTGAAATTACTAAACTCTGATGTTTAGCACTGAAAAAGTCAGGAAATATATAAATAAATGTGTATAGATATTCTAATAAACCATTACATACAAAAACAGGTATTGTGGGAGGTTTTGCCTGCATATAGGGGAGCCCTTGCCATGAGTTTCTATTCCAGTAATTATTTTTGCAAAATAAATCCACATTAAAACTTTCAGTTTGAAGCAACAAAGGCTGACAGTCTGGGTGGGTCGGGACTCTGCTTGGCTGCTGTCACTCAGGGTTTGAGCTTCGGCCGGTCAGATGGTGGCCGGGGCTGTCACAGCTGGAGGCAGCCTACTGGCCTGGATCGTCAGGCCCCTTGACACCGGAGCAGCGCGGTGGTGCTGAACTGCCTACGTTCACGCTCAGAGGGCTAGCACGTGTTCCAGCCAGCAAAGGGAAAGCTGAAGTGGATTTTATAACCTGGCCTCATAAGTCACCCATTGATACTCCCACTGCGTTCTGTTAAAGACTATTAGATTCCATAGCCAAGTGTGGCACCGACAAGTTTCCAGAAGAGTATGTGAGATGGGAAGAACTGTGCTGGCCAACTTTAGAAAATACGAACACAGTCCATCAGGAAGGGCAATATCATTTCATGATCAAAGCAAGCAGATGATAAGTAGGGCAGATATGGAAACCTGCAAGGCTGTCCCATGAGACAAAAAGCATGGCTTTTGTACCTAAAAAGAACCAGTCTTATATTCTGGCCCTGACAATCACCCTTCATTTATATATCATTTAAAAAAAAAAAAAAATGGTGCCAGGTTTAAAGAAGTACTTTTAGATATTACTTATCAGTTTAGTTTTTATTTCTCAGTAAAAGGATCCTACATCAATATCCCACTGGGTTTTTCTAGTGTTAGAAGGCACAGAAGTATGTGAAGGTACTGGTGGTACTGAACTCAGTACCACACTCAGGTTCAGTGGCTTGTCGCTCAAAAGCAAGTGACTGAGAGGGAAGTACCAGTGGAAAGGAAAGGTGCTTTAATTAGAAATGCCAGCAGTCTGGAGGGAAGGTGGGCTCCTGTCCTGAGACTAACTCCCAAGTTTCTGCTCGGCAATGACAGTTTTTAAAAAGGAAAAAAAGAGAGAGAGAGAGAGAGAAGAATCTCTGAATCATTGAGTCAAGAAATTAATTTCTGTCTGCATTATTTTCCATTGTGTGCAGACTAGTTGAATCTCTTTTCAGATGTAATTTTGCCCTTGTGATCCCCCTACAGAATTGCTAAGGGGGCTGGTAGGGGTAGAGAGCTGGTTATTCTCTAACTGCTTAATTCTTCATTCTTCTTTTTATCTAGAAAAACAGATTAAGCAAGGCTTGGTGTGCATTCAAGAGAGAATAAATCAGCAGTTAGGTCAAATGGCCTTGTGATCTCATTCCTATAATTAGGTGCTTTTAAGATTAAAGGGCAACAGACATGGGCAAACAGGTGAGGGGCAAAAGAGCTGCTTTCTTCTGGCACATATGTGGCCTTGAATAAAAGGCAACTGCAAGTAGTAACCTATTCTAGTTAACATTTGCAGTCATTACAAAATAGCTATATTCCTTCTGTTGTACAGTACATTCTTGAGCCTCTCTTATACCCAATTGTCTGTACCTTCCACTCCCCCATATCAGTTAGTATGCTATCCTTACTGATATTATCAATCAAAACAACAACTATGTCAGAAAAATCATAACTATCGATGATTTACTTGAGTTTGGCTTAATAGTCAAAGGATCCAAAGATAATATGCTATTGTGGAGCCTTAGGAGGAGAGTCATTCTGATCTGGATTCAAACTCTGGTGCTTCTTAAACAGAAATAACAGGTTTTAAGTGCTTGATTCCAAAATCACTAAATTCCAATATCACTGTGGATTGTCACTGAAGCCAAGAAATTAAAAGACACTTGCACCTTGGAAGGAGACTATTGACAAACCTAGACAGCATATAAAAAGCAGAAACATCACTTTGCCAACAAAGGTCCATAGAGTGAAAACCAAAGTTTTTCCAGTAGTCATATATGGGTGTGAGTTGGACCATAAAAGAAGGCTGAGTGCTGAAGAATCGATGCTTTCAAACTGGAGATGTTTGATTCTGGAGAAGACATTTGCCAGTCCCTTAGACAGCACAGAAATCAAATCAGACAATCCCAAAGGAAACTAACCCTGTATATACATGAGAATACAGGGCTTCCCTGCTGGCTCGGACGGTAAAGCGTCTGTCTGCAATGCGGGACACCCGGGTTCGATCCCTGGGTCGGGAAGATCCCCTGGAGAATGAAATGGCACCCCACTCCAGTATTCTTGCCTGGAAAATCCCATGGACAGAGGAGCCTGGTAGGCTACAGTCCGTGGGGTCGCAAAGAGTTGGATATGAGTTAGCCACAGAACAACAATTGCCTGATAAAGGAATCGCCAAGAAGAAAAAGCATTTCTCTCCTTTTTAGAATGAACACAACATGTTTGAAAAAAAAAATAGAGCTTTCCAAAATATACCAATAAAGTTGAAAAATATTAAGTTACCCTCTTCAACACAAACATCTCTGGATGAGTACCTTTCTGAAAGGGCAAGAATGTCTTAATATCTAATATTATTCCAATTAAAGCTTGTAAAATAAGTTTGAATATGAATAAGACTCTAAATGCTAAGTAATACAACACTAGCAATATTTTGTAGTTCTAAATTGTATTTGCATTAAACAGAAAGAGAGCTGATGTTTACAAGAGAATATGTAAATTTTATCACAATCAGAAAAAGTGATGTGTTTGATGTTACCAGATTTAAAATCTATAAAATCTACTTTATTGATTATGTGGTGTATGTTTTCTATACATTTTCTTTTTGAGCTTTGAGTCTGTATTAGGTTGACAGAGATGTTTTAAAGTCTTATATGGAGTTTTGATTTTTGGTTCTCAAGAATATTTTTTTTTATAAAAACAGTTTTATATAAAAACAGTTTTATAAAAAACTGTTGCTGTGTTAATTGGATACATAAATATGAATATCTGATATTTCTTTGTGGTCAATTTTAGACTTAACCATTATGAAATGTCCATCTTTAACTTTTATAACTCTCTAGTCTTAATTCTATTACTGTTATCAATACTGTTGATATATCACTACTGTTGAGATATCAGTACTGTTACTTCTGTTTTCTTTTTTGTGCTTATTTTATATTTTTCTAATGTTTTAATCATAAGAACTTTTTTCTCTATTACATCTTGCTGAATTTTGCTTTCTTTGTTAAACTAAAATCTATTTACTTTGTTATGAGTGAGTTGCACCCATTTGCAATATGTTAACCTTCTAATCTTCCAATATGCAGTCTGCTTGCTCAATTTTTTATTTAACTCTTCATATTAAAGAGCCTTTCTGTTTTTATTTTGTGTTTATGGTCACTTAAAAAAAATTCTAATCCAAATACTACTAATGACCTCCTTTGCTTCTAAACAACTTCAGTCCCTTACAATGATCCTTGATTTGTTTGGAGTTACTGAGCTGTGTATTATAAGCCAACATCCCTTTAACAATCAAATCTCCCTCTTCCCCTTGAATCACTACTCCTTGGATGGGTTCCAGTGAGGATTAATATGTTTCTCGTTACCGTTTTCTGGACATGAACTGGGTGGTGCACACCTGCAAAGCACCACCTCTCCTACACAGGCTTCACCACTGCCTTACCTGACACAGAGGAATTCATCAGACGTGACCTTGTCTCAAACATTGAGTATCACGATATGTATTTGATGCTACCATTCCCCACTTGGGTACCCCGTATATCTGATGAATAATCTTCAAACTTTACATACCCTCCAACATGCTGCTTACATTCCACATTAGCCCCACAAAACATGACAGCCCAAATGGCAACCACAAAATTTCCCTCTGCTGGGCATCATCCCTCTCACCTGTGCTAGTTGTCATGCGTAGCTAAAATAGGTAGACAAGACTGTGTGTGTATAATATATGAGTGAATGTGCTACACTCTGTTGGAAAGATCCATGAGTGGTTCTTACTTCTCTTTAAATAATATTGACAGACTGGTAATTTTAGATTTACTTTGTGTCCCGTTACCCTAGATGAGACCCAGACATAATTATAGTTATGTTGACATGGGAGACACATTGAGCAAGAAAAAGGATGCTCCTCAAAACCATCACTCCTCTTTGATTTTTGAGTCTGTTTATAGATCGCACTCCAACTTGGAACTTTGTTGCAGGACACTTGTTTGTAAATGGACTTCTGGTTGATTACCCCTCTACCTCCTCTCCATGATTCCCCAGTTCCACCAGGACCACCTTAGACATCTGCTAATCACAACCTAGATTAAGTCCAACATCTTCACTATGAATGTTAAAAAAAAAATAAAAATAACTGATACAAATGAAAGGAAATATTCCAATTTCTGTATATTGTGTACTTTACATTATAGGCAAAGTCCACCATGTTTGATATGCCTTATTTTTTTCAACCTCTGTACATTTCATAAATTTGTTCCTGTTACTGAAAAGTATAACCTTCCTTTCTTATTTCTTCAAATTTTACTTTTGCTCCAACATGTAACTTATATTCCGCACTGGCACCATACATGATCACCACGTATATCCAAATAATTATTAATGAGTTGATGTCAGTTTGGTTGTAGAATGAAAGTGGATAAAGCATCACTGGGCTGCCCTTTAATTACACTGAAATTCAATAATTTTTATTTATGCAAAAATACTCATTGAGCACCTACTATTTTCCAGGCATTTCTCAATGAACATGACATCAGTAAAAATAAATACATAAATAAATCACTCTTTCCTTGTGGGTCTTATGTTGTTTTATAGCAGATAGCCAATAAACAAAATATTAAAAATTCAGGTATTTTACACTTTCCAAAGGTGATAAACAATGGCAAAAATCAAGGTTAGGTGGATTGGGAATTCTGAGTGATAATGGGGGGACAGGTTGTCATACTAAATGAGGTAGTCAAAGTTGGTTTGTTTTAGAACCTCACATCTAAACTGTTATTGCAGCTGGGAATGATAGCTTTATGGCTTCAAGGAAAGAGCATTGCAGGCAGAGAAACAGCTAAGTGAGCAGGCTAGGGTAGGTATATCCCTAGCACATGGGGGAACATCAGGAGTGCAGAATGGCAAAAATAGCATAAGCCAAGGCAGGGATGAGAGTAAAGGTATAGAGGAGAGAATAAAACTAACAGCAGGTGAGAAGCCATATCTTTGAAAGTTGTGAACCAAGAAATGGTGTTATTCAGTTCTGTTCAGCTACTCGGTCGTGTCCAACTCTTTGTGACCCCATGGACTGTAGCACGTCAGGTTTCCCTGTCCATCACCAACTCCCAGAACTTGCTCAAAATAATGTCCAAAAACTTGGTGATGCCATGCAAATATCTCATCCTCTTTCATCCCCTTCTCTTCCTGCCTTCAATATTTCCCAGCCTCAGGATCTTTTCAAATGAGTCAGTTCTTCCCATCAGGTGGCCAAAGTATTGGAGTTTCAGCTTCAGCATCAGTCCTTCCAGTGAATATTCAGGACTGATTTCCTTTAGGATGGGCTGGCTGGATCTCCTTGAAGTCCAAGGGACTCTCAAGAGTCTTCTCCAACACCACAGTTCAAAAGCATCAATTCTTTGGCACTCAGCTTTCTTTATAGTCCAACATCCATACATGACTACTGGAAAAACAATAGCTTTGACTAGATGGACCTTTGTTGGCAAAGTAATGTCTCTGCTTTTTAATATGCTGTCTATTTTGGTCATAACTTTTCTTCCAAAGAGCAAGTGTTTTTTAATTTCATGGCTGTAGTCACCATCTGCAGTGATTTTGGAGCACAAAAAATAAAGCCTCTCACTGTTTCCATTGTTTCCCCATTTAATTGCAATGAAATAATGGACCAGATGCATGATCTTAGTTTCCTTTATGCTGAGTTTTAAGCCAACTTTGTCACTCTCCTCTTTCATCAAGAGGCACTGTAGTTCTTTTTCACTTTATACTTTAAACTTGTGTTTAAAAGTCACATTGGCAACCACTATGGAAACAGTATGGAGGGTCCATTAAAAGTAAAAGTAAGACTATCTATGATCTGGCAATCATCCTCTTGGGTATTTATCCAGAGACAACTCTAATTCAAAAAGACAGACACATTCACATCAGTGTTTATAGCAGCACTTTTAGCAATTGCCAAGGCATGGAAGCAAACTCAATGTCCATAGACAGAAGAACAGATAAAGAAGATGTGGTATATGGATGTAATGTTGTACCATTATAAAACAGAATGAAATAATGTCATCCAAAACAACATGGATTGACCTGGGAATTATCATAGAAAGTGAAGTAAATCAGACAAAGACAAACATGATATAATTCATATGTAGGATCTTAAAATATGAACAAATGAACTTATTTACAAAACAGAAATAGACTTATAGAAAAAAAACTTATGGGTTTCAAAGTGAAAAGTGGGTGTGGGAGGGATAAATTAGGAGTTTAGGATTAACGTATCCACACTCACTTCAGTTCAGTCGCTCAGTCGTGTCTGACTCTTTGCAGCCCCATGAACCGCAGCACGCCAGGCCTCCCTGTCCATCACCAACTCCCAGAGTTTACTCAAACTCATGCCCATGGATTCTGTGATGCCATCCAGCCATCTCATCCTCTGTCGTCCCCTTCTCCTCCTGCCTCCAATCCCTCCCAGCATCAGGGTCTTTTCCAATGAGTCAGCTCTTCACATGAGGTAGCCTCAGCATCAGTCCTTCCAATGCACACCCAGGACTGATCTCCTTTAGGATGGACTGGTTGGATCTCCTTGCAGTCCAAGGGACTCTCAAGAGTCTTCTCCAACACCACAGTTCAAAAGCATCAATTCTTCTGCATTCAGCTTTCTTCACAGTTTGACTCTCACATCCATACATGACCACTGGAAAAAACAGAGCCTTGACTAGACGGACGTTTGTTGACAAAGTAATGTCTCTGCTTTTTAATATGCTATCTAGGTTGGTCATAACTTTCCTTCCAAGGAGTAAGCGTCTTTTAATTTCATGTTTGCAATCACCACCTGCAGTGATTTTGGAGCTCAAAAAAAATAAAGCCACTGTTTCCACTGTTTCCACATCTATTTCCCATGAAGTGATGGGACCAGATGCCATGATCTTAGTTTTCTGAATGTTGAGCTTTAAGCCAACATTTTTACTCTCCTCTTTCACTTTCATCCAGAGGCTTTTTAGTTCCTCTTCACTTTCTGCCATAAGGGTGGTGTCATCTGCATATCTGAGGTTATTGATATTTGTCCTGGCAATCTTGATTCCAGCTTGTGATTCTTCCAGCCCAGCATTTCTCATGATGTACTCTGCATATAAGTTAAATAAGCAGGGTGACAATATACAGCCTTGATGTACTCCTCTTCTTATTTGGAACCAGTCTGTTTGTCCATGTCCAGTTCTAACTGTTGCGTCCTAACCTGCATATAGGTTTCTCAAGAGGCAGGTCAGGTGGTCTGGTATTCCCATCTCTTTCAGAATTTTCCACAGTTTATTGTGATCCACATAGTCAAAGGTTTTGGCATAATCAATAAATCAGAAATAAATGTTTTTTTCTGGAACTCTGTTGCTTTTTGGATGACCCAGCAGATGTTGGCAATTTGATCTCTGGTTCCTCTGCCTTTTCTAAAACCAGCTTGAACATCTGGAAGTTCACAGTTCATGTATTGCTGAAGCCTGGCTTGGAGAATTTTGAACATTACTTTACTAGCGTGAGAGAGGAGTGCAAATGTGCGGTAGTTTGAGCATTCTTTGGGATTGCCTTTCTTTGGGATTGGAATGAAAACAGACCTTTTTCAGTCCTGTGGCCACTGCTGAGTTTTCCAAATTTGCTGGTATATTGAGTGCAAGACTTTCACAACATCTTTCAGGATTTGAAATAGCTCAACTGGAATTCCATCACCTCTAATAGCTTTGTTCTTAGTGATGCTTCCTAAGGTCCACTTGACTTCACATTCCAGGATGTTTGGCTCTAGGTGAGTGATCACACCATCATGATTATCTGGGTTGTGATGATCTTTTGGTCCAGTTCTTCCATGTATTCTTGCCACCTCTTCTTAATATCTTCTGCTTCTGCTAGGTCCATACCATTTCTGTCCTTTATCAAACCCATCTTTACCTAAAATGTTCCCTTGGTATCTCTAATTTTCTTGAAGAAATCTCTAGTCTTCCCATTCTGTTGTTTTCCTCTATTTCTTTGCATTGATCGCTGAGGAAGGCTTTCTTTTCTCTTCTTGCTATTCTGTGGAACTCTGCATTTAAATGGGAATATCTTTCCTTTTCTCCTTTGATTTTCCCTCCTCTTCTTTTCACAGCTATTTGTAAGGCCTTCTCAGACAACCATTTTTGCCTTTTTGCATTTTTTTTCCCACGGGGATGGTCTTGATCCCTGTCTCCTGTACTATGTCACAAACCTCTGTCCATAGATCATCAAGCACTCTGTTTATCAGTTCTAGTCCCTTAAATCTATTTCTCACTCCCATTATATAGTCACAAGGGATTTGATTTAGGTCATACCTGAATGGTCTAGTGGTTTTCCCTACTTTCTTCAATTGAAGTCTGAATTTGGCAATAAGGAGTTCATGATCTGAGCCACAGTCAGCTCCTGGTCTTGTTTTTGCTGACTGTATAGAGCTTCTCCATCTTTGGCTGCAAAGAATATGATCAATCTGATTTCAGTGCTGACCATCTGGTGATGTCCATGTGTAGAGACTTCTTTTGCGTTGTTGGAAGCGGGTGTTTGCTATGACCAGTGTGTTCTCTTGGCAAAACTCTATTAGCGTTTGCCCTGCTTCATTCTGTACTCCAAGGCCAAATTTGCCTGTTACTCCAGGTGTTTCTTGACTTCCTGCTTTTGCATTCCAGTCCCCTATAAGGAAAAAGACATCTTTTTGTTGGATGTTAGTTCTAAAAGGTCTTGTAGGTCTTCATAGAACCGTTCAACTTCAGCTTCTTCGGTGTTACTGGTTGGGGCATAGGCTTGGATTACCTTAATATTGAATAGTTTGCCTTGTAAATGAAGAGAGTTCATTCTGTCATTTTTGAGATTGCATACAAGTACTGCATTTCACTACAATATACAAAATAGACTATCAATAAGGTCCCACTCTTGGAGAAGGCAATGGCACCCCACTCCAGTACTCTTGCCTGGAAATCCCATGGACGGAGGAGCCTGGTAGGCTGCGGTCCATGGGGTCGCTAAGAGTCGGACACGACTAAGCAACTTCATTTTCATTTTTCACTTTCATGCATTGGAGAAGGAAATGGCAACCCACTCCTGTGTTCTTGCCTGGAGAATCCCAGGGACGGGGGAGCCTGATGGGCTGCCATCTATGGGGTCGCACAAAGTCAGACACAACTGACGTGACTTGGCAGCAAGGTCCTACTCTATAGAACAGAGAACTATATTCAAGGTCTTGTGATAACCTATAATGGAAAGGAAAATATATATATACTATATATATATATATATATATCCTTCATAGCTCAGTTGGTGAAGAATCCACCTGGAATGAAGGAGACTTTGGTTCAATTCATGCATCAGGAAGATCTGCTGGAGAAGGGATAGGCTACCCACTCCTATATTCTTAGGCTTCCCTTTTGGCTCAACTGGTAAAGAAATTGCCTGGAATGTGGGAGACTTGGGTTTGATCCCTGGGTTGGAAGATCCCTTGGAGAAGGGAAAGGCTACCCACTGCAATAATCTGGCCTGAAGAATTCCATGGACTGTATAGTTCATGGGGTCACAAAGAATCAGACACGACTGAATCACTTTCACTTTCACTTCATACTATATATAAATAAAATTACTTTTCTGTACACTTGAAACTAACACAATATTGTAAATCAACTATGCTTCACTAAAAATTAAATAAAAATAAAAGACACTTTGGCTATTATGGTGAGACTCCTGCTACCTTCTTGTTTAATATCATCATTTTTTAAAATTAATTCACTATAATTTGCTTACAAAATCCATATTAAGGGGCATTTCAGTTATTTTCAATATTTTCCCTTATAGACAGTGCTGAAGTGTGCATATTTACACATTTATATCTGCAAACAAGCACTAGCATCTCTGTAGAGCTCATCTGAAGCAGCAGAGAAATATTGAGGCAAAGTCCATGCTATTAATAATATATACCTTTCCACTTCTGTTTTTGTTTTGCTTAAAGCAACAACCATTTATTATTTTACAACTTCTGTGCGATCTACTGAAGGCTCTGTTTTCAATATAATTTGTTCCTGTGGCTCTTGGTGAGAGATCATAGTTCCTCCCACATTGGCTAGATGAACTGCTTCAGTGTTATCAACAGGATTCTCTAGTACAGTTAATACAAGAGAGAAAGTCAGAAGCTGCACTGTCTTTTATGACACAGATATAGTCACCATTCCTGGTGTTTTTTGCATAGATCCAGATTTCCATGTGCTGTTATTTTCCTTCTACCCAAAGAATGTTCTGTAGCATCTTTCTTGTAGCTAGGATTTGATGGTAATTCATTTTTTTTTTTTCTTTCAGTTTTATATGTCATTTTCACTTCAGTTTAAAGATATTTTCACTGAGTATAGAATTATGGGGTGACAGCATTTTCTTTCACTTACCTAAAAGATGTTGCTCCACTATCTTCTTGCTCACATTCTTCACAACAATAAATCTACTGGTATCTTTATTTTTGTTCCCATGGACAGAATATGTCTTTTTTGGATGACAAATTAAAAAAAAAGTTTCTTTTTATCACTGGTTTTAAGCAATTTGATTTTGGTGCAATTTTCTTCATGCATCCAAGTTTGTGGTTTTTAAAGCTTAGCTTTGTGAACATATGGAATACAATTATAGCAACTTTAAAAAAAAAATGTCATTGTTGGCTAAACCTGACATCTGTGTCAGTTCTGTGTTTATTTCAATTGATTAATTGTTTTCTTCGTTATGGGTCATATTTTCTTGCTTCTTTATACGCCTGATAGTCTTTGACTAGATGACACACATCTTGAATGTTAACTTGTTAAAGTTAGATGTGTTTTTTTTTTTTTAATTTAATTTTTGAAGTATAGCTGACTTACAATGTTGTGTTAGTTTCTGATGTCTAACAAAGTGATCTAGAGATATATGTGAAGTGAAAGTCGCTCAGTTGTGTCTGACTGTTTGTGACCCCACAGACTGTAGCCTGCCAGGCATCTCTGTCCATGATATTCTCCAGGCAAGAATACTGGAGTGGGTAGCCATTCCCCACTCCAGGGGATCTTCCAACCCAGGGATCCAACCCAGGTCTCCCAAAATGAAGGCAGATTCTTTACCTTCTGAGCCACCAGGGAAACCCTAGAGATATATGTACTTTTTCATATATTGTTTTCGATTATGGTTTATCACAGGATGCTGAATAGTTTTCCTAGGTTATACAGTGGGCTTCCCAGCTGGCACAGTGGTGAAGAATCCTACCAAGGCAGGAGACGTGTTTGGTTGGGAAGAGGCCATGGAGTAGAAATGGCAACCTGCTCCAGTATTCTTGCCTGGAAAATTCCATGGGCAGAAGAGTCTGATGGGCTACAAACCACGGGTTCACAAAGAGTCAGACATGACTGAATGACTGGCACGCACACACAGTGCTACATAGTAGGATTGTGTTTATCCATTCTTTATATAATGGTTTGCATCTGCTCACCACAGGCTCTCAATCCATCCCTCCTGCAACCCTCTTGCCTTGGCAACCACAAGTTTGTTCTCTATGTGAGTCCATTTCTGTTTAATAGATAAGTTCATTTATGTCATATTTTAGATTCCACATATAAGTGATATCATATGGTATTTGTCTTTCTCTGTCTGACTTTATTAGTATGATAATCTCTTGGTCCAGGGTATTGGCTATTTTTGTGTTTCTAAAAATCTTGAGCTTTGTCCTGGATTGCATTCCAATGTACTTGGAAACAGCTGGATCCTTCAGATCATGCTTTTACAATGTGTTAGATGGGACTAAAACAGTGTTTGATGTAAAGGTTCCTTATGACTGAGGCAGGGCACTCTGCACAGTGCCCTGTGAATCAGAAGATATTCTCATCTTGTGGAAACTGACACTCTTCCTGACTTGGTAGCTCATGGGATATTCTTTCCTCTAATCAATTCACGTGGACCTGTTATCCCCTCAGGCTCCTCTGTCCATGAGATTTTAAGGCAAGTAGGTTGCCCTTTCTTTCTCCAGGGGATCTTCCTAATCCAGGTATCGAACCTGTGTCTTGCATTGCAGATGGATTCTTTAATGTCTGAGTCACCGGGGAAGCAGTTTTGTTCTCACACGTATTGAATATGTGCTAAGTGCTAACTAAATAGACGGTAAGGGGATTCTCTGAAGATATCTGGAGATTAATCTCTGTAAATCTCCTCTTCACAGTACTTAGTCCTGGAACACCAGGACAATACTCTGAGGAGAGTATTGGTCTCCTCAGATCTGTACTCTCCATTTAAGAAGTCCACTTGGCTCTGGCTTCCCCTTCTCTGTGCCATGGTCTGGAAACTGTCGACGGTTAGCTGGAACGTGTCATAGAGTTCATCTGATTTATCGTCCTTCTCTCACTCATCATTATCCTTGGTTGACGGATGCTCAATGTCCTTAAGAATGTAGTTTCATATATTTTGTTCATTTTGAGGTTGCTTCAGTAAAAAGGGTCGATCAGATTATTGTTATTCCACCTTGAACTGAAGCAGAATCTTCATCAATTCTTACTTAAATTTTTAATATCCTTACTTAAATTTTGATTTCCTTTTCTCCTCAACAATCAATTTTAAACTTCTATAGGTGAGAATCTAATTCTAAAATGCAAAATTCATCATATCACTTGTAAGCTTAAAGCCATTCAGAGGCTCCTATTTAATTTAATGTACTCTAAATTGTGTTAAAATTTAATGAAAATCAATGAGACAAGTTAAAACAGAGATATGTTCTACTGGGAAAGGCATAAGACAAAATCAGAAGACTTGGCTCAGGTTTATTTTCTTCCCTTCAAAGGCTCCTATTTCCTTAAAAGAAAATACAGTGTTCAGATGGTTCCCAGCTCCCCAGGATCACACGTGTGCATGTGAGTCTAACTGAAATAACTGACACGTTGCCATATCATTCTCTGAGAAACCTCTCTTCTCTTCTGCTTCTCTTGGCCTGAATGATTCTTCCTCTTTCTCTGGCTAATTCCTGCTCATCTCCAAATAGCTGAGGGATCATTTTGCCAAAGGACTTATAATCTTATCTGATGTTTATCCTTTTGGTTTTCTCATCATCTGGCACTGTATTTTGTTCACAATAGATACTTCATAAATTTATAAATATTTGATGACTATGTGAACTAATGATCAAGTTAATGAATGAGTGAAATGAAATTTGAGAAACTTAATCATGAAATATGTGATATATACTGAACAGAAAAAATGAATGCAAGCTGTCAGTGTCTTAAGATCCATATTGAAGTCCAGGCATGTAGCATTCATCCTTTCCATTCTTAAAAGAAAAGAATTAGTAGTGCATCTTCTTCTTTAAATGAGGGTTCAACTTGGATATTTATGGGGTGACATCTTCCGGTAAGAGCAGTACTACCACATTTTCAAAATAAATAGAGCATGGGACTTAATTGGGAGTAGTTCATTTGAAGGATAAGGAATGGTGTGGGTTTTACTCCTACCTTTCATTAAAGAAATAGAATATAGCAAAGATGACTATTGCTGTGGAATCAGACTGCCTAGGTTCAAATCCTCATTGTACACCAAACTCCAGTTGCCTGACTATCTGGTTTATTTGTTGCCACAGTCCAGCTTGTACCCTGGTTTCCAGTTATTTAAAATAAATGGTGACACATATGTCATCCAACAGAAGTATTATTAAATTCAAAATAATACTTGCAATGGACATAACCTAGTGATGACATCCTTTGGTCAGTAAATATCAGTCAGCATCATGTTGTTTCCACTTTATTCAGTGTCAAGAAGGTGACAATTTCTGCTTTACATGACACAAATTTATCCTCTGACCTCCAACAAATTTAAATTAACAGTTTCATCTCAGCAATGTATGGATGAGTTTCATTTTTTGTGAAGGTTTAAAAAAATTGTCTTATTCAGAGTTCACAGTGTCACAACCTTAAAGATGCAAATCACGCTCAGTAGGAGGAGAGCAGAGAAAAAATGAAGTTGCTGATACATGTTATCTTAGTGCTTTGATGATCTTTTGGGCCCATAATCAATGTTTTGAGTAGTCGCTTTAGAGTTACAAAATTTCAGTGCCTCCATAGTTTATGTACTTCTGTCTAAAAGATCAGATAGAATACTCTTTAGCTGTGGTGGTCCTTGAAGGAGTGAGGTGGAGATCAGGGGAGTCTGAAAGCTTCTTCCCTCTATTTCCACTGTAGAAGTGATGGGTTGAAGATAAAGAGCCGGAAAGGACTTTCATGTTGTGGGTAAAGGCCAATTGGTAGCAAAGGAACTTAAGCAAGAGAGACCCAGTGCATTTTCTACTGTCTCCAGGCGCTGATGTCTTACCTGGGCGAAGATGAGAGACAGACCCCAGCCCTGAGGTCACGGCTGGCATCGCCCTCCACAGTCTCTCTCTAATGGCAGATGTCTATGTGTTTCCATGTGGTGTGACACTAGCCAGGAAGTGTCATAGGGAGCCAGCCATTGCTGGCTGCAGCTCTTTCTATGATCTAGTATGGGCTCACAGGATCCGCGGAAACTCCACCCACATCTGTCAAACTTACCAAGGAAAAGATTTGCATCTCTTCTTTTCCTTATTTTTTCTCTTTCTTATTCATTCTTTTTGGCTGCACTAGATCTTTGTTGCAGCTTGCAGGCTTAGTTGCTAAGCAGCATGTGGGTTATTAGTTCCATGACTGACCAGCGATCAAATATCTGTCCCCTGTTTTGGAAGGCAGATTCTTAACCACTGCACCACCAGGGAAGTTGCTGAATTCCTATTCTGTGTTGCAGAATATCATTCCCTCTCTCTAAATTCTCATCACCATCATGATAGCTGAAAGGTAGGGCACATGCTTGGCATCTCAGCACCATCATTCAGAGACTGAGAGGTGTGGCTCTGTTTTAGAGTCCTCTTGCAGTTATCTCTGCTACCACACACTTTGAGGTAAGCAAATGAGTTGTATTCCTACTGCCACACACCCCACTTCAAGAAGGAGGAAGAATTATTTGTTGCTCAAAGGATCTGCTATGCCCTCAAATAACTATCTTCTTCCCTCAATTCTTTTTTTTTAAATAAACAATGGAATATTGACTGTTAAAAGATTTTTTTTTTTTTTTGGTTGTTGTTGTTTGTTTGTTTTTCTGAAGGATGACTATACAAGGTATAACTTCCAGAAGAAAAACAGAGCTTTTTTTTTTTCTCAGCTCTGAATTGTTAATAGCACTTTGTCAACTGAAAAATACAGAACCTAAAAGTTGAGAATTATGTTTTATTTGGCATACAAAACTATTGACTTCAGCCCGGGATGCAGACTCTGGGATACTTTTAAGGAACTGCTCCAAAGAAGTAGGTGTGAAGCCAAGACATATAAGAGTTTTTGTAACAAAAAGCAGGCAGTTAGAATGTCAAAAGATTATTGCTAACTAAAGAAAAACAGAGATCTTGAGTTAAAGAATTTAACTACATGAATTTTCTACATGTGGGAAGATGCAAGCGTCTGGGCTTATTGAAATCATTCCTTTGATATGCATCTTAGCTGTCTGAGGTCAATATCCTTTTCTTTCTTATCCTGAATCTCCACAGGGCTTATCCTTAGGGACATCTGCAGTGGCTTGATGGCTGTAACATCCTTTGTTTACTGATATAGAGACAGCATTTTTCATTCACAACCTATATCACACATATGAAATTCAAGTTTCTTGACAACATTGTGAAGATGTATTTTGAAATTAAAAAATGCTTGCTCTTTGGAAGAAAAGCTATGACAAACCTAGACAGCATATTGAAAAGCTGAGACATCACTTTGCCATGTGTATGCAGAGCGTAGAGTCAAAGGTATGGTTTTCCTAATAGTCATACACTGATATGAGAGTTGGACCATAAAGAAGGCTGAGTGTCAGATAATTGATGCTTTCAAATTGTGGTGCTAGAGAGACTCTGGAGAGTTCCTTGGACTGCAAGGAGATCAAGCCAATCAATCCTAAAGGAAATCAACCCTGAATTATCATTGCAAGGACTGATGCTGAAGCTCCAATACTTTGGTCCCCTGCTGTGAAGAGCCAACTCACTGGAAAAGACCCTGATGCTGGGAAAGACTGAGGGCAGGAGGAGAAAGGGACGACAGAGGATGAGATGGTTGGATGGCATCAGGGACTCAATGGACGTGAGTTTGAGCAAACCCAGGAGATGGCGAAGGACAGGGAAGCCTGGTGCACTCAGTCCAAGGGGCTCCAAAGAGTCAGACACGACTGAGTGAACAGCAACACATTTTGAATATATTTTTCTTTATCATTTAAAATATAGTTCTTTCATTGAAGCATTCAACCTCAAATCACCTCCAGTTCCAGGCTTTATTTTTTGTGGCTCCTTGTTCATCTTACTTCACTCTGAATAATTTTCCAGAAAATACCACATTTCTGTGGCCTTCCTTTTCATTATATTAATTTAGACAGATTTTAGAATAACATCTACAACCCTACAGAATCAAATTCCCTAAATATAAAAAAATAGAATTGATATAGGGAGATTACTTAGTACAGACAGTATAATATATAGATGAAAGTAAATTTTCTAAGTTGGGTCTGTTCTAAGAGAGAATGGACCACCATTTTAAATGAGGTCCTTGAAATGAGGTCTTCCAGCAGAGATAAGTCATCATGGCTCAGGTGCCGCTGTCTAGCATGGATCCTGCACTGGGAGAGGGATGCTATATTAGCTTCCAATCTGCTTGTGCTTTAAGATTTAGGAGGGGAGGAGCCTGTATTGCAGTTAAGGTTATGGGATCGTTTGACAGTAATCCAAAATTCTGTTAAGATTCTTACCTTGAAGAGCTGGACATTAATTTCCTTCTCCTTGAATGTGGACTAAACTTAGTAACCAACTTCTAAAGAACAGAATAGAGTGAAGGTGATGATGTGTGATGTGATGACTATGCATCCTGGTCTCCTCTTTGTCCTCTTTATGGGATAGCTTACTCTGAAGATAGTCAGCCGTCAAATTATCAGGACACTAAAGCCATCCTAAAGAGAGGCCCATGTGATGAGGAGCTGTGGCCTCCTTCTAAAGTTGAAGCTTTTAATCATCAGTCATGCCAGTGAGGCATGTGGATGTAGACCTGACAGCCTGAATCACGTCTTCAGATGACCATGGCCAAGTTAATGCCTTGATTCTGCCTCAAGAGAGATCTTGGATCGGGACCACCTGACTGATGACTGACCCTCAGAAATTATGTGAGATAATGAAAATGTTGTTATAAGCAGCTAAACTTTGGTCTAATTGTTACACAGAATAAATAGTAACTAACACAAATTCATGCCTGGAGTTCCTGATTCAAAGAATTTGAGGTGGAGCTAAGAATCTATGTTTAGTATAATCATCCTCTTGATTCTAGTGCAGTTACTCTATCACTAGGTATTCAGGAGCCTTTTCAATCTTCCCTCCAGTGTTGTATTAGCTTGATTTTACCTATGCCTGAAGCCTACTCAAATTGGTAATATCGTTCTTCCTATTATAATCTCTCTTACTTTACCTTGTAATCAAGAACATGACAGAAAAGGTGTTACCTATTAAGGATTGTACTTATGAAAGTAGTACTTTTAATTTTTTATTATGAAAATAATAACATATGCTTATTGTAAAACATGGAAAATTGTCTTAAAGGTATAAAGAATCCAAAACATTCTTATATATTCTCTCAAATATCTCCTTTGCTTTATTTTGATATGCTTTCTTTATATTAATTGTAAAGAATCATGACACAACTGTCATACAATTTCCCGGCAATTTTTTTGTCTCCTATTGAAACACAGTGCCTGGCATGCAATGCAGCCTAGTGAATATTTGTTGCATAATTATTTCCTAAACATTTTCCAAAATATTTAAAATTCTTTAGGAGAAATAAATGACTGAACAACATTGCATCATGTTTATGTACTATCAATCTAAAACTCACTAAACAAAAATTTGTAAACATTATTAAAGCTTTTAATACACTTTGCCATACTGCTTTCCAGAAAGGCAATGGTATTCTCACTTTGAAAGTGATTTTAAATGGTTAAGATTTCATAGGCTAAAGCACATATATTAAAATAAAACAAAGACGAACGATGAAGGCCAGTGGGTAGCATGGAATTTATATACACAATATTAAAACTGCACACCCAAATTTGATGCTAAACTTATCTGAATTGGGGGAAGCAAAATCTTTTTTCTAGGAGGATAGAAAAGGGAGTAAATTACAGAAAAGAAAGGATGAGGTAATGGAATGGGTGTGGATTTTAGCTCTCCAGACAGCGATAGATATCTAGCCAATACTTCTCTAAGTTATAAGCAGCAATATTGGAGAAAAGAAAGCCTGACAGTGGGTTGATCTCTTAAAAGAATATATCTTATTAGAACATAACTTTCAACAAAGGAATGATGGAATGAAACTCAATGGTGACTGGGAAGTTTCTCCTGCAGTGGAAGAATGACAATTATAAAAACCTCACAGTGTGTAGCCTAACCCTAAAGACAATATTTTCTAAAAAAAAAAAAAAAAAAAATCAATAAAGATGCGGGAAGCATCTTTATGTGTAAATAAGTGAAAAAGCAACCCTAACTATGCCTGTTGGATATACAACACTGTTTTATTTATGAATCTAATTTACAGGTTGAGGGAAGTGTCCTAAAGAGAAAATGTAGATGACACACACCATGAATTCAGAAAGCCTGAGCGTATAGGGCACAGAGCGTGGTTGTGATCGTTACATGTTAAGGGACATGAGAAATTCAAGAGAATGATGAACCCAAGCAATATTATGGTAATGGTCCGTACCTACTGCAGAGGGTGATGAGAAAGAAAGGAGTGTGTTGTGTTCTGCATGTTGCTATTATTATGGATCCTAAATACTAAGGATAACAATGATGATAATAATATTTTATCCTGAAAGAAGAATTAATTCTTTATTGGTCAATAGCTCATGCATTGTTCTTCCTTATTTACTGTTTTTTCTTTTTTTTCCCCATGCTTTACTTATTTTAAAGAAAATGAATGTAATGAATATGAAGATCCAGGGGAGATGCCTGAATAGCTTATATTTAAAAGTTAAAGCCATAGCAACCATTCATCCAATTATATCTAAATGAATTGAAAATTTGATAATAATGCACACATGAATATTATTTAGACATGACAAATATTGTGAAGATAATAAAAAAAATGAGAAAAATTCCCTTATGTAAGACTCTGATAAGCCAGTTTAAAATCATTATAGAACCAGAAAGCAAAAATTGGAGGCCCACCTGAACATCAGCTGCTTTTGTGAAAAAGAGAAAAAGTAAGAAAGTTTCCTGAAGCCCTTATACTAGCAATGTTTCCCACTCTGACACATCAAGAAAAGAAACCTGGTCCATAGTTTTGAAGAAATGTTATTTTCGGAATTTTTCGTTTTTATTCAATGTTCAAGAGAACTAAAAGAGCCTGCCAAGACACAGTGTATGCCTAACCCCATCTCCCTCCAAGTCTCCCAGACATTGGTGAATGAATCACTGAGTTAGTCTTCCAATAATCCATGTCTCCCTGGAGCTAATTCAGTGGTTGCTAACACCTTATATAATCTTGCAGCTGGGCTTGTTCATCAGCAACAATATTTGGTTGAAAAAAATAAAAAATGATGCATCTGGTTTCTAAAGTTGAGCTGATGACCAAATTGAATCAACCACCTAGCAGAACTAATTAATTGTAGAGAGTGGTTATGAATACAGCTGTAAATACCATTTCACCTGAAAAATAGTTGTTTCAGAGGCTGCCTATGATAGCCACGTCTGTCTATGACAACATAATTTTCAGAGACTAAATTCTTAGAAGCACAGAATTATAATTTGGAAACATTGTAAAACCATCACATACATAGGAGTTATAGAGACTAATCGTCTTTCGTACATTTTACATTCTTAAACAACTAGGTCCTACCCTTGGTTTGGACAACAGAGTAGACAAACACTGCCAAAGGTAGTTTGAGGGAGGGAGAGGAATCCAATGTAGGATCAGTTATATATGGAGCTCTGAATGAACCCTTACAGGTTTCTTGATGTCTCATTTATTTATTTATTTATTTTTTAAATATTGTCTTGGCCACACCATATGCCATATGGGATCTTAGTTCCCTGACCAGGGATAGAACCCATGTACTTTTCATTGGAAACACAGAGTCTTAACCACTGGACAACCAGAGAATTGTCCTCACTCTGTTTTCCTCAATACAATGAGTACCATAATGCCTAAGGGCCAGTTATTTTGAGAATTATATAAAAGTTAAAATATACTTTCAAGTACTCAATATGGAGTCTGAAATAGAGCAACTTTTCAACAAATATTTGTTCAATGAATGATTCCAGGATAAAATGTATGAATGAATAATTACAATTATATATGAATTTCTTAAAAATCAGAAGAGGAAGGGAAAATGGTGATCTGAATCTTATTGACTATTCTACTTCCTTTCTGTCCCTAATGCATCAAGAAAGATGAGCTATAAAACAAGGAAGATAAAACAGATGTTAAATAAGAGTAATATTAAGAACTGCTACTGAGGGAATGGGAACGGTTGCTAAATACCAAGCGTTTTCTTTTATTATTTAGTAAAAGCAGTAGATTTTATAACATCAGCTGTGTGTCACACACTACACTAAGCACTTTAGATACGTTCACTCACTTATAATTCTGATGAAACCTTATAAAGTTGATGTGCTTCCCTGATAGCTCGGTTGGTAAAGAATCTGCCTGCAATGCAGGAGACCCTGGTTTGATTCCTGGGTTGAGAAGATCTGCTGGAGAAGGGATAGGCTTCCTCTTAGAAGAAAACGGGGTGATCAGCAGATGGCAACTCTTGGCCAGAGAATGAGAAAACGAAAGTGTTAGTCAGTCAGTCATGTTCAACTCTTTGGACCCCATGGACTGTAGCCCACCAGGCTCCTCTGTCCATGGGATTCTCCAGGCCATCATACACGAGTGGGTTGCCATTCCTTTCTCCAGGGGATCTTCCCAAACCCAGGAACTGAACCCTGGGTTCAGGCAGATTGCAGGCAGGCAGATTCTTTACCATCCAAAACACCAAGGAAACCCTAGTGAAGTAGAATGAATGAGAATGAGAGTTGATGCTTAATCCTGGGACGCTGCATTCCTGTCTGTTGGGAAAAGGTGGCTGAACTGTGCCCATTCTGGGTGTCCTACTTAAAACTTTGTGAGGGTATCAACTCTTTGTATTGAGAAAAGAACTTGGAATGACAGCTGAGCTATCTGCATCAATAATAGTTTCAGAAAACATTTACATTAGCCTTCTTAAAGAGTTCTTCTTTCTTTTTTTTTTTATTTTGATGTAGACAATTTAAAGTATATTGTAAATTTGTTAACATATTGCTTCAGTTTTATGTTTTAGTTTGTTGGTTGTGAGGTATGTGAAAACTTACCTTCCCAACCAAAGACAGAACCTGCACCTCTTGCATTGGAAGGGCAAGTCTGCGCCACCAGGGAATTCCCCACATTAGCCTTCTAATTGCTATACTTATGTTCTATAGAAACTGGAAAATACTTTCTTGTAAGGGATTTTAGCAGAGATGAACTAAAATGTAAAAACTGAGGTCTGTTTCATTATCAGTGTTCGCCAAAATATTGAATTAACTAATCTATTAACTGAAATCTTAAGTATGATGTGTTTAACTGAGAAATTCCTCCACATGATCAGGCACTCTCTTTGTCTGGAATAATAAAATGAATGTGTTAATACTCAACAGTAAATGTATCCTGCTTCTGGTTATAAGTTTGATGGTTTTGAAAAGCCCATTAAATTCATGGCTTTCAAGATCTAGTTTTCTACTTATCATTCTACTTATCATTCTAAATCATTTAGCTCTCTTACCCTATTTGCTGTGAAGACAGGCTTATTTATATTCATATTATTCATCTCCCTCAAAACTATTCAGCTTCTTTGTCTTGATTCCTGTCAGTCAGAGAGGCCCCATCCCCTCCTGGATGAAAGACAACACTCAATGTCCTGCTGGATAAAACTCATCTCTAAACAAAGACTTCTGATTTTCAGGAGGCTTGACTCCACTGTCTGCATTGAAGCTTTGGTCTGCCAGGAGCCCATATCCAGATGGTCAGGAAGTTTATTGAGGTGGCCAAGTCTAGAAAGTAATAAAAGATACTTCATTTTTTCCTCTCTTTCTCCACTTACTGATCCTTGTCCCACCAGCTCACCCTCTCCAGAGATCTCTGGTTTTCCTGTATTTGAGGATGGAGATAAACATTCCAAACCATCACCCCTAACTTTTACATAGTCTGGGTCAAGTGGACAAGTCAAGGTACATTTTCCTTATTTCCAAAGGTTTAAATATTATAAATCAAACCAAAAAACCATTAAAATAGAAGATGCCTATAATACAATTTGAAAAATATACCTTTCTTTTATAAAAATATTAAAATTTATAAATCTATAACTTCTAATATGACTAAGATTTGGCAAAATACTAGCTAAATTAACATGATTATTCCAAAAATGCTACAAAAATTATTTCATCATTTAGAGAATATCACTTGTATAGTAACTTTTATTGCCTCTTAAAACAGTATCAAAATTCACACAGTCAATAATTGTTATTCTTTTAAATTAGAAAAAGAAGACAAAGTGAGTATATAGTTCTCTTTTTGAAGCTGCATTAATACAATACCTCCAAGACCCTAGAGTAGATTATTTTTTAAAGCTGGAGGTGATAATTTATTAAATATACCTCTATAACTAAATAAATTTAGAATAAATGCTTTAAATAATTTTACGTATATACAAGGTAATAATGATAGAAGGTTATAAAGAAAATTGAAACCAGGAATATTGCTCACCTTATTAAATCTGTTTTTAAGCAAAACTACCTTCATCCGTGAATGGTATGTGCATGGCTAAAGAGGACTTAAGCTCTACAACCTCGCAGCAAATATTTCTGAGGGTACCTGGTATGATCTCCTGCAGGGTCTGAAGAAAGCTGTTTTCTTTTCTTATATGCATCAACTCTGGCACCATTGATAGTAATAATAAATTGTATTGTCATTCCTTATTAATTAAATGGCCTTTATTTGAATATAATTGATTATAGACGCCTTGATTATGCATTCCAGGAACCTGATCAGTGTGGTAAGATTAGTTATGTGTAACCACATAGACAAGCCTGGCTTTACACGGGGATATGTGCTTTTATTTTTCTTTTAGGGTCCTTTGGATCCCCTCTTTTCCTTCGGGCTTGGACAATGGTGTAAAACCTGGGCTTCTAAATCAAACTGTCACCAGGAACCACAGTCACTACTTGTCGTAGCTTTGTTTCTGTAACAAATACACGAATTTCTTACCTCTACCTGACATTGTTAATTGTAAACACTTTGAGGACATTGGTTAAAAGTCTGACTTGTACACTGATGTATTCCCAGGGCCTAACAAAAGATCCAGAGCTTAATAAATTCAAAATAAGCATTTATTGAATACTTATGTGTACTGAAGGTTGTTTTGCAAAATAAATTTGAAATATTACATTGATAATCAAATATAAGTCATCTTCCCTCTTTTGTCTGCCCTATGAAACAAAGTCATTTACATGTAGAACTGCTTCTAAATCTTAATTCTCAAAGATTTTGCATTCAACTTTTGAAGATGTGAATGAAACTTGTCTTTATTCAAACTAAACTAAACTTCAGCAAACTAAATAATATTTTAAAAAGCTTTGTGTTGGTTGATGTGGAGAATATGTGCTGGCCAACTTTGGAGAAAGAGGACTCGTAAGGCTTGAGGTCGTCAGGAAGGTGAGCGTGACCTGGCTGCCAAAGAATGACTAAAAATTCAAATGGCTGAAAAGAGAGGAAAGGCAGTCTCTGCTGAGTAAAGTAAAGAAAACGATTATCATCATGCTTTTCAAGATAGTAAAGTCATTAAAGACTCAGTGAGAGTAATGCTGGAAGTAAGAGTGCATTGGTAGGATGAAATAAAATAGATTGTTCAGAACCTCAGATGCAGGAGAAGAATTTGAATTTGGAGAATTAGGCTATCATTGAAGATTTTGAAGATGAATATATTTATGATTTTTTTTTTATAGCAGCAGAACATTCTAATAGTCATGATCTCTGTGGAAATTCACCTTCTAAATGGAAATGTGTGTGTGTGTGTGTGTGTGTGATTCTTAAAACGCACTGATGATAAATGGAATGGAGAGAATCAGATTAAGATAAGGCCTTTGCCTCATAATCTTTGGCTTCTAAAACTTAACATTTTGTTTTGAACTCTGAAAAAAAAAAATTACTTCCCTATATAAGTCATGCACTTCAGCCATAACTAACATAGAATTTGGAGTAGGAAGCACTTCAAGGGCACTTGATATACTAGCTTCTTTTGCCCAAGTTTGATGACATTTTGGTAACATATAAAAATGTCAGAGTATGACAAATCCAAACTTAAACTAAAATAGATGAAGAATTTGAAGTTGTAAATCTTTGAAGCCAATTTTAAACCAGCTCAATTTAATGTCTTGTTTTATGTCACTGAATGTATGATTGATAAACATATGTTAAATAAACCATCAGGTTGATTCAAACTTCCTGATAAGAGCTGAAATTTTTCAAGTTGGTGGAAAAGAATGAATGATACTTTAACTTTCATCTTACATAAATATGGGAAATAATTTAAAAGGAGATATTAAAAGTACTGGGGTTCCCCGTTGGCTCAAGTGGTAAACAATCTGCCTGTAATGCAGGAGACTCAGGAGACACAGGTTCGATTCCTGGCTCGGAAAGATCCCTTGGAGAAGGAAATTACAACCCAATCCAGTATTCTTGATTGCAAAATCTCATGGACAGAGGAGCCCGGTATCTGCAGTCTGTGCACGTATGCATGGTAGGTCGCGTTAGTTGTGTCTGACTCTTTGCAACCCTATAGACTGTCGCCTTTCAGGCTCCCCTATCCACGGAATCTCCAGACAAGAATACTGGGGTGGCTTGCCGTGCCCTCCTCCAGGGGGTCGTCCCCACCAGTGACCACACCCCTGTCCCTTACGTCTCCTGCATTGGCAGGCAGGATCTTTACCGCTAGTGCCACCTAGGAAGCGCTGCCTACTGTCCACAGGGTCACAGAGACTAGGACAGAACTGACATGCACACAAGTTAAAAATACTACATCTTCCTGCTTTTGTAAAGTACTCAATTCATGTTTTTAGAATCATAGTTTGAATATTGCTTCTTGGGGATTTCACGTGTAGAACAAAGCGTGTGTGTAAAGAAAGAACGGGGAACTTTCTGCACAGCAGGTCACTGAAGGGGCTCTTACGTGCTGAGGTTCACGACCTCCTTCACCTTGGTCTAATGACTTCCTGAGGAGTCCATTTAGTCTCACCATTACCATAGGTGGTATTTTTTTATTACTCTTTTTTTAATACTCTTCTTGAACTTATGAGGCGGTTGTAGTATATACAGGTCAAGCAATTTGACAAAGATGAACATCTTCAGGTGGTGGTTTCAGAAATCAGAACTACATGACTTAAAGCCCCTGTGTTAAGCCAACAGGCATCAGCCTCCCCCGTTTTGACAGTTTGCTCAGAGGTGCTTGAGATCAATAAGCCCCAGTATTGCAAAAACAAAAGGGAATGCTAGCTATACAGCTTCCAAGCTTGCTGCTAATTATATGCATGCTATACTTTATAGCACCTCTCTATTTCCTTTATTTTTTTTTAAAAAAATAGTATTAATATTTAGTTACAAAATAGAGAACTCATAAATGTTTTCCTTTTACTCAAAATTAAAACATTACAGTAGGGAAATTGGACTTATACTATAGTCCTCAAACAATCCCCCTTTCTTCTCCCATCTATTTCCCTAAGATATCATAGTTATTAACTTAGCTTTGACCTTCTTGACTCTTTATAATGCATTGACATTTATGGTGCACACACATGTATAAAATATGTAATATTTAATTATAAAAATTCTATTATCCAGTAAATATTATTTTTCACAAGCTATTTTTATTCAACAATAGATTTCTGTCCATTTCAACCTTATAAAATAGTATGCAATATTCTAACATATGAATATATCAGTTTAGAAGTTACCTTCTTAATTTTTTGTTTTTCTTTAATAAAAATCCTCTTTCAGATCTTGTTGTTTTTACATGTGAATAATTTTCTAAGGAAGTTGCCTCAAAGAATTACTGGATCATATGGCATTTGTACTTTGTATTTTGATAGCAATTTCAAACTGCTATTCAATTTCCCCATGCCAATTTATTCTCTCACAAGAGTATATACTCATTTCAACTTCCAAGCAAACTCACCAAGAGTTGATATCAAGCATTTTAAAGTCTACATTCTGATATGTGAAAAATGATCATTTAATCTAATTTCTCTGATTGCTAGTAACTTAGAAAATTTTATTCAATGTAACATTACTGTTTTATATATATATATATATATATATATATATATATATATATCTTCCCAACTTGTCTGTTTCTACTCATTGCCCATTTTTCTAGATATCTGGTTGCCTTGCTTTTATTGTTTTGTGGTTCTTAACATGCTGAGCACCAGCCTTTGTTGGATATAATTTCATTTTCTGTCATAGAAGTTAAATTATTTTATTTTGCTTTTTTCATCCAGACTTTACCTTGTAGAGAATTAAATTACAAAAGCTTCTTCAAGAAAGCTAGTAGGGACCACTGTATTTGTCTCTGTCTCAGGAGAGTCTTACTTTTAAAGATGCTATCAAAGAAATTGTGAAATTTGCATTTTGAAAACTTTCTTAGTATGTTTATTTTTTTGAATCATAAAGTGCAACAGAAATGCAGATTGGCATTCAGGACAATTGGATCCTGATAATTTTGTTCCTTCACATTTGGCAAATGGGGGTATTAATAATTTTTGGTAAGGGATGTGTTGGCATAGATTTCACTGGGTCTGGGGCATCCAGATAGATACAACATAAAGTTCCCATGTGGCTGGGCAGCCCATGGCTGAATCTAATAAACCAATGGAGCTATAAGAAGCACAACTGTAGGAAGGGTCACAGCGATGGAGAAAGGAAAAAAAAAAGTATTTCCAGGATGAGAAAGACAGACAAAAAACAATGAAGAGCTGTACCTGTACATTGGCAAGGGGATAGCAGTGCACATTAATAAAAGTCTTTGCTTAACTAGTTCAGTAATAGTGGGCTCAGACTGTCTACTTTATATATAGACATTGCCTAAAGAGCAAACTCTTTGAAGAAATGTATGGTGTATTCATGAGATTATTAAAAATAATGTAATTAGCATAAACACAAATGTTAATTTAATTTAAAAAATAAAGATTATTAGGTGAGAAGACAAAGGTCCAGCAAACATGGACTTAATAACATCTGATGCAACCCAAGTACATAGGATTTTTTGTTTTCAAGATTCTTTTCCTTTGTTTTCAGTATTGCTATAACTGAAAAAAAGAAAAAAGGCAAGCTATTAATAAAATCCAGAACCTCCTTTCTCCACTCAGGAACTGTGTAAATGGACAGTTCTAGCCCACCCAGTTACGTTTCGGGGAACAAAAGAAACAACTACAAGAGTTGTCCACCTACCTAGTGTTCATTGAGCTACTCACTCTCTCTCCCTCTTTTTTTTTTTTTTTTTTAATCCTCCTAGTTTCCTGACCTCTTCTCAATCACAGATCCTATTAACTTCAGACCATCAAATGGCTTTCAGGCAGATGGCATGATCACCTTGGCAAATTGCAAAGATTTTTCTCTGGAGTCTGGAGGGGGAAATTGATTGGGATGAGACAGGGGAAGACCAGTAAGAGAGCTCTTACAGCATCCCAGGCAGGAAGTAAAGACCTGGATTTCAACAAGAGAAGCTGGGATAAAGCAGTCGCAAGATGGCATATAGAGGAAGTTCAGTTCAGTCGCTCAGTCTTGTCCAACTATTTGCAAATGGACTGCAGTAAAACAGGCCTCCCTGTCCATCACCAACTCCCAGAACTTGCTCAAACTCATGTCCATTGAGTCAGTGATGCCATGCAACCATCTCATCCTCTGTTGTCCCCTTCTCCTCCTGTCTTCAATCTTTCCCAGCATTAAGGTAATTTCTAATGAGTCAGTTCTTTATATCAGGTGGTGAAAGTATTGGAGTTTCAGTTTCAGCATCAGTCCTTCCAATGAATATTCAGAAACGATTTTCTTTAGGATGGACTGGTTGGATCTCCTTGCAGTCCAAGTGACTCTCAAGAGTCTTATCCAATAACACAGTTCAGAAGCATCAATTCTTCAGTGCTTACCTTTCTTTATAGTCCATCTCTCACATTCATACATGACTACTGGAAAACCCACAGTTTTGACTAGATGGAGCTTTGTCGGCAAAGTAGTGTCTCTGCTTTTTAATATGCTCTCTAGGTTTGTTAAAGCTTTCCTTCCAGGGAGCAAGTGTCTTAATTTCGTGGCTGCAGTCACCATCTGTAATGATTTTGGTGATCAACAAAATAAAGTCCGTCGCTGTTTCCATTGTTTCCCTATCTATTTGCCATGAAGTGATGCGACTGGATGCCATGATCTTTGTTTTTTGAATGCTGAGTTTTAAGCCAGTTTTTTCACTCTCCTCTTTCACTTTCATCAAGAGGCTCTTTAGTTCTTCACTTTCTGCCATAAGGGTGATGCCATTTGCATCCCTGAAGTGACTGATCTTTATCCCTACAATCATGCTTCATCCAGCCTGCCATTTTGCATGATGAATGTTGTATATAAGTTAAATAAGCAGGGTGACAATATACACCCTTGATGTACTCCTTTAACAATTTGGGACCAGTCCATTGTTCCATGTTGGATTATAACTGTTGCTTCTTGACCTGCCTACAGAATTCTCAGGAGGCAGGTAAGGTGGTCTGGTATTCCCATCTCTTTAAGTTTATTCCTCAGTGTGTTGTTATCCACACAATCAAAGGCTTTGGCGTAGTCAATAAAGCAGAAGTAGATGTTTTTCTGGAACTTTCTTGATTTCTCTATGATCCAATGGATATTTGAAATTTGATCTCTGGTTCCTCTCCCTTTTCTAAAGTCAGCTCGAGCATCTGGAAGTTCTTGGTTCAGGTAGTGTTGAAGCCTTGCTTAGAGAATTTTGAACATTACTTTGCTAGCATGTAAGATGAATGCAGTTGTGTGGAGTTTGAATATTATTTGGAATTGCCTTTCTTTTGAAATGGAATGAAAACTGACCTTCTCCAGTCCTGTGGCCACCTCTGAGTTTTCCAAATTTGTTGGCATGTTGATTGTAGCACTTTAACAACATCATCTTTCAGGATTTGGGATAGCTCAACTGTAATTCCATCACCTCCACTAGCTTTGTTCATAGTGATACAGGCTAAGTCCCACTGGGCTTCCCATTCCAGGATGTCTGGCTCTCAGTGAGTGATCACACCATCGTGGTTATCTGGGTCATTAAGATATTTATTGTATAGTACTTCTGTGTCTTCTTGACACCTCTGGTAGCCATAAATTTGCTTTCCATATTCATGACTCTATTTTTATTATGTAAATAAATTTGAAGTATTTGTTCTTATGAAGGTTTTTGATTAAGAGGAAATTTCAATAAGTAAAATGCCTAAGATACTGCCAAATATATTATAGGCTTTTAATTATGTGTTTTGATTCTTGTTTTTCATGTGTGTACCTGCTATTGTAGTATATATATATATATATATATATATATATATACACACACAATAGCTTGGACTATGAGCTTTGTTTGTAAAGCCACGTCTATCATCTTGTTCCTAAGTAGCAAACGATTCTACCACAGAGTTTCGTGATTTTAAGACAAATTATTGTCTATACCTGTCTGGTGCTGAAATGTTTCTCTTCTACTGAAATCACATGAAATCACAAGGCAAAGGCATTGTAACTTGTCTTAGACAAAGATACCAGGTATGACATGTGATATCTAAAGATTCAGGCTGTTGAGAATGGAAGGATAACAAAGGAGTAGATTGTATCTTAGTTCGCTTTAGAGTTTCAAGAATTTTACTTGCCATGGAAATTTCCACAAAGCACAGGTTTGGTTTATTAAGCAATTGCCTACATTTCACTCAACTGAAGTGATGGAAGACCTTAATCCTTGCAAACTGTCAATTAGAAGGAATTAACATGTCTTGAAGATGTTATTTTAGGTACATTTCACAAGCCACTTAAGCTAGGCAGAATTATTTACTTTTATTACTAAGTCAAGTTACTGACATGGGAATACAGGATTCTATTCTTACCACAGTAACACCTCCAATATTCTATATTGCTATTAAATAGGTATTATCCATGGGCAGTTAAAACCTATTACAGTGCATATTTACCTATGTTTAACAATTTTTGTAGGCTTATTAATTTCATTTGAGTAAAAATGAGAATTACTTTCAGTTAGTTAATTCTTTTATATATTGCTAAAGCATCTTTCTCATAGAACCATAGAACTATAGACATTTAAAATTAAAATGGAGCTTAAAGGCATTTAACATAGAAGAAGGTAATTGTAATAAATTGGATCTTTGTGTCACATAGTGAAAAATGCTCTTCCTGCTCTGTTTTATACTCTAGGACAATGGTTCACAAGCAGGCTTACATCAGAGTCAGCCGGGGAACTTGTACCTCAATGAGCTTGGGCCACTGTGATGTATTTAGCTCTCCAGATTGTCTGCTGCATGCCAAAGTTTGAGGAGCATTGCTCTTAGAGGTGGAAACCATTTCATCTTTATTTTGCACACTGTGAAAACTGAGGCTCATGGGTAGTAACTTTCAGGAGGTTGCAGAGCCAGTAAGTGGTAGAGACAGAGTCCAGTCCTTTGGCTGAGGCTGATGGGGTGGTGCATTTTATAGCTCTGCTCTGTGAGTTGGCAACCAAATGGGCTGGTTGAGATTAACTAGTGATGGCTGCTTGAAAGTCTGCATGGAAAAGGGTAACAAATTCACACTGGGACTCACAGATGGATCACGACTAACCTCTGATGCCTGCGATGAATACAGGGCAGTCCCCCAGTTCAATATCTTTAAGGTAAAAGTAGTTCAAGAGCTATTCGGTGTTTTCATCCAGCCACACTGACTCCACACTGGCTTTAGCAATTTCTGGTGAAAGACTTCTTGTTTCAGGAATGTCTTATATATCTTATAAGAGTATTGAAAGTAAGAAAAACCCGGAGATCAAGAACCAGGACACAAGTTCCAGTCTCGGCTTTGATGTTAACTTGGAGTGTGAGTTTTCCCAAGATATTTTGTTGTTGTTGGATAGCAGTTTCTCATGGCAGAGTTGAGTTATTTGGACTCAGTCATCAGAATGCATTTTTTTTAGTCTAACATGATTAGTCCTCCATATTTTGACAGAAATGGTTCTAACAGTTTAGGGGCAATATTCTGACCCCCAATCTCAATGTTTGATCATTTCCCAAAACAATAACCACATGCAGAAGTGAATGTACAAAGGAACACATTGCCAAGAGTTAACTTCAAACACAACTCTAATTTGGGGGATGGGAAAGAGAGAGGCAACTATGTAAAGGATTGTAAAAGTTGTGATGAAATCTGATAGTCTAAGAGAAAATTACTTACAAATAATATGAGATCTTTCAGATTTAATGGTTAGGGAAAAAGTAAAGAATCTGTTCAAACTGTAATTGGTGGTGGTTTTTCAGTAGCCAAGTCATGTCCGACTTCGCTACCCCATGTACTGCAGCGTGCCAGGCCTCCTTTGTCCCCACCATATCCTAGAGTTTGCCCAAGTTCATGTCCATTGCATCAGTGATGTCACCCAACCATCGCATCCTTTGTCACCCTCTTCTCCTGCCTTCAGTCTTTCCCAGCATCAGGTTCTTTTCCAGTGAGTCAGCTGTTCATATCAGATGGCCAAATATTAGAGCTTCAACTTCAGCATCAGCCTCTCTAATGAATATTCAGGGTTGATTTTCTTTAAGATTGACCAGTTTGATCTCCTTGCTGTCCAAGGGACTCTCAAGAGTTGATGGCGGTGGTGGTGGTGCTGCTGCTAAGTCACTTCAGTTGTGTCCGACTCTGTGTGACCCCGTCCCTGGGATTCTCCAGGCAAGAACACTGGAGTGGGTTGCCATTTCCTTCTCCAATGCATAAAAGTGAAAAGTGAAAGTGAAGTCACTCAGTGATGTCTGACTCTTCGCGACCCCATGGACTGCAGCCCACCAGGCTCCTCCGTCCATGGGATTTTCTAGGCAAGAGTACTGGATGGGGTGCCATTGCCTTCTCCATTGGTGGTGGCAGATATCTATAAAAATCTACACACAATACATGTGTAGAGATTGTCTAGTCTGTTTTGGTCCATTTTTCTAAGATATATTTTTTTCAAAAAGTGTGTTTCTTCTTTCAATTTTCATGAAGATGCCATGAAATAATTACGTTTATTTTGCAGACTTTTACACAAATAGATCCATAACCAAGTATGTTTACAAATGTAGACAGGATACAAAAATAAAGTCCCCTACGCTTTCTATGATCTCATGCCTGTATGCTCAGTCACTCACTTGTGTCTGCCTCTTGTGACCCCATGGACTGTAGCCCACCAGGCTTTTCTATCCATGGGATTATCCTGGCAGGAATACTGGAGTGGGTTGCCATTTCCTCCTTCAGGGGATCTTCCCAACCCAGGGCTCAAACCTGAGTCTCCTGTACTACAGGCAGATTCTTTACCACTGAGCAATCTGGGAAGCCCTTCTTGTTCTCATAACCACCTTCTCGAGAAAAGAAATTTTTTTTTGTTTGTTTTGTTTTTTCCCCGATCTTGTCTCCACAAGACTTTGAAATGTGATTTTGTAAAAATTACTGAAATTCTTTAGGCATCAGTTTCATTGTCCCTAAAGAAAGTATAATATTTATCTCACAAAATTTTACCAGGATTAGATAACAATATGGAGACAAAAAAACTCATCTATGAATATCATACATATGTACCTAAAGGGATGTGATCTCTACCAGGAAGGAAACATCAGGTCAAAGAAGACAAAGCTTACAGTCATTGTAAAGAGCATAAGATCACAGTGCACACTTCCAGATTCCAAGTTCAAAACCTTTTCCTAGTTGTCAAGCTACTTACTCATATTTTATGTGGCTCCTAGGGGACGCTTACTATGGGGAAAAGCTTAATGCATTATAGAACCAGATGCTCAAGAGTTTAGTTTGTCATCCTCATGGTTTCATTTCTGTGTATTTGCTTAACTGTCAGGGCACTTAAACTAGAAGACCGAAAATAACTCATTACATAGAGAACAGGAGAATTTTCTATATTTAAATGTTTCTGTCTCTGTCTCCTGCATCAGGTCTCCTTTCTTCATTAAAGGCAAGATGAATACAGGGAAGCCTGCTCCTTACCCCAGGCATTATTTCTATGCCTATTACTCCCTCAGCCCCCAAATACACATCTGCCATCTAAATCCCATTTTCTAAGTTAACATCCCAGGTCTCTGAATCCTGGCCTGCATTAGCATGCAAACCACTCTTTCTAATCTCTAATCTTTCCTATTGGCTTTTCCTTCAGAGTGCATCTTATTTTTACAGATCAATTTTTTTTACATATTCCAGGCATGGATATCTGCCTTCCTTATGTTACTTTTCATTCTGTTAGGGAGAAAATAACCCTGCTCCCTCCAATCCCACTGTCAGCAGTCTTAAATCATAGAAAGGGACCTAGCAAAGCACACAATTACTGAAAAGAAATGTCCTTAACAGTTATCATTTCTCAACATGGCTATGACTCCAATCTACAAAGGCAGTATTCTTTGATTACTATCATCAAAAGCCCATGACTCTAAAGAGGACAGTACACATTTTGAATGATGTTATTAAGGGGTGTGTGTGTGTGTGTGTGTGTGGCTGAAGTTGCAAAATAGTGAATATTTTACCCCTGTCCAGTCATGCAGGGAGCACTGAAATATTTAAAATACGAGGCAACCAGGCACTGAACCCAATATTTACTCTCTGAATCACTTAGTTATATTTCATCAGCTCCCCTGGTCTTCTGAATTTTCATCAACAGAACATACATCATGAAATCCTCCAGTGTGGGGGAAGGTCATAACAACACCGTCCGGAGAGTTCTGTGGTGATGACATTAAAATCTGAAGATACATTCATTTTCTGAGATATGTTGTTCCCTTGTGAAATGAGGAGAGACCAAGGGTTCATCCTGAAGAAAATAAGACCAATCTTTTTCTGTCTGCCCTTAAATCATGCAGAACTTGTCACCGCCTTCTGTATTCACTTTGCATAATGCTATTTTCCTTTCCTCCTATGCATTTCCCCTCCCCACTATATTCACTGTATTCAGACATTGATCAGGCTGGATAAGTGAGCTCAACATATATCTTAAAAAATCATGACTGTGCTCATTTCTTTAAGACCTTGAGTTTATATCTAGAAATAGCTAATTCACCCCCAGAGAGAAAGCTTCACTGAGCTTAGCACAGGTAGAGGTGAGGCTCAGAGAGACAGCAGGAGCTCCCTGGGAAATGGTCTGGGGTGGAGCAGCTGCATTTGCGTTTCAGCTCTGCCACTTTGCAGCTGCAGGACTTTGGCAAACTGTTTAATCCATCAGAACCTTTGTTTCTTTATCTTTACATTAAGGAGTATGGAAAATAAAAGACACAAATTTACGATGTATAGAAAAACATCTTAAATTGTCAGTATTATTATTATAAATGCAATGCTAGGCATGAAGCTTATCTTAAGGGTAAGGATTATTAAAGGTAAGGATTCTATCACTGACTTTTGTATTTTTTTAATATAAACATTGGTTAATGAGTGTAATTTACTATTGATCTTAGCATTAGAAAGGGTGCTGGAAATGTGATTCTATTATCTCCCTACCACATTTCTTTAAGCAAGAAGAAACTAATTTTTAACTTTGCTATTTTTTAAAATGTGGATTTAATATCTGCTTCAAATGTATAATATCAGCATGAAATGAGACTCATGTAAGGCTGTGAACAGCAAGTGTTTAGTACACGATAAGGATATTTTGAAAAAATATATATATATATAGTTTTTTTTTTCTCCTAAATTGAATTGGCTTTAGATAAATTTATTACTATCAAAATCAAGGTATTTAAAATATTATAATTTTTTTTAAAATACAGGATGAAAGGGAAAAGTGACAATTACAATGATAGATAACTTCTTATCACTGACTAAAACCAATACAGACTATACAATATCAATGCAGTCAGAATCAAAATCCCCACATAAGTTCCTGACTTATGCAACATCTAATCTTAACACTTTGGCCTTTAAGTTTTATGGCTGGCAATACCTATAGATTGATTCTCAAAAAGCTTTATACTTTTCTGTTTCTTACATTCTAAACTGAAGATATATGCTATGATTTGCAACCTGTGAGGAAATGGGGAAAATTTAATATATGTGATTGGGTCAAGATGTGGAATTATAGAAATGCATTTTGATTAGAAGTCAGGCAATGTAGATCTGACCTCTGAGTCAAAATCATAAAATCACCAACATGTAGTAGCAACTGTTCCTATTGCAAGATTCTCAAGGTATCTGTTCTACAAAGTACTCATTTCCTATAATATTAATGGTCATCAGAAGAGGAAAATATCATGGGAGATGCTTTTAAAAAGCATTAATCCCCTTTATGGATGAAATATAGAACTTTGATCATCTGACATGATGATGATATAATTTAAATGCAAAAAAAAAACTCCATCATGTGCCTGGATCTACAACCACCTACTCAAATTACTATTCTTTCCCCTGTTGCTCACAAAAATCCATCTGCCCTGGCCTTCCAAATGTCTTACCCTTTATCTGTGAGCAACATACCTCCCTCAAAGCTTTGTATTGTTTTGTTTATCTTTGTTTATCTTCTTCCACATGTATCCATGCTTCCTTCATTTCATTCAAGTGACTGTTCAAAGGGCACATATTCAGAGATACTTCACTCTCCATGCAGCATGAAATGGTACTCCGGTCAATCTTTATTGCTTCCCTTGCTCTCTCTCCCTTCTTTCCTCCTCTTCTCTATCCCTTCCTCTTTCCCTCCTTTTTCCATTTTCCCTTCCTCCTTTTCTTTCTATCTTCCTTCCTTCCCTCCTCTCTTTGTTTATCAAATTTAGAGATACTTAACCTTGGTTATTGAACTATCTATGCATACTTAGACACTCAGTCATGTCCGACTCTTTGCAACTCCATGGACTGTAGCCTCCATGGACAGGCTCCTCTGTCCATGGAATTTTCCAGGAAAGAATACTGCAGTGGGTTTCCATCTCTTACTCCAGGGGACACTCCTAACTCAGTCTCCTTTGTCTTCTGCACTGGCCTGCATACTCTTAAGCTCAGTGTCCCCTGGGAAGCCCTGAACTGTCTGTACTGTTTCTTAATTGTCTGGTAATGGTCTTGTTCTCCAAACTGATGAGTAGGAACAGGGCTTTTGTCCCTTCAGTTCATGCTGAATCCTGAACTTGAGCTCTAGGTCAGTAGTCTTTACAGAGTGCATGCACAAGGAAGCATCGTTAATAAGCAGTCTGTGTGGAAAAGTAAAATAGTGCCACTAGCAGATCATACATGGTGAAGAATTTCCAAATTTAGAAAGCAAAACAAGCCAAATACATAGATCCAGGTAACAGCATGGCCTGAAATGCAATAAAAAGAAGTCCTGGGAAATTTCTTACCACCAGACGGCAGTCAGGAAATAAAAGGGTTGTACTCGGAGAAGGTAAACCTTCACATGCATCTGCTTACATTGCTCAGGTGAAGGAGCTATCTGCAAGGGCGTTTACTCAGAGGTCACATCAGTCGGAAGCTGCCCCCTTAGCCTTCTCAAAGCAGGGAAAGAAAGAATTCTCCACATCCTTAGGAAAACCCGCTATCACCTGCAGTACACACCCTGCCTACCTCCACCTCAGCTGGCCGGTTTCAGCACATAACGCAGGCAGTTAAGCGGGAATTTGCCAAAACAGAATAATTAAAATTCACTAATTCAACCAAAAATATGAAAGGAGCCAAAATCAACAGAAAAGAATGTCTCATAGCTGGGGAGGTCACATCTTCATAGAGATACCAGGAATATGTCTTCTGGTTTACAAATTGTCAAATAAATTAGCATTAGAATTTGAGTATTTATTTCCAAAATTAAGACTTAGAAAACTTAACAGACTGGATGTTGAATAGAATGGATACAGATGAAGAGGTAGTGAGTTGGAAGATGAATCAAAATAATTTTGTCTAAAGTTTAGTGGTTGCTGTTGTCAGTCACCTATGTGTGTCCAGCTCTCTGTGACCCTATGGACTGCAGCACGCCAGGCTTCGTGGTCCCTCACCATCTCCCGGAGTCTGCCCCAGTTCATGTCCGTGAATTAGTGATGCCATCAAACAATCGTATCCTCTGTCACCCTCTTCTCTTTCTGCCTTCACTCTTTCCCAGCATCAGGGTCTTTTCTAATGAGTCAGCTGTTCACATCAGGTGATCAAAGTATTGGAGCTTCAGCTTCAGCATCAGCCCTTCCAATGAATATTCAGGGTTGATTTCCTTTAGGATGGACTGGTTTGATCCGCTTGCTGTCTAAGGGACTCTCAAGACTCCTCTCCAGCACCACATTTCCAAAGTACTGGAATTCCAAAGAATTGCAATTCCAAAGTTCCAATTATTCAGCGCTCTGCCTTTGTGGTCCAGCTCTCACAACCACACATGACTACTGGAAAGGCCATAGACTTGACTATACAGATTTTCTCAGCAAAGCAGTGCCTTTGCTTTTTAACATGCTGCCTAGGTTTGTCATAGCTTTCCTGTTTGTATGTACAGACAAAGTTATTGTATGTCTGAAAGTAAATTTAGAAAGAATAAAGCCTAAAATATCATCTGGATGCAAAAATAAATGAGACTTATGTTGCCAGATTTTTGTATCTGAGAGAGTTAGCATTTAGATGAGAAAATAGGATTTTCTACATACAAACACATACAAAAACACATACCATAAATCTCTGAAACATTTTCAAAGGGTATGGGGTCTTCAAGCCCTAAAATGGTAGTTATAAATTGGGGTGTCTTCCCAAACACTAGGAACATTTTAATGTGCCTGAAGAATCTGTGGGAGAGATGTCTTGTCTTTATGGAATGCAGTCTATGAGGTGTATCATGAAAGTGTCATTAGTGGCTTATTTTTAGCACACTATCCCATGAATACAAAATATGTTTCATTCCTGTACATATTTACAATAGCCAGTGATAAAGAAACATGAATAAACACTGGATACATGTTTTTGATATGGTGACACATTGTTTGGGAAAAGTGAATGGCAGAGGCAACAGCAGAGAAGAATGATAAAGAGAAACATCTTCCCAGAGTAAGAATGTTGAATCTCAGGGGCATCAGACAACCATTCACCAGAATTATTTTTCTCTACCCCTGTCTTTGGTCAGGATGTAGACATAATTTGGTGATGGCATTTGTGTCTTGATATGCTATCCTAAGAACAATAATCCAAGGGAAATTTAACCTGCTGTGTCTGATCACTGTAGCTCACTAACAGAATCTATTCTCTGAGGGTTTTCATGCCTACAAAGCTGACAGAACCTTTCCGATCAGTGAGCCAGGATCATACTTGTTCTAAAAATCACACAAATACAACTTTAAAAGATTCATGTTAAAGTAGAATATTAGGTCTTGAGATATTTGAATAGTGCCTCAGCCAGAGTCAATGGACCATTTTCTCCCTTGCTTTATATTTTGTGCAGCACTCATTTATTGCATATCACTGAATACACCCAACAGCTCTTTAGGAGATCAAATGTCTGAATGGGAAAGATCATTAAAAAGTGATTTGTATCTGTTAAGCCCAGGAAATAATCCTGCTAAATAGAGAGAAACCACATGGGGTGAGGAGCATACATCTTCATTCATTTTGTAATGTGGGCTGTTAGGGACTTTGAAAATTTCCTAAAATGATGTGTAAAAGCTAATCTGCAGACCTTATAACCTTAAAAATTCTCCTTCAAACAGAGCTCAAGTCTTCCTGTCCCCACTCCCCCATGGAGTGTAATGACAAGGCAGGAGTTGTAAGAGAAGCCAGATCTAGCAGAAACCTATTTCTTGGGAATTTTCAAGCAGTTTAAGAAACAAAACTCTGGGAAGTGTTGGTTTCCAAATAAACAGGGTTTGGTTTTCGGTTTGGTTTTGTTTTTTTCTCAAGGTTATCACAGATGATAAAGTTCTATCTTCTGCTAGGTGTAGATACTGCTAGGAGACTAAGGCAGCACCCAATGAAGTAAAGATCTTTCTTATAAGATCATGGATATGAATTTAAATGCAATTGGAAATGGATGGGGAGTATAAAGCTCAGGCTAGCACATCTTGTGATAATAACTTGGGATGGAGGATTGGAGGATTCTAAACGGTGTTGGAAATGCATAGCCTTGTTTATAATCAGATAGAGTAGGAGTACAGGACTCTTTTTGGAGTCATAGAATTCAGTTACAGCTCTCCTCTGCTTGTTACTTATTTGATCTTGGACAGTGTCAGTAACCTATCTTACTCTCAGTTTAGGGATATTGTGATAGCTTTTTAGCATAGTGTATATGAAATGCCTAGCTCAGGGAGTGGCACGTAAAAGTTATTAAGATATTGTTCAGCATATGAGTGCAGTGGATTACTCTAAGGAATAAAAAGCTTTCAATAGCATCTCTAAAATAGCAAGTAAATAATTGTCACTTCCTTTGAGATTTTGTTGTTGTTGGGTCACTCAGTCGTGTCCAGCTCTTTGCGACCCCATGGACTGCAGTATGCCAGGCTTCCCTGTCCTTCACCATCTCCCGGAGTTTGCTCAGCTACATATCCATTGAGTCTGTGATGCTATCCAATCATCTCATCCTCTGTCACCCACTTCTCCTCCTGCCCTCAATCTTTCCCAACATCAGAGTCTTCTCCAATGAGTTCGTTCTTCACACCAGGTGGCCAAAATATTGGAGCTTCAGCATCAGTCTTTCCAATGAAGATTCTGGGTTTATTTCCCTTAGGATTGACTGGTTTGATCTCCTTGTAGTCTAAGTGATTATCAAGAGTATTCTCTAGCACCACAATTCAAAAGCATTAATTCTTTGGTGCTCAGTCTTCTTTATGGTCCAACTCTTATATCTGTACATGACTACTGGCAAAAAAAAAAAAAAAAAAATCATAGCTTTAGCTATATGGTCCTTTGCTGGCAGTGATGTCTCTGCTTTCTAATATGCTGTCTAGGTTTGTCTTTCAAGATTACACTTAATTTGATCCCCACATAACTTGCCTGTCTGAGTTCACTGCACTTTGTGTATAAAACCTCTCCTGTTTGTCTCCTTTGTTCCCTAGAAATGCCCTTTATTTTTCAACCAAAATATTGTTGTTCAAACTAACCTACCAATTAATCCACAGAGACACTCTCTCTTCTCTGCTTTTTTATGTCCTTCAAATGATTCCCTCTCATAAAGTCTGAATATCACTGTTCCTTGTGTATCTAATATCTATGTTGTGATGTGTGTAGGCCTTTTACTAATCTCAATTAGACCACTATCTTTTCCAATGTGGAAGCTACACTGCATTAGTTGTGTTGCCTATAGTCTGTTTAAAAAGAAATGATTATTTTGTTTTTCTTTCATGGTAAATAAATATTACAGTTGGTCCCTACACTTTAAATTCTCACTTATCAATGGACTTTTCTTATGTAAAATAGGAAACGTTTTTCTCAGCATCAAGAGTTCAGCTTTTCCACCAGTTAAATTTTTCATTCTTTCACAATTATTTGCTGAATCAGCTTGAAACCATTCAAACTGTTGCAAAAATATTAGTGAGAAAGACCAATGGAGTCTACACACTTGGGAAACACAAAATCAAATTAATCAGACATATAAAACAGCCAACTATACTACAATGTAACATGTGCTCTACTAGAGATACACAAAGCCAGAAGTACCTCTTAGGTGAAAGAGAATATGGTGAATAGACATAAAGAAAAAAGAAAAAAAAAAAAAAAAAGATAAATGGTTAGGTGGTAGATGCATAGATGGTGACTAGATAGAAAGAGACAGAAAGAGAGAAACAGAGACACAGCAATGACAGATAGAGAACTGAGTAGATACACAGACAGGTAGATCATAGGTACATGGTAGATAGATAGATACAGAGATAGATTTTTTTTTTTTTTTAAGCATTGTCTGGTATTCTTTTTTCTTTCCTTCAGATGTGAGGTTTCATATGGAGTCATGTCACTCTGAGAACATTTTTCAGCAATTCTTTTACTGAAAGCAGCAGAAGATAAAATCTCTCCACTTTTTCTGAGGCAAAATGCAATTATTTCACTTCATTTCCTAAAATCAAACTTGTGAAGTGTAGTTTTACGTATGTTAGAATGATCTGGCTTCAATGTGTCTTTCAATGATTTTGGGCAGATTTATACATCATGTAACCAATGCTAAAGTAAAGATATAAAATATTTCTATTAGGCCAAAAATAAATAAATAAGTTCTCTATCTCTTTCAGGACAATCTTGTGATGTTGTCACCATCACTAATACCTTTCTAAATAAAGATTAAAATTATCTTTGCATCGTTTCAAATAAGCAGAATCGTGTGATATGCACGTTTTTCTGTCAGTCTCCTTTGTTTATAGTAATGTTTATGAGAATCACTAGTGCTGTTTTGTGGATCAGTACTTCCTGCATTTTTATTGCTGAATAGTATTATGTTGTATGAATATACAATAATTTGTTTTTCCATTCAATCATTGATGAACTATATCCAAATTATACCTGTTTTGAAAAAAGTTTCTGTGACTATTTGTGTGCAAGTTTTCACATGAAGGTATGTTTTCATTTTCCTTCAGTATATGCCTAGGGGTATAATTTCTAGATTGAAATAAATGCATGTTGCATTTTACTAGGAACTGCTGAATTATTTTCCAAAGAGACTCTATCAGGTGTGTTTCACACCGTCACCCCACAACAGCGCTATGTATTTTTGCTGCACTTTGTACTGTTGCTCCTTGTAATTTTAGCAATTAAATGGGTATTTAACTGTATCATGCTGTGATATTAATATGAATCTCCCTGCTATTAGGGTTTCCCTGGTGACTTAGTGGTAAAGAATCCTCTTGCCAATGTAGGAGATGCAAGTTCAGTGCTTGGGTCAGGAAGAGTCCCTGGAGAAAGAAATGGTAACCCTTTCCAGTATTTTCCCCTGGGAAAGCCCATGGACAAAGGAGCCTGAGGGATACTCCATGGGATAGCAAAAGAGTCAGATACATCTTAGCAACTAAACAGCCTTATTATTAATTCTGTTAAATATTTCTGTTCATGTGACTATTGACTATTTGCATGTCTTTTCTCTGAAGTATTCAAATTTTGGCCTTAATTTTTATTTTTAAATTTACAGAAAGCAAAATTAACTTTATTTTCTGTATATAATTTCATGAGTTTTAATACAAGATTAGATTTACATATATCACATACAATTATTATTACTCCAAAGCTAGTTAAACATGTATATGTATGTGTTTGGTTTTTTTTTTTTTTTTTTGGACTCTGCTTTATTGACCAATATATCCCTAAATCTTGTAGCCTTATAGTAAGTCGCTGTTGACCCATGCCTCCACCAGAGACTCCTGGACACTCATAGACAAGTCTAGGTCAGTCTTTTGTGGATTCACTGCTCCTTTCATCTGGGTCCTGGTGCACACAAGGTTTTGTTTGTGCTCTCCAAGAGTCTGTTTTCCTAGCCCTGTGTAAGCTCTGGCTTACACAAATCCCACTGGCCGCCAAAGTCAAATTCTCTAGAAGTTCTCAGTCCCTTTGCTAGATCCCCAGGTTGGGGAATCTGTTGTGGGTCCTAGAACTTTCTTAACAGTGAGAGAATTTTGTTGGTACAATTGTTCTGCAGTTTGTGGGGCATCTGCTCTGCGGATCTATGGTGAGGTTAATGTGACCTCCTCCGAGAGGGCTTAGGCCCCAGGCTGTGTGACAGGGGTTCCCCTGCAGCAAGAGACTCAGACACAGGTCTGACTCAGTCTCCGTGGGGTCTCTGGGTCCTGGTGAGCGCAAGGTTCTATTTGAGCCCTCCAGGTGTCTCCGAATGCAGAGGTGAGGGCATTGAGTGCAGCAGTGCGTGGGCAGGACCTTTTGAAGAAGGCCGCCGTTACCTTCCTCCCCTCCACCATGGTTTGGTCTCAGGTCAAAGGACAGGAAGGGAACAGAGCCCCACCCATCAACAGAAAATTGGATTAAACATTTACTGAGCAAGGCCCCGCACATCAGAACAGGATCCGGTTCCCAGTCAATCTCTCCCATCAGGAAGCTTCCAGAAGCCTCTTATCCTTATCAATCAGAGAAAGATAGAATGAAAACCACAATCAAAGAAAACTAATCAAATTGATCACATGGACCACAGCCTTGTCTAACAATAAAACTCTGAGCCACAATGTGTGGGGCCACCCAAGATGGATGGGTCACGGTGAAGAGTTCTGACAAAACGTGGTCCCCTGGAGAAGGGAATGGCAAACCTCTTCAGTATACTTGCCTTGAGAACCCCATAAACAGTATGAAAAGGCAAGAAGATATGACATTGAAAGATGAACTCCCCAGGTCGGTAGATGCCCAGTATGCTGCTGGAGAAAAGTGGAGAAATAACTCCAGGAAGAATGAAGGGACAGAGACAAGGTGAAAACAACACGCATTTGTGGATGCGACTGCTGATGGAAGTCAAGTCAATGCTGATGGAAGTCAAGTCCGATGCTGTAAAGAACAGTATTTCATAGGAATGTTAGGTCCATGAATCAAAGTAAATTGGAAGTGGCCAAACAGGAGATGGCAAGAGTGAACATTGACATTTTAGGAATCAGTGAACTAAAATGGACTGGAGTGAGCAAATTTAATTCAGATGACCATTATATCTACTACTGTGGGCAAGAATCCCTGAGAAGAAATGGAGTAGCCATGAGAGTCAAAAATAGAGTTCAAAATGGAGTACTTGGGTGCAATCTCAAAAATAAAAGAATGATCTCTGTTTCCAAACCAAACTGTTCAATAGCATAGTAATCCAAGTCTATGCCCCAGCCAGTAATGCTGAAGAAGCTGAAATAAAATGGGCCTATAAAGACCTACAAGACCTTCTAGACTGACACCCAAAAAAGATGTCTTTTTCATTATAGAGGACTGGAATGCAAAAGTAGGAAGTCAAGAGATACCTGGAGTAACAGGCAAATTTGGCCTTGGAGTACAGAATGAAGCAGGGCAAATGCTAATAGAGTTTTGCCAAGAGAACACACTGGTCATAGCAAACACCCTCTTCCAAGAACACAAGAGAACATTCTACACATGGCCATCAGCAGATGGTCAATACCAAAATCAGATTGATTATATTATTTGCAGCCAAAGATGGAGAAGCTCTATACAGTCAGCAAAAACAAGACTGGGAGCTGACTGTGGCTCAGATCATGAACTCATTATTGCAAAATTCAGACTTAAACTGAAGAAAGTAGGGAAAGCCACTATATCATTCAGGTGTTACCTAAATCAAATCCCTTATGACTATACAGTGGAAGTGAGAAAGAGATTCAAGAGAGTAGATCTGATAGACAGAGTGCCTGATGAACTATGGACGGAGGTTCATGACATTGTACAGGAGACAGGGATCAAGACCATCCCCATGGAAAAGAAATGCAAAAAGGCTAAATGGTTGTCTGAGGAGGCCTTACAAAAAGCTGAGTAAAGAAGTGAAGTGAAAGGCAAAGGAGAAAAAGAAATATATACCCATTTGGATGCAGAATTCCAATGAATAGCAAGGAGAGATAAGAGAGCTTTCCTAAGTGAGCAATGCAAAGAAATTGAGTAAAACAATAGAATGGGAATGAATGACTCTTCAAGAAAATTAGAGATACCAAGAGAATATTTCATGCAAAGATGGGCACAATAAAGGACAGAACTGGTATGGATCTAACAGAAGTAGAAGATATTAAGAAGAGGTGGCAAGAATACACAGATGAACTATACACAAAAGATCTTCATGATCCATATAATAACTATGGTGTGATCACTCACCTAGAGCCAGACATCCTAGAATGCAAAGTCAAGTGGGCCTTAGGAATCATCACTATGAACAAAGCTAGTGGAGGTGATAGAATTCCAGCTGAGCTATTTCAAATCCTAAAAGATGATGCTGTGAAAGTGCTGTACTCAATAGGCTAGCAAACTTAGAAAACTCAACAGTGGCCACAGGACTGGAAAAGGTCAGTTTTCCTTCTAGTCCCAAAGAAAAGTGAAAGAAAGTGAAATCGCTCAGTCATGTCCGACTCTGTGTGACCCCCCTGGACTGCAGCCTACCAGGCTCCTCTTTCCATGGGATTCTCCAGGTTAGAATACTGGAGTGGGTTGCCATCTCCTTCTCCAGGGGATCTTCCTGACCCAGGGATCAAACCTGGGTCTCCAACATTTCAGGCAGCTGCTTTAACCTCTGAGCCATCAGGGAAGCTCAAAGAAGGGCAATGCAGAATAATGTTCAAAGTATTGCACAATTGTGCTCATCTCACATGGTAGCATTGTAATGCTCAAAATTCTCCAAGCCAGGCTTCAACAGTATGTGAACCATGAATGTCCAGATGTTCAAACTGGATTTAGAAAATGCAGAGAAACTAGAGATCTAATTGCCAACATTAGTTAAATCATAGAAAAAGCAAGAGAATTGCAGAAAAGCATCTGTTTTATTGATTACACCAAGGCCTTTGCCTGTGTAAATCACAACAAACTGAAAAATTCTTCAAGAGATGGGAATACCAGACCACCTTACCTGCCTCCTGAGAAATCTGTTTGCAGGTCAAGAACCAACATGGAACAAGAGACTGGTTCCAAATTGGGGAAGGAGTATGTCAAGGCTGTATATTGCCACCCTGCTTATTTAACTTATGCACAAAATACATCATGGGAAATGTTTCAGGCTGGATGAAGCACAAGGTGGAATCAAGATTGCTGGGAGAAATGTCAGTAACCTCAGATACACAGATGATACCACTGTTATGGCACAAAATGCAGAGGAACTAAAAAGCCTCTTGATGAAAGTGAAAGAGGAGGGTGAAAAAGCTGGCTTAAAACTCAGCATTCAAAAAACTAAGATTATGGTGTCTGGTCCCATCACTCCATGGCAAATAGATGAAGAAACAATGGAAACAGTGGCAGTCTTTATTTTCTTGGGCTCCAAAATCACTGCAGATGGTGACTGCAGCCATGAAATTAAAAGGTGCTTGCTCTTTGGAAGAAAAGCTATGATCAACCTACACAGAATATTAAAAAGCAGAGACATTACTTTGTTGACAAAGGTCCATCTAGTCAAAGCTATGGTTTTTCCAGTAGTCATGTATGGATGTCAGAGTTAGACTATAAAGAAAGCTGGGGGCCAAAGAATTGATGCCTTTGAACTGTGGTGTTGAAGAAGACTCTTGAGAGTTCCTTGGACTGCAAGGAGATCCAACCAGTCCATCCTAAGGAAATCAGTTCTGAATGTTCATTGGAAGGACTGATGTTGAAGTTGAAACTCCAATATTTTGGCTGCCTGATGCAAAGAACTGCCTCACTGGAAAAGGTCCCGATGCTGGGAAAGATTGAAGGGAGGAGGAGAAGTGGATGACAGAGGATGAGCTGGTTGGATGGCATCACGTACTCGATGGACATGAGTTTGAGCAAGTTCCGGGAGTTGGTGATGGACAGGGAAGCCTGGCATGCTGTTGTCCATGGGGTGGCAAAGGGTCATGCACGGCTGAGTGATGGAATTGAACTGAATTATAGTAAGTCATGGGATCAGGCTGTGTGATTCCTCCAATTTTATTGCTTTTTCCATTATTGTTTTGGCTACTGGAAGCTATTTAATTTTTCCATAGAAATCTTAGTATTAGCTTGTTGATTCCTGGGGAAAAAAATGACTACCGGAATTTTGTTTGATGTTATATATATATACGTACACAATCTTTTTCAGAATCTTTTCCCATATGGGTTATTCCAAAGTAATGATTCAATTCTTTATTACAAGATAATAATGAGTTTACTTATCCAGAGGAAAGAAGAAAAGTGTTATTCACTCAGTCATGTCTGACTCTTTCTGACCCAATGGACTGTAGCCCACCAGGCTCCTCTGTCCATGGAATTCTCCAGGCAAGAATACTGGAGTGGGTTGCCACTTCCTTCAGAGGATCTTCCTGACCCAGGGATTGAACCTGGGTGTCCTGCATTGTAAGCAGATTCTTTATCATCTGAACCATGAGGGGAGCCCTACCTACAATGTTTATGTATAGTTTCTTGTATCTTTAGATTTACAGGTTCAACTTATATCCAAATTTACTTAGATGAGCATCTTCCCCTCCTACTTCATTCAGAGAGGTTGCTTCATACTTTTGTAATACAGTGAAATTATTTTCTTATATCTTGTATTCTATCCTGAGATCACCTTACCTCTAATATTTTGGGGCATGCATTGAGGTTCATCTTTTTCTCTAAAGTTCTATTGATTTTGACAAGTGCATATGTCACATATCTATAGTATTGTACAGAAAAATTTTCTCACTCTAAAAATTCCTCTGCATTTTACCAATCAAGCTTCCTCCTCACTCCTCAGACTCCTGGCAATCACTATAATTTTGCCTTTTCATCCACTGCTATAGCTTTACCTTTTCCAGAATGTCCTATATTTGGAATCATGCAGTCACAGTATGTAGCCTTTTCTTGTATCTTTCACTTAGCATAAGCATTTAAGAGTCATCCATGTCTTTTTGTGACTCGATAGCTGATTTATTTTTATCTCTGAAGATATTCCATTGTATAATTGTAGCCCAATATGTTAATTCAGTTGAAGGACATCTTGATTGGCTACTGTCTTTGGTGATTGTGAATAAAGCTGTTACAAACATTCATTTCCAGGTTTTTGTATGGGCATAATTTGTCAAGTTCCTGAACTTTTGCCAGTCCAATCTGCCTTGGTCCTCATCTTGACCACCTTTTTCCTCAGTTTATTCCAGAGTCTTTAGGGTGAGATGCACTCATGGTCTCCTCAACCACTTTATAGACAGACATTTGCAGTGGTTGCTTGTTCTGTCTCCCCCCCAACATGTAACAGCACCACAGATGTCTTACTGAGTCATCTGCATTTATCCAGAAAATCTTTGGGAATCCTGATCAATGTGTTATACACCATAGTGAGCCCTAAACTAAACCTAGCATCAAAACATCTTCGCTAAACATCGGTTTGTGTTGGCAAGAGTGACTTTCAACTAGACTTCTTATATTCAATGATTTTTGGTCACCAAATTATAGTCAGCTGTCTGAATATGTCTCTTAGCCCTAAAGTTAAGTGCCTTCCTTCTAATTTTTCCCCCCAAATCTTCTCTGCATTATTTCTCATCTTATTATTGCTTTTTTCTCATTAATTATTTTTGTTCATGACACACTTCTAGGAAGCCCTGATTCTACAGTAAATAAGCCATTTAAAATCA